>NC_134397.1:236980291-237607103 GCF_050003625.1 Haematobia irritans
GGGATCACTGTCAAATGTTTCATTTACATAGGTTGTGGTCAGCATTCGTTTATACCAATCCATCAGATGGGGATATGATTCTGCCGTAAATTTTCTTAAATGATACATGGCATGAATACAGGTGATACAACTGAAATCGGCAATTGTCATATGATCTGCAGCAGCCCATTTATGCTGCAATAGGAATCTCTCCATCATTTCATAGGCTTCATCAAATTTTCGTAGAATTTCTTCGGGTACCTCGGTGGTTTGCCGCGAAAATAATGGGGCGAAAGCTGGTTTTACACATAACGAAAACATAATGCTATTGGCAAAATGCTGCAATTGATGAACCTTAGCTCGCTGATACAAATCCTTCGGATACAAGGAATCATCATCGCCGTGAGCATAATGATCTGCCACATAGGAAATAATGGCATGTGAATCTCCTATGAATTTATGATCTTCGGTCTCTAAGGCTGGTATAGTGCCAGTGGGATTTTTATTTAGATAGTCCTGTTTTTTATTGTCTCCCTTAATCGGTTTCACATCGATCAGCTCATAGTCAACATTTAAAGCTTTGAACGTGATTACCACAGCATTTACTGTGGGACTAGTTAAGGAACCGTACAGAATTGGTTTCGTTACCATGATTGTTGATATCACACTAAATTCATAAAAATAGCCAAATACCGAAGTGGCTAAAAAAAAGTATAAAATATTGTACTTTAGTATATTAATGAGTATGGCGTATATCTTATCGTTTTGAATGTTGGTCTATGTATTTCTGACAGAGATTATATGTTTTAGTGTTGTGAGATTTCAAGTTTGTACGTTTTTTGTTTTTTAAATTCAAAGATCAATATGATTTTTTAGCACAAGATCATTACAAGTACGGCTAGGGAGCCACCGTGGTGCAATGGTTAGCATGCCCGCCTTGCATACACAAGGTCGTGGGTTCGATTCCTGCTACGACCGAACACCTAAAAGTTTTTCAGCGGTGGATTATCCCACCTCAGTAATGCTGGTGACATTTCTGAGGGTTTCAAAGCTTCTCTAAGTGGTTTCACTAGAATGTGGAACGCCGTTCGGACTCGGCTATAAAAAGGAGGTCCCTTGTCATTGAGTTTAACATGGAATCGGGCAGCACTCAGTGATAAGAGAGAAGTTCACCACTGTGGTATCACAATGGACTGAATAGTCTAAGTGAGCCTGATACATCGGGCTGCCACATAACCTAACCTAACCTAGGTTAGCATAGAGTAAGTTGAATAAATGATCACACTGACAAAAATATAAACCTTATATAAAATATTATGTTTCAGTTCAAATATATAGATAATTTTTCAGTTCAAATATATAGACAATTTTTTCTAAAGAAAATTTTGTCAAAATTTTATTTCGATAGAAAATTGTGTCGAAATTTTACTTCTACAGAAAATTTTGTCAAAATTTTATTTCTGTAGAAAATTTAGTGAAAATTTTATACTCTATAGAAAATTTTATTTCTACAGCAAGTTTTATCAAAATTTTATTTCTATAGAAAATTTTGTCGAAATTTTAGGTTAGATTAGGTTATGGTGGGAAAAGATCCAAAGCAACAATTGAATAAGTTTATTTTCTTTAAAAGAAATTATTAAAGAAAAGTAAAAGGGTAAACATGACCATTTTAACGCGATAATACCAATTTATACCGGCCTTAAGAATTAAATTAAGTACAAAATTATTCGTTAAAAAAAATTCATATTTATTTGCATTTCTAAATTAATGGTGTTACATGCTAGCAAACAATTGTTCACACCAAAATAAATTTATGTGCTGTTGTAAAATTACTGTTTAGAATTTAAATATAATGTGCTTTTGAATGGTTATCGTTAACCTTAGGATTCGATGGAAAAATATTTTTATATACTCGAATTCACGTTCTTCTTTTGTAAGAGTTTTTGAATTTCTTCGAAAATTTTAAACTTGTATACAAAAACCTTTATTTGTTACACCATTTTTATTTTTGCAATAAAAAAATAATATTTGATTTGAACTCAGTCCATTTCGTTTATATCAAGCATTTTTCTTTTCTGACTTTAAGTCTTTTATAAAACACACTTTACAATTTCGTAGTAAAACTTTAATATAATAGTATGTAATGCTGAAACTTCCGAACGAATCTGGAATATATGTTAAAAAATATATTTAAAAAAAAAATGGTGTTGGTCGAAGCAGGGATCGAACCCAGGACCCCTGTCACGCGAGGCGGACGACCAACCACTGCTCCACGCTGCCAACAAATGTATGTTTAACAATGTTATGTTGTTAAACAATGTTATGTTTGCATCGGCTCGTGGGCGCCGCAAACTATGCCATATAAATATAACTTATAACGATAATTATCTCTTGATGACCATAACAGCTACGTAGCCCAGTGGTTAGTGTGCTGGCTTACAAACTGTGTGGTCCGCTGTTCGAATCCCCGTCCGGCAAAAGGTAAAATTGAAACAAAATTATAAAATTTAATAATTTCTTCTACAATGTTTGTATTACAGAAAAAGGTGCTAAGAACTAAAAAAACTCATGGAAGCGAAAAAAATGTGAGGCAATATACAATTAGGCAGAAAAAAAATTTTGAGCACAATATTCTTTGGGAGAAAATTCTTCTCAGCATATAATATTTTTGGGTCCAAAATGCCTCCAAACATATTATATGTTCACATAATAACATATAGTTTTTTGGAAGACAACATTATTGAATTTGGATGGAAAAATACAAAATGTTTGGAACTTAGACTACCCAAACATATTATATTGTTTAGATCAATATGCTTTCAAACATATTATATATTGGAAGAAATCAAACATATAAATGCTTGGGCAATACCCAAAAATGTATATGCTTGAAGCAAAATATGTTTGGGAGTATATGTTACAGAAGCGATTTTTTTGAGGGTGTATAGAAAATTTTGTCAAAATTTTATTGGTATAGAAAATTTTGTCAAAAATTTATTTCTATAGAAAATTTTGTCAAAATTTTATTTCTATAGAAAATTTTATACTCTATAAAAAATTTTATTTCTATAGAAAATTTTGTCAGTATTTTCTTGTACTTTCATGAACGGAACGTTTTGAAATCAGCATGCCGTTCATGGTTTTTTCCATGGGTGTACACTCAACGGATATGGGTTGATGCTGTATTCGCAGCCACTTATACCATATTCCCTTTATTTTTCAATGCATCGCCATGTTTCTGTACATTCTCCCAATATTATCAATTTTATCTAATGTCCAGTATAACTTCCAAAGATCTTGTAGACTTGGTCCTTATTGATGTATAGGTGTCCTTATGAACATATTATACGTTTTCCAGATGTTTCCAGGAAGAGGATACATAAATCATGAACACAAATTTATTATAATTTCGACACGGTTTTATTTAGAAAGCTTAAAGAAGAAGTCATTGCGGAACCAGACATAATTGTATCATAAACATTGGAATCGGACATCATTCGATTAAACCAATCACTTAGAAGGGGATGTGTATCTGCGGTGAATGGATGCAAGTAGAACATTCCATATAAACAGGTGATGCAATTAAAATCAGCTATTGTCACATGATCGGCAGCTATCCATTTATGATCACCCAGAAATCTTTCCAAAATCGCATAGGCTCGATCGAAATCCTTCAGAATATTCTCGGGTACAGTAGTGGATAAGCGGGCAAATATTGGAGCAAACGCAGGTTTAACACACAATGCAAAAAGCCAACTATCAGCAAAATGTTGTAACTGTTGAACCTTGGCTCGCGCATATAAATCGCGCGGATATAAGGAATCATCTTTGGCATAACGATCCACCACATATGCTACAATGGCATGTGAATCACCTATGAATTCACCATTTTCGGTCTCAAATGCTGGTATGGTGCCTGTGGGATTTTTTCTTAAATATTCGGGAGAATTGTTTTCACCCTGCATTGGTCGCACTTCACAAAAATCATATTCGACTCCAAGAGTTTTAAGAGTAATACGTACAGCATTTACACCGGGACTTGTATATGTTCCATATAGAATTGGTTTTGTAGCCATGACAAATGATAGCAAACTAAATTCGCATGTTTGGTGGGGGTCTGAATTAAAAAAAAAAAAACATGTTTTTTGTTTTGAACTGGATTATCTTATCTCAATGAGTATCAATCGATTCTAGATTGTTAAAAAGTGAGACTGTTTAAGGGTCAACAAACAATAGCAAGCGATGGGTGGATTACCCTATGCAATACCCTACGCATAGAGTAATGGCTAAATAATAATATAATTCACAGCGGTGGATTATCCCACCTCAGTACACGCAAAGAAAAAACGTGTACCGAAAACGTCAGGTGAATTCAGCAATGTCTCTAAAAATAGGTTTCGATTTGTTGTTGCAGTAATGTAGTAACAAATTGAAATCGAAAAAAATAGGATTAAGGGATTGTAGCTATATGAGAAGATGATGTACAGTGGTGGTGAAAAAATGGTTCAACTTGGGAGAAAATAATTCTCGTATGTAATTTTCATAAGAAATTAGCATATAAGACCCAAATTGAATCATCTCACCCAGGCAGATCTTACTAGAGAATATGGAAATGTGGATTGGCCGACACTGAAACATATGTATAGTCAGGCTTGTGGGTATCTGGCATTTTCTTTTCAATAGCTTAATAATACCAATTCCTTAATCTTCATGTCCAATTAACAGGTTGGCTGATAAGTTCCCGGTCTAACAAAGGAAAACACATTTTTTTTGTCAAAATTCGTTTTTATTATTCAACATAGATCCCTTCAAGAGCGATACAACGATTACAACGACCTTCCAATTTTTTGATACCATTTTGGTAGTACTCCTTCGGTTTTGCCTCAAAATAGGCCTCAGTTTTGGCGATCACCTCTTCATTTCAGCCAAGCATCCTTTTGACTCTGGGGCATTCTTTTGACTCTGGGGCCAGATCTGGAGAATACGGTGGGTGGGGAAGCAAGTCGAAGCCCAATTCATGAATTTTTGCCATCGTTCTCAATGACTTGTGGCACGGTGCGTTGTCTTGGTGGAACAACACTTTTTTCTTCTTCATATAGGGCCGTTTTGCCGCGATTTCGACCTTCAAACGCTCCAATAACACCATATAATAGTCACTGTTGATGGTTTTTCCCTTCTCAAGATAATCGATAAAAAACAGAGTGCATTACTTTGCCAGCGGACTTTTGAGTCTTTACACGCTTCGGAGACGGTTCACCGGTCGCTGTCCACTCAGCCGACTGTCGATTGGAATCAGGAGTGTAGTGATGGAGCCATGTTTCATCCATCACATATCGACGGAAAAACTCCATTGTATTACGAGTTAACAGCTGCAAACACCGCTCAGAATCATCAACACGTTGTTGTTTTTGGTGAAATGTGAGTTCGCACGGCACCCGTTTTGCACAGAGCTTCCGCATATCCAAATATTGATGAATGATATGACCAACACGTTCCTTTGATATCTTTAAGGCCTCTGCTATCTCGATCAACTTCATTTTACGGTCATTCAAAATCATTTTGTGGATTTTTTTGATGGTTTCTTCGGTAACCACCTCTTTCGGGTGTCCACTGCGTTCACCGTCCTCCGTGCTCATTTCACCACGCTTGAATTTTGCATACCAATCAATTATTGTTGATTTCCCTGGGGCAGAGTCCGGAAACTCATTATCAAGGCAACCCAAAAAACACAAACGTTTGAAAAATGCTAAATTTTAACAATTGTTCAAACATTTTTTCAAAGAATTAGGGCATTATTCAAGTTGAGAAAATCGCGTTCTCAACAAAAAACAGACATTACCCTCAACAGTGAAATTCAACACATTAGCAATATCTCAAGTGTTATCCTCAAATTGAAATGCATCGCTACTCAATAATTTGTCAAACAATTTTCGATGCGAGTTAAATTCAAAATTAACATCGTTGCAAATACTTTTCAACCTAAATTTGTATGAATGATATCCCCACTTCAAATTGAAAGTCAAAGCCAAAATTCTATGAATTTTGTATAATTTATTCATTTTTAGCAAAATAAAATATATAATAATACACTACACTACATAATACACTACAATACCAATTGATAAATAATAATCTTATTAAACATATCAACAAATAAGAAAAAAAAAAAACTTTAAATATCTTAAACATTATTAGTAAACACTTTTGCATTGATAATTCGATTTCCTTCTTTTTGGTGTCATAAAACAGCATTAAAATTTATTAACCTGCAATTTGAAATTAGGAACGTACTGGGCCGCGTGTTAGAATTGATTTCCAGCAGAAGGAATTCACCAAATATCCAGCATGGTTTGCCATAGAAAGTCATAACTCACGCGTCGTATTTTTTTGGAACGTATCTGCGACGCAAAGCGAGGTCTAGGTGTATGAATTAAACTGACGATGTGATGCACATTTTCATCCAGAAGTTGTTGATTTCAACAATTTGTTGTTTTTAACAATTTTAATTGGTTGCACTTGTAATGTTTCAGGAAACTTTTTCTTGTCGATAAGCCACTCATTTTTCATTGGTCAGCTTTTTAATGTTTGCAAGAATGTAGCATCCAAAGATTTTAGTTTTCTGCAAAGAGATTTAAATTTAGTGACTTCTCCAAAGTGTTGATTTAATTTTTCATATTGACGTACCAATTATTATAAACTATTTGAATCAGTTCCAGTTAATTGTCCACAATTTTTTCATCGGTCAGCTTTTTAATGTTTTCAAGTACGTAGATCCCTTAATTTTAGTTTTCTGCAAAGAGATATACATTTAGTGACTTCCTTAAAGTTTTATTTCATTTTTTTATTTTCACTTGTCTATTTTTATAAACTATTTGGTTATTTGTCTAAAATGTTCCATTTTTTTTAATTTCTTGCAATTGACCACGAACTTCGTTGCACAAATAAGTATTGAAAACCACATGGTTTTTTCGTTGCATTTTAGGGTAGTGTTTTGTCAAAGTTTTCTCATATTATCTTCAACACCTTTTCAAAGATTTCGTCAACATTTTGGCAAATTGGAAGTAATTCGCAAACAATTTGAAGATGTATTGAAGATGAGCTATTTCAAGTCAAGTTGAATTTATGTTGAAAATTATATTTACCCTCAAACTGAAAAGTTGTTGCATTTGAAAAACGCTCATCCTGTGTTTATTGGGAAGTTTTTGCTTCCACCATATTTTTTCCCTTCAGAAAACAGTATTTTATCAAAACACCAAATTACTTTTTTTCCAAAAGTTGCCTCACAAAAGACGCTCTATTTCACAAACTAATTGACTTACGTCAATTACGTCATTTGACACGAATCATTTGAAGGTTGGTACTATATAAAAATAATATGCATTTAATACTAGCGACGCCATCTATGTGTCAGACCGGGGACTTATCAGCCAACCTGTTAGCTCGTATTAAAATTGTAATAATATGTAAAGAAAACGATTTTCTTTTGTTAGAGTTTTTAATTTCTTTGAAAACTTTAAACTGTTATCACCAAAAAATTCGTTTGTTACAAAATTTTTATTTTTTCAATAAAAAAATATTTTTGAACCAACAACACAGTGTATTTCATTTATATCAAGTACTGTTCTCTTCTGACTTTAAGTCTTTAATATGACACATACAGTTTCATAGCAAAAATTTAATATAGTAGTATGTAATGTTGAATATCTTTTCGGAATCTTCCGAACATATCTGGAATATATGTAAAACAAAACAAAATAAGTTTTTGGTATTCGGTCGAAGCAGGGATCGAACCCAGCACCCTTGGTATGCAAGGCGGACGTACCAACCCCTGCTCCACGGTGCCCAACTAAATGTATGTTTCTGTTAAATAAAATTTGTTTAATCGGCTCGTGGGCGCCGCAAACTATGTTATATAAATATAACTTATAAAGATAATTTTCTATTGATGACTATAACAGCTACGTAGCCCAGTGGATAGTGTGTTGGATTACAAACTGTATGGTCCTCGGTCCTCTCCGTCCAGGCGAAAGGTAAAATTTAAAAAAATTATAAAATTGAATAATTTGTTGTATATTGTTTGTATTACAGAAAAAGATGCTAAGAACTACAAAACCTCGTGGAAGTGAGATGTGAGGGAAAATGCAATTAGCCAGAATAGATTGTTTTTTTTTTTTGAATTATTCTTTATGAAATTGTTTTTTTTTTTCATCCTGGAAAATAATAAAAGTTTATCACAAAAAGTATATACAGTATGTCAAGAAAGTCTTTTGACATTGCCAAATATTTCAAATTCTAGAAATAATTGAAATATTAAATATTTTATTAAATTTTTAATTCTGTGTACGTATGTATACTTTGCAAAATACATAATAAAATATTTTTTTAAAATTTCATTATATTTAATTTTGGAACAAAACATAATTTTTATCCCATTGTCAAAACACTTTCTTGACAAACTGTACTTTTCTTCCAAAATGAACTTGCTTACCGTGAAAAGCAAATGAGAAACGATCTTTGTTTGTCTAAAATTTCGTTTGGGAGGAAAGAATTATTTTTTTGCGTGTATTAGCAAATCTTTGTAACTGTTGCACCTTGGCTCGCGCATATAAATCCCAAGGATATAAGGAATCATCTTGACCATAACGATCTACCAAATATGCTACAATGGCATGTGAATCACCTATGAATTCATGTTCTTCTGTCTCCAAAGCAGGTATGATGGCAGTGGGTTTTTTCTTAAATATTCCAGAGAGTTAGTTTCCCCTGCATTGGTTTTACTTCGTATGGCTTTATTATGAAAATCTATTTTAGAATGGTTTATCTTATCTCGACGACAAGAAAACGTTTATGAAGTTATTAAAAGAGTGAGAGAGAGTGATTACGAGTTATAAAGTACCTAGGGAGTAGAGTTCTTTTTTTCCCGATAATCAATATTGCAAATTTTGTTTTTGGTACTAACAGGTTGGCTGATAAGTCCCCGGTCTGGCACATAGATGGCGTCGCTAGTATTAAATGCATATTATTTTTATATAGTACCAACCTTCAAATGATTCGTGTCAAAATTTGACGTCTGTAAGTCAATTAGTTTGTAAGATAGAGCGTCTTTTGTGAAGCAGCTTTTGTTATTGTGAAAAAATGGAAAAAAAGGAATTTCGTGTTTTGATAAAATACTGTTTTCTGAAGGGGAAAAATACGGTGGAAGCAAAACCTTGGCTTGATAATGAGTTTCCGGACTCTGTCCCAGGGAAATCAACAATAATTGATTTGTATGCAAAATTCAAGCATGGTGAAATGAGCACGGAGGACAGTGAACGCAGTGGACGCCCGAAAGAGGTAGTTACCGACGCAAACATCAAAAAAATCCACAAAATGATTTTGAATGACCGTAAAATTAAGTTGATTGAGATAGCAGAGGCCTAAAAGATATCAAAGGAACGTGTTGGTCATATCATTCATCAATATTTGGATATGCGGAAGCTCTGTGCAAAATGGGTGCCGCGCGAGCTCACATTTGACCAAAAACAACAACGTGTTGATGATTCTGAGCGGTGTTTGAAGCTGTTAACTCGTAATACACCCGAGTTTTTCCGTCGATATGTGTCAATGGATGATACATGGCTCCATCAATACACTCCTGAGTCCAATCGACAGTCGGCTGAGTGGACAGCGACCGGTGAACCGTCTCCGAAGCGTGGAAAGACTCAAAAGTCCGCTGGCAAAGTAGTGGCCTCTGTTTTTTGGGATGCGCATGGAATAATTTTTATCGATTATCTTGAGAAGGGAAAAACCATCAACAGTGACTATTATATGGCGTTATTGGAGCGTTTGAAGGTCGAAATCGCGGCAAAACGGCCCCATATGAAGAATAAAAAGTGTTGTTCCACCAAGACAACGCACCGTGCCACAAGTCATTGAGAACGATGGCAAAAATTCATGAATTTGGCTTCGAATTGCTTCCCCACCCACCGTATTCTCCAGATCTGGCCCCCAGCGACTTTTGCTTGTTCTCAGACCTCAAAAGGATGCTCGCAGGGAAAAAATTTGGCTGCAATGAAGAGGTGATCGCCGAAACTGATGCCTATTTTGAGGCAAAACCGAAGGAGTACTACCAAAATGGCATCAAAAAATTGGAAGGTCGTTATAATCGTTGTATCGCTCTTGAAGGGAACTATGTTGAATAATAAAAACGAAGAAACTAACTGAAGAACTTATAAACGAAATAAAAGGAAAAATCACATACAGCTCAGAAGAACTTGACTTCATCAAAGACCACAATAACATAACAGCTGAAAAAGTTTTTTATAGTGTACGGTACGTACCTGGACTAACCGACAAAAAATATTTGAAGCCAATAATATAAACTAAAAACATATGTTTTGCTTATAAGCCCAACTTCACACTCAGTTGCATCTTCTCGAAAGTAAAAACCCCAATTGACAAACAACAACAAAGCAATGTTGTTTACGAAATTCCATGCAGAGGCAACAATAATGAACCATGCGATCTCTTATACATAGGAACAACAAAACGAAATTTACATACAAGAATAACTGAACATCGAATGGACATAGAAAAGAAAAAGGAGAGTACAGCATTACATATCACAACATGTATTGCGCCATGGACACACAGCTGATTTTAAAAACGTACGCATACTAGAGAGGGAAAATAAAGAGAGAAAGAGACTAACCTTAGAAAGTTTACGAATCCAACAAAAGATTGGCAGAACAATGAATGTTAAAGAGGACACTGACAATTTAAGCGTTAGTTACAGAGTAACTTAATTCACGGTGATACTAAATTTAAGCTGTGTTTTGTTTTAATTTCTATTTTAATTTTATATTCAGATTGTCCGTTTAAAATTTATGTTTTAAAAAACTGTGATGTAATACAAGTATTTAAATGTAAATTTTGAGAAAATAATTTTGTAAGTTGAAATGTTCCAATTAATTTCAATTTCAATTAATTCAAATAATTTTATTATTTTTCAAATAGACGAAATCCCCTGGAAGAAGTCAACAAGTATTGACGAAGCGTTGGGATAAAAATGTAAAAATTTTTGAATTTAGGTCCAATTAGCTAAATAAAACATAAAAAACGAATTTTGACAAAAAAATGTGTTTTTCTTTGTTAGACCGGGGAATTATCAGACAACCTATTATTACGTTCTTAACGCCAAAAATCAGTTAAAAACACTAAGGGCGTTTTCGTTTCGCAAAAAATATGTTGCCCTGGTGTTACACTACTTTTTCCCTCATTGTATTTCCGCTCAAATAATAGTGTCATTCAAAGTGATTGTTAATTAATAATATTGCGAGGGATACAGGATCCAAAATCTATGACAGTGTCTTTTATATTTGGCAATCAATTTCGAGAATGTTGCACCTTTTTTCCCAATCGAAATCGCCATAAATTTGGTTTGATTAATCCCATATTTAGCGTTTGCAAATTTTGAGAAAAATATGTGTTATTGATTTTGCCTCTATAAGACGAAAATAATACCAATATCAACAACAAGAAATTACCAAATCCATGACATTTTTACATTTTCGATACAGTTTTATTTAAAAAATTGAGAGACAAATTCATTGCATTACCAACAGTGTCGTAAACGTGGGGATTATCCATTATTCGTATAAACCAATCATGTAATCGGGGATATGTTTCTTCGTTGATTGGATGTATATAAGCCAAACCGCATATACATGTGATACAATTAAAATCAGCAATTGTCAAATGATCGGCAGCAATCCATTTATGTTGAGCCAAAAATCTTTCCATCATCGCATAAGCCTGCTCGATATTCTTTAGAATATCTTCGGTTACAGTATTTGATAAATGGGCAAATATCGGAGCCAAAGCTGGTTTGACACACATTACAAAAAGCCAACTATCAGCAAAATGTTGTAACTGTTGCACCTTGGCACGCGCATATAAATCGCGAGGATATAAGGTATCATCTTGACCATAACGATCTACCAAATATGCTACAATGGCATGTGAATCGCCTATGAATTCATGTTGTTCTGTCTCCAAAGCGGGTATGGTGGCAGTGGGATTTTTTCTTAAATATTCCCAAGAGTTAGTTTCCCCCTGCATCGGTCTTACTTCACAGAAATCATAATCAACTCCAAGACTTTTAAGAGTCATTAGTACTGCGATTACACCAGGACTTGTATATGTTCCATAGAGAGTTGGTTTTGTAGTCATGGTCAATGAAATTAAACTAAATTATATTTGTTGTGTTATATTTTGTATGGCTTTATTATAAAAATCTATTTTCGACTGGATTATCTTATCTCGATGAAGAGAAATCGTTTATGGAATTTTTTAAAGAGAGCATGTATGTGGAGGGGAGGTGTATGTATAATGTGCATAGGAAGTAGCAGGTATGTAAAAGTTGGCACAATTGTACTAAATTTGGTACAGCTTACTTTCCAAACGTACAATTGTATTACAGTTATCTATTTCTTTCAATTTGCTCTAGAATTTGCACCGGCAATTTATAACAATAATTTTGTCCAATATACCAGGCATACCGGTAAGAAGTGAGCGTCGAATGTCTCGATAGTGAACATTTGTTGTAAATGAGTCCTTATTTTTTTGTTTACTATGACATATGTGAAAAATATTTTGTATACATCAAGCCATTGAAAAGACAACATTTCCTCGTGTTAAAAATGTCGAATTTTGTATCAGAAAGTGATGATTTGTGGAAATCATTAATTTTTTGTTTTCATTTGAAGAAAAGTGCTGCAGAGTCACATCGAATGGTTGTCGAGGCATATGGGCATGCTAACCATTGCACCACGGAGCCACCGTGGTGCAATGGTTAGTATGCCCGCCTTGCATACACAAGGTCGTGGGTTCGATTCCTGCTTCGACCGAACACCAAAAAGTTTTTCAGCGGTCGATTATCCCACGAGCCGTTTAAATAATTTTTTTTTAACAGAAACATACATTTAGTTGGGCACCGTGGATCAATGCATACCAAGGGTCCTGGATTCGATCCCTGCCTCGACCGAACACTAAAAAGTTTTTTTTTTTTTTAACAGATATTCTAGATATATTCGGAAGATTCCGAAAAGGTGTTCAACATTACATACTACTATATTAAACTTTTAATATTAAACTGTAAAATGTATTTTATATAAGACTTAAAGTCAGAAAAGAACAGTGCTTGATATAAACAAAATGGACTGTGTTGTTGGTTCAAAAATATTTTTTTAATTGAAAAAATGGTTAAATGTGGGAAGAATAATTCTCGTATGTAAATTTCATAAGAAATTAACATAAAAGAACCAAATTGAATCATCTCACCCGGCCAGATCTTGCTAAAGACTATGGAAATGTGTAGTGGCCAACACTGAAACATATATGTTTAGTCAGGCTTGCGAGATGGGTATCTGGCATTTTCTTTTCAGTAACTTAATAATGTCAATTCCCTTAATCTTCCTGTCCAATAAGCTCGAATAAATATTCACGCAGAGAAGGAATAGGATCACCTCAAACATGTTTCAAGAGCAAAATGTTATTTTTGTATGGTGACCATGTAACATGTTTGTCACTAAAATGTTATTTTCTCGTCAAATATAACCTGCTTGCCGAAATCAGATACATGATTTCCGAGAAAATAACATGGTTGCGAAAACCATGTTACATGGTCACCACCCAAAAATAACATTTTGCTCTTAAAACATGTTTGAGGTGATCATATTCCTTCTCTGGGTGTTGTAATAATTTCTATTTTAGATGATTTGGACATTGAACCAACCTGCATTGATATCAGGCTAACATAAAAATAAAAATTTTGTAACAAAAGATTTTTTCTGGTAATAAAAGCTTAAAATTTTCGAAGAAATTCCAAAAACTCTAACAAAAGAACAACGTTTTCGGTAGACGATTTCCAAACTTTTTTTCTTTGCGTGTATATATATTACTGTTAAAATAGTTATATGATTGTTTTCATGTATAATTTTGATTATTTAAGTAAAAGTAATAGCGAAAATAAAGTGATTTTCAACTAGAAAATCGAACATAGTATCGGCCTTTAGTAGAGAGGAATATACAGTCACATCTGGGGATACTGTTAACGCCCTCTATAGTGAACACCTGGTTATCGTGAATATGATTTTTCTAAATTTTTGTAAGTAAACGTTTTTTTTAAGTGTACATTGTTTGTTATCACAATCGTTGTTTTATTTTATTTGCTTTGTTATTGATAAAACTTGTTAATTAAATTATGGACGCTTTATGATTGTTTACACTTTTTTTATGAGAGCGCATGAGTTAAGAGAATGTTAAATGAAAGAGTTCACGACCCACGGGCTATACCGAAAAAACAAGAGAGGCTAAAATAAAATAAAATAAAATAAGACAAGCAGGCTAACCTCGACAAAACCAAAGCGTTTTCCTCTAAATATTGATATATTTAACTTCCGGTTAGGCAGTACACTCAGACAAGGAGTAGGTTTGAATATCAAACATGTTGCAACCACGTTAGTTTCTCGAAACTAAACAAAACAAACATGTATATGTTTGCCGAGAAAACAACAATTTGCGATAAAAATGTTCCATGTTCACCGTCCACAAATAAAATGTTGCTCTTGGGGTGATGATGGGAGCCACCGTGGTGCAATGGTTAGCATGCCCGCCTTGCATACACAAGGTCGTGGGTTCGATTCCTGCTTCGACCGAACACCAAAAAGTTTTTCAGCGGTGAATTATCCCACCTCAGTAATGCTGGTGACATTTCTGAGGGTTCCAAAGCTTCCCTAAGTGGTTTCACTGCAATGTGGAACGCCGTTCGGGCACGGCTATAAAAAGGAGGTCCCTTGTCATTGAGCTTAACATGGAATCGGGCAGCACTCAGTGATAAGAGAGAATGTGGTATCACAATGGACTGAATAGTCTAAGTGAGCCTGTTACATCGGGCTGCCACCTAACCTAACCTAACCTTGGGGTGATGATATTTCTTCCCTGAGTGTACTGCCTAAACGTAAGTTATACCATACATTCGTTTCGACCGAGTTAAGCTGTATATTTAAAGTAGAGTCAAACTTCCCTTTACATTTGGAAAATGGATATCGTAAACGTTGTCCTTTTGTTACAGTTTTTTTAATGTCTTTGAAAAACGTTTCTCACAAAAAATATTTTTTGTACAAAATTTTTTTTTCCAAAGAAAAAAACTCCGATTAAGGGACAATTGTGTCTTAAATCATTCCTACATCCAAAATCCAAAGACAAAATCTTTGGAATCAGACAAGCTTTTATTCAGAATGGATTCTGTAAAATCCTGGAATCAACACTATAACATCCCTATTCCCGGAATATATTACTCCACTTTTCTGCCTAAAACTATCTACTATCACAAATAGCTGGACAATATCACTTGCAATGAGAAGTCTCCTACTTGGCTTAACCATGAAAATGATGAATATGAAAAATTAATTGCTTTTGGTTATACACAGACTCTCATGGGCACTACTATTATTTAATAAATTTAAAACAAATACATTTATGTGCAAAAACAAAATAAAACGTTTGGAAAACGAATGTACGTTTGCTACACTTTCTTGTGTCTCCCAAAAAGGTTCAAACCTTCATCATAAAAAATAAATATTTATTATAAAATGTTTATATAAATAAATATTTATTATAAAATGTTTATACAAATAAATATTTATTATAAATGTTAAAATGCCGTAAATAAAAACATTTTTTTCCAATATTTTCTGAAGAACCAATGATTTTACAGCGCATGAAATTTCGTAGTAAAAATTTAATATATTACTATGTAATGCCAAACATTCTAAATGTACCCGTTCGAAATTGTACACAAAAATAAGTGTACATAATAGTAATGAATTTTACATAATATTAAAATTTTCTTGATTGCGTCCACCCAGAAAAAAGTGACCCCTTCTTTAAGTTAAAATGAACTCATTGCGAAGAAAGTTGAACTTCGTATAGCGCCAAAGACATTTTTATTTGTTTGAACGATGTGATTTTCGTAGAAATTAGGAATAATGCATTCCATATATTAGTTAACATTTTCCTATATTTATATACCACTATACTACAGAATGAAAAAATTTAACTAATTTGAATTCATATATGGAATGATTTTATTGAAATTTTTTCATTCATTTCGACAAATCTTACACATTTGTGGTAAAACTTTTACTTCATAATTAGAACTGCTTACCTTCGTTTTTAAATACAATTTTATTTATTTCTATAAGCAATTTTATCTTCAATAAAAGACATGTTTTATTAATATATTGAATATATTTATTAAGAATCAACAGCATCGAATCTCTTTGAAATATTAGTTTATTATTCCACTATTTCCAATTTCCGTGTGATATTATCAACTGTAAAACGCACTTTTTCTTCTTCTTGTACTTTTCACTTTTAATAAGTTGCTGCCTAACGATTTTGTCCTCCTTTTACAATATCAATACCTACAAATATAAAAAATCATAAAACATTTTTGTTGCAAAAGGTTAGCGTCACTGAATATTACCTGATAATTGAAGATTCCAAAATGAAGACAAATGAAAGGGTTGTTATTCTGCTGGTGTTTTCTTTCTTTATACACTATCACGAACATTGATAGATTTATTTAAAAAAACTAATATTTTTCTCACTAATTTAAAATAACAAATATTTTATATATTTTATTTGTTATTTATTATATTATTTTACCATATTATTTTGTAACAATCTCTCCGTATACCAAAACAACGCGATTCCAACTAAAAAAACAACCGACGCGCAAATATATCGATTACACCCACGCGCAAACACATCGATTACGATGACAGGTATCGATTACAGGTAGACAATAGAAATTTAGGAAAATTTCCTATATTCTAACAAGTGTGTTTCCTTAAGTTTTGAAAGGATTGCATACTTCTTAGTACGAATGAACTAAAATATTTTTCTATGCCAAGTGTTGTTCGTATGTATGAAAAACTTTCTAAAGGGTGATTTGTTAAGAGCTTGATAACTTTTTTTTAAAAAAAACGCATAAAATTTGCAAAATCTCATCGGTTCTTTATTTGAAACGTTAGATTGGTCCATGACATTTACTTTTTGAAGATAATTTCATTTAAATGTTGACCGCGGCTGCGTCTTAGGTGGTCCATTCGGAAAGTCCAATTTTGGGCAACTTTTTCGAGCATTTCGGCCGGAATAGCCCGAATTTCTTCGGAAATGTTGTCTTCCAAAGCTGGAATAGTTGCTGGCTTATTTCTGTAGACTTTAGACTTGACGTAGCCCCACAAAAAATAGTCTAAAGGCGTCAAATCGCATGATCTTGGTGGCCAACTTACCGGTCCATTTCTTGAGATGAATTGTTCTCCGAAGTTTTCCCTCAAAATGGCCATAGAATCGCGAGCTGTGTGGCATGTAGCGCCATCTTGTTGAAACCAGATGTCAACCAAGTTCAGTTCTTCCATTTTTGGCAACAAAAAGTTTGTTAGCATCGAACGATAGCGATCGCCATTCACCGTAACGTTGCGTCCAACAGCATCTTTGAAAAAATACGGTCCAATGATTCCACCAGCGTACAAACCACACCAAACAGTGCATTTTTCGGGATGCATGGGCAGTTCTTGAACGGCTTCTGGTTGCTCTTCACTCCAAATGCGGCAATTTTGCTTATTTACGTAGCCATTCAACCAGAAATGAGCCTCATCGCTGAACAAAATTTGTCGATAAAAAAGCGGATTTTCTGCCACTGATTTTGGTAATAAAATTCAATGATTTGCAAGCGTTGCTCGTTAGTAAGTCTATTCATGATGAAATGTCAAAGCATACTGAGCATCTTTCTCTTTGACACCATGTCTGAAATCCCACGTGATCTGTCAAATACTAATGCATGAAAATCCTAACCTCAAAAGAATCACCCTTTATTATAAAGGAAGTCGCAATTATCATTTTATAAGAAATTGTACTAATTTTTAAGAAACTTGGTTTTAGTTCGGTTTTTGTTTATTTTTACGAATGCTTTGTTATCGGTGAATAAAATTTTCTTTTTCAGTAGTAAATTCTTATACCCAGCGAAGAAAATAGTATGAGTAAAATTCCATGCCTTATTCTAGTTAATGAACTATTCCTAACTGCTTACAGTTTAGGATTTTTTACTGAAACGAGTAAATGTTATTATTTTTCACAAAAATTTACCTTAATGGAAATAAAATGGATAAACTATATTGATGAAAATTTTTTCCTTTAGTTTCGAAGGCACTTTTTTCTGGGTGTCCTAATTAAAATTTATAAAAAGAAATCATAAAATTTTATGAAAATTTTTCCATCATTAATGAAAACTGTTCATAGCACTTATGAATTCCATTGTAGTATATGGTTGTATGAGTTGTGACAAAAATAGTCGATGTTTCCCGCCCACATTTTGTTCTTGAAACTTGTTTGAGATGATCATATTCCTTCTCTGTATATATAAGAGCTGAATGACTCTGTGGATAGTGTGCTGGCTTACAAACCGAATGGTCCGTGGTTCGATTCTCCGTACGGGCGAAAGATACAATTTAAAAATAATTTATAAAACGAATATTTGCTTCTACATTCTTTATGTCACAGACGAAAAAAGACTTATTTTCATATGTTTCGGTGTAAAAATTATAAGTTTGGAAAAAAATCGTTCAAATATAGGACATGTTTTTCAACACTTTATTTTAAAGCCGTTTTAAAGGACTTTGAGAGCATATGAAGAAAAAAAGCTGAAAAAGCGAAAAATTAAAATTTGCTTCCTAGAAGCAAGTACACAAAACCTAAATTTAAACGAGAAGTGTGTCTTAAAAGTACCCTTACTTGTATTCTCCTCTTCTTCAGCTCGGAATCAATACCAAAATTTTTAAAGACAAAATCTTTGGAACCGGGCATGCTTTTTTTCAGTGTAGACTTGGTTAGGTTAAGTTGTTGAGGATGACATAAATTTTGTGTTGAATTGATGTCCAAGTAGACCAGTATAGGTCCATCGTGATTCCTCAATGTGATCTTTCCATCTTCTTCCTTCCGTTGCGGTCCGCTTTGTCCTAGAACTTCCACCTGCTCGTTGTCTTCGAAAGAAATCTCAGAACAACCAACCAGAGGCTCTGATGAATGCATGGATGACATAAATTTTGTGTTGATGTCCAATTAGACCAGTATAGGTCCATCGTGATGTGATCTTTCCATCTTCTTCCTTCCGATGCGGTCCGCTTTGTCCCAGAACTTCCACCTGCTCGTTGTCTTCGAAAGAATCTCAGAACAACCAACCAGAGCTCCTGATGAATAATAATTTATCTCCTTAAGCTGCACTCCCGCAGATCAGTGAGAGCCTGAAAGAAAAAGGAGCCCAGTATCTTGTTTCTTCTAAAGGATAAAGCTGGACACTGGCACAGGAAGTGGTACGAGTCCTCCTTAACTTCCGGGTCCAGGCACCATCTACAGATATAATCGTCTTTAAGTCCTATTCTTGCCATGTGTTTCCCAAGTGTGTTATGTCCTGTTATGATACAAATCAATGGCCGCAATTCTTCTCTGTGCATCGACAACAAAATTTCGCAGTTCCTATGTTTCTCTTCGTCCCATATCAACTTGGTTTGCTCGCAACCATCCGAAGAGACCCAGCGTCTTCGCCATAGTTCGTCATATTTGACCTGCAATCATAAGCGAACGTTTTTCCTCCACTATCTTAGTGGAGGAAAAACGTTCGCTAGGACATTATTCGTTCCACGAGCGCCCTCCTTAGCCAGCATATTCGCTTCCTCATTTCCTATTATCCTATAGTGCACAGGTACCCTGTACAGAGTTGTATTATGCTGTTCAGTAAGAACCTTGAGTTCTCTACAACAGCGGCTGACTACCTTAGACCTTATGTCAGCACTGCACAATGTCTTTATAGCTGCCTGACTGTCGATGAAGAAGCTGATATCGCTTCTGAATAACGGCCTCATTAACAGCGACTGAGCAGCTTTTGTGATCGCAGATATCTCAGCCTGAAAAATACTGCAATCACTATCCAGCGTGTAAGACTCCCTTATTCCCAGTTCACTACAATAGATTCCGCTGCCCGTTCCTTTCTCCATCTTTGATACGTCCGTATACATGTTCATGGTTCCGAAGGGTATCCTCCTGTCTTCCCACTCCTCGGCTTGTGATGGTAAACATGATCCGTAGCCATATGGTCCGTCTCTCTATACACGGACGAAAAAGACTGTTTTTCATATGTTTGGGTGTAAACATTATATGTTTGGAACTCAAATTTTTTAACACAATATTTTTAAGTGCAAGCATATAATGTTCATAAACTAGCATAACATGTTTGGGACATATATATTAATATGTTAGAACATATTATTTTTGAAACGTCTTCAATCACAGTTTTAATTCGGCATACAAAAGTGCTTGATTAAAAATGCATTGATTTCATTAGCGAATTTCAATTATTTTTTTTATTGATTCAATTAAAAATTTAATTGATGTTGATTGCAAATAAAAACCTAACTATTTTCAATTACTTTCTTAATTGATTTAAGAGTTTTTAGTTTGATTAAAAAATTGATTGTTTGAAATAAATTTTTAATAAAAAATAAAAAAAAAATCCATCACTGTTTTTAACTGACTGATTGATTGATGAAAAAGTTAATTGTATCGTCCAGATCAATACATTTTTTTAATCAAAAATTTAAAAATGTTCAATCATTGATTAAAACGTTAATTATATCAATTAATTTATTAATTGAACAAATTTTCAACTTCAATCAACTTTCTAATTGAAAATATTTTGGTGATTTTTTTTTGTAGGGAAGATAAAATTAGCCTGAAAATAAAAAACAAATTTAACTAGTATTTATTGAAATTTTTTCACAACCTGTCCACATTTATCACAAAAATCTGAAACAAAGTTTTTAAAAACAAATGTTTAAAAATCGTCCAGACCTAATACCGTACCCTAATGTAGGGCATTACATGTTTTCAACAGCACTTATTTCACAGATACATACATATACACGAGATTTGTTTTCTCTCAAATATCTGTGCTCTAAACAAAACGAAACTAAAAAATAAACAATAGTAAATAAACATAACGATAACAACAACAATGCCATCAGAAGCAAAAACAAAACTACTCGTTAATATGCAAAAAACGCATTTGAACTTTTGTCTGGGCCATTTATTCTCGCTCTCATTTCATTAGCTCAGCAGCACACACTTAGCGCTCACACATTTCATCAGTTTGCAACAGAGGCGTCAACCATATTGAATTGGATGGTCGGTCGAAGACAAGTACTCAGAGTCAGTACTTGTCAGTACGTTGCGATTGCCGCCATCGCACGACGTGTATTTAATGAAATTTTTCGGATTTCATTGAACAAAAAACGACGATTCGCCTTATAAAAACTAAAAAAATATTATTTTTAGAAATAAAACAAGAAACTAACAAAAATAATAACAACAACCACAGCATAATATTAATAAACAATGCAAATTATGAATTCATGGATTTAAATGTGAACGTGAGATTATTCAATGAAATGAAAAAATTGTGAAAAGTGTTGCTGCTTTAATGCTTTAAGCAAAGCAGGCTTAAAGAATATAAATTATTATTTAATTAAAAAAAAAAGAGTGTACAATAATTAACAAAAATGGTACAAATCGATTGTAAATCGAGGCGTGGCACCAAAATATCGGTGATCATTTTAGGAGGTGCATTATGTACTGTAATGATGGCCTATTTCGTCTTCGGCGATAATAATGATGAACGAGGACTACGCAATTTGCGAATGATATCGATTGTAAGTAGGCTGTACAGGTACATTGACTCGTACTGTGGCTCAAAGTGCAATGCTATTTATGTGAAAATGTCACTAGGTTAAATCAAAATAAAAAAACATTAGAGTGGGTAATATGATTCAACAATTACGTAGAAAACATGTCGGATGTGGTCACATCGAAGATCATTATAAAAAAGAAGTATGTGCAGTCGTAAGCTGGACGGGCTGTATTCTAAATACCCACCACCATGAATCAAATGTAATAGTGTCCTCTGAAAATTCCACATCGCAGCCGGTTACACACAACAAATATTTTTTGTCTTCAATAACGAAATTAATTGATCCAACTAATTTTTAATTGAAATGTCTTCAATCACAGAAATGATAGTATCAATTGAAAAAATTAATTGAAAGCAAAATAAAAAAATAATTGATACTATTAATTTTTGTGATTGATTTTTATTTCAATTTAAAAATTTGTTAAATCAATTAAATTTTTAACTGAATATTTTTTAAAACTCAATTAAGACTTTAATTGGGAAAATTTTCGTAAAATTTAAATATAATGAGGGAGAATAAAGGAAAATAATAAAGATGTACTGAAAAAATATTTATGTGATATTAAAGATTACACAAACTAAGTTTTAGCATGTGCAATTTACATAGTACTAAGGACAAATTTCTTTAAAATATTGACATTCTAATTAAAATAAAGTTTATAATATTTACTAAAAAAAATTATTAAATATAGGACACAAATTTTGGAAATTTGCGTCACTCCGGTGAAACTGTATGCCTTTGAACCAGTGTTGCCAGGTTAGAGGTTTCCCCCCCAAAGTTAGGGGGTTTTTTCACGTTTAGGGGGATTTTTAGGGGTAAAATTTATTTGGGGGGATTTTTGGGGGTAAAAAATTATTTCAGACCTTATAAAGTGGAGCAATTCTCAAGCAAATTCTGAACAATTCTAGCATGAATTATGAGAAAAAAGATGCGGAAAGTCAACCAGAAGATCCTAAATACAAACAAGTATCCAATAGCATTATTTTCGTTATCTTTTTTAAACTCTTCTGTTGAAAGGGCATTTTTAATATTTGACAAAATTAAAAACAATCGTATTTTAACTTAGCAGCTGAAAGCTTTTTAAGAGTAAGCCCACTTTTTAAATTGATATACATATTGTATTATTACATCCATAGAAAAAATAATTTCCTCAGACATGAAATTTTAAACAAACGAAAATGTCTTTTGTTTTAAAGTATTTTCTTAAATATCAAATTTTATTTTTTATTTACTTCAAACGAAAAAAAAATTTAGCATCAAAAGAAAACTTAGTTTTTCTAAAATGTCGTTTCTCAGGAAAGAACTCTTCTTTCAGGATATATATTTGTGTTAAATTTAATTTTTAAAGTGTATCACTACAGGATTTTTTTCACGTAATTTTGGGACCACTTTGTGTACTTTTATATCCTGAAATTTTTTGGGGGTTTTTGAAAAAAAGCTTAGACAAATTTAGGGATTTTTGTCTTAAGATTTGGGGGGAAGAATCAAAAATCACCTGGCAACACTGCCTTGAACTAAGACATATTTTCCTTAAAGTAAATAAAGACATTTTTGATTTAAAGAAATCACCCTTAAATTAACTGAAATATTGAGTCTTTACATTTAAGATAAAAACGATTTAAATATAGATTAAGACTTATATTGAGGATTTAGTATCTTTGGTTGACAGTTTAATGCCCTGTTCCTGTATATCGAACGAAAACCCATTCGAAAGTCACTCGAATTCGAATGAATTTGAGTTTTTATATTTTTGAAAGTTCGTTTCGGTTGTATGAGAATACATTGAATATCAAAAATGAGTATTTTCAAATTTTTGGCCTGAGAATTCATTCAAATGTTAACAATGTTTTTACTTTTTTCTTGAAACTTATTGTATATGTTCGTTTATTGCTCGACAAAAAAATATGAAGTGACTTGCCTTTCGAAATAGAAGAACAAAAATCAAATTTCTTTCGTTTGGAATACGAAAGAAAGCTTTCTTTCGATATACAGGAACAGGCCATAAATTTGTATATTTTACTACAAATGCGCCCATCATGAACTTCGTATGGCATTAAAGACATTCTTGCAATTTTGAACTACAATTTTTTTCTTCAAACTACAAAATTTTCTTTAATAATTGAAAAAAATTATTATGTCTAATAAATTTTTTAAATTTGTTGAAAAATACTTACATATTTTTGTGATATCGGCGTGATGTCTGCGTTTGTGATACTGTTGAGTTAAAATTTTCTAAAATTAACCAAAATTTTTCTTCCTGGTGGGTTCACTGTTTTTTCAGTGTAAATTGTAATAATTTGTAGTATTAACAATTTGGACATTTAACCAGCCTGCATTGATAGCAAGCTAACATAAGCAAGTATATACAGCCGTAAGTTCGGCCAGGCCGAATCTTATGTACCCTCCACCATGGATTGCATAGAAACATCTACGAAAGACTGTCATTCACAATCGAATTACTTGGGTTGTGGTATATTAAAACTCCTTAACATCGTTTTCTAAATTGTGAGTTAGTCCATACGTAACTATAGACCGATATGGACCTAGTTAGGCATGGTTGTTAACGGCCATATACTAGCACAATGTACCAAATTTCAACTGACTCGGATGAAATTTGCTCCTCCAAGAGTCTCCAAAACCAAATCTCGGGATTGGTTTATATGGAGGCTATATATGATTATGGAATGATATGGACCACTTTTGGCATGGCTGTTAAATATCATATACTACCACCACGTACCAAATTTCAGATCGGATGAATTTTGCTTCTCCAAAAGGCACCGGAGGTCAAATCTGGTGATCGGTTTATATGGGGGCTATATATAATTATGGACCGATTTCGACCAATTTTTGCATGGGCGTTTGAGGCCATATATTAACGCTATGTACCAAATTTCAGCCGGATAGGATGAAATTTGCTACTCTTAGAGGCTCCGCAAGCCAAATCTGGGGATCGGTTTATATGGGGGCTATATATAATTATTGACCGATGTGGACCAATTGTTGCATAGTTGTTACAGACCCTATACATACACCATGTACCAAAGTTCAGCTGAATCGGATGAAATTTGCCTCTCTTAGAGTCCCCGCTAGCCAAATTTGGGAGTCCGTTTATATGGGGGCTATACGTAAAAGTGGACCGATATGGCCCATTTGCAATACCATCCGACCTACATCAATAACAACTACTTGTGCCAAGTTTCAAGTCGATAGCTTGTTTCGTTCGGAGGCCAATTTTTTGCTCCGATTTAGTTGAAATTTTGCACAGGGAGTAGAATTAGTATTGTAGCTATGCGTGCCAAATTTGGTTGAAATCGGTTCAGATTTAGATACAGCTCCCATATATAGCTTTCGCCCGATTTGCACTCATATGACCACAGATGCCAATTTTTAAGTCTGATTTAGTTGAAATTTTGCACAGGGAGTAGAATTAGCATTTTTGCTATGCGTGCCAAATTTGGTTGAAATCGGTTCAGATTTAGATATAGCTCCCATATATATGTTTTTCTGATTTCAACAAAAATGGTGAAAATACCAACATTTTCCTTGTAAAATCGCCACTGCTTAATTGAAAAGTTGTAAAACTGACTCTAATTTTCCTAAACTTCTAATACATATATATCGAGCGATAAATCATAAATAAACTTTTTCGAAGTTTCCTTAAAATTGCTTCAAATTTAAACGTTTCCCATATTTTTTTACTAACATTGTGTTCCACCCTAGTGCATTAGCCGATTTAAATTTTGAGTCTATAGATTTTGTAGAAGTCTATAAAATTCTTCCAGATCGAGTGGTATTTAAATGTATGTATTTGGGACAAACCTTTATATATAGCCCCTAACACATTTGACGGATGTGATATGGTATCGAAAATTTAGATCTACAAAGTGGTGCAGGGTATAATATAGTCGGCCCCGCCCGACTTTAGACTTTCCTTACTTGTTTTTAAGATGTATGTATGTATATTCATATGTTTGGGTATAAAAATTATATGTTTCGAACTCAAATTTTTTAACACAATATTTTTAAGTTAATATGTTAAAACATATTATGTTTGGGACATAAAATGTTTGTAAATATAATATGCTTACATGCAAACATATATTTATTTAGAAATCGCTTATAAACATATATGTGTTTGGAAAGAGAGACCTAGAGAGTATGCTGCAAGTAAAATAATGGAAGTAACCAATTGGCGCCTTAAAAATATATCCACACAAAGAAAATCGACATAAAATGTTTGTAAATATAATATGCTTACATGCAAACATATATTTATTTAGAAATCGCCTATAAACATATATGTGTTTGGAAAGAGAGACCTAGAGAGTATGCTGCAAGTAAAATAATGGAAGTAACCAATTGGCGCCTTAAAAATATATCCACACAAAGAAAATTTCATTAAAATTTTTTTCTACCAGTGTATGCCTTAAGGTGAAACATTATATGTTTGTACAATACAAACTATATTTTGTTTGGACCAATCCAGAAAATATATATGTTTGAAGCAAAATGTGTTTGGGGTATATGTTACAGAAGCGATTTTTTTGAGGGTGTACAGTTTGGTTTTTCTGCATTGAGTCACTGTAGGATTTTTGTTTTAAATAAATATGAGAATTGGTAAACCACTGCAAAGCAACAAATCCCTATATATGTATATTGATACCAGTGATGTTGATTTTCTTGTTTACTGATGCAACAGAGCGGTTCTCCCAGATGCATCCAAACAAATGCCAATATTTGTATGAATTTAATTTTACATTCACGCATTTTCTCAATCTTAAAAAGATATCGTATTTTTTTTTAATTTATATTTTTTATATGAGAATTTGATAAGAGCATTACACTATTTTTTAGATTCACGTATGGGCTCTCATAGCTCTTTCCCTCTCTATCTCTGCATACGTTTTAAATTGTGGTAGTCGAGACAAATTGACAATGTCGCGATAAATAATAATTGCATCGCAAACAAAGAATATTCGGAAATTTATAAAATGTGCATACGATTAAACTACACTAAGAAAATGTTTATTGGGATCTCCAACATTCTTAAGTTTGTTAAAATATATAAGTAAGTCTATGTGTTACAGGGATGACAACTTTTGTACTATTTTTGGTACAGTTTGAACTACAACAGTACGTCCATACACCCTCAAATTATTTGGTACTTTTTTACGCTCTCAGTGTTTTTACTTTATATATAGTTTTTTACTATATAAAATTCAAGTTTCTTCAACATGGAAATGCAATTCTGCTTATCATATAGTCGTAGATATATCTCCCAATCATAGAATTAAGCCGACGTCGTATTTTTATGGGCGACGAGCCAATACAAATTTGTCATTCGGGCCATTAAGAGATAAAATTAATGGTAAGTTAATCGCTGTAAGATTAATTGTACAACAAATCTGGCAATCAATTTTTTTCAAACAATTATTAAGTGTTTTAGGAGAGATGAAATTGTCCATTTCGAATTGGTAGCAGAATTATCTTCCTAATGCATATTGATTTGCTAATTTATTTCGTAATTGGTTTTGATCTATATTTAGAACAAATTTATATGTTCAAAGGCCTATCCCTATTTTATTCGTGAAGCTTTTTCCATATTAATATGAAAATTCAATATATTTTTGTTGAAAGAACCTTTTTACTTAAACAAGTACATTTTCTATGCAATTTTTGTACCAAATTTATCATCCCTGATGTGTTGTCGTAGTGGAAGATTTTTTTTCTTCCGCAAAGGTACGTACAGTGATTCCAAATCGCTTTGCCCATGAACAGAGAATGAAGGCTAACACTAATTGTTTGCCTCCGACGGCGGCGGCTTAAAGGCTAGCCGATATAAATTTGTCTATTCGGTGGCGGGCAATTATCCATTATAAAATAAATTTGAAGTTATCCGAATGGTAATGAGATTAGTTGTACAACCAATCTTACAATCACATATCAGAAAATGAAGCCGACCCATTTTTGTTGGCGGCGGCTTTTTTTTTTTTTTTTTTTCATTGTAACCATTTATTTTCATTTCATTTTCTTATTACATATATAGAGCAATAGGCCTAACTCTATAACTTAAAAGATAAATATACATATGCAACACTTTACGTTTATCTGCATCAGCTACTTAAATAGAACTTATGGTATAAATGTATATACTCATATCTAATACAAAGTTTTATGAAATTCACTTTAAATTGTACGCCTCAAAAATGGCGGCGGCTTGACGGCTAAGCTGATATAAATTTCTCCATTCGGCTGCGGACAATTATCCATTATAAAGTCAATTTGAAGTTATTCGAATGGTAATGAGATTAGTTGTACAACCAATCTTACAATCAAATTTACATTTCGTTAAAATTTTCTAAGCTAAATTCAAAGTTTTCAAAATGTTCGTAAAAATAGAGCAATTATAATTACATTTTTCTCATTTAAATTTATATTTTTGATTAATTGGCGGCTAAATTTGAGTCGAGATGAGTCGACATATTCAGGGGCGGCGTCGACTGGCAAAAATTGGTCGGCGGTGACTGAAATCAGGGGCGCAACTCGGCGGCTTCATTCTCTGTCACATAACATATACATTTCATTCAAATTTTCTGAGTTAAATTTTAGCAAAATTATTATAGCTACTTGGTACTGATGGACTTTGGGCGGAAACTTAAACATTTTGACAAAAATACACCAACAATTAGTACATTTTTCTGAATAAGTTAATTATTCGGCTAATTTTGGGTCGAGATGAGTCGACATATTCGGCGCGGCTTCGACTGGCAAAAACTGGTCGGAGTCGGCTAAAATCGGTGGCGCAACTCGACGGCTTCATTCTCTGCCCATGAACTCATACAAAGCTTAAGTTTCAAACAAAACAAAAAATCATGATATCTTTAGAAATAATTCTGCAAAATTTGAATGGGTGGGACGGTTTATTCTCCAAGTAGTATTTTAATCGGTTTAATGGATTAGGTTAGATATAGTGGTAGCCCGTTATTTTCGGCTCCCGTAGACTATTTAGTTCATTGTGAAACAAGTAACCATCTTCTCCCTTATCAATGAGTGCTAGGTTTAGCTCAATGCTGAAATGTCACCAGCATTCATGAGAGGGGATAATCCGCCGCTGAAAAACTTTTGGTCGATACTGAAACCATGATGATCACTATTGAACCAGAGTCCAATAATACAGTATACGGTGGAGCTTATCGTTATCTAGCTAGTCGATTTGGATGACAACTGGAAAACGGTCACCATCATCTTTTAGACTTCTTGGGAGTACGTAACACGCAGAAAAGGAATATGAACACTTCCTAGGGCAAAATGTTATTTCCGGATGGGGAACATGGAACATTTTTGCTGCAAAAATTTTGTTTTCTCGCCAAACATAAAATGTTTGTTGAAACCAGATATATAATGTCCGAGAAAATAAAGTGGTTGCGACAAACATGTTACATATTCACCGTCCAGAAATAACATTTTGTTCCAGGAGGTGATCATATTCTACCTCTGGCTGAAGGTACTACTCGGACTTGGCTTCCGTTATATATACCAACGAATACATGTTTTGGGGATTACCATTAAACGAAGTAGAAACTCTATCAGCGCTTAAACAGCTTCACTTCGCGGCACCCATTAAGCCGACAACTTTCTGATATATTTTTGTAATGCATTTCATCTTTTTTGGTTTTCTTTATAGCTCTTCAGACATGGCGAGAAAAATCCCAGTGCCCTATATCCTAATGATCCTCATGCTACCCATGATTGGCAAGGTGGATTTGGAGCATTAACACAAGTAGGTAGAATGAAGCCTCTTTGTATTTTAATTTTCGAAAAAAAAATCTACTCCAAGTAAATATTAAAGAGTCGACCTTTTGTTTCAGAAAGGAAGTTTACAATCCTATAACTTGGGTAAGAATCTACGAATGCGGTATTATCGCCTATTGCCTCCAAATGGACTTTATACACAACAACAGGTTTCGGTTTTAAGTTCCTCAGCAGAAAGATGCCTAATGAGTGCGAATAGTTTATTGGCTGGATTTATGCCACCATTGGAACATAATAATCCTTTGCCCATAGAATGGCAGACAGTGGCGGTAAATTCGATACCAAGGAATGAAGATACGGTACAAAAACAAAATTTCAAAGTTTTTTGCTGAATTTTAATTAATTTTCGTACAATTTTAGTTACTAGCCCAAAAGAAACCCTGCCTCAAATACGATACAATCCTGGAGAAATTATATAAGTCGCCACCACCAGATTTGAAGAAAATCAATGACGATAACTATAACCTTTATCGTTTATTAACAAAACACACTGGGAAAAATATCACAAACGTTTTGGATGTTGAACTCTTGTATACGATATTGAAAATTGAAAGTGAAGCCGGTCTTACATTACCCGATTGGACTGAAAATATATATCCGGATCGTTTGGAACCATTGGCCGAACGTAGCTATACTCTATTCACCGAAACGAATCTCATGAAAAAAGTCAAAGGCGGAGCCTTTCTAACGGAAATCCATTCAAAAATGATAAATAAACGTAAACGAAATCTTAATCCAGATCGCAAAATATTCCTCTATGCTGGTCATGATGTCACATTAGTTAATGTGATGAATTCCTTGAATATTCTGGATCAGACAGCAAAATTACCCGAATATGCTTCAGCTTTGGCATTTGAGTTACATCACAGTTCGTTGTTCAAAGATGATTTTGAAGTTAAGGTGAGTTGAAGTAAAGAGTCTTATAAGAGTCTGAATAGGTCAAGTGTTCTACATAGTATCTGACACGTATTGTTATCTATGCATACGACCAAAATTCATGTCCCATTGCCTTCGATTGAAATTTGTGTTTCCAAATCAGTTTCCAAAATTTTTTCCTGACGAAAATATCCTATGGAAGGAAAACTGCTGTCGCAATGGACTGCAATCCGAATTTGTAATATTTTTTTCGAAAATGGCGCTCCTCAATCCTCTTTTAGTCCACCTTTTTATTGCTTCTTAATAAAGATTGTCCATTTTGACTAAGTGGTATACGAGTTCTTCCCTTTACAAAATAGATTTTGAACTTATAGGGATAGAACCCCTAAACCTTTGTATGCAAGCCAGGCATGCAAACCAATGCACCACGGTGACTCCCAACTGTGGTGACTAAGGTTTCAATATCCTAGCGGTAAATAGGTGAGAGTTATGCAAATTACCAAACAAAAAAGTCTAAAGTCGGGCGGGACCGACTATATTATACCTTGCACCACATTGTGGATCCATATTTTCGATACCATATCAAATCCTTCCAATTTTCTGGGTTATATATAAAGGTTTTTATTCCCAAAAATTTTTAGACTTATACAAAATTTCTTGGGTTAAAATTTAAATCGGCCTATGGCCTGAGGTGAAGCACAATGTTTGTAAAAACAAGTATATACAGTAGTAAGTTCGTCCGGGCCGAATCTTAAATACCCACCACCATGAATCAAATATAACAGTTTCATTTGCAAATTTCAGGGGAGGGGTTTGATGACAGATATTGTTCCAAGCAGATCAGTGCGCCTTCTATACCCTCAATAAGTGAAATGGGTCTATATGGAGGCGTTACCAAATGGACCGATAAATCAAATTAATATACACTTTGTTATAGGTCTAAAATGCCAGTATATTTTCAATTTGTACCAAATCGGATAAAAACTAAAATTTCTAGAAACCCTAAGAGTTAAATTACCATTACACCGAACTCCCGGTTCGGTGTTATGGGGCTATACCAAAACATGGAAGGATACACACAGTATTCAGCACATTTAATTGTAGTACTAGAATCTAGACCCCAAATCGGTGGGCCGGTTTATAAGGGGGCTATATCAAAAACTGTACCAATATTCAATATATTCGGCACACCTCTTTATGGTCCTAGAATATCCCTAGATGTCCAATTTCAAGCAAATTGGATAAAAAGTACGGATTCTAGAAGCCCAAGAAGTAAATCTGGAGATCGTTCTATATGTTATGGAGGCTATATCGAAACATGGTCTGATAATCACCATTTTCGGCATATTTCTTTATTTTCCTAGAATACCTCTAGATTTCCAATTTCAGGCAAATTGGGTAAAAATAAAATCGGAAGATCGGTCTATATGGGTGCTATATCAAAACAAGGACCGATACATTCCATTTTCGGCACACCTCTTTATGGTCCTAGAATACCTCAAGATTTCCAATTTCAGGCAAATCGGATAGACATACACTAGAATACACTTTCTAGACGGCCAAGAAGCAAAACCGGGAAATCGGTCCATATGGGGGCTATACCAAAACATGAACCGATAGGCACCATTTTCGGTACACTTTTTGATGGTCCTAAAATACCTCTAGATTTCCAATTTCAAGCAAATTGGATAAAAACTACAGTTTCTATAAGCCAAAGACACCAAATCGGGAGGTCGGTTTATATGGGGACTATATCAAAACTTGGACGGATATAGCCCATCTTCGAACGTGACCTGCCTGCAAACAAAAGACGAATCTGTGCCAAATTTTAGGGCGATAGCGCCATTATTGAAGGCTGTAGCGTGATTACAACAGACAGACAGACGGACAGACGGACATGTTAATTGTACTCCCTGTGAAATGTGAAATTTTGACCTCTGTGGTCGTATGATGGAAAATCGCGTGAAATATATATGGGAGCTATATCTAAATCTGAACCTATTTCAACCATAATTGGCAAGAATAGTAAGAAAATTAATTCTTCTGACTGTGCAAAATTTCACGTAAATTAGAGTACAACTTTTGCCTCTGTTGTCATATTAGTGAAAATCGGGCGAAAGATATATATGGGAGCTATATCTAAATCTGAACCGATTTCAATAAAATTTAGCACACTTGACCAAACTATTAATTGTACACCTAACGGGTGATACGGTCAAAATTTGGTCAAGGGAAAACGCGTGTAAATCGGTGAAATCGTTTATTTAAAAAATCAAATTAAATTTCTTTTTATACCCACCACCATAGAATGGTGACGGGGGTATAATAAGTTTGTCATTCCGTTTGTAACACATCGAAATATCGATTTCCGACTATATAAAGTATATATATTCTTGATCAGGGAGAAATTCTAAGACGATATAACGATGTCCGTCTGTCCGTCTGTCTGTCTGTCTGTCTGTCTGTCTGTTGTAATCACGCTACAGTCTTCAATAATGAAGCAATCGTGCTGAAATTTGGCACAAGCTCGTCTTTTATCTGCAGGCAGGTCAAGTTCGAAGATGGGCTATATCGGTCCAGGTTTTGATATAGTCCCCATATAAACCGACCTCCCGATTTGGGGTCTTGGGCTTATAGAAATCGTAGTTTTTATCCAATTTGCCTCAAATTTGACATCTGGAGGTATTTTATGACCATAAAGAGGTGTGCCAAAAATGGTGAGTATCGGTCCACGTTTTGGTATAGCCCCCATATAGACCGATCTCCCGATTTTATTCTTGGGCTTATAGAAACCGCAGTTTTTATTCAATTTACCTGAAATTAGAAATCTAGAGGTATTGTAGGACCACAAATACTTGTGCCAAAAATTGTGAGTATCGGTCCATATTTTGGTATATCCCCCATATAGACCGATCTCCCGATTTTACTTCTTGGGCTTATAGAAAACACAGTTTTTATTCAATTTACCTGAAATTGGAAATCTAGAGGTATTGTAGGACCACAAATACGTGTGCCAAAAATTGTGAGTATCGGTCCATATTTTGGTATAGCCTCCATATAGACCGATCTCCCGATTTTACTTCTTGGGCTTTTAGAAACCGCAGTTTTTATTCAATTTATCTGAAATTGGAAATCTAGAGGTATTGTAGGACCACAAATGTGTGTGCCAAAAATTGTGAGTATCGGTCCATATTTTGGTATAGCCCCCATATAGACCGATCTCCCGATTTTACTTCTTGGGCTTATAGAAACCGCAGTTTTTATTCAATTTACCTGAAATTGGAAATCTAGAGGTATTGTAGGACCACAAATACGTGTGCCAAAAATTGTGAGTATCGGTCCATATTTTGGTATAGCCCCCATTTCCCAATTTTACTTCTTGTGCTTCTAGAATCCGAAGTTTTTATCCTATTTGCCTGAAATTGGAAATCTAGAGGTATTTTCGGGTCACAAAGAGGTGTGCCGAAAATGGTGAGTATCGGTCCATATTTTAGTATAGCCCCATAAGAACGATCTCCCGATTTAACTCCTTGGGTTTCTAGAAACCGTAGTTTTTATCTGATATGCCTGAAATTGTAAATATTCTGGTATTTTAGGCTCACAAAAACGTGTATCGGATTAAGTTTTTATCGGTCCATTTGGTAATGCCTCCATATAGACCGACTTCACTTCTTGAGGGTGTAGAAGGCGCACTGATCATGAAAATTGCTTGAAACTCAATGTCAAATTTCCAGATTTTACTTCTACAGATTTAAGATTTCAAATCAAGACGTTATTTTATAATTTTCTTGCACACTTACAAGAGATGTTAATGATTCCTCTAAACCTCAAACAAAAATGGTTCTTATAAATCCAGAATCTGATATAGTCCTCATAGGTGAAATCGGGTAGTGTCCTCAAGTCCTCAAGCCCTCCTGAAATTTCAAAGGAAACTCTAATATTTGGTTCATGGTGGTGGGTATTTAAGATTCGGCCCGGCCGAACTTACTGCTGTATATACTTGTTCAAGTTCAATTTGTATAAAATTCAGGAAAAATATTCAGTCAGGCTTTCGCTTTTCCAAATCCGAATTGCCGGGCCTCACGCTTAACACCTGCCATCAGATTTTGTACAGCCACCTTGTCCACCTTCTTCGCCGCAGAAAGCCAGTTTGCCTTAAACTGCTGCTCGTCCTTAGCAGTTTTTTTGGTCTTCTTTAGGTTCCGCTTGACAATAGCCCAGTATTTCTCAATTGGGCGAAGCTCTGGCGTGTTGGGAGGGTTCTTGTCCTTGGGAACCACCTGCACGTTGTTGGCGGCGTACCACTCCATGGCCTTTTTACCGTAATGGCAAGATGCCAAATCCGGCCAAAACAGTACGGAACAACCGTGTTTCTTCAGGAAAGGCAGCAGACGTTTATTCAAACACTCTTTCACGTAAATTTCTTGGTTGACAGTCCCGGAAGCTATGAAAATGCTGCTTTTCAAGCCACAGGTACAGATGGCTTGCCAAACCAGATATTTCTTTGCGAACTTTGACCGTTTTATGTGCTTGAAAATATCTGTTACCTTTCCCCTTCCTTTTGCCGTATAAAACTCCTGTCCCGGAAGCTGCTTGTACACAGAAAAAATTTTTTTTCTGGTTCAATCACGAAATTAATTGATCCAATTAATTTTTTAATTGAAATGTCTTCAATCACAGAAATGATAGTATCAATTAAAAAATTAATTGAAGACCAATTAAAAAATTAATTGATCCAATTAAAAAATTAATTGATACTATTAATTTTTGTGATTGATTTTTGTTTCAATTAAAAAATTTGTTGAATCAATTAAATTTTTAATTGAATATTTTTTAAAACTCAATTAAAATTTTAATTGGAAAATTTTTCGTGAAATTTTTTTCTGTGTAGTCGGCTTTGACGTAGGTTTCGTCGTCCATTACCACGCAGTCAAACTTCGTCAGCATCGTCGGGGATCGCGCTTTGGCCGTCGTATTTTGTTTATCATCGCGATTTGGAGTCATTACCTTCTTGTAAGTCGATAGTCCGGCTCGTTCTTTGGCTCGATGCACGGTTGTAGACGATACACCCAGCTTATTTGCGGCATCTCGGAGAGAGAGGTTTGGGTTTCGCTTGAAACTACCGGCAACTCTCTTTGTCGTCTCAGCGGCTTCCGGTTTTCGATTTCCAGCCGATCCAGACTTCCTGGCTGTCGACAAACGTTCCCCAAACACTTTAATTACATTTGTAACGGTTGATTTGGCAACTTTTAGCGATTTTGCCAGCTTTGCGTGCGAGTAGCTCGGATTTTCGCGATGCGCGAGCAAAATTTTGATACGCTGCTCTTCTTGCTTGGACGGCATGTTGACAACTGAAGAGTGAATTCCAAAATCAAAATAGTAGCAACATTCTACACACACACACACACCTTCAAATGAGGGGTGTTCAGGTTTTTTAAATGCAAAATTGAAAGAAATACGTCAAGTTTATATTGACCAAATTTTGACCGTATCACCCTTTAGTGCAATATTTCACGCTAATTAGGTTAAATCTCGGGCTTCTAGGGTCATATAAGTGCATATCGGGCGAAAGATATATATGGGAGCTATATCTAAATCTGAACCGATTTCTTCTAAAATCAGTAGGGTTCTATTCTGACCCAAAACAGAAACTTGTGCCAATTTGAAGTCGATTGGACTAAAACTGCGACCTGGGGCCAAATCACCGCAGTCGAAATCGAGTACTTCGTCTTCGTAATGTAGTTTACGCGGATCACCGCAGTCGTTATCGAATTGTTTCTACTCGAAGTTGAGCACGATAGGTAGCATGCTATCGAAAACGAAGTATGTAGTGATTTTTGAGCAGAAAAAAGGTAAACAAAAAGAAAAAAGTTGGTGAAAATGTAATTATTATTCCATTTTGGCAAAATACATTTAAGAAAATATAATATTACTTGCATTTAGGGAATCGGATCAAAGAAAGGAATGCTCAGTAGCCGCTTCAAAAAAAACCTATTTTTTCAAGAACATATTTAAAAGCTTCTTTTGACATATGAAAACGTCTTTTAAATCTATGGATGTTAAAAACACAATTTACTATTACTCTACTTCAGGCAATGCTAAAGGACTGCTTTTGTCACGAATATTTTTCCTTATAATTGCCACTTTGTACTTATCGTCTGAATCCGAAAACGAGAAAAAAACACTTGGATTCATAATATATTTTTACACATATATTTTAACACACAAAAACAATATAAATATCTCAGAAATAACATAATTTGATAACAAAACATTATTTTGAAATTCTACTCTCTTTCAATTTCCTATTACCATATGTTTACAGCAATGTAAAAAAAGGTAGTAGATAAAATAAATTACGATCGAATGCGGTGATCCAAAAATTTAATGCGATCGAAATGTTTCTCTATACGAAACAGAACTCGATGACGAATGCGGTGATTTGGCCCCTGGACTTTGATCACAAAAATGTGTTTACGGACACACGGACAAGGCTATAATACCCTGTTTCACAGTGTGGCGTAGGGTATAAAAAACCCCCCACTATGGGTATTTATTTATTTATTTAAGTCTATGGATATACAAAATCCTTACAGACTAGCTCGTAAACTAAAAGTAGTAAGATTCTAGTACTTCATTAAATTTTTTCAAAGACATTGATAAGTCTAAATTAAGTTTAGCATTTTGAGTATGACTTTTGGGAACGGATTAATCAGCAGACAATATCCACCACCATAGTATGGGGTATAATAAGTTTGTCATTCCTTTTACAACACATCGAAATATTGATTTCCGTCAACATAAAGTGTACGAGGATTGCTGCCAACTGACAGCTCTATCGTAAAGCATGACATTTTTAAGGTTATCCGTACAACGTTTTCACATTTGTTTGCATTCGATTCCACACAATTTCAAATAAAAGACTCTGATCGATTGGTCAAATATGAATGTTGTTGCATTTCTACTAGTTTCTACAAAAAGTTTTCTTATAATTTCAGATCGTTTACTACTACAACAGTGAAGATAAATTTCCCAAAGAATTGACAATTCCGAATTGTGATGCTCCGTGCTCATTGACACACTTTACAGCATCGATTAGTCATTTACTTTTGGATAACTACGATGAGACCTGTGAGAACCCGAAACCGGAGGACTGCAAAACCTAAAGATTTTATTATTTCGTTTTTCTTTTGTTGTTAAATAGTTGAGTATTATTGTTAAGTGTAATTATGTTTTCATAAATGTACGTACTTGAACTGATGTGTGATATGCAACCACTTAATAAATATTTTTTGTTTCTTAAAGTTTGAACTTTATTTTAAAGAAAATGTAGGCCTACAGTAATCAATTAAACAATTTATTGTTTAATATTTCTTTCCTTTTAACACGGAAATAAACTCCGTTGATCTCGTTAAAAATGACAAAGCTTTGTTAAAACCAGGAAATTTTAATGCCCTGTTGTACTTTTTAACTGCAGTTCACGAAATTACATCAACTCATAGAAGAAAAAATTAACTAAAAGTAAAGAAGAAAATCATTGGCGCCAAATCATGACCATTTTAACCATACGTAGTTCATTCTTACTATTTTTGAGAATCGGACGAAAATCTTCTTTTGCTTTAGTTCATATTGAACTTATGTGTACGGTCATTGAACTTTATACTCACGTTTAGTTCATAAAATTTTTGAGACATACTTAAAAACGTAAGATTTCATTAAGCTGTGGAAAATTTCGATAAAAATAATAAAATTTAACTACAAGCAAATAAATTTTTTCCAATAAAAACAAGTTAAATGTAGCGTTAGTTTAACTACAGAAATTTTTTCTGTGTACTTCTTTTTGACACTATTTGAGAAAGAACCATAGAAAGTACCATAGTACCCCCGCGGTACATGTTTAAACCTTTAAGTTCATAAATTAAAATGTGAACTCAACCGTAAGATCGGTCAGGCTGAATATTATTACACTGAACGATGGCCTTCTAAATTGTACATTGCCTTCTAAATTGTAAGTTAGTCCTATGGAGTCTATGTTAGACAAAACAAGTATATACGGACTTAAGTTCGGCCGGCCCGAATCCTAAATACCCACCACCATGAAAAAAACATTGTTTCCTTACCAAGAACAGAATTCGTAGTTAAACTATCGCTTAATTTAACTTATTATTAATGGAAAAAAATATTTGTTTGTAGGTATATTTAATTTTTTTCTTGAAAATTTTCACATCTTAATGAAATCTTACTTGTTTTAAGTATGTCTCTAAAATTTTACGAACTAAACGTGGGTATAACAGGCTGATAAGTCCCCGGTCTGACACATAGATGGCGTCGCTAGTATTAAATACATATTATTTTTATATAGTAGCAACCTTCAAATGATTCGTGTCAAATTTTGACGTCTGTAAGTCAATTAGTTTGTGAGATAGAGCGTCTTTTGTGAAGCAACTTTTGTTATTGTGAAAAAAATGGAAAAAAAGGAATTTCGTGTTTTAATAAAATCCTGTTTTCTGAAGGGAAAAATACGGTGGAAGCAAAAACTTGGCTTGATAATGAGTTTTGGGACTCTGTGCCAGCGAAATCAACAATAATTGATTGGTATGCAAAATTCAAGGGTGGTGAAATGAGCACGGAGGACGGTGAACGCAGTGGACGCCCGAAAGAGGTGGTTACCGACGATAAAACCTCAAAAAAATCCACAAAATGATTTTGAATGACCGTAAAATGAAGTTGATCGAGATAGCAGAGGCCTTAAAGATATCAAAGGAACGTGTTGGTCGTATCATTCATCAATATTTGGATATGCGGAAGCTCTGTGCAAAATGGGTGCCGCGCGAGCTCACATTTGACCAAAAACGACAACGTGTTGATGATTCTGAGCGGTGTTTGCAGCTGTTAACTCGTAATACACCCGAGTTTTTCCTTCCATATGTGACTATGGATGAAACATGGCTCCATCACTACACTTCTGAGTCCAATCGACAGTCGGCTGAGTGGACAGCGACCGGTGAACCGTCTCCGAAGCGTGGAAAGACTCAAAAGTCCGCTGGAAAAATAATGGCCTCTGTTTTTTGGGATGCATATTCCATATAACTTTTATCGATTATCTTGAGAAGGGTAAAACCATCAACAGTGACTATTATATGGCGTTATTGGAGCGTTTGAAGGTCGAAATCGCTACAAAACGGCCCCATATGAAGAAGAAGACAACGCACCGTGCCACAAGACATTGAGAACGATGGCAAAAATTCAATTGGGCTTCGAATTGCTTCCCCACCCACCGTATTTTCCAGATCCGGCCCCAGCGACTTTTTCTTGTTCTCAGACCTCAAAAGGATGCTCGAAGGGAACAAAATTTGGCTGCAATGAAGAGGTGATTGCCGAAACTGAGGCCTATTTTGAGGCAAAACCGAAGGAGTACTACCAAAATGGTATCAAAAAATTGGATGGTCGTTATAATCGTTGTATCGCTCTTGAAGGGAACTATGTTGAATAATAAAAACGAATTTTGACAAAAAATGTGTTTTTCTTTGTTAGACCGGGGACTTATCAGCCAACCTGTTAAATTAATTTCAGTTAAGTATGAGTAAGAATTAAATCTTGATTTTTTCGTGAGCGTGATTTTGCAGAAATTTTATTCACACACATTCACGAACTGATTTTATTTATCACGTACGCTCACGCACGACATATTTGTTTCAGTCCCATTCACGCACATTCACGAGAGTTGCTTCAGATTTTGTTCACGACTCACGTGATTCACGCGTAAATCACGAGTCACGTGCACACCTCTAGAAAACAGAAATTATATAGATACAAGAAAATGGGAAGGAAAAAACAGTGTTTTTGAAATTTGTTCACTATACACACATTGAAAAAAAGCATACTCGGTTCCAAAGATTTTGTCTTTACTTTAAAAAATTTGGTATTGATTTCGAGCCAAAGAAGCGGAGAATACAAGTAAGGATACTTTTAAGACACAATTCTCTTTTAAATTTAGGTTTTGTGTACTTGCTTCTAGGAAGCAAATTTTAATTTTTCGCTTTCTCAGCTTTTTTTCTTCATATGCTATCAAAGACCTTTAAAAACGAGTTAACGGCATCTTTATTTTCCAAATTAGGACTCGACTTCCAGTAGAAATTATGCTATGTTTGACGTAAAAAACTTCTTTAAAATAAAGTTTTGAAAAACATGTCCTATATTTGAACGATTTTTTGCTTCGTAGTCAAGATGCAAAAAGACAACAAATTTAAAGACAATTTCATTAAATTTAAAGAATTTTTCTGAATTATTAAAGTCAAGTTGACCTTAGCCTATAAATTTTTTCTTTCATGTTAAGATACCCATTTTTATGTGAAATCACTTAATTATAAGGACAATACGACTTCATTGAAAAGTTTATCGACTTTTGGACAAGGAAAATAACTTTATTTTAGAGAAATGCGTCTTCTATGCTAAGCAAAATTTGTATTCGTATTTTAAAGACATGAAATCTTTGACCTCACGACAATATTTTTTTCAGTGCAGAAAAAATATTTTTTTGTCTTCATTAGGGTCCAATTAGGTTTTAATTGAATTGTCTTCAATCGCAGAAATGATAGCATCAATCACCACAGTCAATTAAAAAAAATTTGTTCCAATTAAAAAATTAATTTATACATTTAATTGTTGTGATTGAATTTTTATTTGAATGAAAAAAATTGTTGAACCAATTAAATATTTAATTGAATTTTTTTTTTTTATATTCAATTAAAATTTTAATTGGAAAAATGTTGGTGATATTTTGTGTAGAGATGTGATTTTGCATAGATATAGTGAACACTTTCATTAATACTAACTAATTAAAAGTAAAAAATAATTTTTTTGAATATGAATTGTTCAATATTTTTCTTCGAGTCTAATGTGAATAAAACAAAAACACTTTTAAAGAAAATTCTTTGGAAATAAAAGCTACAAATGCAAGCTCCAAGTGAAACGTATAAATGGCACAACATCACAACAATGAATTACAAATAAAGGGTGATTCTTTTGAGGTTAGGATTTTCATGCATTAGTATTTGACAGATCACGTGGGATTTCAGACATGGTGTCAAAGAGAAAGATGCTCAGTATGCTTTGACATTTCATCATGAATAGACGAACGATCTGCCACAACGTCGAATTTTCAGTGAATGGGCCCTAGAAAAGTTGGCAGAAAATCCGCTTTTTTATCGACAAATTTTGTTCAGCGATGAGGCTCATTTCTGGTTGAATGGCTACGTAAATAAGCAAAATTGCCGCATTTGGAGTGAAGAGCAACCAGAAGCCGTTCAAGAACTGCCCATGCATCCCGAAAAATGCACTGTTTGGTGTGGTTTGTACGCTGGTGGAATCATTGGACCGTATTTTTTCAAAGATGCTGTTGGACGCAACGTTACGGTGAATGGCGATCGCTATCGTTCGATGCTAACAAACTTTTTGTTGCCAAAAATGGAAGAACTGAACTTGGTTGACATGTGGTTTCAACAAGATGGCGCTACATGCCACACAGCTCGCGATTCTATGGCCATTTTGAGGGAAAACTTCGGAGAACAATTCATCTCAAGAAATGGACCGGTAAGTTGGCCACCAAGATCATGCGATTTGACGCCTTTAGACTATTTTTTGTGGGGCTACGTCAAGTCTAAAGTCTACAGAAATAAGCCAGCAACTATTCCAGCTTTGGAAGACAACATTTCCGAAGAAATTCGGGCTATTCCGGCCGAAATGCTCGAAAAAGTTGCCCAAAATTGGACTTTCCGAATGGACCACCTAAGACGCAGCCGCGGTCAACATTTAAATGAAATTATCTTCAAAAAGTAAATGTCATGGACCAATCTAACGTTTCAAATAAAGAACCGATGAGATTTTGCAAATTTTATGTGTTTTTTTAAAAAAAAGTTATCAAGCTCTTAACAAATCACCCTTTAGCTTCGCATCGAAAGACAATAAACATCAACAAAACACTGGGATTTTTCCACAGCACATAGAAATAACTAAAACATATGTCCAGACGAATGGAGACAATGGCCATCAATCTGCGAGTTTGTAGCATTTTATTGCTATTCTTGACAATATGTGGAGCAGAGGAAACGACCATAACCGTGAATACAACACTGGGACGCATAAAGGGTTTGCAAATGGAAACTCGCTTGGGTACAAAGTTTTGGTCTTTTCGTGGCATACGTTACGCTCAGCCACCGGTGGGGGAACTACGTTTTCAAAATCCCCAAACAGTTAAATCATGGGAACCTGCTATTTTCAATGCCACCTTTGATGGACCCATGTGTCCTCAAATAACAGAGAACAGAAAATACATGCTTTCAGAAGATTGTTTGCGGTTAAACATCTATACCAACAATTTGAATTCACCCAGGGGACTGATGAAACCTGTCGTGGTGTATTTACATCCTGGAGGATTTTATTTATTTTCTGCCATTAGTCTTGATGCTGGACCACAAAATTTTCTCGATCGTGATATTGTTTTGGTCACATTAAATTATCGTTTGGGATCCTTGGGTTTCCTCGCTACTGGAACAGAAGATGCTCCCGGCAATATGGGCCTTAAAGATCAGGTAATGGCATTACGTTGGATACGAGAGCATATTTCGCCATTTGGCGGTGATCCCCATTCTGTTACCCTCTGGGGATATAGTGCTGGCGGGATGAGTGTTGGCCTGCATATGATGTCACCCATGTCAGAGGGATTATTTCATCGTGTCATTCTTCAAAGTGGATCACCAGTGGCTCAGTATAGATATGAGAGTAATCAATTGGATTTGGCGCAGAAACAGGCCAAGTTATTGAAATGTCCCATACGACCTATACGGGATATGATCGAATGCTTGAAAACAGTAAGTAAATTATTCAATAATAAAATATCTATAATACACAGAAAAAAGTTAAACAAAATAATTTCAATTAATTAGTTGATTGAAACTGAGAACTTTAACCCAATTATCTTTTTATGAAATGAAATTAAAAAATTACTGCAAATATTTACGCTTTTAATTAAAATATTAATAATCCGAATTAAAATTTTAATTACATAAAAATATTTCCAATTAAATATATAATTAAAAATTTCGGTCGGAAATAATTATTTTTATGCTTATACTATTACAGGGTAACTGATTTGCAATGCAACAATGTAAAATGCTAAATCTGTTTCAATTTTTTATGCCTTGCATCACACTTTGGAACTGGGTATTCTAAGTCAGTGCATATGATTGTAACACCCAAAAAGAGTCGATATAGGCACATAATGTATTTGGCAATAGTGCTCAGGGCCGGCACGGTTGCCGCTAGAGCCAAAGATTATTTTCCAAAATTCGGAAAAAATTTTTACCAAAAATCTACCAAATAGAAAATATCTTATTTTAAAAATTGTTTTGTCAAAATTGTGTTTCTATAGAAAATTTTGTCAACATTTTATTTCTATAGAAAATTTTGTAAAAATTTTATTTCTATAGAAAATTTTGTCAATTTTTATACCCTTCACCACTACTGTGGTACAGGGTATAATAAGTTTGTGCATTTGTATGTAACGCCAAGAAATAGTGGTCATAGACCCATCTTTTAGTATACCGATCGGTTTAGAATTAAATTCTGAGTCGATTTAGCGATGTCCGTCTGTCTGTCCGTCCGTCTGTCTGTATATGTAATTATGTGCACAAAGGACAGCTCGCAATTTAAGTCCGATCGTCCTCAACTTTGGCATAGGGCCGTTTCTTGGGACAGAGACAATCGCTATTGATTTCGGAAAAAATCGGTTCAGATTTAGATATAGCTGCCATATATATTTATCACCGATGTGGTCATAGGTTAGGTTAGGTTAAAGTGGCAGCCCGATTAAGATTCAGGTTCACTTAGACTATTCAGTCCATTGTGATACCGATGTGGTCATAGTTAGCGTGTTTATCAACCGATTTTCTTGAAATACCGTACATCCAAATATTTAATGAATCTCGAAAATCTTGCAAAATATCAGCCAAATCGGTTCAGATTTATATATAGCTCCCATATATATATATTTCGTCCGATTTAGACTCATATGACCACAGAGGCCAAAGTTTACTACCGATCTTCGTGAAATTTTGCACAGAGGGTAGTATTGACATTCTACCAATGCTTGGTAAATTTGATTGAAATCGGTTCAAATTTAGATATAGCTCCCATATATATCTTTCGTCCGATTTGAACTTATATGGCCACAAAAGTCAGTGCATATGATTGTAACACCCAGAAAGAGTCGAGATAGGCACATGATGTATTTGGCAATAGTGCTCAGGGCCGGCACGGTTGCCGCTCGAGCCAAAAATAATTTTCCGAAATTCGGAAAAATTTTGCCGTGATTTGCTTCAAATTTTGCACAAGGGCTACGTTTAATAGTATCGTTAAGTGTGTCAAATTTTGTTAAAATCGGTTCAGATTTAGATATAGCTCACATATATATCTTTCGCAAAATTCTGTGATGATTTCCCCATATCTTAGCCATATTCTACACACTGCAATGCCAAAATTTCCACAGAACGGATGAGTTTTAAATAAGGCTCCAAGTCGCCCGACTAGACCAAATAATATATCACAACCCACACTTGACCACATATCTTGGTGAGATCTAACCAATATCCTTGTAAAATCGCCACTGCTGAGTAGCAAAAATTGTAAATATTACTCTAATTATCCTATATCTCGAATACATATGTATCGCCTGAAAAATCATAAATCTTTTTTGTACAATTGCATTAAAATTTCTCTCGCTTCATATTTCCTATATTTTTTACTAACATTGTGTTTCATCCCAGGGCGTTAGCCGATTTAAATTTTAATTCTAGTGTAGAAGTACAAAAAATTGTTTCCATTAAAAGTATTTGTATCTGGAAATGCAAACTTTTATATAGCTCCCAGCAAATTTTAAGTAGTTGAGATGGTAACACAAATGTTTGTCTACATAGTGGTGAAGGGTATAATATAATCGGCTCCGCCCGACTTTAGACTTTACTTACTTGTTTTTCTATAAAAATTTTAAATTTTTTTCTATAGAAAATTTTGTCAAAATTTTATTTCTATAAAAAATGTTGTCAATATTATGTTTCTATAGACAATTTTGTCAAAATTTTATCTCTATAGAAAATGTTGTCAAAATTGTATTTCTATAGAATGTTTTGTCAAAATTGTGTTTCTATAGAAAATTTTGTCAACATTTTATTTCTATAGAAAATTTTGTAAAAATTTTATTTCTATAGAAAATTTTGTCAAAATTATATTTCTATAGACAAGTTTGTCAAAATTTTATTTCTATAGAAAATTTTCTAAAAATTTGATTTCTATAGAAAATTATGTCAAAATTTTATTTCTATAGAAAATTTTGTCAACATTTTATTTCTATAGAAAATTTTGTCAAAATTTTATTTCTATAAAAAATTTTGCAAAATTTTATTTCTATACAAAATTTTGCAAAATTTTATTTCTATAAAAAATTTTGTTAAAATTTTATTTCTATAGAAAATTTTGTCAAAATTTTATTTCTATAGAAAATTTTGTCAAAATTTTATTTCTATAAAAAATGTTGTCAAAATTGTATTTCTATAGAAAGTTTTATCAAAATTTTATTTCTATAGAAATTTTTGTCAAAATTTTATTTCTATAAAAAATGTTGTCAAAATTATATTTCTATAGAAAGTTTTATCAAAATTTTATTTCTATAGAAAATTTTGTCAAAATTTTATTTCTATAGAAAATTTTGTCAAAAGTTTATTTCTACAAAAGATGTTGTTAAAATTTTATTTCTATAGAAAATTTTGTCAAAATTTTATTTCTATAAAAAATTTTGCAAAATTTTATTTCTATAGAAAATTTTTCAACATTTTATTTCTATAGAAAATTTTTAAAAAATTTTTAAAAATATACTTGATTAAACAATTAATTAATTTCTTCGGTACTTTTAATTAATCTTTCAATTAGTTCAATTGAAAATTGAATTGATTTTGGTCGAAAAACTCCATTAATTTATTAATTATTGCAATAAATTATTTATTATATTATTGTTTATTTATTTATTTATAATTATGTTAATTGTAATATTATTAATTTTTTGAAATTTCACAAGAATTGATTCCTTCTTCTGCATTTTCTGATTATAATTATTGGATCTGTCTTTAGATTTGAGTCAAAATTTAATGAGACGAGCAAAACGTTGAACTATATTTATAATTGGAAATAGTGTTTTTGTTAAAAAAAATAAGTTTTTTCTCAGTTGCCTATATTTTTTAATTTGATTAAGAAATTTATTGTACTAGTTAGTTGGAAATATTTTGGTGATATTTAGTTCCGAGTTTGTACAATATAATATTTTATTTATATTTTTCTTTGATCTTCAGAAACCTATGATGGATTTTGTAGACAGTACGATGGGTATGTTTGAATTCGAAATGAATCCCGGTTTGAATTGGATGCCAGTTGTAGAATTGCAAGGGTGTCAGGAAAAATTCCTCATCGAAGATCCCTACAAATCTTTGCTAAAGGGAAATATTCATAGAGTGCCAGTGATTACAGGAGTCACTGAATATGAATTCTATTATGGAGCATATGGTAAAAAAAATATTTGGAGCAAAACAAAAACCACTAATAACAATTTCAATTAAATTTAATCCTTTCTCAACTCAACCATAGATAGTCTGCGTAATGAAACCGAACGAAAACGTTTCAATGAAAATTTTGCCAAATATGCTCCCATTTACTTTTTCTATGAACGAGATACTCTAAAGTCGCAGCGCATAAGTGAGGAAATACGTTCGTTTTATTTTCAAAATACCACATTAGAATTTCCTCAATCGTTGAAACGATTTGGAGAAATGTATGCCGATGTTGTGGGTTTTCAAAATCACCGATTTTTGAATATGGTAGCTAAACATGTCCCTGTATATTCATATTTTTTCACTTATAAAGGACGTTATAGTACATTTCGAAATCCTGAAACTAATCAAACACATGGTAAGGGGTTAATGATTTTTTATTTAATTTTTAAAGTTAATCCAACCTACTTGCGTTTATAAAAATTCTAAATTCTAAAGGAGCTATGCATCTTGATGAACTTTGGTATTTATTATATTTACCCGAAGTAACACCTTTATTTGGCCGTGGTGATCCTGAAAATGAGACAGTGGAACGTTTAACCCGCATGTGGTATGAATTTGCCAAGAAAAGGTAGAAAATAAATCACATATCTAATTATAGTAAATATTAATAGAATATATTTTTCTATTATTCTTCTTAAAGTGATCCCAATCAACCAATGGATGAATATTTGAAAAATATCAAATGGCCTCTTTACAATGATCGTAAGAAACAGTACTTGCAAATAGGATATGAATTAGATGTTAGACAAAATGGAATTTTTCTGGAACGTATGCAATTATGGGATCGGTTATTTCCCTTGGAGGATATGGTCAATAAGAATTTATAAAATATCAGCAACAAAAAAAAATCAATCATCAAAAATCATTTGAATCTTCAGAAAAAATTAAACGAAAATATCTATAGCTATAAAATTTTTGTTTAGCTTATGAAAATAAATAAATTTTACCTTAATTTTGCCAAATGTGAAAAATTTTCTTATTTTTCTTATTATTTTTTTTTTTTTTTTGGTTGCTAACTGTAATGACTTGAATTAAAAATGAGAACAAAAGTTTTATACAAATGGATTTTAAAATATCAAAATTCAAACAAAATAGTTCATTTTATTTTTCTCTTCAAATACACTGAAAAAACAGTGAACCCACCAGGAAGAAAACTTTCGGTTAATTTTAGAAAATTTTGAATATTTGTGGTAAAATTTACAAATTTAAAGAAATTCTGAACTATTTTGTGGAAGACACGAATTTAGTTCATCTTTATGCTTCATTGGAGTATATTTTTTTCCTCGGGTTTAGTTAATTTAACTAACGTACACAAAAAATTATTAGAGTAAAGAAAACTTTCTCTAAACATAATAATTCCATGAACTAAAATAAAGTTAAATTGGCTTTAGTGAAATAGAGAGTTCACTTTTCTTTGAGTGTATGTTCCCCGAGGTCATGTTTCTTCTCTGCGTATAGATTGAAATAAAAAAGTTGTATTTTATTTGTGATTGTGTTGATTTCGGATTCTAAGAACAGCATCATAATCTACAATGAGATACTTATTACTTATCTCAATCCCTTAAGGTGGAATCATTGATTATTATAAATTGTATAGTAAGTATAAATAGTATATATGCACAGAAAAAATAGAATCTTGTAAATTTAACGACAAATTTTGACTTTCTCATTTCAGGTTTAAAAAATTTACTATAATATAGTTAATTTTTTGTGACCACACACAAAATTTTTTTCTGATTCAATCACGAAATTAATTGATCCAATTAATTGTTTAATTGAAATGTTTTCAATCACAACAAAGAATGAGTATCAATCACAGTTTTAATTGGGCATAATAAATTAATTGATTTCATGAGCAAATTTTATTTTATTTTAATTGATTCAAATAAAATTTTAATTAAAATTAAATCAACATCAAAACTCAATAAATTTTTTAATTAAAAACGTTACTTTTTTAAATTACACATCTTAACTGACTTTGTGTTTTTAGTTTGATTAAAATATAGATTGTTTGAAATAAATTTTTAAATAAAAATTAAAAATAAATAAAAATTAAAACAAAAACATCAATTTTTTAACTTACTTAGCATAGTCTTCCGAGTTTGATTAAAATAAAAATTAAAATTTTTCAATTATTGACTTAATTAACTTAATGTTTCTATGTTCATTAATTGTAACAATTAATTTATTTTTTCTTTTTAATTAGAAATATTTTGGTGATATTTTTGCTGTGTACAGCGAAAATTAACTACCACGCAATACATGAACCAATTTATAAAAATATCATGACTTTAACTAGACCAAACAAAAACTTTGACACTAAATAGTGCTCAATCTTACTATGGATTATTTATTTTTCGTAAAAGTTTTATACAAATGGATTTTAAAATATCAAAATTCAAACAAAATAGTTCATTTTATTTTTCTCTTCAAATACACTGAAAAAACAGTGAACCCACCAGGAAGAAAACTTTCGGTTAATTTTAGAAAATTTTGAATATTTGTGGTAAAATTTACAAATTTAAAGAAATTCTGAACTATTTTGTGGAAGACACGAATTTAGTTCATCTTTATGCTTCATTGGAGTATATTTTTTTCCTCGGGTTTAGTTAATTTAACTAACGTACACAAAAAATTATTAGAGTAAAGAAAACTTTCTCTAAACATAATAATTCCATGAACTAAAATAAAGTTAAATTGGCTTTAGTGAAATAGAGAGTTCACTTTTCTTTGAGTGTATGTTCCCCGAGGTCATGTTTCTTCTCTGCGTATAGATTGAAATAAAAAAGTTGTATTTTATTTGTGATTGTGTTGATTTCGGATTCTAAGAACAGCATCATAATCTACAATGAGATACTTATTACTTATCTCAATCCCTTAAGGTGGAATCATTGATTATTATAAATTGTATAGTAAGTATAAATAGTATATATGCACAGAAAAAATAGAATCTTGTAAATTTAACGACAAATTTTGACTTTCTCATTTCAGGTTTAAAAAATTTACTATAATATAGTTAATTTTTTGTGACCACACACAAAATTTTTTTCTGATTCAATCACGAAATTAATTGATCCAATTAATTGTTTAATTGAAATGTTTTCAATCACAACAAAGAATGAGTATCAATCACAGTTTTAATTGGGCATAATAAATTAATTGATTTCATGAGCAAATTTTATTTTATTTTAATTGATTCAAATAAAATTTTAATTAAAATTAAATCAACATCAAAACTCAATAAATTTTTTAATTAAAAACGTTACTTTTTTAAATTACACATCTTAACTGACTTTGTGTTTTTAGTTTGATTAAAATATAGATTGTTTGAAATAAATTTTTAAATAAAAATTAAAAATAAATAAAAATTAAAACAAAAACATCAATTTTTTAACTTACTTAGCATAGTCTTCCGAGTTTGATTAAAATAAAAATTAAAATTTTTCAATTATTGACTTAATTAACTTAATGTTTCTATGTTCATTAATTGTAACAATTAATTTATTTTTTCTTTTTAATTAGAAATATTTTGGTGATATTTTTGCTGTGTACAGCGAAAATTAACTACCACGCAATACATGAACCAATTTATAAAAATATCATGACTTTAACTAGACCAAACAAAAACTTTGACACTAAATAGTGCTCAATCTTACTATGGATTATTTATTTTTCGTAAATAACAGTTAAAATTTTATACACACAAAAAATTTTTTTCTGATTCGTTACGAAATTAATTGATCCAATTAATTTTTTAATTGAAATGTCTTCAATCACAGAAATGATAGTATCAATTAAAAATTAAAATTTTTCAATTATTGACTTAATTAACTTAATGTTTCTATGTTCATTAATTGTAACAATTAATTTATTTTTTTCTTTTTAATTAGAAATATTTTGGTGATATTTTTGCTGTGTACAGCGAAAATTAACTAGCACGCAATACATGAACCAATTTATAAAAATATCATGACTTTAACTAGACCAAAAAAACTTTAAACGTAAACTTCTAATACATATATATCGAGCGATAAATTATAAATAAACTTTTACGAAGTTTCCTTAAAATTGCTTCAGAGTTAAATGTTTCCCATATTTTTTACTAACATTGTGTTCCACCCTAGTGCATTAGCTGACTTAAATTTTGAGTCTATAGATTTTGTAGAAGTCTATCAAATTCTGTCCAGATCGAGTGATATATATTTAAATGTATGTATTTGGGACAAGCCTTTATATATAGCACCCAACACATTTGACGGATATGATATGGTATAGAAAATTTAGATCTACAAAGTGGTGCAGGGTATAATAAAGTTGGACCGCCCGACTGTCCAGATCGAGTGATATATATTTAAATGTATGTATTTGGGACAAACCTTTATATATAGACTTTCCTTGCTCGTTTTAACCGATTTTTTTGTTCGAAAAATTCGAAGTTGACATTTTGTAATCTTCAAATTGGAGCTTATAGAAAATTGAGTCAAATCGACTAATGGCATTTTTATATTATCCAAAATCGGCTAATCGACTTTGAATGAAAAAATCGAAAGTTGCGACGTCAAAAGTCGACATTTTTAAAATTTAACAAGTATATACGGCCGCAAGTTCGGCCAGGCCGAATCTTATGTACCCTCCACCATGGATAGCGTAGAAACTTCTACGAAAGACTGTCATCCTGAATCGAATTACTTGGGTTGTGGTATCTTAAATCGTTTTCTAAATTGTGAGTAAGTCCATACGTGGTATATATTAGACAAAAAAGTTATGTATAGGTAAGTCTACAAATAATTACGAATCGATATGGACATTTTGCACGATACGTAGAGAGCCAGAATTGAAATATGAGGGTCGTTTATGTGGGGGCTATATACAATTATGAACTTGATATGGACCAATTTTTGTGTGATTGGGGATCGAGGGCTATATAACTATAGACCGATATGGACCTAGTTAGGCATGGTTGTTAACGGCCATATACTAGCACAATGTACCAAATTTCAACTGACTCGGATAAAATTTGCTCCTCCAAGAGGCTCCGATCTCGGGATCGGTTTATATGGGGGCTATATATGATTATGGACTGATATGGACCAATTTTAGCATGGCTGTTAAATATCATATACTACCACCACGTACCAAATTTCAACCAGATCGGATGAATTTTGCTTCTCCATAAGGCACCGGAGGTCAAATCTGGGGATCGGATTATATGGCAGCTATACATAATTATGGACTGATATGAACCAATTCCTGCATGGTTGTTGGATACAATATACTAACATCACGTACCAAATTTCAACCGAATCGGATGAATTTTGCTCTTCCAAGGGGCTCCGGAGGTCAAATTTGGGGATCGGTTTATATGAGGCCTATATATAATTATGGATCGATTTCGACCAATTTTTGCATGGATGTTTGAGGCCATATATTAACACCACGTACTAAATTTGAACTGAATCAGATGAAGTTTGGTCTTCCAAGAGGCTCCGGAGGTCAAATCTGGTGATCGGTTTAAATGGCGGCTATATATAATTATGGACCGATATTGACCATTTTTTGCATGGTTATTAGAGACCATATACTTACATCACGTACCAAATTTCAGCCGGATCGGATGAAATTTGCTTCTCTTAGCGGCTCCGCAAGCCAAATCGAGGGATCGGTTTATAGGGGGCTATATATAATTATGGACGGATGTGGACCAATTTTTGCATGGTTGTTAGAGACCATATACTAACACCATGTACAAAATTTCAGCCGGATCGAATGAAATTTGCTTCTCTTAGAGGATCCGCAAGCTAAATCGGGGGATCGGTTTATATGGGGGCTATATATAATTATGGACCGATGTGGACCAATTTTTGCATGGTTGTTAGAGACCATATACTAACACCATGTACCAAATTTCAGCCGGATCGGATAAAATGTGCTTCTCTTAGAGGCTCCGCAACCAAATCGGGGGATCGGTTTATATGAGGGCTATATATAATTGTGGACCGATTTCGGCCAATTTTTGCATGGCTGTTAGAGACCATATACTAACACCATGTACCAAATTTCAGCCAGATCGGATGAAATTTGCTTCTCTTAGAGGATTCGCAAGCCAAATTTGGGGGTCCGTTTATATGGGGGCTATACGTAAAAGTGGACCGATATGGCCCATTTGCAATACCATCCGACCTACATCAATAACAACTACTTGTGCCAAGTTTCAAGTCGATAGCTTGTTTCGTTCGGAAGTTAGCGTGATTTCAACAGAATGACGGACGGACGGACATGCTCAGATCGACTCAGAATTTCACCACGACCCAGAATATATATACTTTATGGGGTCTTAGAGCAATATTTCGATGTGTTACAAACGGAATGACAAAGTTAATATACCCCCCATCCTATGGTGGAGGGTATAAAAAAGATGTTAGACAAATTGAAAACACCATGACATGATTTTTTGAGATACCAAATAACAACGTTTACTACATTCCTTTTCCAAAAATGTTTTTTGTTTGCCTGTATTTCACATTTCCCGTATTCTTAACATTGCGTAAACGTAAGTATTGACCTGGGATTTTTTCACGAGTATAAACTGATATGACTCAAACCACTTGCAATATTTTCATTTGTTAACGGTTGCAAAGAAAAAATCGCATAAATAGAGCGACCACAACAGATCGTCATTTAAAAAGCTCTGATTCGTAAGACAATAAACATTCATAACCGGCAAATTGGTGGGCAAAGAAACAAAACAAATAATAATTAAACAACTAAAGTTAATATAAAAAATTTAAAAAAAATGTCCTCCATTGCCGGTATTTTTACCGGCCTATTGTTATTAATAACATGGACTACGGCTGAAGAAACTATAAGTGTAACTACATCATTGGGATCCATTAAAGGCGTCCAGATGGAAAGTCGATTGGGCAGCAAATTCTGGGCGTTTCTAGGCATACGTTATGCTCAAGCACCAGAGGGGGAGCTACGTTTTCAAAACCCCCTACCAGTAAAGGCATGGAAACCCCTAGAATTCGATGCTACCAAAGATGGACCTATGTGTCCTCAAGTGACAGTGAATCGAACCTGGCTATCAGAAGATTGTTTACGTTTAAATGTCTATACCAAAAACCTGAATGTGTCATCCCAAGGTTTAAAGCCTGTTATTGTTTATCTACATCCTGGAGGATTCTATGCGGTTTCGGCCATTAATGCCTATGCAGGCGCACAAAACTTCATGGATCGTGACGTAGTTCTAGTCTCAATTAATTATCGCCTATCCTCTTTGGGTTTCTTGGCTACCGGCACTGAAGATGCTCCCGGCAATATGGGTCTAAAGGATCAAGTCATAGCATTGCGTTGGATTAAACAGCACATTGAGAATTTTGGCGGAGATCCCAATTCCGTTACACTATGGGGTTATAGTGCAGGTAGTTTTAGCATTGGTCTACATATGATTTCACCAATGTCCAGGGGTCTATTTCATCGGGCTATCATGCAGAGTGCTTCACCATTGGGACAATTTCGTTATGCCAATAATCAAATAGGATTGGCTGAGAAACAAGCACGGCTTTTGAAGTGTCCCACAAAACCAGTGAGAGATATGGTGAAGTGTTTGAAAGAGGTAAGTGTGAACCCTGAAGTATATAATGCACGTTAACAGAAATTTCTGCAAAACATATAAAAATCCTCTAACGAAACGAAACAACAGTTTTGCTTACGAAAATTCCGTGAAACGTCATTAGCACTTCTTTATATTTTATTTCCACAAAAAAAAACGCGTGGCAAAATTGCGCTATTGGCATGTAAATGAAATTTCCAGGTTAAAGCCCGGTTTGCACCTCTAGCGGATATTTCGTTTGCGTGCCAATAACACGGTTTTGCAATGTATTTTTAAGGGAGCAAAATGTAAAAATCGATAATAACGTCTCACGGAGTTTTCTTAAAATATATAGCAATGCATTTCTTATAGGTAGCGGAAATTTCGTTAGAATTGCATACCAGGCATAAAAGCCGACATTCACATTAGAGGTGTGCGCGTGAGTGAAATTTCACTCACATTCACGAAGAAAAATGTTAATTCAAGCACAATACGTATGGTTGCCAATCACACTCATGCACATTCACGAAATGAAACTACTTTTAAAAACTCATTTATGCCGACTATTGTTGCCAGCGATAAATCCGAAAGACGTAGTTATCGATAAAACTATACGCAAACAAAATTTTCGTTAAATGATTACTTATCGACAATTAAGATCACACTCAGAGAATGAAGCCGACCAATTTTTGTCGGAGGCGGCTTACACTAAATTTTTGCCTCCGGCGGCGGCGGCTTGACGGCTAAGCCGATATAAATTTGTCCATTCGGAGGCACACAATTATCCATTATAAAATCGATTTGAAGTTATTCGAATGGTAATGAGATTAGTTGTAGAACGAATCTTATAATCAAATTTACATTTCGTTAAAAATGTCTAAACTAAATTTTTGCAAAACTGTTGCAAAAAACGACAATTATTAATAATTTTTTTCTGATTTAAATTGTTATTTTTGATTAATTGGCGGAATATTTCGACTCATCTCGAATATTTCGAGATGAGTCGAAATATTCGGCGGCGGCGTCGACTGGCAAAAACTGGTCGGCGTCGACTGAAATCAGTGGCGCGACTCGGCGGCTTCATTCTCTGGTCAATATCAAATTTGATTAAAATGTAAATGTGATTGTAAGATTAGTTGTACAACTAATTTCATTACCATTCGAATAATTTCAAATCTATTTTATAATGGATAATGGACAAATTTTGAAGACTTTTCAACTTTCAAGGAATCTGTATTGACTGATGGGCTGAATTTCGGTTGACATGAACTAATTTAATCGGCGGCGGCGTCGACTACCCTAAAATCGTCGTTGACTAAAATAAACAGCACGAATAGTAAATTGTAAACTGTATTATCGACACGTGATTGAAATTTCCTCTAGAGATGCCGGATTGCAATTTCCTCTAGAGATGTCGCCTACTCGGGGAATTCATAAAAATGTCCTTACATTTTCGCTATGCTGAAAAAACTATTTACGTGATATCAAAGATTACGCAACCTAAATTTTAGGATGAGCAATTTACAAAATATTAAGGACAAATTTCTTAAAAATAATGGATATTTGATTAAAATAAGTTTATAATCGTTGCTTCAAATGTTTTTATTAAATTTAGGACACAAATTTGGGGAATTTGCGTCTCTTCGTTAAAGTCGTTTGACTTTGAACTAACGCAAATTTTCCTTAAAGTAACGAAACACATATTTTATTTAAAGAAATCATCCTTAAATTAATTGAAATAACAGGTTGGCTGATAAGTCCCCGGTCTAACAAAGAAAAACACACATTTTTTTGTCAAAATTCGTTTTTATTATTCAACATAGTTCCCTTGAAGAGCGATACAACGATTATAACGACCTTCCAATTTTTTGATACCATTTTGGTAGTACTCCTTCGGTTTTGCCTCAAAATAGGCCTCAGTTTCGGCGATCACCTCTTCATTGCAGCCAAATTTTTTCCCTTCGAGCATCCTTTTGAGGTCTGAGAACAAGAAAAGTCGCTGGGGTCCAGATCTGGAGAATACGGTGGGTGGGGAAGCAATTCGAAGCCCAATTCATGAATATTTGCCATCGTTCTCAATGACTTGTGGCACGGTGCGTTGTCTTGGTGGAACAACACTTTTTTCTTCTTCATATGGGACCGTTTTGCCGCGATTTCGACCTTCAAACGCTCCAATAACGCCTTATAATAGTCACTGTTGATGGTTTTTCCCTTCTCAAGATAATCGATAAAAACTATTCCATGCGCATCCCAAAAAAACAGAGGCCATTACTTTGCCAGCGGACTTTTGAGTCTTTCCACGTTTCGGAGACGGTTCACCGGTCGCTGTCCACTCAGCCGACTGTCAATTGAACTCAGGAGTGTAGTGATGGAGCCATGTTTCATCCATTGTCACATATAGACGGAAAAACTCGGGTGTATTACGAGTTAACAGCTGCAAACACAGCTCAGAATCATCAACACGTTGTTGTTTTTGGTCAAATGTGAGCTCGCGCGGCACCCATTTTGCACAGAGCTTCCGCATATCCAAATAGTGATGAATGATATGACCAACACGTTCCTTTGATATCTTTAAGGCCTCTGCTATCTCAATCAACTTCATTTTACGGTCATTCAAAATCATTTTGTGGATTTTTTGATGTTTTCGTCGGTAACTACCTCTTTCGGGCGTTCACTGTCATCCGTGCTCATTTCACCACACTTGAATTTTGCATACCAATCAATTATTGTTGATTTCCCTGGAGCAGAGTCCGGACACTCATTATCAAACCAAGTTTTTGCTTCCATCGTATTTTTTTCCTTCAGAAAACAGTATTTTATCAAAACACGAAATTCCTTTTTTCCCTTTTTTTTCACAATAACAAAAGTTGCTTCACAAAATACGCTGTATCTCACAAACTAATTGACTTACAGACGTCAAATTTTGACACGAATCATTTGAAGGTTGGTACTATATAAAAATAATATGCATTTAATACTAGCGACGCCATCTATGTGTCAGATCGGGAACTTATCAGCTAACTTGTTATTGAATCTTTAGATTTAAGATAAAAATGCTGCAAATGTTGATGAAAACTTATTTTGAGGATGTAGCATCTTTTGTTTAAAGTATTTTTGGAATTAAGAAAATATTTTTAAGAACCAGATTGGTCGCTAAAAATTTCTTTATTTTTAAGAAGCCACATCTTTGGCTCGGAATCAATACAAAAATCCTTAACTGAAGGTCGAAATCTTTGGATCCAAGTAAACTTTTTTTGAGTGTATATAAAATATGTAGTTTACATTTCGCTAAAGTTATGTGCAGGTCGAACAATATGTTGATCTTAATATTTTGTACCGTTAAATTACACCATTGTACACTGTCTTTTTTCCCACAGAAACCAATGTTAGACTTCGTAGATACAATTAATGCTATGTTCGAGTATGAATGGAATCCAGTTCTCAATTGGGTGCCAGTTGTTGAAACTAACTGTGGCCAAGAAAGGTTTCTTGTTGAAGATCCTCATAAAACAATGCTAAGAGGTGATATACAGAAGGTGCCATTAATTACTGGTGTAACAGAATATGAATTCTATTACTTGGCATATTGTGAGTATAATGAAAAAAAAATGTGAGTATTGCTTATTGCTTTCGTCTATTGTTTTAGCCACCCTAAGCAATGAGACCCAACGTCAACTTTTCAATCAGAACTTTGAAAAATATAATCCAATCTACTTTTTATATGAACGGGATACTCCCGCGTCTCAACGTATTAGCCAGGCCATGCGTTCTTTTTATTTCCAAAATCAAACGTTGCAATTTCCTCAATCGCTAAAGGCATTTGGTGAACTTTATAGTGATGGTTTGATCATTTTCGAATATCATCGTTTCCTGCAAATGGTCTCCAAGCATGTTCCCGTATATACCTATTTGTTTACCTACCATGGGCGTTATAGTCATTTTAGAAATCCCGATACAAATCAAACCCATGGTGAGTACATTAATACATTTTCAATCTCTTGGTAATGGTGTTGTTTTAATTACTTTATCATAATTTATTTTATACTTTTAGGAGCTATGCATCATGATGAACTGTTATACACGTTGTATATGCCTCTTTTGGCACCTATGTTTGGTAAAAGTGATCCGGAAAATCCTATTGTTGAACGTTTAACTCGATTGTGGTATGAATTTGCCAAAAAAGGGTAAGTAAATCCTAGTAAAAGTTTTAATATACTTCAGATCACCATTTTTGGCTGAAGAACATATTGGTATTCTACCGAAACTGGGATTGAACCTATGCGTGGGTACATTTTCAGCGGCAACTTGAAATCTCCGGTCAGCATTATTCCTAAGGCATATTTCCCAATAACAGCAAATTATCTTCTAGTTTAAATATTTTCTCATTTCTCCGTTTTTCGGGCCAGTTCGATGAATAATTTAATTATTTAACTGACAAAAATACCTAACATGAATCAAATATTCTAATATACACAGAAAAAAATTCACGAAAATTTTTTCAATTAAAATCTTAATTGAGTTTTAAAAAAATATTCAATAAAAAATATAATTGATACAACAAATTTTTTAATTGAAACAAAATTCAATCATACAAATTAATAGTATCAATTAATTTTTTAATTGGATCAATTAATTCCGTGATTGAATCAGATTTTTTTTCTGTACTTAATTATTTTATCATTCATTTTACAGTGATCCTAATAATCCCTCAGATGAATACTTGAAGAATCTTCAATGGCCTCTTTATGATCAGAAAATGAAGCAATATCTTGAAATTGGCTTGGACATGAATGTCAAATCGAATGGAATCTTCTCGGATCGTATGCAACTTTGGGATAACCTCTTTCCCATACAGAATATGATTAATAGGAATTTATAATATTTATCAGCTGAATAATATTGAATAATGTTAAAAATAAAATAATAGAAATAAGCTAAACTAGCTACAAGTAACAACATCCCAGCAAAAAAAAATTGGAAGTTGTTCCACAAACATTTCTTTTAAAGCCCATCCCAGAATCCCCCATCGAGTTTTTTCCACTTCCGATGCAGTCCTTTTGGACAAGTGCACAAACATTTCTTCTAAAGCGTATCTTGGGATCCCCAATGATTTTTTTCTACTTCCGATGCAGTCCTTGTGGACAAGTATTAGAAAGAACGCAATCAGGCTATTTTAAGTGCAAATTTTGTACAATTAAATTTTACAAAAAAAAAAATAGAAAACTAATAAAAAAAAACTAAAAAAATTGAATTTAATAAAAAAAGTAAAAAAATAATATAAAAAAAATAAATTTCATCCCCCCTGGGATTTGAACTTGTGCCGTTTGACTTTTTCGCTTCCATGGAAGTCCTTTAGAGAAGGTTTTGCAAATTACGAGAATTTTTTTTTTATTTTTAAAGGAAAAAATATATTTATACGAAAATATATGCCGAAAATAAAAATAAATCCGATGCATGACATAAAAAAATAATTTTTTAGAAAAATATTTGATAAAAATTATACCCTGTACCACAGTAGTGCTGAAAGGTATAAAAATTGCCGCTGGTGAGATTTGAACCTGCGTTTCTTATGTTTTCGTTCATACTAATAAAGAACATCTCGAGAAGCAATTAGAATGTTATTCCTTGGTGTCGTATTACGATCATATCACAAACATTTGAATTGACCTTTCGAAGCTTTATGTTCAATGGCGTTTGTGGTTGAGTGTGCTAAGGTGTTCTGTTATGGTGCCAGCAAACCCAGGTTCAACCCCTGGTCGGAGCGAAAAAGTTTTTCAAAAAGTAAAAATTAGATAATAGGAAAATAATTGTGTAATAAAACATATGGATGAAAAAATATGAAATTGGTTGAAAAAAAATTTGTTTTTTTTTCGCTTTTTAAATTTCTTCATTCAAATTAACTTCCAAGGCACAGCGTCTAAAGCAATGCAAAGGATCCAAAAAGGGAGTACTTCCGTCCTATGACAAGCCCATGTAAAATTCATTGGAGATGATCCAAGTTTGCACTACTTCCGGATCACAGATTGGGGATCCAAACTACTTTTTTGGAAGCTCTTTTTTTGCTGGGACATGAAGTCATTCCTTAACCCTTAAATGAGCAAAGTTTCTTTTAAGATACAATCAGAAAAAAATTGTTACGACTTTCAATTTTGACCGAATTCTACGAAATCAAGATTGTGGCATTTGAAGCATGATAACGCTTTTTCTAAAAATATGCTTTTTTGGAAATTTTGTATTACTTTTGAATAATCTGCAGTCAAAATTGAAAATCAAAGTTTGACCAAAAATTGAAAAAACTAATAAATTTAATTTGAAAGTAATGTTGGGGAAAAACTGTGTAGTGTTAAAATATCTATATTGTATATTCTCTACTATTTGTAAATAAAAACTTACTTTAATGCGCACTGTAGATTTTAAGATGCAACCACAATTTGTTTCAAAAAACCCATAATTATTATTTTTTTTTATACCCTCCACCATAGGATGGGGGTAAATTAACTTTGTCATTCCGTTTGTAACACATCGGAATATTGCTCTAAGACCCCATAAAGTATATATATTCACGGTCGAGGTGAAATTCTGAGTCGATCTGAGAATGTCCGTCCCTCTGTTGAAATCACGCTAACTTCCGAACGAAACATGCTATCGACTTGAAACTTGGCACAAGTAGTTGTTATTGATGTAGGTCGGATGGTATTGCAAATGGGCCATATCGGTCCACTTTTACGTATAGCCCCCATATAAACGGACCCCCAAATTTGGCTTGCAATTGCTCTAAGAGAAGCAAATTTCATCCAAATTTCGCGAGTCACGACATTTTTCGTGAGTCGCGACATTTAAAAGATTTTCGTGCGTGAGCGTGAGTCCTACCAAAAATATCGTGCGAGAATAAGATTTCTCCGTCGTGAGTGTGCGTGAGCAAAATATTACTCACGTGCACACCTCTGATCTCTTTTAACATACCTCCCGATTTTGAATATCACACAGAAAAAAATATCCCAATTAAAAAGTTGATTGTAATTGAAAACTTTTTCAATTAAAAATTAATTGATGCTATTAACCTTTTAATCAAACTAGAAACATTACGTCAACTTAGTCAATGATTGAAATTTTTTAAATTTTAAATTAAAAAATTAATTGATACAATTAACTTCCAAATCCAACTTCGAAGAGTAGGACAGTTAAAAAATTATGGATATTTTTTTTAATTCTTAACTAATGTTTTTTGATTTTTTTTAATTTTTTAATCAAACTAAAAAGTATTACAATTAGTTATTGAAAGTGATTGAAATATAGTATAGTGTTTTTAATTAAACATAAATTGAATTTTGTAATCAACATCAATTAAACATTTAATTGAATCAATTAAAAAAATAATTGAAATTTGCTAATGAAATCAATTAATTTTTTAATCAAGTATTTTTTGGATGCTCAATTAAAACTGTGATTAATACTATCGTTTTCGTGATTGAAGACATTTCAATTAAAAAATTAATTGGATCAATTAATTTTGTCATTGATTCTGAAAAAAAATGTTGTGCAGGCAAATATGATAAAAATTACGTTTCCTAAAGGGAGCCACTGTGGTGCAATGGTTACCATGCCCACCTTGCATACACAAGGTCGTGGGTTCGATACCTGCTACGACCGAACACCAAAAAGTTTTTCAGCGGTGGATTATCCCACCTCAGTAATGCTGGTGACATTTCTGAGGGTTTCAAAGCTTCTCTAAGTGGTTTCACTGCTATGTGGAACGCCGTTCGGACTCGGCTATAAAAAGGAGGACCCTTGTCATTGAGCTTAACATGGAATCGGGCAGCACTCAGTGATAAGAGAGAAGTTCACCACCGTGGTATCACAATGGACTGAATAGTCTAAGTGAGCCTGATACATCGGGCTGCCACATAACCTAACCTAACCTAACCTACGTTTCCTAAAAACCGAAGAATTGAAATCGAGATATTTCTCAAGTCCGCAAATGGGGTGGTCGGTTTATATAGGGTCTATATCAAAACCTGGATATAGCCCATCTTCGAACTTGGAGACAAAAAAACGAATTTCACCACGATTGCATCCTTATTTAAGGCTGTAGCGTGATTACAACAGACAGAAAAACAGACGGACAATCACAGTTTCAATTGGGCATCAAAAATATTTGATTAAAAAATTAATTGAATTAATTTGAAAACTTCAATTAATTATTTAATTGGTTCAATTAAAAATTTAATTGATGTTGATTGCATTAAATTGATTGAATTAAAAACTTAACTACACAGAAAAAAATTTCACGAAAATTTTTCCAATTACAATCTTAATTGAATTTAAAAAAATATTCAATTAAAAATTTAATTGATTCAACAATTTATTTAATTGAAATAAAAATCAATCACACAAATAAATAGAATCAATTAATTTTTTAATTGACTGTCAATTAATTTTTTTAATTGATACTATCATTTCTGTGACTGAAGACATTTCAATTAAAAAATTAATTGGATCAATTAACTTCGTGATTGAATCAGAAAAATTTTGTTGTGTGTATTTTAAATTACTTTCTTATCTGGCTTTGTGTTTTTAGTTTGATTAAAAAACATTTTTGTTTGAAATAAATTTTTATTTAAAATTTAAAAAAAAAAAAATTCATCACTGTTTTAACTGACTTAGTCATTCGAGATTAAAAAAAAAAAAAAAACTTTAAGTTGTCAATAATTTTTTTAATTTAATATTTAAAAATTTTCAATCATTGACTTAATTCACTTAATTCTTCTTTCTATCTTCATTAAAATGTTAAATGTACCAATTAATTTATTAATGGAAAATTTTTTGAACTTCAATCAACTGCGTAATTGGAAATATTTCGGTGATATCTTTTTTTTCTGTGTAATATTCCAGCTTTTTCTTTGAAATTTCTAATTAGACAAAAAACACTGTACATGACAAACTTTTTCTTCTGAGTGTAAAGAGAGGTTGCAATATTATGAATTTCTACGTTAAATGTACATATGTTGCACCTGTCAAAATATTCATAGGATTGAGTTTACACTTGATACACTTTGCTCCCATTAGGGGATTTCCATTCGGTGCTTTACATACTGTAGAGGTAAAAGCTCCAATCCGCTGTATTATGGAATAGTAAATTCGTGTGTGTAAAATAAAATTCCCCTTCAAAATATAGGCAAATTGTCACCTTGATCATTTCTATAGAAATTTCTGATACCCGTAAGAAATGCGTACACTCATAAAAAAGACGACAAAAACAGCAGTCAATGACTGATGTTAACATTTTCTAATATTTGATACAGCGAACAACAATCACGGTTGATACTCGAACCAAAAATAGTCTACCACAATTTAGAGAAAATTCTACCAAAAAACTACAAAAAAAAATCTATAAGAAATTTTGTCAAAATTTTATTTCTATAGAAAATTTTGCAAAAATTGTATTTCTATAGAAAATTTTGCAAAAATTGTATTTCTATAGAAAAATTTGGCAAAATTTTATTTCTATAGAAAATTTTGCCAAAATTTTATTTCTATAGAAAATTTTGCCAAAATTTTATTTCTATAGAAAATTTTGCCAAAATTTTATTTCTATAGAAAATTTTGTCAAAATTTCATTTCTATAGAAAATTTTGGTAAAATTTTATTTCTATAGAAAATTTTGGCAAAATTTTATTTCTATAGAAAATTTTGGCAAAATTTTATTTCTATAGAAAATGTTGGCAAAGTTTTATTTCTATAGAAAATTTTGCCAAAATTTTATTTCTATAGAAAATTTTGGCAAAGTTTTATTTCTATCGAAAAATTTGGCAAAGTTTTATTTCTATAGAAAATTTTGCCAAAATTTTATTTCTATAGAAAATTTTGCCAAAATTTTATTTCTATAGAAAATTTTACCAAAATTTTATTTCTATAGAAAATTTTGCCAAAATTTTATTTCTATATAAAATTTTGCCAAAAATTTATTTCTATAGAAAATTTTGCCAACATTTTATTTCTTTAGAAAATTTAGCCAAAATTTTATTTCTATAGAAAATTTTGCCAAATTTTTATTTCTATAGAAAATTTTTGCAAAATTTTTTTTTTTAATAGAAACTTTTCAAAATTTATTTCTATAGAAATTTTTGCCAAAATTTTATTTCTATAGAAAATTTTGCCAAAATTTTGTTTGTATAGAATTATTATAATTTAAAATGTTACCCAACGGATATTGTTTGTTTCTCAAAACCTATTGAATACGATCAGCAAAACATATAGTGTAGCTAGGAAAAAATCTGCTAAAAACAGAAGTCTGTTTCTGGTGTTATATTTCGGTAATTAATAGTCTAGCGAATAAAAACTTGTGTTGGGGTTAACGTTTCTAAAAAAAACATGAAAATTTGTTATTTAAGCTTTCGGTTTTCTGTGAAGCGTTGTTAAAATTTTAAATTTTCTAGGCATAATGCTTAATAGCAAGTTCGTTAGCGCTAAGAACGAATATCAGCATGTATAACAGTTAAAAGGGTTCCAAACTCATTGGTTTATTTTTCGAATGTGTAAATTTCAGAGGCATCTCTCAAAATAAAAATTTCGCACTTATTCCGCGCGAACTTTTTTTGTGTAGAGTATAAGATTTTTTTGTGCGAAAGTATAACAGTTTTTCCTGCGTAAATTTCAGAGTTGCATGATGCAACTTGCATCTCTCAAAACAAAAATTTCGCACTTATTCCTCGCAAACGTTTTTTACACAATAGTATAACAGTTTTTCGTGCGAAAACTAGGCTTAAACCGGTAACCAATTTTTACGGATAAAGCCTAGTACTAAGATCACGTTTTCGCACGAAAAACTGTTATACTCCATATAAAAAACGTTAGCGCGGAATAAATACGAAATCTTTGTTTTGAGCATTTTCAAACACATATTTAGACAACCCTGGATTTTTCGCACGAAAAAATAAGCAGGTATATTATTTCGCATAAATAAGTTAACATCCATGGGGTTGAGACCCTATTTACGGAGATAGATGAAGATATTCGTTTTTCGCAGAAACGAACTTACACAGACAAAATATCACCAAAATATTTCCAATTAAAAAGTTAATTGAAGTTGAAAATTTTTTTCAATTAATAAATTAATTGATACAATTAACTTTTTAATCATAATAGAAACATTAAGTTAATTAAGTCAATGATTGAAAATTTTAAAATTTTTAATTAAAAAATTAATTGATACAATTAACTTTTTAATCAAATTCGGAAGACTAATTCAGTTAAAAAAAGCGCTGATTTCTTTTTTAATTTTTAATTAAAAATGTATTTCAAACAATCATTTGTTAATCCAAGTAAAAACTCTAAGCCAATTCAGAAAGTAATTAAAAATAGTTACCTTATTTAATTAATAAATTAATTGAGTTTTGCAATCAACATCAATTAAATTTTTAATTGAATCAATTAAAAAATTAATTGAAATTTGCTGCAAAAATCAATTAACTTTTTAATCAAGAATTTTTTCTATGCCCAATTAAAACTGTGATTGATACTATCATTTTCGTGATTGAAGACATTTCAATTAAAAAATTAATTGGATCAATTAATTTGGTGATTGAATCAGAATTTTTTTTTTTGTGTGTAGTACTAAACATAAAACACGTAGTGGTATTTTTACTAATGAAAAGTCGGTATTATCGATGGTTTACATTTTGCTCCCATAACAAACAAATGGCAAAACTATTGGCATTCAACATGAAATTTCGTGAGATGCTTTAGCCCAGTTTGCAGTAAGAAAAGATGAATCGATAATAGCTCACAAACGAAAATGTCGGTAAATTCGGTATGCACCTATAACGAAAAGTCCGTGCGGCATATATATAATATATAATTGCTTAAGGCCAGTATGTACTTCTAACGAATTTTCCGGTACACATATACAATGGATAGCTCCATTTGCTAACTAAAATTCCGCCAAGTGTTATTATCGACTGTTGACATTTTGCACCTATAAGAAATTTCCGCTAGAGGTGCATTTACATTTGCTACCATAAAAAACACATAACGAAACTTCATTATCGGCATGTAAACTAAATTTATCCTAGATAATAGCTATTTACATACAATAAAAAAATTATTATTCAATCACGAAATTAATTGATCCAATTAATTTTTTAATTGAAAGTCTTAAATCACAGAAATGATAGTATCTATTAAAAAAATTAATTGAAAGTCAATTAAAATAAATTTATCCAATTAAAATATGACTTGATACTATTTTTGTGTCAATTAAAAAATTTGTTGAATCAATTAAATTTTTTATTGAATATTTTGTAAAACTCAATTAAAACTTTAATTGGATTTTTTTTTTATTTTTTTCTGTGTATTTTTTATGGGAAATGTTCGTTAAGAATTAAATGAATTTTCCGCTAGAGAAGCATATCGGGCTTTAAGGACCACATGAAAAATTGACTTATTGGCATCCAACAGGAAGCTTAAAAAATTTGTTGCATCAATTAAATTTTTATTTGATTTTTTTCTAAAACTCAATTAAAACTTTAATTGGATTTTTTTTATTTTTGCTGTGTATTTTTTTATGGAAATGTTCGTTAAGAATGAAATAAATTTTCCGCTAGAGAAGCATATCGGACCACATGAAAAGTTGACTTATTGGCATCCAACAGGAAGCTTAAGAATTGAATGGCCACTTTATCTGCGAAATTTTCGTTAGGACGAATGTTCAAATTTTGCAATCCTTTTTAGCAAAAAGTGATTACTCTCCCTTTTTCGCAATTTTTTTGCTGAGTAATATAGATGTTCCGGCTGTGTCTAAGAAACTCATTTGAGTGTATTTGTCATGGAAGAAAATGTAAACAACCATAACATCGTTCTAACGAAATTTTCGCTAGCATATTTCTTATGGGTATCAAAATATCGGAAAAAATATATCTTAAATATTTTCATTCATTCATTTGATGTAGGCTATAATTAAACTTGCCTCGCCCGACTTTAGCTATTTCTTATTTACTATACAAATGAAAACTTATTGTGGTTGCATCTGTTCTTCAATACAGACTATAAATAAAGCTCTGTAAAATAAAAATTAACAGCAATCAGTCTCTAGTCGACACGGACTAGACACAACTCGCTGCTGTTTTCTTGGAAATAATTGCAGCTCATACAATGTCACTTACCTCAACAGTTTTTGGAATTTTGCTGATAACATTTTGCCATGGCAAGGAGACAACAGTTAATGTGGATACTTCGCTGGGTACTATAAAGGGCATTCAGGTGGAGACACGTTTCAACAATAAATTCTGGTCATTTAGAGGTATTCGCTATGCCGAAGCTCCCGTGGGTGAATTACGTTTTCAAAGTCCACAAGCTGTAAGAAGCTGGAAACCAAAAGTCTATGATGCTACCCAAGATGGTCCTTTGTGTCCGCAGGAAATTGAAAATAGATCTTGGATATCTGAAGATTGTTTGCGTTTAAATATTTATACCAAGTCATTGGGAAATGAGACGAAACATCTGAATCCGGTTATAGTTTACATACATCCTGGTGGTTTCTATGCTGGTTCCGGAATGAATCGATTTTTTGGACCCGACTATTTTATGGAACGTGATATAGTATTGGTGACTTTAAATTATCGTTTGGCTACATTGGGATTTTTGGCTACCGGAACCCAGGAGGCCACTGGCAATATGGGTCTAAAGGATCAAGTAATGGCTTTGCGATGGATACAAACTCATATAGAGAAATTTGGAGGTGATTCAAAATCGGTTACCTTATGGGGCTATAGTGCAGGTAGTTTTAGTATTGGCCTACATATGATTTCACCTATGTCCAAGGGTCTATTTCATCGGGCCATAATGCAAAGTGCCTCACCATTGGCTCAATTTCGTTATGACAGCAATCAAAAACAATTGGCTGAGAAACAAGCAAAGCTTTTGAAGTGTCCCCTTTCACCAATTCAGGACATGGTAAAGTGCCTCCAGGGGGTAAGTTTCATTTAAAAAATACGTCTATAAGCATTACGGGAGGTATCAATTTAAAGACATATCGTAGAAAAATAAGTAAAATCTGATGAAGAAATTTCTTCCCTAAAGGAATAATTAACTATTTCGGTTATTAAACATTTATTAGACTTTGTTATCGACATTTTACGTTTTAACTTTGACAAATCACGACAGGTCGCTAGCAGAATTTTTCAATATCCATAAGGCATATATCGATATTTTTATTATAGACATTTTAGTTACAACGGTATTATCGGTGTTTATTTTTCCCCATATATGCAGGTATGTACTAGAGGTGTGCACGTGAAACGAAATTGTCGTGACTCACGCTGATGGCAACGGCGTGAGTGTGCGTGATTAACAAAACAAATGTCGTGCGTGAGCGTGAGTAACGAATTTCGGAAAAATACGCTCACGATATAATCCATCCCACGGACATAAATCGATTACGAGTTGAATTCATTTACAATTTTAGTGACATCTGGGATGTTAAGAGTTTAATAACGCTCTCGATTTTAATCGTGCTCATAAGAACTCATAAGAAATGTTTTGCTATAGTTACTAATGAAAATTCGGTGAGGCCTTCTTATCGATTGTTTACATTTTGCTCCCATAAAAAAACTGTGTTATTGGCACGCAAACGAAATTTCCGCTAGAGCTACATACTGGTCTTTGACCACTGTGTTATTGGCACGCAAATGAATTTTTCGTGCAAAAGGCCGGTATGCAACTTTAACGAAACCAACAATGCTAAAGGCCGATATGCAAGTCTAATGAAACCAAAAATGAAAATGAAACTTTTGCTACCGAAAATTCTACAAAACGTTGTTGCCCTAAGATATACATGGCAAAAAAGTGTTATAGGTTTACAAACAAAATTTTCGCTAGAGTTACATACCAGGCTATAACAAACACATGACAGAACTGCCTGATCGACATGCAACAAAAGAGATGCTTATCGGGATTAACACTTACAATATAACTTGCTCTAAATGATGTAGCATTTATTTCCTGCCTAATTTCCAGAAACCCATGATGGACTTTGTAAACACCACAGCCGATATGTTTTATTCTAATTGGAATCCCGTTTACAATTGGTTGCCAGTAGTAGAACCCGATTTTGGTCAAGAACGTTTTCTTGTAGAAGATCCCTATAAAACTATGATAAATGGTAATTTCTACAAGGTACCCATAATCATGGGTGTAACCCAATATGAATTCTACTATTTGGCTCATTGTAAGTATAAATTAAAAAAATATATATATAAATCGATTGTATTTAAATATTTCACTTTATAGATACTCTTCGTGATGAGAATACACGTCCCCTTTTTAGTCTGGAATTTGAAAAGAATACCCCACTTTACTTTCTGTACGAAGCCGATTCACCAAAATCTCAGAACATCAGTAAAGCTTTGTATAGTTTCTATTTTAAAAACTCTTCCATCGAGTATCCACAATCAACAATGGCATTTGGTGAATTATACAGTGATGGTTTGATTATTTTTGCCTATCATCGTTTTCTGAAAATGGTCTCAAAACATACTCCAGTTTATACGTACTTATTCACCTATAAAGGACGTTACAGCCATTTCAAGAATCCCGATACTAATCAAACACTGGGTAAGTGTAAAATCAACATTATAAATTTCACTGTATATATTTTCATTTCTTGAAGGAGCAATGCATCATGATGAGCTCTTGTACTTGTTTTACGTTCCTCTTATGACTCCAATGTTTACAAAAACTGATCAAGAAAATAATACGATTGAAAGGTTAACTAGAATGTGGTATGAATTTGCAAAAAAGAGGTATGAACAAATTAAAAGCTAATTTGAAAATATAAAATATATTAAAACTTACGTTTTTATTTCTTCAGTAATCCTGAAAATTCTTCCGATGAATATATCTCCTCTTTGAAATGGCCTTTGTATGATGATAAAAATAAACAGTATTTGGAAATCGGTAGGGGTTTAAATGTTAAAATGGGTGATATATACCCAGAACGTATGCAATTGTGGGATCGAACATTTCCTGTGAGTGATGTAATAAATTGTCAATGATAATGGTGTATAAATGAGAACTGTTTTAGTTATTTAGAAATTTTATTTTCTTGTAGCAATACAAAAGACGAAAATCGACTTTTTATAATCCTTAAAATCAGCTACTTGAAATGTAATTTTTTCAATCGAGTTAAATCGTAGAATCGACTTTTGATAATGACTAAAATCTATCAGTGGAATATCTACGAAAAAATCGAGAAATCGATTTTGTTTTTAAAAGCGATTGTGTTGTAGTTCTAATTATGCTGACAACTCATCAAAAATCGAAAGTCGCAACGTCAAAAGTTGACTTTCCAATAATCGCAAAAGTTGATGTCGACTTTTCGAAAGTAGAAAATTCAAAAGTAATCGTATTTTCCTGAAAGTCGAATTTATGGTTATAGTCCAGTATACAGCTCTAGCGAAATTTTTGCTACCCTTAAGAAATGTATCTGTATTTTTGCCGCACGTATTATTGGTCTACAAAAGTAATTTTTGCGAAACTTTAAGAGAGACGATGTTATCGACCGTCTCCACTTTCTTCCATTGAAGCCCAGTATGCATCTTTAGCTGAAATGTCCGCTACCCATAAGAAACACATTGCTGTCTATTTACTATTTCCCTGAGACGTTATTATCGATTGTTTATATTTTGCTTCTATACTCAATACATAACAAAACTGTTTTATCGACATACAAACTAAATTATCTCAAGAGCTAAAATTTCGTTTTACCTTGCATTCATTATAGCTGGAGCAAAATGTAAACGATCGATAACAATGTGTCTGGGATGTTCGTTAGCAAATATAGTAACGCATTTCATATGAATAACGAAAATATCTCTTTCCCGAGCTAAGGATTGGAAGATAAATTTCTGCTTAAAATCCCATATTAATATCTAGAGAAAATGAGATTTACTTCTCATATAGCCTGATATCGAAATAATCGATTAACGTCAAAATACACGAGTTTATAATTAATTATTATTCCAACTTCATAGTTTTATAGTGCCAAAATTTTATTTCTATTGTAAAATTTTGCCATAATTTTATTTCTATAGAAAATTTTGCCAAAATTTTATATCTATAGAAAATTTGCCAAAATTTTATTTCTATAGAAAATATTACCCCACTTTTTTTCTATACAAAATTTTGCCTAAATTTTATTTCTATAGAAAAATTTGTCGAAATTTTATTTCTATAGAAATGTTGCCAATTTTATTTCTATAGAAAATTTTGCCAAAATGTTATTTCTTTAGGAAATTTTGCCAAAACTTTACTTCTATAAAAATGTTTGCCAAAATTTTATTTCCATAGAAAATTTTGCCAAAATTTTATTTCTATAGAAAATTTTGTAAAAATTGTATTTCTATAGAAAATTTTGCCAAAATTTTATTTCTATAGAAAATTTGCCAAAATTTTATTTCTATAGAAAATTTTGATAAAATTTTATTTCTGTAGAAAATATTACCCCAATTTTATTTCTATAGAAAATTTTGCCAAAATTTTATTTCTATAGAAAAATTTGTCGAAATTTTATTTCTATAGAAATGTTGCCAAATTTTATTTCTATAGAAAATTTTGCCAACATTTTATTTCTATAAGAAATTTTGCAAAATTTTATTTCTATAGAAAATTTTGCCAAAACTTTACTTCCATAAAAAATTTTGCCAAAATTTTATTTCCATAGAAAATTTTGCCAAAATTTTATTTCTATAGAAAATTTTGTGAAAATTGTATTTCTATAAAAAATTTTGTAAAAATTGTATTTCTATAGAAAATTTTGCCAAAATTTTATTTCTATAGAAAATTTTGCCAAAATTTTATTTCTATAGAAAATTTTGTGAAAATTGTATTTCTATAAAAAATTTTGTAAAAATTGTATTTCTATAGAAAATTTTGCCAAAATTTTATTTCTATAGAAAATTTTGCCAAAATTTTACTTCCATAAAAAATTTTGCCAAAATTTTATTTCTAATTATACAATTATTTTTCGAGCTTTATGGACAGATATAGATTAAGGAACATGGTTAATAGAGTCATTGAAAAGAAAACGCCAGATACAAATCTATACACGCCTGGACTGTACATGTTTCGGTTCGGGCGAATGAACCTTTCCACAGCCTTTAGTATAGATCTGGCTGGGAGAGATAACTCTATTTTGGACCCTTTATGCTAACTCCTTATGGAGAAAACATTTGGAAAATTTCCTCTTACAAATTGAATCATCTTTTCTCCCACTGTACATCATCTTTTCATATAACTTACAAGTCCCTTAATCTTATTTTTATTTCGTTTTGTTACATAGTAAGGCAACAACACGCTCCATAAAGCTCGAAAAATAATTGTATAATTAGAAATAATGCATTTGGACGTCAATTGCCTGTTTCGGCTAACATGAAATAAAATTTTATTTCTATAGAAAATTTTGCAAAAATTTTATTTCTATAGAAAATTTTGCCAAAATTTTATTTCTATAGAAAATTTTGCCAAAATTTTATTTCTATATAAAATTTTGCCAAAATTTTATTTCTATAGAAAATTTTGCCAAAACTTTACTTCCATAAAAAATTTTGCAAAATTTTATTTCCATAGAAAATTTTGCCAAAATTTTATTTCTATAGAAAATTTTGTGAAAATTTCATTTCTATAGAAAATTTTGTAAAACTTGTATTTCTATAGAAAATTTTGCCAAAATTTTATTTCTATAGAAAATTTGCCAAAATTTTATTTTTGTAGAAAATTTTGATAAAATTTTATTTCTATAGAAAATTTTGCCAAACATTTATTTCTATAGAAAATTTTGCAAACATTTGATTTCTATAGAAAATTTTGTGAAAATTTTATTTCTATAGAACATTTTACCACAATTGTATTTGTATAGAACATTTTCCCAAAATTTTATTTCTACAGAAGATTTTGTGAAAATTTTATTTCTGTAGAAATTTTTTTCGAAATTGTATTTCTATAGGAAATTTGGTCAAAATTTTATTTCTATAAACAATTTAAGTACTTCTTAGTCAGAGAGGAATAGTTTGCAAAATCTACATGAACATCAAGAATTCAACTAAACAATAAAAAAATCTACCATTTTTAACTATCGAACTTAAAGCCTTATACATATATCTGGCAGAACTTTAAAATCAAATTGTTATTGTTACTTTTGCAACGAAAACACCGCGAGTGGTTGTTATCGATTGTTACAATTTGGTTCCATACGAAATATATAATCTGCTATCAGCGGCAAACTATAAACTTACCTGATTTAAATTGGAAACTGTCAATATTTAAATTATGGAAGATTTCAATTTATTACAGATCTCTTGCAAATCCCTCCTATAATTGAAACACTTGAAAATATTTGTCTAAAATCTAGAACCTTTGTCTTCTTCATACAAAAAGTATATGGATATTTTATCACCATTGGGCATTATAACAGATTCTTCATGGCTGATTAGACGGATTGCAGCTAAACCATAAAAAAGCATTGGCAAACCTTAAAACAAACAAAACAAATGTATTATTTATTGTCCAAATATTTTCGATGTACACTTACCCAAGTTGATGATTTTTAAAAATCGAAAAAACTTGTCCTCCAATGACAAATCTTGAAATTCTCTTTTAGTACAATGATATTTTAAATAAGGATAACAAGCGGTTCTTAATATATGATAATTAGCTCCTGTATCTAAAGTCCAGTTGAAATGTGATTTTCCCCACTGGTCATTTTCGACATCCTTTAACTGTTGGGATGGTGGGAAATACAAAGAGGTAAGATTTTTGTGTGATGTGTTCAAGAAACCACGTGTGTTACCTTAATAAAATAGGAAGTCCAAGGAGGTTCGTTGCATTGTTTCAAATATGCTGTTAAAACTTGTGATGCCTTGGGTTTAAACAAAATACGGCTCAGTTGCATTGTATAATTTTTTTTTTTGCTGCTATCAGCTGTTACGCCGGGGAAAATGTAAACAAAAACATCTGATCACTACAGCTGTAGGGAACTTAGTGTTGCATAGTTCAAAAACCGTTTCACTTAAATTGGAATAAATACCGTTAGAAAGATTGTTTAAAGTTTTACAAACTTTCTAGCTTAATAGATAGACTCGTGTCATCTACCCAAAATAAGCATGAGCCATAAACGAACATTATCCATTTCCTCGTAGAAGACAAATCGAATGCTGTAATGTCGTTTCGCCGGCTGAGGTAAATAAAATCACAGGATTAGTTTACAGAATAACAGTACACGTTGACTGTGTGGGATTTGATGCTGCACAGCTTTCGGCTAGGTACAGTTGACGTTCGTTGACGATCTGGCTTGGCTTTGCTGGTGGGGGGAAAGTTGTTTGTTCTGGAAAGGTGGCTTCGGTTTAGTAAATTCGGGTTTGTCATTGACGAACGAATACGACGTCGGTGGTTGTTCGGTGTTGATGATTCGGTTCATTGACACGGTTGCCTCTCGTACCGAAAATAATCTACCAAAATTTGAAGAAAACTTTACCAAAAATCTACCAAACTTAACAAAATCAATATTTTATTTCTATAGATTTTTTTTTTCAAAATTTTATTTCTATAGATATAGAAATGTAGTCTAAGTTTCATTCCTATAGAAAATTTTGCCGAAATTTTACTTCTATGGAAAATTTTGTCAAAATTTTATTTCTATTGAAAGTTTTGTCAAAATTTTATTTCTAATGCAATTTTTATCAAAACTTTATTTCTATGGAAAATTTTTGCAAAATTTTATTTATATAGAAAATGTTGTCAAAATTTTATTTAGTCGAAATTTTATTTCTATAGAAAATTTTGCTGAAAATTTCAAAAAATTATCAAATTTTTATTTCTATTGAAAATTTTGTCAACATTTTACTTCTATGGGAAATATGCTGTTGAAACTTGTGATGCCTTAAGGTAAGTACTATGTTCGCTTTTCGAGTTGAAATTTTCGCGGTTACTTTACTGAAACAATGCAATATAAAGCAGATAAATTTACTCAATTGATGCGCAACTTCTTGTTCCTATAGATTTCGGCATGACTTTACGGGAATATGTTTGTTTTCATTTATAATTTTGATTATTTCAGGAAAAGTAATCGCGAAAATATAGTGATTTTCAACTTGAAAAACGAACATAGTACACACCTTTATGCGCTTTACATATTATCAGTTATTCCGGAGGGAATGTCGGTGTTTGTAAAGAATCTTACAATATGTCGGATCGTTACGACTAGTCGGTGATGACTACATAATCGGTAAATGTGTTATCGATCCCATAAACATGCAGCAGTATCGATTATGCCTTCGGACTTAACTTATAATGTGCACAATATATGGGATATGTTCGACACGAGCACTGTCGTCCGGAATAACTGATAGTCTGTAAAGCGCATTAGGTTTAAACAAAATACGGCTCAGTTGCATTGTATAATTTTTTTCTTGCTGCTATCAGCTGTTACGCCGGGGAAAATGTAAACAAAAACATCTGATCACTACAGCTGTAGGAAACTTAGTGTTGCATAGTTCAAAAACCGTTTCACTTAAATTGGAATAAATACCGTTAGAAAGATTGTTTAAAGTTTTACAAACTTTCTAGCTTAATAGATAGACTCGTGTCATCTACCCAAAATAAGCATGAGCCATAAACGAACATTATCCATTTCCTCGTAGAAGACAAATCGAATGCTGTAATGTCGTTTCGCCGGTTGAGGTAAATTAAATCACAGGATTAGTTTACAGAATAACAGTACACGTTGACTGTGTGGGATTTGATGCTGCACAGCTTTCGGCTAGGTACAGTTGACGTTCGTTGACGATCTGGCTTGGCTTTGCTGGTGGGGGGAATGTTGTTTGTTCTGGAAAGGTGGCTTCGGTTTAGTAAATTCGGGTTTGTCATTGGCGAACGAATACGACGTCGGTGGTTGTTCGGTGTTGATGATTCGGTTCATTGACACGGTTGCCTCTCGTACCGAAAATAATCTACCAAAATTTGAAGAAAACTTTACCAAAAATCTACCAAACTTAAAAAAATCAACATTTTATTTCTATAGATTTTTTTTTTTTCAAAATTTTATTTCTATAGAAAATCTAGTCTAAGTTTTATTCCTATAGAAAATTTTGCCGAAATTTTACTTCTATGGAAAATTTTGTCAAAATTTTATTTCTATTGAAAGTTTTGTCAAAATTTTATTTCTAATGAAATTTTTATCAAAATTTTATTTCTATGGAAAATTTTTGCAAAATTTTATTTATATAGAAAATGTCAAAATTTTATTTAGTCGAAATTTTATTTCTATAGAAAATTTTGCTGAAAATGTCAAAAAATCATCAAATTTTTATTTCTATTGAAAATTTTGTCAACATTTTATTTCTCTAGAAAATGTTCTCAAAAGTTTTATTTCTCTAGAAAAATTTCTCAAAATATTATTTCTATAGAAAATTTTATCAAAGTGTTATTTCTATAGAAATTTTTTTCAAAACTTTATTTCTATAAAAAAAAATTCTCAAAATTTTATTTCTATGGAAAATTTGCAAACATTTTAGTTCTAGAAAATTTTGCCAAATATTTTATCTATAGATAATTTTGTAAAAAAATTATTTCTATGGAAAATTTAATCACAATTTTATTTCTATGGAAAATTTTGTCAAAATTTTATTTCTATGGAAATTTTATCAAAATTTTATTTCTATAGAAAATTTTTTCAAAATTTTATTTCTATAGAAAATTTTCTCAAATTTTTTTTCTAAAGAAAATGTTTTCAAAATTGTATTTCTATGAAAAATTTGCCAAAATTTTATTTCTATGGAAATTTTCTCAAAATTTTATTTTTATAGAAAATTTTATTTCTATAGAAATTTTTGTCAAAATTTTACTTCTATGGATAATTTTTGTAAAAATTTTATTTCTATAGAAAATTTTGTAAAAATTTTATTTCTCTAGAAAATTTTATCAACATTTTATTTCTATAGAAAATGTTCTCAAAATTTTATTTTTAATGAAATTTTTATCACAATTTTATTTCTAATGAAATTTTTATTACAATTTTATTTCTATGGAAAATTTTTGCAAAATTTTATTTCTGTAGAAAATGTCAAAATTTTATTTATATAGAAAATTTAGTCGAAATTTCATTTCTGTAGAAAATTTTGCAGACATTTTATTTCTTTTTAAAGTAGAAAGTTTTGTCAAAATTTTATTTCTATAGAAAATTTCATCAAATTTTTATTTCTATAGAAAATTTTGTCAACATTTTACTTCTATGGGAAATTCCGTCAACTTTTTATTTCTCTAGAAAATTTTCTCAAAATTTTATTTCTAATGAAATTTTTATTACAATTTTATTTCTAATAAAACTTTTATCAAAATTTTATTCTACACACAAAATTTTTTTTCTGATTCAATCACGAAATTAATTGATCCAATTAATTTCTAATTGAAATGTCTTCAATCACAGAAATGATAGTATCAATTAAAAAATTAATTGAAGGTCAATTAAAAAGTTAATTGATCCAATTAAAAAATTAATTGATACTATTATTTTTGTGATTGATTTTTGTTTCAATTAAAAAATTTGTTGAATCAATTAAATTTTTAATTGAATATTTTTTAAAACTCAATTAAAATTTTAATTGGAAAAATTTCCGTGAAAATTTTTTGTGTGTATGCAAAATTTTGTCAAAAATTTATTTCTATGGAAATTTTTATCAAAATTTAAATTCTATAGAAAATTTTGTCAAAATTTTATTTCTATACTTTTATAACTTTTTAATTTTCTTTTTATTCTAACGTTTTTCTCATTATAAAATATATATGAAATAAATAAATACATCGCACTTGTCGTTCTATATTAATTAGCGCTCGGAAAATATTCAAACTTCATCGAAGACAGTTTTCTAAAAGTGTATCAAAATAAGTTCTTTTTGGAAACCAAATTGACCGAGAATTTTTGACATCATACGACTTTAAGCAATCTTAGGATCTGTTCAGCCAAACATAAGAAAATGACATTTGGACAAAGATTTAATTTCTTTCGGAAATTTTCTTCTTCAATTGCAAAAACAAAAACTAATAGCACTAAATGGAAAGCCAAATCTGTTGTCGATGTTCCTCAATTCAATAATGATTTGACCGTGAAAAATGAACCCATTTTACAATACCACCAAGGATCCGAAGAATTTGCTAAATTGCGAGAAACTCTGGAGGCATTTCAATCAAATGTACAAGATATACCCATTGTTATAGGCGGCAGGGAAATAAAAACAGCATATGAACGTTCCCAAATTATACCACATAGACACCATCAAATTATTGCCAAATATTATCTTGCTGATGAGACAATAATCAATAAGGCCATACGTACAGCTATCGAAACCAAAAATAAATGGGATCGAATAGATGTAAAATCTCGTATAGAAATCTGGCAAAAGGCAGCCGATCTTATGTCCACCAAATATCGAGCACAACTAGTTGCAGCCACTATGTTGGGACAATCGAAGACAATTTATCAAGCAGAAATTGATGCAGCAGCAGAACTAATCGATTTTACTAGACTAAATTGCACTTTTTTAAATGACCTTCTCAAATATCAACCCCTTAATATTGATACGACAATCTCAAGGAATCATTTTCTCTGGAGAGGTTTAGATGGTTTTGTGGCTGCTATAAGTCCTTTCAATTTCACTGCCATAGGTGGTAATTTAGCATATACACCCGCTTTAATGGGCAATTGTGTATTGTGGAAGCCCTCCGATTCTGCCATATTATCAAGTTGGTTAATTTTCAAAATCATGCGCGAGGCAGGCTTACCAGATGGAGTGGTAAATTTTATCCCTGCAGAAGGTGAAATTTTTGGTAATACTATAACATATTCTACAAATTTGGGTGGAATTAATTTCACTGGATCTGTGGCTACATTCCAAACACTTTGGAAACTGGTGGCCAAGAATTTGTCTTACTATAAAGCCTTTCCTCGTTTGAGTGGTGAATGTGGTGGGAAAAATTATCATTTTGTACATCCATCGGCTAATGTTAATACCGTAGTGGCCACTACAATACGCAGTGCCTTTGAATATGGAGGTCAAAAATGTTCGGCTTGTTCAAGACTTTACGTACCTGAGAGCCTGTGGCAGTCTACCATTAAGAATTCTCTTTGTGAAGAAACCGCAAACCTACTAATGGGCGATGTTTGTGATCGTCAAACATTTCTGGGAGCCGTTATAAATGATAAAGCCTTCTTGCGTATTGCCAAATATTTGGATTTGGCAAAAACTAATCCCCAATGTGATGTTTTAGTTGGTGGTCGCTGTTCCAATTTACGTGGTTATTTTATCGAACCCACAATTGTTGAGTGTCGTGATCCTCATGATATTCTTTTTAAAGAAGAAATATTCGGTCCACTTCTATCGGTGTATGTGTACAAAGATAAAGATATAGTGCAGGTCATGGATTTGATAGCAAGTACAACCAAATATGCCCTAACGGGTGCAATATTTGCCCAAGATGAGAATTTTTTAAAGGAGGCTTTGATGAAACTACGTAACACAGCTGGTAATTTGTACATTAATGACAAATCCACTGGGGCTGTGGTAGGTCAACAACCCTTCGGCGGTGGTAAACTATCGGGAACTAATGACAAACCTGGCAGTCCTTTCTATTTGTTGCGCTGGGCTTCACCTATGGTCGTTAAGGAAAGTTTTGTGCCACAAAACGAAATCTATTATCCGTATATGGGTATTAGGGAAGATTGCGTAAAATAAAAATAAATTCTATTCTATAGAATAAAAATTAATATAATCAAATATTTTATAAATAAACAAGCGCCTCTTTATGGTCCTATAATACCTCTAGATTTCCAATTTTAGGCAAATTGGATAAAAGCTACGGTTTCTCTAAGCCCAAGAAGTAAAATCTAGAGATCGGTCTATATGGTGGCTATATCAAAACATGGACCTATATTCACCATTTTCGGCACACCTTTTTATGGTCCTAAAATACCTCTTGATTTTTCAATTTGAGGCAAATTGGAAAAAAATACTACGATTTTTATAAACCCAAGAAGTCAAATAGGGAGATCGGTCTATATGGGGGCGATACCAAAACATGGACCGATACTCATCATTTTCGGCACACCTCTTTATGGTCTTAAAATACCTCTAGATTTCCACTTTTAGCCAATTCTGATAGTAAATACAGTTTCTAGAAGCTCAAGAAGTAAAATCGGGAGATCGGTCTATATGGGTGCTATACCAAAACATGGACCGATACTCATCGATTTTGGCACAGCTCTTTATGGTCCTAAAATACCTCAAGATTTCCAATTTCAGGCGAATTGCATAAAAACTACGGTTTCTAGAAACCCAAGAAGTAAAATCGGGTGATCGGTCTATATGGGAGCTTTATCAAAACATGGACTGATACTCGCCATTTTCTTCTTCTAGATTCTTCTACTTTCTACTTCTAGACTTCCAATTTCAGACAAATTGGATAAAAACTACGGTTTCTATATGCCCAAGGCCCCAAATCGGGTGGTCGGTTTATATGGGGACTACAGTCCTTTCTATTTGTTGCGCTGGGCTTCACCTATGGTCGTTAAGGAAAGTTTTGTGCCACAAAACGAAATCTATTATCCGTATATGGGTATTAGGGAAGATTGCGTAAAATAAAAATAAATTCTATTCTATAGAATAAAAATTAATATAATCAAATATTTTATAAATAAACAAGCGCCTCTTTATGGTCCTATAATACCTCTAGATTTCCAATTTTAGGCAAATTGGATAAAAGCTACGGTTTCTCTAAGCCCAAGAAGTAAAATCTAGAGATCGGTCTATATGGTGGCTATATCAAAACATGGACCTATATTCACCATTTTCGGCACACCTTTTTATGGTCCTAAAATACCTCTTGATTTTTCAATTTGAGGCAAATTGGAAAAAATACTACGATTTTTATAAACCCAAGAAGTCAAATAGGGAGATCGGTCTATATGGGGGCGATACCAAAACATGGACCGATACTCATCATTTTCGGCACACCTCTTTATGGTCTTAAAATACCTCTAGATTTCCACTTTTAGCCAATTCTGATAGTAAATACAGTTTCTAGAAGCTCAAGAAGTAAAATCGGGAGATCGGTCTATATGGGTGCTATACCAAAACATGGACCGATACTCATCGATTTTGGCACAGCTCTTTATGGTCCTAAAATACCTCAAGATTTCCAATTTCAGGCGAATTGCATAAAAACTACGGTTTCTACAAACCCAAGAAGTAAAATCGGGTGATCGGTCTATATGGGAGCTATATCAAAACATGGACTGATACTCGCCATTTTCTTCTTCTTCTAGATTCTTCTACTTTCTACTTCTAGACTTCCAATTTCAGACAAATTGGATAAAAACTACGGTTTCTATATGCCCAAGGCCCCAAATCGGGAGGTCGGTTTATATGGGGACTATATCAAAACCTGGATATAGCTCATCTTCGAACTTGACCTGCCTGCAGACAAAAGAAGAGTTTGTGCAAAATTTCAGCACGATTGCTTCATTATTGAAGACTGTAGCGTGATTACAACAGACAGAGAGACGAACTGTCATTCCGTTTATACTTATTATACCCCCGTCACCATTCTATGGTGGTGTGTATAAAAAGAGATCTTTAGCTTTAATAACACCAACAAAATAACTGTAAATAATTATAACACCAGCACCTCTAGCGGAGAATAGTGGCGAAACTGAACTAATTTAAATCCGTTGAGGGAAAATTGCAAGTGCAGCCGGTTCCCATGGAACCGTTATGAACTTATCCCTTCAGCTTCTCCCAACATTTATAATCCAGCGGATCTTTTGTTCTAGATTGACCAGACCACTTCGCCAGGCATTGTTTGTTAAGTGGTCTACATTTTTCACTTGTAACTCGGGAAACATTCCCCCTTACCAGTGCTTAACCGGCAGCGTTTGCAACGGAGCGAAGTCATTATGAAATTATCACTTCTGCTTCTACAAGCATTTACAATCCAGTGGCAGCGGATCTACTGTTCTGGATTGTCCCGATGGGTCCACTTCGCCGGCCATAGTGTTAAGTGGTCTACATTGGGGAACATTCTCACGTACCATGTTAGTGCTTAACGTAGGTGCACAGGCCTAATGTCGCCGGAGTACAACAGTGGTTCGATAGATTATACGACAATTCGAATTCTTCCGAAAAACAATATTAACCCCGTAGAATATCGCCCAGATAATTGTTGTGTCAGTTCCAGAAGCTGTAACAGCAACAGACTCGAGTCCGTGGCTAAAGTGAATACCGCCTGCAGTGACAATAATATTCTAGCGTCGCATTTTCTCCTCTTCGGTCGTTACCTAGGAGAACAGCAGTAAAAACGATGTATGAAACGGGTGAGACGTATTTGAAGTCTTACGGATGTGTTGGGCATGGGGAAACCATGGTTTGGGGAGGGATAGGCCACATCATTACTAGAAAAGCCGGCATTCCTGCAACCAAGACACGTGAAAATCTTTGAAATTGTTGTCTATTGTGATACTTACCTGTTGTGTTTTTGTGATGTCCATTAGCCAGAGAGCTGAGTTGCCAAAGAACTGCTCCCCATAGATTAAACTAAAAGACAAGTCGTTAGAAACGACCAGCGCTCGGCACTTCAATTCCTAACTCTTAGATGACAGTACTCCTCAGGGCTGTGAATTATTCATCAGCGTCCCCTGATTTGATATATGACGTAACCTGCAAACACAGCATTTCATAGTGTTCGGTCCTCTTCCCCTTAATTTTCAATGATGACAGACCTTCTGACTATTATTAATCAGAAAAAATCCAATTAGAACACTTGAGAGGAAGTTCCAGGACATCAACAACGAAACAGAATCTAGCTTTATATCCGCTGGTCAATTGGCCTAGCTGAGACCTAATTTTTAAACATATCCACAAAGGGTGTTGATTTGCGTCGAAATAAGCATGCTGATCCTTGAATCAGAGAATACAAGCTAAAGCACTTTATGCAACTCGGGTTGAGGTGCATGTACGTTTTAGAATACCATAAGCGTCATCTCGAATTTCGGTAGCAGAGATGACCTGTGCAATCGTGACAGCGACTAATACTGAGAAGTGCTCGAAATGGTCGGCCGCCGAGAACAGAATTAAATTTGTTGCTTCTCGCCGTTTCAGCTACGTGAGTCCAGTTCATACCTGCCATAGTGCCCTCTTTTGTAACGCTGGATCTCGCGCTCTAGAAGGTGAAGATTAACCCTAACATTCCTGGTGGTTGTCTATGCACAATATTGGTGATTTGGATGGTTAGGCACGGGGATGATCTTGGTCTCCATATAAAGGTGATCCAGGTGTATAATGCGGAGACACTCTGACGCAGTTCCAAGGCCAGCATTCTGACAGGTCTAAGGTATCCATAATGGCGTTATTATTTTCGGACTGAAGAAGTAAAAAAATTCCCATCATAAATATATGGACACCATTTATTTAAGAACATATGAGGTGGCTAAATAAACACGAGGGTATGCTTAACAAATAATCACAGTAAAAGATACTAAATATAGGATAAACATAATGGACTCCACAATTATCTATTTCCATAATTTAATGACACCATCACGCGATGCTGAAGCCACATATATTTGATCTTTATCATTTTTGCACATAAGTAGATCCGTTATAGCATCATGATGACTTGCTGAAGGCATTTCCGGACCAGATCTTGGATTTTCTTCTGTAGAAGCTCTTAAAGAATTCATATCGGCCGCATTGCCCAAAGGAATGATATGCTCCTCTATAGCTTGACTACCCTCTATTAAACGGTTGCTGATTAAAAAAAAAAAAAATTATGATAAAAAAACACAGGTGATAAATGATTTCAATAACACCTACTTATAATTGAAGGAGATAAGATTGAGATTATCTTTGGCTGAGGGAACAATCATTGATGAATTTTTAGGTTGACCCAAATCCCAATATCTCAGTCTTTGATCAGAACTACCGGTTATAATGAAAGGTGAATTTTCTACAATACCACTTAGAAGACCGCAAGTTGTAGCTGGATCATTCTAAAAAACCCCAAAGAGTTAAATATTTCTCTGAATTCCTATAGAGGGAAGTGTTTTTCCTCTTACCATACTCGTATAGGACATTGCAGGTGCCGAACTTGCCCAAAGAACTGTATGACGATGTCCAGTTTCAATATTCCACAATGAGACTTCATTATTCGATTGTGATGCTGAAATCAAAAATGATGGCTCTGTGGGATGACAGGCCACTTTACGTATCCAAGAATCGGCTGGATGTTTTATTTCATTTATGGGCAAACGAAATCTTAAATCCCAGCAAATATGTTTACCACCACTTGTTCCGGTAACCAACCATGAACCAGTGGGATCAGCACATATAGTGGTTATCACACCATGACGAAGTTCATTTTGCAAGCGCCAAGCACTGTTTTGCATACGTGTATCCCAAGCAACAATGCCACCATAAAGTGTGGCATAAATTATAACACTTTGTGCACACTGCTCATAGGAATGCATATCCACCACTGGCCCTTCATTTTCACTGTAAATGGAAAAAAAATTCACAAATCTTGAAAATTTAATAGATGTTTGCTTTTTGATTTACTTTTGATCCAAATGTAAAGCTTGTTGCAATGTCATCTTTGAGGAATTTCTATCGATTCTCATTATTAGTAAACTTCCATCCTTTCCACCTACGGCTAAAGATTGTCCATTGTCACATGCTGCCAGCGAGTATATGGGTGTGTTCGCCGTATACACTTGCCGTGATTTGTTAATACCATTGTGTACACTCAATTTGTTGGCATCCCACAAACGAACCGTACCATCAATACTTCCACTAGCAAATAGAGGACCATTCGGTTTCAATGGGGTTAGCTTGATAACAGATTCGGAATGTTCATGCAAATGGGCTACCATGGTTCCACTCAAACGCCAACCATGGGGATAGGGAGAATTTAATTTATCAATATGACTACGCTGCGAAAGAGCTAATACACTATATTGGCTTTTCATTTTGCTGCGTAGATTTTCCAAATCTTTACGACATTCCGAAGAGCGTTCTGTATTGCATGAAATAGAAGGGAGTATTATTTGTAATTTATTGTTTTTTTTTTCAAATCTTACCTTGCCAATAATTCCTTTCGGGCATAGTATACTCGCCCAATGAAGTTGCTGCACTAACTGTTGTTTGCTGTGTACCCAAAACAATTACCCCTGATGCAGGCGAACCAGACATATTACCTCCCGGTGATATCCCAGCATCCGATATGGGAGATGTGGGTGTGATGCCATCATTTCCTCTAGGTTCCAAATTTATTTTAGTATTTGTATGACGATCGCCCAAGGGAAATTCGTGACAAACAATAAATTTACGCCTCAAAGTAATACGACCATTACTCGATACCGTAGGTTCATCAGCATCTTGTTGAGATTTATATTTTAATTTTACCAGAAAATTTTTCATAGCCAATAATTGTTTTTCGACTTGTTCTGTTAGGCCATCGGAGGTTAAACGTCGGAAAAGCTAAATAGAAATCAATGAAGTGTATTATTGTTGCCTGTTTTATATAAATTTTTACTCGGAGTAAGATGACGAAGTCTGCACTAATTTTAATTTGAGCTGTAAACCATCTTTCTATAAACATACCTAAATAAAATTGCTTCAACATAAATTAGTCCTAGGCCTTAAAATCTGAGACATCTAAGGCTGAACCTTAACTACCCACCACCATTAATCAAATATAATTCAAATGTACTAATCAAACGGTACCCATCCCGACGATAATTTCTAGATGGGGACTACATCACATTCTAGATTTATAAAAAATTTTGTTGGATTTTTTTTTTTTATGAATTTTCAACATCTCGTCTAAACGTGCAAGAAAATCTGTTTTAAAATCTAAATGCTATAGATTTCCTTCCTTCTAGGTTCGACCAGATTGGATGATCAGAGCGCCTTCTATAGAAGTTATATTGGTAGACCGGTGTATATGACAATTACATAAAACCCTTTCCGATATAAACCAAATTCGGCAGAGGTCTTTTTTAACATATAATACCTCTAGATTTCCAATTTCAGCAAAATCGGAAAGTATTAGGGTTTCTAGATGCCCAAAAAGTCAAATCGTTATATTGGTCTACATGGGGGTAAACCAAAACTAGATACACACCAGAGAACTGCAACCGGTGGCTTTTTTCGCATTGCAATGTTACCCACAAAATGTGGGTGGCAGTGAGTAAGACCATGTGATCTTTTACATTGATGCAAATGCGAGAATAAAAACACGAGAGACCAAGACTCATACTAACAAAAACCGACAGTCGTCCGTTGCACTGGATATTAGTAGTTGATTTTTTTTTACCAATTGGTGTTTTAAGATTGCAAATGTTGGTGTTTACTAAATACACTGGTCGGTTGATTGGTCAGTAGATCGCAGCCGTTCTCTGATACACACCCTATTCGGCACATCTATTTGTGAACTGAAAATACCTCTAGATTTTTTTTAATTCCTGTCAAATCAGATAAAAATTGGAGTGTATAGGCGCCCAAAAAATCAAATCGAGCGATGGGTCTATATGGGGGTTATACTAAAATATACCATATTTGACACATTTAAAATACCTCAAGATTTTCAAATTCCGGCAAATCAGCTAAAAATTGCGGGGGCTATACCAATACATAGACCGATACACACCATATTTGGCGCAGCTATTTTTGGATAATCGGATACAAATTTCTGTGTATAGAAGCCCAAGAAATGAAATCGGAAGATCAGTATAGTCGACTTTCGTTATGTACCAAAATCGACTAATCGATTTTTTTTAATCAAAGATCCGACTACAATTTGAATGGGGAATGTGATGCAGCTCATTTTATGCTGACAATTTAAAAATTCGGATTCTTAGCGCGAGATCATCTCAGCTTGATTTTGATTGTTGACTACAAGCTAGTGGTCGTTCTATCAATATCGGTGTTTCGTTTGTTGCACACATCGATTAGGGAGTTTCTCCATTTTCTTAGTACGCATATGTGGCTGATTTGACTATGTGTGTTGCTATCTGGCGATGTCCATGTGTATTTTTGAATCCTTTTCGGGTTGGGAATAGAGAACCACCGATAAGTTGTGTTGCCTGGCAGAGTTCTATAAAACTTTCGTCATTGTCTTGATTATTATTGGTCCGTTTATTAGATTCTAAATTTTCCCACATGATTAAGCTATCAGACCTAAGGTTGTTTTCCGCAGATGTCGTTTTTCTTACCCATGTATTGTCTCTCATGATGTTCCCCACACGAAACGAAACAGCGTATTTTCAATGCTTGCCTTAAATCCTAGCTCTCATCAACCACAGCGACGAAAAATTACAAGCCTTCGTAAAAAAAATGCCTACGTACCAATAGCGGCATCTTTTGGCCAAGGAAAATTTCAAATTCGAAATTATGGAATAGAACAAACGAAGAACCTATAAAAAGGCAGATAACCAGAAGGAAATGGAAGCGGATAGGACATACTCTACGCAAATGTCCCAGCTGCATTTCAAAAACTGTTCTGGATTGGAATCCCCAAGGAACCAAACGCCCAGGACGACCTGGAAATACGTGGCGAAGATCTGTCTCTATGGAACAGAAGAGGTTGAATAAGTCATGGGAAGTAAAAATTATTTTTCACAATATAATAGAATGAAATTTTCTTGTAAAGGTTCTAAGTTCCCAAGTGGAATGAAATAAAGAAAAAAACAAATTTGGGAAATCGACTATTCCAGATTTGGGAACATGCAAAAAATGGAAAACCGTCGAGAGAAGACGTCGTGTTGAAAAAGATTTGTACAAAGTCGACTTACGATAAAATCGACTTCTCAAAGAATTTTATGAAAGAAAACTTCACTGACAATAGTCCTTACAATCTCTATTCGCGGCTAGTACACTCTATTCGCTGCTAGTACACCTCAAACTATTTTCCAATCTCTTTCCACTATTGTATATAAGAAACCGTTTACCAAAAATATACTTACACCCCCCAAATTTCCCAAATCTCCATATTGTGGTGTTAATCCCGGTTTAGTGGCATTACGTATTTTAGCCCTCTCTTCTAGGGCATGTATAAACATGTGAACATCAGCATAACGTATGACGATGTCATAAACCTGTCTTGGTATTGGAGGCAAAATACAATCCAACAATATATCTGGCTTTTCCACTTGTATTATGGGTGATTTGAGAAATTTCTGTATAGCCGGCATGATTTTGCATTGCACATCTATGGCCGAAAGACTTCGACCTGTTGTCGCTATCATACCGCAAATTTCATGTCTTATCCATAAATTGGGATGACACAGATAACAGGCGGTTTCTTGTACTATATCTGTAACTGTAGGTTTCTTAATATGTCCCAATTCGATGAGTATGGTAACGGCACGTATCGCCTTGGCTATAACAAATTCTTCACGGTCTGTGAAACCTTGTTGCAACAGTGGGACCAGTATATCCGATACTTGCCAACCCACATAGCCAGCAACACCTGCTATATTGTCATAGAATGAACCACGCAAATTTTTATCCTCATCATTAAGAAAAGTCATGATGTGTGATAAAATAACATCATTTGCTATAGGAAATAAAGAAAAGAAATAAGTTAATGATAAATTTTATAATACAATCAAGAAATTTCATGTGGACTACCTTTCTCTTTGCCAAAGAATGCACATAAATCGCATATATTCGATTCCATTAATGTTTGTTTTACTACCGCTTTGGGATCGGTTAATAAACTCAATACCGTTAGACGTATGATTTCATGAAGAGCATTTAACTCAGCTTCATAGCGTCGTGTGGGCATATCATTCGGTGAATTGCGTTGTGTTTCTTCAAGGAAATATATGGCGATTTTGGCCAATTTCGCTATATTTCTAGCAAAGGCTACTCTCACAATAACAGCACTTTGATCGCAGTTAGCCAATTGGGTTATAGATTGCAGAATGTATTCGGGAAACACATTAGCATCACTTCGTGGAATGTCCTTAACCATACTGAGACAAGCCGTTAATGTTTCAATGGCTTGTACTTGAACTTTTGCAGAGGAATTTTGGGCTAAATGAATCTGCAAAAAGAGGGAAATTAATAGACAAAATTTCTTTTTTAATTTTTTTTTTTTCAGTTAAGGATTCAACTTTCGACGAAATGAAAAATTCAACGAAATTTGCTATAGAATACAATTTTGACGAAATTTTCTTTCGAAATAAAATTTCAACAAAATTTTCTATAGGAATGAAATTTCGATGAAATTTTCTATAGAAATAAAATTTCGACAAAATTTTCTATAGAAATAAAATTTCGACAAAATTATCTATAGAAATAAAATTTTGACAAAATTTTCTATAGAAATAAAATTTCGACGAAACTTTCTATAGAAATAAAATTTCGACGAAATTTTCTATGGAAATAAAATATCAACGAAATTGTCTATAGAAATAAAATTTCGACGAAATTTTCTATAGAAATAAAATTTTGACGAAATTTTCTATGGAAATAAAATTTCGACAAAATTTTCTATAGAAATAAAATTTCGACGAAATTTTCTATAGAAATAAAATTTCGACGAAAGTTTCTATAGAACTACAATTTCGAAGACATTTTCTATAGAAATAAAATTTGGACGAAATTTTCTATAGAAATAAAATTTCGACGAAATTTTCTATGGAAATAAAATTTCGACGAAATTTTCTATAGAAATAAAATTTCGACGAAATTTTCTATAGAAATAAAATTTCGACGAAATTTTCTATAGAACTACAATTTCGAAGAAATTTTCTATAGAAATAAAATTTTGACGAAATTTTCTATAGAAATAAAATTTTGACGAATTTTTTTATAAAAATCAAATTTAGACGAAATTTTCTATGGAAATCAAATTTCAACGGAATTTTCAATAGAAATAAAATTTCGACGAAATTTTCTACAGAAAGCCAAATTTGACAAAATAAAATAAAATTTCGAAATTTTCTATAGAAATAAAATCTAGATGAAATTTTCTACAGAAAAAAAATTCGACGAAATTTTCTATAGAAATAAAATTTCAACAAAATTTTCTATAGAAATAAAATGTTTGATATTTTCCGTACAAATAAAATGTCGACGGAATTTTGTATAGAAATAAAATTCAAGGAAACTTTGTATAGAAATATAAATTCGAATTTTCCACAGAAAATTCGGATTTTTAAAAACACAATACATATACATACTATGTATGGCAATATGCGGTCCAAAATGGTCTCCGATGTTGTATACTTTGACAGTTTCTGCAATATTTCCAGTGAACATATTTTCGTATTCGAATGTTTTAATCCCCTGATGCATGATGTGACCACGGTAATAATTAGTATGAGACCATCTTGATCTGGAGCAATATTTGCACATGATTCTGGGTCTTTCTTTTCTTGGCCTTCGATATCTTCCAACTCCTTAGCAATATTATGCTTTTCGTCCATTTCATCAGACTCAGGTGTTAAATCTGAACAATGACCAGATGTTAAGACCTTAATGCAATGATTTATATCTGTATGCAGACGTATGATTTTATCATCTGGCGACATAATGGGCGAAGAGGAAAACATTTGCAAATACGATTGTAGGAACGAATAGAAATAGTCTGGGAATAAACGACCCCTCTCTTGATCCAAATACTCTTCGGCACGTTTACGATTTATTGAGTTGATATCTATCATAGATGCCAGTAAATTACGTAAGCGTTCATTTTCAATGCCTTGGAGATGTTTTTCCACGAGCTCACGTTCCCCACGGCGATAGGCCAATAGTTGGGATAGTTCAAAAGGGGCTGTACCCTCAGTCCACAGCTCCAACAAGGCACATCTAAAAACAAATAATTAAATACCATAGCATCTATTAAATCTATGAATATCAAAGTGATTCATACCCTGCTGAGAATATATCCATAGCAGGCAATAATGTATTCCCGGAATAATGTGGACCCAATCGTATTATCGAATCAGTGGGAAACATTGCAGCATTGCCATCCATATCTTCTGATGATAGGGTTTTAACAAATCTTTCGGGGGCAATGTAGCAAGTACGTCTGCGACTTGTATCAAAGAAGTAGGTATAATCTGCTGGGTTGTCCTCCGGCAAATATGTAGGTTTAAAAGAAGCAAAATCCGACAATAATATCCAATTCCAGGATGTAATCAATATGTTCTCTAGTTTAATATCCCCATGACATATTTTCTGTTTGTGGCATTGATTAAGAGCACATAAAATTTGAAATGTTATCCATTTCTTTTCCAAAACTGTGAGGAAAGGACGTGTGGAGACGCGATCATACAGACTATGTTTAACATACTCGCGCATTATGTAGGCAGCTTTATCGGTAATCTGAAACAATACACATATGGGAAAATTAGTTTACTCCAATGAATTGTTATATTGCCTTACCTCGACTCTTTGAAAAGGTAAACAATTCACAGCATTTGTGAGGGACTTTTTTATGGACTCTACTCGAGCTTTATGATCCTCCAATGGCAGTGTTGGGTCATGTATCACAAACACTTTAACTACAATAAGGCCTTCTTCTGACTTTGCTTTGGCCACCTTAAAAAAGCGAGTGCTACCCATACTAACGGGGAAGAAATCTTATTGGAAAACGCCTACAATTTGGGTCGTTTGGTGTCTATACTTACTTGGAGTCGAAGACAATATCACCAAATTGACCCGAGAAATAATGTTCGACCGGGTATATTTGTGATGGAGCTATACCAACTAATTGATTTCCCATTTTTTGTATGCAGCCACTTCAAAAGTCATGAAACAAAAATTCCGAGGTTTTTTTCCTGTATTTATTGTTGCACTCGAAGATAATATTCCGAAGTTTATTGTATTGTTTTCAATTGCAACTGCTTCTTCTTCTGCTAAACCAAAACAGCTGGTCAATATGATAAGAAGAAAACTAGTGTTGGAAAACATATATATCCCAATAGGAACTGGGAAATTACTGCAAACACACAAAGATTTGAGAGATTGTAAAGACAGCTCATACAAAGAATTGCCCAACATTTGCACAACGTAAGTGTGCCGTAAGATTCCGAAAAAACAAAAATTTACGTATCGTTGTCGTATCAGCTGATCAAAAAACAAGCGTGTCATCGATGAAAAATGCTATAAGCGTGAAAATATATTTCATTAAAAATTTAGTATTGTGTTGTTTTCGGTTAAAATGGTCGATGAGAAATTAATATTTTTCCCGAAATTCATTTTAAATGTAAAAAAACAAACTTCTTTCTGCCTGTTCTTGATAGTTTGTTGGTCCTTTTTTTTCAAATTGGCTAATCGCCAAAAAAGCATACGTTGTCGTTATGTTACGGCTACGCTACATTTTTATATACATAACCAGGCCTTAATTGATACAACTTCAAATGCAAATTAAAACAAACACAATAAACGCATTGGAGAAATGTTTATATTCACCTCGATTTCTAACATCTTTTCGAAGGATTACTTTATACTTCATTCTGAGAAAATATAATTTTCAACAAAAAACAGACATTGCTTTCAACAGCAGTATTCCCCTGCAACATGTTTTGAATTTGACGGCACTTCTGCGAATCACCACCACGTCGAAAACAGTCGTATACGATATCCAAAACTCCTCGGAATAGCGCCGTCACTATTGAGAAGTTGTACCACGACAAGTTACTACAAAAAAGCATCGTATGAGTGCAATTATTAGGTGCCCTTCTGGATACATTTAGAAAGACGCCAATAAGGACCCCTTCAAACAATCAGAGAAAGTGCATTTTAAGATAGTTGTAAAAGAATCATTGTGGTCAAATAAAACACGATTGTTTAGATGATTATTAATTTTATTAAACATTTATAAATTCTCATAAATATAACATTTATACGACTATCACATCACACTTAACATATTTTTATGCATTAATAAAAGATTGAAGTTGAGTTTCAAGTTGCAAGTTACATCCCTGCCAACATTTTTTTAATTTGGGGGCGCTTCAGAGAATCCCCACTACGTCGAAAACAGTCGTATACGATATCCAAAACTACTCGGAAAAGCGCCGTCACTATTGAGAAGTTGTACCACGCCAAGTTACTACAAAAAGTATCGCATGAGTGCAATTATTAGGAGCCCTTCTGGATACATTTAGAAGGACGCCAATAAGAGCCCCTTCAAAAAATCAGACAAAGTGCATTTTAAGATAGTTGTAAAAGAATCATTGTGGTCAAGTAAAACACGATTGTTCAGATGTTTATTAATTTTATGAAACATTTATAAATTCTCATAAATATAACATTTATACGGCTATCACATCACATTTAACACATTTTTATGCATTAATAAGAGATTGATGTTGAGTTACAAGTTGTAAGTTAAATGTTGTAGCGTCTATCAGCCAGTACTTTTATTCCCAATGGAGGCAGCGTGTCTGGAAAAATATTTGAAAAACTATCACTTTATTCCATTTGGAAAGTCAAAAATTGTTCACCAATTTACTTTTCACAATTTTTAGCGTAATAACTATGTTTTCAGCACTTTATTTTCGTTTTCATTGAAATAAATTATAATAAGCCAGTTGCGCTTGGTGTTTCACAAAATATAAAATGGCTCTTGTAACAATAGTGATGGCAAAATACTTTCATGCGAATAGTGATGGCAAAATACTATCACAATTGGCGATTGTTGCAGTGTCACTTACGAGTCTGTGGGAGCGATGAGGATGAAATGGAACATTGAAATGCTGGCAGGGATGCTGTAGCGTCTATCAGCCAGTGCTTTTATTCCCAATGGAGGCAGCCTGTCTGGAAAAATATTTGAAAAACTATCACTTTATTCCATTTGGAAAGTCAAAAATTGTTCACCAATATACCTTTCACAATTTTAAGCGAAATAACTATGTTTTCAGCACTTCATTATCGTTTTTATTTAAATAAATTATAAGAAGCTAGTTGTGATTGGTGTTTCACAAAATATAAAATGGCTCCTGTAACAATAGTGATGGCAAAATACTTTCATGCGAATAGTGATGGCAAAATACTATCACAGTTGGCGATTGTTGCAGTGTCACTTACGAGTCTGTGCTAGCGATGAGGATGAAATGGAACTTTGAAATGCTGGCAGGGTTATGCGCTTTACAGACTATTAGTTATTCCAGACGGAATGTCGGTGTTTGTAAAGAATCTTACAGAGTGTCGGATCGATACGACTAAATAATCGGTAAATGTGTTATCGATCGATGGGATATGTTCGACACGAGCACTGTCGTCCGGAATAACTGATAGTCTGTAATAGCCGACAACTCGTATCGCTCCGACACACTGTAAGATTCTTTACAAACACCAACATTCCGTCCGGAATAAGTGATAGAGTGTAAAGCGCATTACGAGTGTGTGGTAGCGATGAGGATGAAATGGAACTTTGAAATGCTGGCAGGGAATACCCTGCCAACATTTTTTGAATTTGGGGACTCTTCTGAGAATCCCCACTACGTCGAAAACGATCATATACGACATCAAAAACTCGTCGGAAAAGCGCCGTCACTATTGAGAAGTTGTACCACGCCAAGTTACTACAAAAATGTTTCGCATGATTGCAATTATTAGGTGCCTTTATAGATCAATTTAGAACGACGCCAATAAGGGACCCTCCAAACAATCAGAAAAAGTGCATTTTAAGATAGTTGTAAAAGAATCATTGTGGTCGAGTAAAACACGTTTGTTTAGATATTTATTAATTTGATTAAACATTTACAAATTCTTAAAAATATAACATTTATACCACTATCACATTACATTTAACATAATTTTTGGCATTAATGATGATGTTGAGTTACAAGTAGAGAGTTACATGTTGCTGCGTCTATCAACCAGTGTTTTTATTCCATGGAGGCAGCGTGTCTGTAAAATATCTGAAAAACAATCACTTTATTCCATTTGGAAAATCACCAAATTGTTCACCAATATACCTTTCACAATTTTAAGCGTATAATCTATGTTTTCAGAACTTTATTTTCGTTTTTATTTAATTAAAATATAACAAGCTGGTTGCGCTTGGCGTTTCACAAAAAAATGGCTTTTTTAACAGTAGGGATGGCAAATTACTTGCATGTACTTTTTGATGTACCTTTTCATGATGGTTGAAGTGACATTTACGAGTCTGTGGTAACGATGAGGTTGAAATGGAACTTTGAAATGCTGGCAGGGTAGTTATGGCAAAATACTTTCATGTACATTTCATACTTTTTGATACGCTTCCCCCATCACAGTTGGCGATTGTTGTAGTACCACTTACGAGTCTGTGGTAGCGATGAGGATGAAATGGAACTTTGAAATGCTGGCAGTGATTTAAAAAATGTTGCCTTTTATCAAAAGAACGAAATAAAGAAAATCAACTTTAGGACCAATCATTGATTTGCAGACTAAAAAGCGTCGTCTAAGGTGTGTAGACAAACTACAGCGATGTGAATGGACTTGAGACGTCTATATCTTTCTTGGTCTATGGTTTTATATGAAATTGCAAAAAATTCGTCCAAATAAAAGTACTCTATGAACGGCGCATCATGGCAGCAAATTGTAAATAGTCGAAAGCAAAATTGAGACAAAACAACTCTGCGAAAAATTTGTTGTAGACACGGTAACCCTGCGCTTCAACTGCAACCAACTTCAGTGATTCAGCGTGCGGGAACGCTTGTATTCTTTGAAAGGCTGTCTTGGTTAATCGCCGTTACTTCGCCAAAGCGGCAGAGTGGAAAATACAAAATAGAATATAAATTGAAAAGCACCAGGTGTTACACATAAAGAAGGAATGTTTCTATATTTAAATAAATTAACATAAATTTGGGTAAGCAAAGTGTTAGTAATTTAACTGAGAGCACTATTTTGAGACATGTACTCCATTAACAAATTACAGATATATAAAGCAAGAGAATAAAATGAAACTAAGATAGTACAAAATTTGAAAGAAAACCAATTTCATAATCCATAGAAAAATTAAAGAAACAGAAAACTTCTGATCGAAATATAAAAATAATATTAAAGCCGCCACAAGCCAACAAATACCAAAGGAACAACGACGCTGAAGGAACATTTTGGCAAAAAGAAAAACAATTCGTTGTTCTGTGTGCGTGTGTGTGCGAAGAGGGTAATAAACAGAGGAAGAAGAAGCAGCAATAGCAGCTGAACACAAACCGTAAACAGACAAAAAGTTTGAAAATGGCGCCCACAAAGAGTACCCGTGCAGTTTCCAAGCAACAATCATCTGTGGCCACCACAACTTTAACAAATCTAATGCCATTGGCTCGCAAAGGCTTAACCCGTCGTAATGCAGTTAATGTCCAGGATAATAATAACACGGACATTATGCAGACGCGCGCCAAACGTAAAGCGGAGCACAGCCCACACAAAAATGAGAAGATTAAAAGGTCAGCTTTGGGAAACCTCACGAATAATTTGAATACAAATAATAACAATCAATTGACGAATATACATCAAGATGACGATGTCAAACACAATGTGGCCAAAAAGAAGGAAATGGTGCAAAGCATATTCTCGGCTGCACACCAACAGGAGAACACTATGCAAATATTTAAGGAAACACAAAATATTCTCCTACAACAGGCTCAAGGAGCCGCTTTGCAAAAGCAATCACAACAACAGGCCATAAAAGTATTAACAAGGGCATCCAGCCGTAATGCACAAAAAGATTCTGTGGCTGCCTCCAAGGAAAACCAAAAAGAAAACAACATAACCTCAAAGATCTTTGAAGAGGAGGAGTCAATTCTGTTGACTTCTATGAAAACGAAATTGGCGGTAAAGGATGATATTCCGGCAGCCCCATTGCAGCCTGTTATGCAGCAGCAACAACAGAAGGTGCCCAGCAAGCCAGTAAGACGCATTTCCAATGAATTTAATAAGACTGAAGAATCCTTGTACATGTCCGCTCTGGAGGATATTTCCGCTTCGGATTCTCTACGTTTGTCGGGGAATTTCGAAGCGGCCAAAAGGCGTTCGATTTTGTTGCAACAGCAACAACAAAACCAAGCCAAGACTGATGATCAAGCCAAAAATGCTGAAAAACAATCTCCTGTTCATGAAGTTCCTGAAGGTGTAGAGGATTTTGATAAAATCAATTGGAATGATCCCTTCCAAGTGTCCCATTATGCCATGGACATATTCAATTATCTGAAAGAACGTGAATCGGAATTCCCAGTAGATGATTACATGGAACGTCAGATACATCTTTCCAAATGGATGCGTTCTTTGCTCGTAGACTGGATGGTTGAGGTTCAGGAAACATTTGAACTCAATCATGAAACCTTGTATTTGGCAGTAAAAATTGTTGATCAATTTTTATGCAAGGAGGTGATAAACAAAGACAAACTACAATTGCTTGGTGCAGCAGCTCTCTTCATAGCTTGCAAGTTTGATGAGAGAACACCACCACTCATTGAGGATTTCCTCTATATATGTGATGGTGCCTATAAGCATAATGAGCTTATTCACATGGAAATGGCCACACTCAAAGTAATACAATTCGATTTGGGCATCCCATTGTCGTATCGTTTCCTACGCCGCTATGCCCGCTGTGCCAAAGTACCAATGCCAACATTGACCTTAGCTCGCTATATTCTAGAATTATCATTGATGGACTATGATTGTATAACATTTAGTGATTCCAAAATGGCCTGTGCTGCTCTATTTATGGCTTTGCGCCTAAATGGAGATCCCCAGCCTTGGTCAACGACACTCACCTACTATACCGGCTATAAATTAGCGGATTTTGCTGACATTGTGCCCATATTGAACGCTGGCTTACATCGCAAACCAAAGGGTACCATTAAAACTATACGTAGTAAATATTCACATAAGATATTCCACGAAGTAGCTAAAGTTGCACTGATGACCACAGAGAAGTTATTTGAGAAGCAATTAGATTTTAATTTAAGTTTAACAAATGAACAACAACAACAGCAACAACAACAAACACAAAAACAAACAAAGCCACAAGGTGGTGCTAGTGGAGGAGGAGGAGGTGAAGAAAAGAATATGAAATTATAGATAATTTTTAGAGTTGTAAGTACTAATACTAGACATAGAAGATGATCATCAAGTTTAGCAAAAGAAAAACAAAAGACCTTTGCTGGGTTATACACACGAAAAAAAAACACGCAAACATTTTTCAAAGGTGTTAAGAAAGAGTTTACATAGAATTTTTGAAAATCAATTTAAACATTTCCATTGGCACATCAATATTTAGGAGGCAATATCAACAGGAAACTTGTATGAACATTTGAGCATTTTATAGTATTTTGAAAAAAAACAGGAAATGAGGTTTTTTATAATTTGATTTCAAGTTTGTTGAATTAGGTCTAGGACCGATTCGATTCTGTAGCATGTTGCAGATTATTTACAAATTTAAAGGATATTGTTTTTTTATTTCTGCATGCAAATCATCTAGGCTTGCAAATATAGGGATAGACATTCCTTCGGTGTGACACCTTGTGCTAATCTTCAAATTATTCACCAGAAAGGAGCAATTGTCTCTTGGCATAATTTACAATTACTTCAAGCAAGGGTGTATAATTAATTAATAAATTCGCTTAATTGACAGAGAAGCTTTCTTTTAGATTTTCTTCAATTTCCCTAGGATAGTTAAAGGAGTTTTTCGCTCTTCATTCATGTATTACTTAAAGTTAATGTTATCATACTTACCTTATTCCAGTAGCTGCCTCATTTTATGCAGATATTTTTGATAGCCTCATTTCTTGAATATTGCAATTCTTCTAAGTCAATCTGTAAATATAATTTGATAATGAACCTAGTCCCTGCCTGTTTCGTATACCACAACATCGGGAATTATCTAAAATTATTTGCGCTAAGAATTGTGTAAAAGTCAAAGTTGTCTTTTTGAAATGTGCAAAACTTGATTTCAACCGATTTTGAAAACCATGAAATTTCACATATATGGTCGAAAGTCGAAGGTCGTATAATTGATTTATTGCCAACATATTTGTATTGTTTTTTTTAGGTAAATTTAAATTGTTTTCGTGATCTAAAATAATGTTTGCCCAAAATCAGGTTTTAAAGGATCCGAAAAAGACGTCCAAGTATTTCAAAATTCGACTCCTAGTTTCCCAGCAATACCCAAGATTTTAGCTGCACTCTTCTCAACAGTTGATGGTATACTTTCTTATCAGAGCTTAAAATTAAATTACAATTTTTAACGAATTCCACTTTATAAAAAAAAATCAGAAAAGTCGAATTTTCCACACTTTGAAAATGTCGAAAAGTCGACTTTTTTGATTTCAATTATAATCCGTATTTTCAGTATATTTCAACAAAGACAAACCAAATTGGTAGTCCTTTTTGTGGATTTTCCAGCAATGTACCCGGCCAAGATAAGCCACAAATACCAATTGTTGGAAGAAATAGGGCACACAGAAGGGCTATGATGAAGTTTATCAAGCTTTGCCAGTTCTTTCACTAGCTAGCTATATTCAAGGCTTTTATCTCAATTTACGTACAATGCATATATGGGAGAAATTTTAATTGCATTCAAATTTATTGTTCCCATCGAATTCAATGAACAACCCTTTTGTTCTGCCATAAACTTTTCTTTTTTTTACACCATCAATTGGTGTATTTATTTTTTTACAATTTTTTTCTTTAGGTTTTCCAATTGACACCATAAGATCTGCAAATAATAGGAATTTTATTCGCATAGAATGAAATGCGAAATTGTTCTTTATACAAGTTTTCTTCTATATATGGTTACAACTTCCATGTTTCAATGTGAAAAAATACAGATATTCATTTAATACAAGAAATTATTCCCACGAAATTCTATTTACATAATTAAAAAAAAGGAATATATTCATTCGCATTGAAACATCGAACCTAAACCTCTATAAAATATAAGGTCGAGAATACTCCTTGGAAATGTTTATACAATAACAAATTTGAAAATGTTTACGTCTTTGTTGGATCCATAATAATCATGTCGCAAGTTTTACCTCTTACTTTTCTTCTTAAATTCTTTAAATATCTATCTCTTCACTATTGCTTCTATAATACTTTGCTAGATAATATATTTCATAAATTCTTTTTTAATTTTTTTTTGAAAAATAATTTGTTTATTTTGTTAAACAATTTTTTTTTTTATTAAAAAAAAAGAAGAAAAGAAATTTTCTCTCTCAAAGAAAATTTACGTTTGTTTTTGCCTAATGTTTGGTTTTGCAAGTTCTTTTGTTTTATTGTTGCTATCTTCTAAAAACAAACAAATTAATGTAATAATATAAAATTGACAAAATAAAAGTAAATTATCCCAACCAAAAATATTAAGAAGACCACACACTACCACGCCCCCATCCCACCCAAGGTACAATATAGAATTATGATTAAAATGCTTAAAAAACATCATCAGCAAAAAAAAGCATTTTAAAAAAAGAGTTAACGATTTAAGACTTATTAAGATTAAAACCACAACTAGACATTTCGAAATCTCAAGTTGAAAATAATCTCTTTTGTTGTTCATTGCTAGCCATTCTAATTTGAATTGAAAACAAACACACGAAAAAACTAACATTTATTACTATAAATCAATTTAAAATTTTAGTAATTTTTAAGTTATGTTTATTAGTATTTTATATCAACAAACTTACATTATAATAATAACTATAAAGATAAAACAACAACAACAACGAACAAATGCTAATTACCTTATTACTCATTTTTTATTTAATAAATTTCTACAAAATGCAAGCAAAATAATAATCTACTACTGCCACATTTGTTTATAGCAAATGTTTAATTGGCTTGTTGGTGTGATCTAAATTTTCATTCTTCTATTGATTGATTCCTTCTTTATCTATATTCCAAGTTATTTATTTTAAAACCCTGGTTATTATATATCGTTTTTTGTTATCCTTTTTTTTGTCTTCTTTGTTCATTTTTGTATATGGTTACCATCATCAGCGACACCCCATATTTTTTGACAATTTATATTTTTTTGCCTTACTTTCTTTTTTCAGAAGACCCATATTTTTTTAACTTTTTCTTTATATACTAAACAATTTTTTTTTCGTATTATATTAAGATTTCTTTGACCTTATCATTTAACAATTAATGTTTTGTTTTCTATTTTTTAACATATGTATTTTTTGTGCTGCCATGTTTTGTTATGTATTTTCTGTTTTCATCGCCACTGTTGAAAAACAAAAAAAACTCGAAAATTATATTTATGTTTACTTTTCGTGTATGTAGTCTAAGTTATTATTATTTACTTTTGGTTAATAAATACGTTTTTTTATAATTAACTAAAACCATTTTTGTTTATTATTTTTTTTTAATATATTTTTTTATTTATTTTATATACATAGTGTATAGTGTTTATTTAAAAAAAAAAATGAAATTTAAAATTTTATTTTTTTGGTCGTATTTGTTAACCAATTTTATTAATAATAACTTATTCTGCAAAAAAAAAAAAAAATACTGGCTTGAAATCCAAACTTTGGGGTTGATTATCAAACTATTAGGGATATATTTATATTCACTGGCATAGCTACGAATTGTCTCTTAGGATTTGGTGCCAACTAATCGACCCTTTATAATAGGCTAGCGAAAGTATTCACTTTGTCATTCTGTGTGCATCGTACTGAAATAGTATTCTGGGCCGAACATATTGGAGATGTTGGCTTGAAATTTTGCACAAATACTTATTAACCCTTTGACTACCCGTGTCCACTTAGGAGGACATTCGAAAACGACTCCAAATTCTTTTTCCCCACTTAGTTTCGATTTATTTCTCGATTTTATTTTAAAGTAAAGGCTTTAATCTATATCAACTATAAATATTTTCCATATAAACGAAAATAACGAAATATTGAGACCCTTTTTATACTGTATCTCTCCAGTAAACATTCATACAAAAACTATAGCTGATATTTTTTCGGATTCTATTTTGTATTTTTGCTCATACTTCGAAAGATATAGCGCTTATTTTCATAAGGCCATTGATCACAATTCAAGAATCAAGTTTTCAGAACAAACTTATATAGCTCCCCAGCAAAAAAATAGTAAAAATGTCCTTTTAGTATCCGGAAGTGGTGCAAAATTGACGCAGTAGCGATGAATTTAACATGGGCTTGCCATAGGACGGATGTCCACCATTTCAAAAGCCGTTGCACTGAATTTGCATCACTTCTTAAGGTGTGAGGCGAATCCAGTGTTTTGGATGTGAATTAAGAAATTTTGTGATATTTTGACGAATAAAATTTTTTTTATGATTTTTAGTGCATTGTAGCGCTTGTCCGGAACGTTTGACATCAAATCAAATATTCAATAATTGGCAAAATTTAAATAATTTACACTATTTTATTAATTCTTAATCTGTTTTTAGCCTATTTGAAAGGATAAAATTTTAAATTTCTCGTTAAAAATATGAAAAAGCGAGTTCTAAAAAAACAAGTAAGGAAAGTCTAAAGTCCGGCGGGGCCGACTATATTCGCAAAAGTTTATTTATGATTTATCGCTCGATATATAGGTATTAGAAGTTTAGTAAAATTAGTCATTTTTACAACTTTTCGACTAATCAGTGGTGATTTAACAAGGAAAATGTTGGTATTTTGACCATTTTTGTCGAAATCACAAAAACATATATATGGGAGCTATATCTAAATCTGAACCGATGTCAACCAAATTTGGCACACATAGCTACAATGCTAATTCTACTCCCTGTGCAAAATTTCAACTATATCGGAGTTAAAAATTGACCTCTGTGGTCATATGAGTGTAAATCGGGCGAAAGCTATATATGGGAGTTATATCCAAATCTGAACCGATTTCAACCAAATTTGGCACGCATAGTTACAATGCTAATTCTACTCTCTATGCAAAATTTCAACTAAATCGGAGTTAAAAATTGGCCTCTGTGGTCATATGAGTGTAAATCGGGCGAAAGCTATACTATATGGGAGCTATATCTAAATCTGAACCGATTTGACTGATATGTTGCAAGTTTTTCGACACTCATAAAATATTCGGATGTACGGAATTTGAGGAAGATCTGTTGATATACACGCCAATTATGACCAGATCGGTGAAAAATATATATGGCAGCTATATCTAAATCTGAACCGATTTTTTTTCAAAATCAATAAGGATCGTCTTTGAGCCGAAACAGGACCCTATACCAAATTTTAGGACAATCGGACTAAAACTGCACACAAAAATACATCAACAGACAGACGGACATCGCTAAATCGATTCAGAATTTAATTCTAAGCCGATCCATATACTAAACGGTTGGTCTATGATTACTCCTTCTTGGCGTTGCATACAAATGCAAAAACTTATTATACCCTGTACCACAGTAGTGGTGAAGGGTATAAAAATAATGACCCGAATGAACTTCCTGTGCAGTTAAAATAAAGAACATCTTTGGGAGGACATTTTTGGAAGTGCATTTAAAGTTGTGTCTTTAGAAGAACTTCCAAATTTTTTTGCTGGGTCTTGAAGTAATTGAGGTAGGTCCTCAAATTAAAATTTTTGTTCTACATGCTGTTAGTAAAAGTAACAACAGAAGAAAAATAAATGTTTTTAACATTAGTTTTATTTCGGTACACACAAAAAATATTTGTGTCTTCAATCACGAAATTAATTGAAATGTCTTCAATTATAAAAATGATAGTATCAATTAAAAAATGAATTGAAAGTCAATTAAATAATTAATTGATACTATTAATTTTTGTGATAGATTTTTGTTTTAATTAAAAAAAATTTAATTGAATTGTTTTTAAAACTCAATTAAGACTTTAATTGGAAAAATGTTGGTGAATTTTTTTTTCTGTGTAGTGAAGGGGTTAAAGTAGGTTGCCGTGTAAATAAATTAATTAATCCAATTAAGTTTTTAATTGAAATGTCTTCAATCACGAAATGGTAGTATAAATCACAATTTTAAATATTTGATTAAAAATTAATTGTTTTAATTAGAAAATTTCAATTAATTTTTTAATTGATTTAATTAAAAATTTTATTGATGTTTGCAAAAATCAATTAATATTGTAATTGATTCAAACAAAACTTTAAATCATATCGATTGGAAAACTCAATCGTTTTTTTATTGATTCAATTAATTGTTTTATTAAACTTTTAAATGAAATCAGTTAAACAATTAATTGAATTTTGCAATCGACATCAATTAAATTTTTTTATTAAATTGTTACTTGTAATAATAAATTTAAAAAAAATTAAAAGAAAATTCACTCGTTTTCTTATCTGACTTTGTGTTCTTAGTTTTATTAAAAAATGGATTGCATCAATTAATTTTTTAATTAAAGACGTAACTATTTTCAATCACTTTTTTCATAGACCTTGTGTTTTTATTTTGTTAACAAAATGATTGTATCAATATTTTTTTTTTTATTAAAAATTAAAAACAAAATCATTTTTTTTTAACTGAAGTCTAAGTTAGTTTGATTAAAAAGTTAATAGTATCAAATAATTTTTTAATTAAAATTTATACATTTTCAATCATTAACCTAATTGACTTAATGTTTCTAGTTTGATTAAAAAGTAAAATGTTTCAATTGATTTTTTAATTGAAAAAGTTTCCAGCTTAATTGGAAATATTTTAGTGATATTTTTTTTCTGTGCATTGTAAATAGACATTTCAGACCATATATTGGTATATACCGTATATAAAATTATCCTCTGATATTACTTCTTGGGCTTCCCAAAGGTTATATTTCAATTTGATCTGTTTGCACAAACGTGTATTTCCATCAACCCCTTTAAATCGTTGTAGTGGGCTAACACCGCGATATACAAACTAACATAAAGAAAAATAACACAATTTTTATTCTTTTTTATTAATATACATTACAACATTTTGTAAAACTTATTATAATACTAATAGCCCGGGTTTTGGTAACTATATGGTGGTGGACTTTGATAACCTCGATGTGGAGGGCTTTGATAACTGGTTTTCGCAGGATATCCTCCATTTTGGTAAGGACTTTGATAATTATATTGTGGTTGATTTTGATATCCATAGTCATCATAACTGTTATATTTATGGGGATTTTGGTTGTATGGTGGCCCTTGATAATAGCCTTGTCCATTGTATACTTGATCTTGGTATTGATTATTATGATGATAAGAAGGGTATGGTCCACTCTGTTGTCCACCATAGTAATTTCGATGATCTTTCGGCTGAGAGGGATCATGCACAATATCGTGTAATATATTAGCCAAAATATCAAATGTGGGTTTGGACAAAGCCACTCGGCATAATATGGCCATAACGATGAAAAAGCTTAGATATTTCATTGTAATTTTCAGTTTTAATTGTTAGATGTTTTCTTTGCGAAATTTTAATAAAGACTAAAATGGAAATTGCTGTATTGATATGCTAAAGATGTTGTTTGTAAATTAAAAAAAAAAAAAAACAATTTATTAAAAGAAACAACAAATGTGATAAGAATTGAGGTCGGTTGGCTTCTTTTGTTCTTGAGAATGAATTTTTGAATTAAATCTGCGTATTAATAGGAAGATGATCATTTGCAATTAATTGTTTAGACATTGAACTGATGCTACCATTTGATATTGATTTCCATAGAAATCCTTGCTGTTTATAAAACAATTTAAAGACATCGCTGCAAAAACATGACATTGACTGAGGCAAACAAAAAAAAAAAAAATCATGTTACATAACTGGTCCGCAGTTTGAAGCAAAGCGCTGCCACTATTAAATCCATATCCATACACTCACAGAAAAATCTGCTGAAAACAGCAGTCGGTATCTGCTGCCAGATTCTTGAGCAAAAAGACGTATTCTTAATGTGCTACACCCAAAGAAATTTGTTAGTAGGGACAGCAGAAAAGTTTGCTAAAACAGCAGAAAGTCTGCTGAAAAAGGGACAGCAGTCGGTGTTTGCTGAAATAGCAAACATTTCCTTCTATTTTTGAAGCTCTATTACACTAAAACATATTTTATTTTGGCTAAAACAAATAAAAATGTCAACTTAGGAGCTATCCTAACATAATTAAAACAATATTTTATGAATATCTATAGTATTTGACCAAAAATCTGAATATTTATCGAAGCGAGGCATAACAGCAAACAAATGTTTGCTGATCGTATTTAGGAGCTTGTAAGTATATTACAGTACAAAAATATACCAAAAACCACTTTTGGTTCTTATATATGCTTTGGGGAAAAATTTATAACCTAAGAATTTTATAAATTGTTTTTCATTTGGCCATGAAGTACAAAAATATAACAGCAGACATCGACTGCTGTTTTTAGCAGACTTTTTACTATGAGTGTACGCTAGCCCTTACAATATGAAGCATGTTTTAGTGTAATTGGTATTAAAACAACAGACAATGTTTGCTATTATAGCAAATATTTGCTGTTTTAGTAACAGCTTGGAGAAGCTAAATTCATTCATGTTGTGGGTCTGTTTTCTAACTCGATTTTTCATATTTTTAAACGGTAATTTTTTTCAAATAGGTTTAATTTTTTTTTTTAATTTTATCGAAAAAAATCTAAAACCATTCTAAAAAAATTGGAAATTTTTTGAAAATATTTGGGGACGAGCATTTCAGATAAGCGCCACTATGTTGTATCAGTGGACACTAGAGCATGTGATGTATTCGATAAATTTTCGCATGTATTTAAAGGATAGTTAAAATTTCAAGGGCCGATGTTGACTTTGAATAAACAAACTATTTAGGAAATTATTGTAATTTTATTTTATTATGATATATTGGTATTATTCAATTATGTATGGAACAAAATATCGGCCAAATGGGCGTCGCGACCTCGGTGGCACACCTTCATCCGATGGTCCAAATTTTCGATGACGCTGAGGCATAATGGAGGTTCTATGCCGTTAATGTGCCGAATTATCTCATCCTTTAGCTCTTGAATTGTTGCTGGCTTATCGACGTACACCTTTTCTTTCGAATAACCCCAAGGAAAAAAGTCCAACGGTGTCAAATCACATGATCTTGGCGGCCAATTGACATCGCCATTACGTGAGATAACACGGCCATTGAATTTGTTGCGCAAAAGAGCCATTGTTTCGTTAGCTGTGTGGCAAGTGGCACCGTCCTGCTGAAACCACATATCGTCCACATCCATATCTTCCAATTCGGGCCATAAAAAGTTCGTTATCATCTCACGATAGCGAACACCATTCACAGTAACTGCCTGACCGGCCTCATTTTGGAAAAAATACGGCCCGATGATGCCGCCAGCCCATAAACCGCACCAAACAGTCACTCTTTGTGGGTGCATTGGTTTTTCGACAATCACTCTTGGATTCTCATTCGCCCAAATGCGGCAATTCTGTTTATTGACGAATCCACTGTGGTGAAAATGTGCCTCATCACTGAAGATGATTTTCTTCGAAAATTGATCATCCACTGTTGCCATTTCTTGGAACCATTCTGCCCATTCACGACGTCCATGGTTCAAATTTAGTAAGTCTGAAATAGAGAAATGTCAAATAAAATTCGGAAAAAACTTGGCGTTTAGGTGTGGTTCACATTCAACATCGGCCCTTACAATTTAACCACCCTTTACATGCCATTGTGACTCCGGGCGGGAACTGAATCCGGCAATGCACTTCCCCTGTGCTACCGAAAGCTAATACTGTTTTAGTAGATTTTTGTGCTATTTCTAGTGTAATACAGACTAGTGTAATACCGCATGTTCTAGTGTAATACAGACCACAAAAATGGCGGGCAATGAATGCTATTTCAGCAAACAGCGACTTTCCCCTTTTCAGCAAATTGCTTACTAAGTTTACTGTACTCATAGAAAAAAGTCTGTTAAAAAGCAGCAGTCGGAGTCTGTTGTTATATTTTTGTACTTTAGGGACTAGCAAACAAGAAATTGTAAATTTTTACACTTTAAAAGGTTCACCAAAAAACACTTCTATTTTTATACCCACCACCATAGAATGGTGACGGGGGTATAATAAGTTTGTCATTCCGTTTGTAACACATCGAAATGTCAATTTCCGACTATATAAAGTATATATTCTTGATCAGGGAGAAATTCTAAGACGATATAACCATGTCCGTCTGTCTGGCTGTCTGTTGGCTGTCACGCTACAGTCTTCAATAATGAAGGAATCGTACTGAAATTTGGACAAACTCGTCTTTTGTCTGCAGGCAGGTAAAGTTCGATGATGGGCTATATCGGTCCAGGGGGACTATATCACCATATAAACCGACCTCCCGATTTGGGGTCTTGGGCTTATAGAAACCGTAGTTTTTATCCAATTTGCCTGAAATTGGAAATCTAGAGGTATTTTAGGACCACAAAGAGATGTGCCAAAAATGGTGAGTATCGGTCCACTTTTTGGTATAGCCCCCATATAGACCGATCTCCCGATTTTACTTCTTCGGCTTATAGAAACCGTACTTTTTATCCAACTAGCCTGAAATTGGAAATCTGGAGGTATTTTAGGGCCATAAAGAGGTGTGCCAAAAAATGGTGAGTATCGGTCCATGTTTTGGTGCAGCCCCCATAAAGACCGATCTCCCGATTTTAATTCTAGGGCCTCTAGAATCCGTAGCTTTTATCCAATTTGCCTAAAATTTAAAATCTAGAGGTGTCAAAGGACCGTAAAGAGGTGTGCCAAAAATGGTTAGTATCGGTCCATGTTTTGGTATAGCCCCCATATAGACCAATCTTCCGATTTTATTTCTTGGGCTTCTAGAATCCGTAGTTTTTATCCAATTTGCCTTAAATCTAGAGGTGTCATAGGACCATAAAGAGGTGTGCCAAAAATGATAAGTATCGGTCCATGTTTTGGTACATCCCCCATAAAGACCGATCTCCCGATTTTAATTCTAGGGCCTCTAGAATCCGTAGTTTTTATCCAATTTGCCTGAAATTTAAAATCTAGAGGTGTCATAGGACCATAAAGAGGTGTGCCAAAAATGGTGAGTATCGGTCCATGGTTCGGTATATCCCCCATATAGACCGATCTCCCGATTCTACTTCTTGGGCTTCTTGAATCCGTAGTTTTTAGTAAGTCCCCATATAGAGCGGTCATCCGATTTTACTTTTTGGGGTTGTAGATACCGTAGATGTTGTCCAATTTGCCTGAAATTGAAATTCTGGAGAATTTTTAGGACTATAAATAGGTGTGCAAGAAATGATTTTATTGTTTAAGATTCTAGAAACCGTATTTTTTACCCAATTTGCCTGAAATTTTAAAATCTACAGATTTAAGATTTCAACTCAAGGCGTTATTTCATCATTTTCGTGCACACTTACAAGATGCTAATGATTCCTCTAAAACTCAAACAACAATTTTTCTTATAAATCCAAAATCTGAAATGGTCTCCATATGTCTCTAAATTTATCTGCGGGAAGTGTTCTGTTTGAACTACTCTGCTTGGGAGAATATTTGTCATCCAGCCTCCCTGAAATTTCAAAGGAAACTATAAAATTTATTCATGGCGGTGGGTATTTAAGATTCGGCCCGGCCGAATCTTATGTTACTGCTGTATATACTTGTTTTGTATATCTCTGCACTCTAAGATCTTTAAAAGCTCCTAAACGCGATCAGCAAATTTTTGTTTGTTGTTATGTCATAATTTGATAAATATTAAAATGGGTTAACAAATATTTTTATTGTGTTATAATAACTTCCACAATTTTTTTTGTTTGTTTCATGCTTTAGTGTAATCGAGCATAGTAGACAATGTTTGCTATTTCCGAAAACAGTGAATGCTTTCCCTTTTTCAACTGATTTTTCTGCTTTGTCCACTAACAAATTTCTTTGGGTGTAAAGACACGGGTATTTTGAAAATGCACAAAAATATACTTGCTTGACGCAATTTGAACGTTTACGTAACCTCTATACCGTGAAGGAAGCGAAATTTCATATTTCGCTTTTTACTGAAGACTTCTGCTGTGTCCACTAACTAATTTTTTTGGGAGTGATGTTTTGTCTTAATTTGATAATTCAGATTTTTGGACAAAATAAAAATGGCTGGCAATGCTTGCTATTTTTGCAGTGACTGCTTTCTCGTTTTCAACAGACTTTATGATGTTTTAGCAGACTTTTCTGCTAAAAAAAGTCAGTGTTTGCTATTTTAGCAGTTATTGCTTTCTCGTTTTCGGCAGACTTATCTGGTGTGTCTACAAACAAATTTCTTTGGGAATTTTCATTTTTAGTTCAACAGAATTTTTGAAGGTTTAGTAGACTTTTCTTCTGTGTCTACTAACAAATTTCTTTAGGGACGCATTTATGGTACACTACATACGTTTTGGGGACATGTCTTTTATTACAAACTGTTACAGCAATTTTTCTACTGCATCAGTTGGTGCAGCAGATTTGTCTGCTATGCTATGTCTACAAAAAATTTCTTTGGGTGCGCAGTTATGCCTTAATATGATAAATATTCAAAGTTTTTGGGGAAAACAATGTCAGACAATGTTTCCTATATTAGTATTGACTGCTTTCACGTTTTCAGCAGACTTTTTGATGCTTTAGCAGACTTTTCTGCTGTGTCTACAAATAAATTTCTTTTGGAATGTTAATTTTTAGCACACTGCAGACGTTTTGGCGGCGGGTCTTTTATTGCAACCTGTTACAGAAAATTGTCTATTGCAACAGTTGGTGAAGCAGATTTTTCTACTATGACTACTAACAAATTTCTTTGGGTGTACTGTTATGCCTTACTTTGATAAAAGTTCAGATTTTGTGGAATATACAAAATACTAGACAATGTTTTGCTATTTCAGGAAACAGTGATTGTTTTCCGGGTTTCAGCAGACGTTTTGTTGCATTTTTTACAAAAACTAAGGAAAGCTTGTGAAATATAGGAATACTTAAAAAATATTTTTTATACAAATTTCGACAGATTTGTTCGATAAATCAATTTAAAATATGAATCAACAAACATCGGTTATTTGCAGACCTTTCTCTATGAGTGTATACTAATTTTGTCATAGCATTTTTAATACATCGAAATTTTGTATGTATATCCATTATATCCAGAGATCGTGGTGAAATTTTGAGTCCGAACAAAACAAAAGATTGGCTTTAAACTGCGCGAATACTCCTTATTGTCAGTCATTACAATATTGCAAAAACAAACTTCTTAGAATCACAAATTGTTTTTTATTATTATTTATTCCTTTCTTGAGATATTCTTAATACTACACTCAAATGAAAAAGTTAGTAATAACAGCAAAACAAAACTTAATTGTTTCATCAGCAGTTTTTGTCTGCTTGTCAGTTTTTAATCCTTTTTGAATTAACATGTTTTGTTAATTAACATTTTAATGGATTTGTGGCTCGCTATTTAGAAGCTGGGGTGGTTGTACAGAATAATTTGTTTGCTGTACACATCTAGGTCCTCGACAACCAGTATCAACAATGTGCTGACGAGGTCGTTGAGTTGGTCTTATTGCTGGCCTAGATGTTGGAAGCATGTAGTTTTCTTCTCCTAATACCGGAACAGTATTCGGGTAATAAACTCTTTGCACAGCAGGATATTGTGGAACGCCAGGTACTAATGGATAATAACCTTCATAGTGGACATGTGGGCATGGTGGTGATGGTTGTTGTGCTCTTCCATTTAGATCTACAATCGAATTCACTTGGTCAAGGATGTTATGGAGAGTTCCCGTTACGACATCTAAAGTTGGAGCAGATGCCACAAAGCTCAAGACACTCAGAAGGACAATGAATGTGATTGTCGATTTCATCATATTAAAATTAAAATATTTTATTGTTCAAATTGGTATTTATGGTGGACTGCTGATAATTTCAAGGAAAAATTTCGATTTTATACAAAGATTCACGTGGGGCGCTTTGGTGATAAGAGTAGATTTTTCTTGTGAATTGGGAGATGATAAAACATTTCGTTGGTTTGTTGAGGAAATTTCTTACAAATAATTTAAGATGATAACGGAGAAAGGAAGTATTCTGAATAAGACAGTTGAAGGAGCTTTAAGACGATATACATTTTTTTATTTTATGGATTAAATATACGGAAAAGCATACATTGACTATGGACTCAATAAATGAAAATCTAACTATATCTTTAGAAAATTTACAATTTACAAATATACTGAATTTTAAAAAATTTCGAAAATTTTTTGACAAAAAATTTCGACACCTATCGTGCGACACAGTAATGAGCAGACGACGGACAGTACATACCTAATATATATATAGCTTCCATGTATATGATCGCTTGACTTTCACAAATATGCTTACGATTATGTTAGGCTAACAACACGGACGAAAAGAAATAAAATTTTGACAACATTTTCTATAGAAATAAAATGTTGAAACAATTTTCTATAGAAATAAAATTTTCTATAAAAAAAAATTTTGAGAAAACTTTTTATAGAAATAAAAGTTTCACAAAATTTTCTACAGAAATAAAATTTTGAGAAAATTTTCTATAGAAATAACATTTTGAGAAAATTTTGACAAAAATTTCTATAGAACTATAATTTTAGCAAAATTTTCTATAGAACTAAAATTTTAGCAAACTTTTCTATAGAAATAAAACGTTGAAAAATTTTGACAAAATTTTCTATAGAAATAAAATTTTGACAAAATTTTCTATAGAAATAAAATTCTGAGAAAATTTTCTATAGAAGTAAAATTTTGACAAAAATTCCTATAGAAATAAAATTTTGACAAAATTTTCTATAGAAATAAAATTTTCTATAGAAATAAATTTTTGAAACATTTTGACAAATTTTTCTAAAGAAATAAAATTTTGACAACAATTCCTATAGAAATAAAATTTTGTCAAAATTTTCTATAGAAATAAAATTTTGACAACAATTTCTATAGAACTAAAATTTTAGCAAAATTTTCCATAGAACTAAAATTTTAGCAAACTTTTCTATAGAAATAAAATGTTGAAAAGTGTTGACAAAATTTTCTATAGAAATAAAATGTTGACAAAATTTTCTATAGAAATAAAATGTTGACAAAATTTTCTATAGAAATAAAATTTTGACAAAATTTTCTATAGAAATAAAATTTTGACAAAATTTTCTATAGAAATAAAATTTTGACAAAAATTCCTATAGAAATAAAATTTTGACAAACTTTTCTATAGAAATAAAATTTTGAAAAATTTTCTATAGAAATAACATTTTAACAAAATTTCTATAGAAATAAAATTTTAAAAAAATTTTCTATAGAAATAAAATGTTGACAAAAATTTTCTATAGAAATACATTTTTGAAAAATTTTGACAAAATTTTCTATAGAAATAAAATTTTGACAAAATTTTCTTTAGAAATACAATTTTGACAACACTTTCTATAGAAATAAAATTTTGACAAAATTTTCTATAGAAATAAAAGTTTGGCAAAATTTTCTATAGAAATAACATTTTGACAAAATTTTCTATATCAATAAAATGTTGACAAAATTTTCTATACAAATAACATTATAACAAAATTTTCTATAGAAATAAAATTTTGGCAAAATTTTCTATAGAAATAAAATTTTAACAAAATTTTCTATAGAAATAAAATTTTGACAACATTTTCTATAGAAATAAAATTTTGACAAAATTTTCTTTAGAAATACAATTTTGACAACACTTTCTATAGAAATAAAATTTTGACAAAATTTTCTATAGAAATAAAAGTTTGACAAAATTTTCTATAGAAATAACATTTTGAAAAAATTTTCTATAGAAATAACATTATAACAAAATTTTCTATAGAAATAAAATTTTGACAAAATTTTCTATAGAAATAAAATTTTGACAAAATTTTCTATAGAAATAAAATTTTGACAAAATTTTCTATAAAAATAAAATTTTGACAAAATTTCCTATAGAAATAAAATTTAAAAAAAAAAAAATTCTATAGAAATAAAATTTTTAAAAAAATTTCTATAGAAATAAAATTTTGATAAAATTTTCTACAGAAATAAAATTTTGACAAAATTTTCTATAGAAATAAAATTTTGACAAAAATTCCTATAGAAATAAAAGTTTGACAAAATTTTCTATAGAAATAACATTTTGAAAAAATTTTCTATAGAAATAAAATGTTGACAAAATTTTCTATAGAAATAACATTATAACAAAATTTTCTATAGAAATAAAATTTTGACAAAATTTTCTATAGAAATAAAATTTTGACAAAATATTCTACAGAAATAAAGTTTTGACAAAATTTTCTATAGAAATAAAATTTTGACAAAATTTTCTATAGAAATAAAATTTTAACAAAATTTTCTACAGAAATAAAATTTGGAGAAAATTTTCTATAGAAATAACATTTTGACAAAATTTTCTATAGAAATAAATTTTTGACAATTTTTTTGCGATGCTTTTTTTTGCTGGGTCGTTCAATTTCAGCGTGTGTAAAGTTATAAGCGAATTTATAACTTTTCTTGAGCTTATCTTTCCGAAATTTCTTACCCACGTACACTCACGAAGAGATTATTTTCATGACTCATGTTCACACTCTGGTACAGGTTTCGTTAAAACATCTGAGGGCCGTTGGACAATGTCCAGTGAGGAGACGCTGGAGGACATAAATTTTCGTGGAAATCAGGAAATCACTCAGGTGAAATTTCACTCACATTCACGAAGTTTTTTTATTTAAGCGAATACATATATGATGCTTAACTTATACTACAACTAGTCTCTATTATGAAGAAGTGACTAACCAGTAGTTGATTTATTAACAATCAATAGACTTATAGAAATTAAAATTAAAGACTAAACTACACAGAAAAAAATTTCCGTAGTTAAACTAACGCTAAATTAAACTTATTTTTATTGCAAAAAATTATTTGTTTGTAGTTAAATTTTATTATATTTTGCGAAATTTTCCACAGCCCAATGAAAATTTCGTTTTTTAAGTATGTCTCAAACATTTTAAGAACTAAACGTGAGTATAAAGTTCAATGACCGTACACATAAGTTCAATATGAACTAAAGCAAATGAAAATTTTCGTACGATTCCCAAAAATAGTAAAAATGTGGAGTAAAATTTAGTTCAATTCAATCGTACGAGTTAGTTAATCTTCCTATAAAACAGTTTACTTTTTTTTCGGTGTACAACAATTATTGTTCTGAAATTTTTATTTTGAATTGAGACTTTCATATATTAAAGCGAATTAATAAATCATGTGGTTTGAAGCGGCACAATCTTCTAGGTTGATTGGAAGTTTGGAGTAAATTACTGGCTTCGCGATTTGTGTGGTTCTGTAGGCGGATAAGATGTTTTTCTGCAATTCTAGAGATTTCCTTTTTGATCGTAGTAATTTTTAAGTCTCGGTAGAGGTCACTATTTCGAACATACCATGGAGCGTTTACTGCACTTCTTATCACTTTGTTTTGAAACCTTTGTATTTTTTCGATAGAACTGGGGGCTTTAGACCCCAATTTTTTGTCCATTGGTGAATCTTGTTTAAAGACCCCTGGAGGTTATGTATGGATACATCTGTATTTTTTCCTGTTGACATTAAAACTGTGTCATCAGCAAATGTTCCAATGAAACAGTCTTCGTTAACAGGCATATCGTGAGTGTAAAGTAGATACAGCATAGGTCCAAGTGTACTGCCCTGCGGAACTCTTACAGCTATTTGATATAAATTAGTAAATTCATTATCTTGGCATACTCTACAAAATCGATTACTCAGGTATGAGCTAAGTATTAGAGGTGTGCACGTGACACGAAATTTTCGTGACTCACGAAAATTTTCGTGACTCACGCGTGAGCCGTGAGTCACGATTTAGTCAATCTCGTGATCGTGCGTGAGCGTGATCAAGCTGAAAATTTTCGTGCGTGAGCGTGAGTCACGAAAAAAATTCTTCGTGAATGTGCGTGAGTAAAAATGTTTGATAATTACACTCACGAAAACAAAATCACGCTCACGATTTGAATCACGATAACTACTTTAATCACGCTCACGATTTAAATCAGGCTCACGATTTTAATCATGCTCACGATTTGAATCACGCTCACGACTTGTATCACACTCACGATTTGAATCACGCTCACGAGTTGAATCACGATCTCGATTTGAATCACGATCACGATGTCAATCGCACTCACGATGTCAGTCACGCCCACGATTTTAATCACGCTCACGACATTGGTCACACTCACGACTTTGGTCACACTAAAACTTCCAATGTATGGATTGTGTAATAGTTTTTCATTTAAAATTAATTGATTAAAAAAGTAATGTTGAAGCGCTGGTTTTCGGTGCAAAAACCGAGTATAGTGCCGTTCCTTAAACAATAAAACCTTTTATAAAATATTGCTTTGTTTTTTTTTTTTTTTAACGAAAATGAGAAATATTGTCGAAAAAGTGCACCATAAAAAATTGGTAGATTAAATAAAATTCGAATTAACGAGTAAAGTAGAAAGTCGGGCCGAGCCGACTACATCATACCCCAAATCACCCCTACTGAATTAGAGAACATTGTTTGTAGGGTATCAATGATATAGGTTTGGGGAAAACCACATTTCCATATTTAATAACATTACTGGGTACATGGGAGTTTTATCATAATCTGAACAGAAATGTCTGATATTAACATATGAGTATAGTTGATTCTGAACCTACAGAGTTATTTAGTATGCTACTAATATTGAGTCGTTTATTAAAAAAAACTGGAAATCGCTCAATTAGTGTGGGTAATAAATTCAAATTTCTGAAAATAGGGTAATAGATTGATGTAATAGCTACATACAAGTCTCAATACGATCGGCTAATACATGTTTATTTGAAATTTGAGCAACATAGGTTAATAAATAAGAGTATTATGGTCAAATTTGGGAAAATCGATCGATGCATTTATATGGGAGCTATATCCATATATTGGTTGATACCACAGAGGGTTGCCTTGTGCTAAATTAGAGTAAGATCGGGTATTAGATAAGGCTACTATGGTTAGAAATAAAGTTACAAGGGGTACATTTTTCAAAAACGGGCGAAATACATATATAAGAGCTATATCTAAATATGACCCGATTTGGATTATATTTTGCAGGTTTTGTTGATATTACAGGAGATTACCTTGTGCTAACTTTGAGTAAGATCGGTTAATAAATGAGGCCACAATGGTCAAAAATAAGGTTATAAGGGGCAAATTTTGAAAATTGGGCGCTACATATATATGACAGCTATATCCAAATCTGCACCGATTTGGATGATATTTTGCACATAGAGTCAGTGGATTACATTGTGACAAATTTGACGCCGATCTTAGTAAATGAGCGCAATCTGACCCCATTTATCGAAATCGGGCGATACATATATGTATATGGGAGCTATATCTAAATTCAATAGCGTTCGTCCTTGTGCCAATAAAGAGCCACATACCAAATTTAATCAAAATCGGTTAATAATTGCGACTGGAATCCTGCGAACAACAAATACATGGACGGACACCAAGGGCTAGATCAACTCAGGAGGTGATTCTGAGTCGATCGGTATATATGTATTTTAATTTCCATTAAGTTAGCATAGAAAAATATTTTAGTTCATTCGTACTAAGAAGTATTCAACCTTTCAATTAAGCCAACTGCCTAAACATTTGAGAATAACAATTGGAAAATTACCAAGAAGTATTTATTTTTGTCATTACAAGTAAGTCATTATAACTCATCGCAATGTAATGCAACGTGTAATGACAGCTTTACTCCTGGTAATGCCAATTCTAATGAGATGTGGTTGTCTAGTTTTTGCTGGGTATATATATTATTTATCGTCAAATTAGCATTTCTACAGTCGTGAATGTGCGTAAATTCTTCACAAAATTTTTCGTGCATTAGTAACAATTCTCTGTCGCGAGTGTGAGCGTCAAGAACAATTTTCGTGCGTGAGTTTTGGAAAATAAATTCCTTCGTGAGTGTGCGTGAGTGTGAGCGGCTCGAATATTTTTCGTGCGTGAGCGTGCGTGAGCAAAAATTTTTTTCGTGAGTGTGCGTGAGCGTGAATTCCTCGAATTTTTTTCGTGCGTGAGTGTGCGTGAGTAGATTTTTTCTATCGTGAGTGTGCGTGAGCGTGATTTTTTAAAATAAATTCATTCGTGAGTGTTCGTGAGCGTGAGCGGTTCGAAAATTTTTCGTGCGTGAGTGTGCGTGAGTAAGATTTTTCCGTCGTGAGTGTGCGTGAGCGTGAGTAAAATATTACTCACGTGCACACCTCTACTTCAGAAAACAGTATTTTATCAAAACACGAAATTCCTTTTTTTCCATTTTTTTCACAATAACAAAAGTTGCTTCACAAAAGACGCTCTATCTCACAAACTAATTGACTTACAGACGTCAAAGTTTGACACGGATCATTTGAAGGTTGGTACTAGAGGTGTGCACGTGAGTAATAGTTTACTCACGCTCACGCACACTCACGACAGAAAAATCATACTCACGCACACTCACGCACGATATTTTTTGGTAGGACTCACGCTCACGCACACTCACGAAAAGAAAATTTATATTCATGCATACTCACGCACGAAAAGGTCGTGACTCACAAAAATACCGTGACTCACGAAAAATACCGTGAATCACGAAAAATATCGTGACTCACGAATAATTTTATAATTAATTTACCTTACCGAAGTGTCTGAAAACATGAGCATTATTAAAATCGAGAGTGTTATTAAACTCTTAACATCTCAGGTGTCACTAGAATTGTAATTGAATTTAACTCTTAAGCGTTTTATGTTGGTGAGCAGGAATATTGTCGTGAGTGTAATTCGTTACTCACGCACACTCACTAAGATATTATTGTCGTGACTCACGCTCACGCACGACATTTTGTTTTGTTAATCACGCTCACGCACACTCACGCTGTTGTCATGAGCGTGACTCACGACTCACGCACGAATCACGAAAATTTTCGTGAGTCACGACAATTTCGTGTCACGTGCACACCTCTAGTTGGTACTATATAAAAATTATATGCATTTAATACTAGCGACGCCATCTATGTGTCAGACCGGGGACTTATCAGCCAACCTGTTATGTCATGTACTGAATAATTCTCAAATTAAAGCATAACTGCAAAAAATGTTTGCTAATCGCATTTAGAAGCTTTGAGGGGCATTAAAATTTTGTTCTTAATTGTGTTTTGGATACCATGTTAAAACCTAAAAAACATCAGACACCAACAACTGCATGGAATGCAGGAGGAGGATGATTAGGAAACGAAATAGCCAATAATATGGAGTCATGAAATAGGGTGCTGCAGGAGATCAACTTAGATAATGCACCATAATAGTGACAATTGTTATGAATGGCCGCAGTAAGCACAAATCGAATTTTGGAATAACTTATGAGCGGAAGGTCGAGACTATAAGGGAAGTCAAATGGGATCAGAGCCAAGGAACTACTGGAAGGGAGAAAAACGGCCATTGGTATAGAATAGGTGTGACAAATATTGGAAGAGTCTAGTGGACACCTGGGAGTGTGAGGCGTGAATCACGTGAGTCGTGAACAAAATCTGAAGCAACTCTCGGGAATGTGCGTGAATGGGACTCAAACAAATATGTCGTGCGTGAGAAATAAGACCGGTTCGGGAATGTGCGTGAATTAAATTTATGCAAGATCACGCTCACGAAAAATATAATTCTTACTCGTATTTTAACTGAAATTAATTTACCTGTCGAAATATATTCTATTTACGAATTTTGTTACCTTTGTTCATTTCTGGTCGGAAAATATCGTGAATCGTGCTTCAACGTGAACCTTTCAAAGATGTACGTTCGTTAGCGTGCGTGGGTGCTGGTTTTCATTTCGTGAATGTGCGTGTGAGTGAGTGAGCTACTATACGTATCGTGGGTGAGCGTGCATGAATAAACATTTTACTTCGTGAATGGTAAGCTATTCGAACAAATTCATAGAGTCACCGATAGTATTGAAAAAGCCTTCGACAAAAAACAAGTCTACCCCGCTGTATTCTTGGACATTTCCAACTCTTTTGAGTAAGTATTGTGATATACTTAGTAGAGGTGTGCACGTGAGTAATATTTTACTCACGCTCACGCACACTCACGACGGAAAAATCTTACTCACGCACACTCACGCACGAAAAATTTTCGAACCGCTCACGCTCACGAACACTCACGAATGAATTTATTTTAAAAAATCACGCTCACGCACACTCACGATAGAAAAAATCTACTCACGCACACTCACGCACGAAAAAAATTCGAGGCATTCACGCTCACGCACACTCACGAAAAAAATTTTTGCTCACGCACGCTCACGCACGAAAAATATTCGAGCCGCTCACACTCACGCACACTCACGAAGGAATTTATTTTCCAAAACTCACGCACGAAAATTGTTCTTGACGCTCACACTCGCGACAGAGAATTGTTACTAATGCACGAAAAATTTTGTGAAGAATTTACGCACATTCACGACTGTAGAAATGCTAATTTGACGATAAATAATATATATACCCAGCAAAAACTAGACAACCACATCTCATTAGAATTGGCATTACCAGGAGTAAAGCTGTCATTACACGTTGCATTACATTGCGATGAGTTATAATGACTTACTTGTAATGACAAAAATAAATACTTCTTGGTAATTTTCCAATTGTTATTCTCAAATGTTTAGGCAGTTGGCTTAATTGAAAGGTTGAATACTTCTTAGTACGAATGAACTAAAATATTTTTCTATGCTAACTTAATGGAAATTAAAATACATATATACCGATCGACTCAGAATCACCTCCTGAGTTGATCTAGCCCTTGGTGTCCGTCCATGTATTTGTTGTTCGCAGGATTCCAGTCGCAATTATTAACCGATTTTGATTAAATTTGGTATGTGGCTCTTTATTGGCACAAGGACGAACGCTATTGAATTTAGATATAGCTCCCATATACATATATGTATCGCCCGATTTCGATAAATGGGGTCAGATTGCGCTCATTTACTAAAAGATCGGCGTCAAATTTGTCACAATGTAATCCACTGACTCTATGTGCAAAATATCATCCAAATCGGTGCAGATTTGGATATAGCTGTCATATATATGTAGCGCCCAATTTTCAAAATTTGCCCCTTATAACCTTATTTTTGACCATTGTGGCCTCATTTATTAACCGATCTTACTCAAAGTTAGCACAAGGTAAAGTCCTGTAATATCAACAAAACCTGCAAAATATAATCCAAATCGGGTCATATTTAGATATAGCTCTTATATATGTATTTCGCCCGTTTTTGAAAAATGTACCCCTTGTAACTTTATTTCTAACCATAGTAGCCTTATCTAATACCCGATCTTACTCTAATTTAGCACAAGGCAACCCTCTGTGGTATCAACCAATATATGGATATAGCTCCCATATAAATGCATCGATCGATTTTCCCAAATTTGACCATAATACTCTTATTTATTAACCTATGTTGCTCAAATTTCAAATAAACATGTATTAGCCGATCGTATTGAGACTTGTATGTAGCTATTACATCAATCTATTACCCTATTTTCAGAAATTTGAATTTATTACCCACACTAATTGAGCGATTTCCAGTTTTTTTTTAATAAACGACTCAATATTAGTAGCATACTAAATAACTCTGTAGGTTCAGAATCAACTATACTCCTATGTTAATATCAGACATTTCTGTTCAGATTATGATAAAACTCCCATGTACCCAGTAATGTTATTAAATATGGAAATGTGGTTTTCCCCAAACCTATATCATTGATACCCTACAAACAATGTTCTCTAATTCAGTAGGGGTGATTTGGGGTATGATGTAGTCGGCTCGGCCCGACTTTCTACTTTACTCGTTAATTCGAATTTTATTTAATCTACCAATTTTTTATGGTGCACTTTTTCGACAATATTTCTCATTTTCGTTAGAAAAAAAAAACAAAGCAATATTTTATAAAAGGTTTTATTGTTTAAGGAACGGCACTATACTCGGTTTTTGCACCGAAAACCAGCGCTTCAACATTACTTTTTTAATCAATTAATTTTAAATGAAAAACTATTACACAATCCATACATTGGAAGTTTTAGTGTGACCAAAGTCGTGAGTGTGACCAATGTCGTGAGCGTGATTAAAATCGTGGGCGTGACTGACATCGTGAGTGCGATTGACATCGTGATCGTGATTCAAATCGAGATCGTGATTCAACTCGTGAGCGTGATTCAAATCGTGAGTGTGATACAAGTCGTGAGCGTGATTCAAATCGTGAGCATGATTAAAATCGTGAGCCTGATTTAAATCGTGAGCGTGATTAAAGTAGTTATCGTGATTCAAATCGTGAGCGTGATTTTGTTTTCGTGAGTGTAATTATCAAACATTTTTACTCACGCACATTCACGAAGAATTTTTTTCGTGACTCACGCTCACGCACGAAAATTTTCAGCTTGATCACGCTCACGCACGATCACGAGATTGACTAAATCGTGACTCACGGCTCACGCGTGAGTCACGAAAATTTCGTGTCACGTGCACACCTCTATTCTGAAGGGGAAAATTACGGTGGAAGCAAAAACTTGGCTTGATAATGAGTTTCCGGACTCTGTCCCAGGGAAATCAACAATAATTGATTGGTATGCAAAATTCAAGCGTGGTGAAATGAGCACGGAGGACGGTGAACGCAGTGGACGCCCGAAAGAGGTGGTTACCGACGAAAACATAAAAAAAAATCCACAAAATGATTTTGAATGACCGTAAAATGAAGTTGATCGAGATAGCAGAGGCCTTAAAGATATCAAAGGAATGTGTTGGTCATATCATTCATCAATATTTGGATATGCGGAAGCTCTGTGCAAAATGGGTGCCGCGCGAGCTCACATTTGACCAAAAACAACAACGTGTTGATGATTCTAAGCGGTGTTTGCATCTGTTAACTCGTAATACACACGATTTTTTCCGTCGATATGTGACAATCGATGAAACATGGCTCCATCACTACACTCCTGAGTCCAATCGACAGTCGGCTGAGTGGACAGCGACCGGTGAACCGTCTCCGAAGCGTGGAAAGAATCAAAAGTCCGCTGGCAAAGTAATGGCCTCTGTTTTTTGGGATGCGCATGGAATAATTTTTATCGATTATCTTGAGAAGGGAAAAACCATCAACAGTGACTATTATATGGCGTTATTGGAGCGTTTGAGGGTCCAAATCGCGGCAAAACGGCCCCATATGAAGAAGAAACAAGTGTTGCTCCACCAAGACAACGCACCGTGCCACAAGTCATTGAGAACGATGGCAAAAATTCATGAATTGAGCTTCGAATTGCTTCCCCACCCACCGTATTCTCCAGATCTGGCCCCCAACGACTTTTTATTATTCTCAGACCTCAAAAGGATGCTCGCAGGGAAAAAATTTGGCTGCAATGAAGAGGTGATCGCCGAAACTGAGACCTATTTTGAGGCAAAACCGAAGGAGTGCTACCAAAATGGTATCAAAAAATTGGAAGGTCGTTATAATCGTTGTATCGCTCTTGAAGGGAACTATGTTGAATAATAAAAACGAATTTTGACAACAAAAAAAGTGTTTTTCTTTGTTAGACCGGGAACTTATCAGCCAACCTGTTATGTATCCAATTTTAATTTTATCGATCCTAGATTTAAAGCCAGGGAGGTCCGTAAAAAATGTATTTATTTTAAAGAAACCGCATCTTTGGCTCGGAATCAATACCAAAATCCTTAAGGGAAGGTCAAAATCTTTGGATCCAAGTAAACTTTTTTTTGAGTGTGGTATCCAAAACACAATTAAAGACAAAATTTCAATGCCTCTCAAAGCGTCTAAATGCGATTAGCAAACCTTTTTTAGCAGTCATGCTTTAATTTGAGAATTATTGATATTAATGTATTCTTTTGATATGTCATCAAATGGGGGCTGCTCTCCCTATCTGCTAACAAATTTCTTTGGGTGTATGTTATGCTAGAATACATTTCTACGTAATCTATTTATTTGATATAGATTCAAAAACATCCTATAAATATTGACACCAAATTTACGTTGTATCTTCTCTTAGAAAGTTACGGAAGGTAGATTATAGGACCATATTGCGTTGGATGTTACACGGATGAAAAAGACTGTTTTTCATATGTTTGGCTATAAACATTATATGTTTGGAACACAAATTTTTAAACACATTATTTTTGAGTGCAAGCATATAATGTTCATAAACTAGCATAACATGTTTGGGACATATATGTTAATATGTTAGAACATATTATGTTTGGGACATAAAATGTTTGTAAATATAATATGCTTGGATGCAAACATATATTAATTTAGAAATAGCCTATAAACATATATGTGTTTAGTAGCTTGGAGCGCTATTTAACAGGGAGCGATATTGAATTAAGTTGGTGGTTGTTGCTTGTTATTACAAAATTACCATTTTTTTCCTTGGGCAATTGATCAGCTACTTCTTTGATCCTTACAAACTGTGTGGTCCGCTGTTCCAATCCCCGTCCGGCAAAAGGTAAAATTAAAATAAAAAAATCATACAATAGAATAATTTCTTCTACAATGTTTGTATTACAGAAAAAGGTGCTAAGAACTAAAAAATCTCGTGGAAGTGAGAAAGATGTGGGGGAATATACAATTGGGCAGAAACAAAATTTTGAGCATTCAGGTCGAAAACCCATGTTGTTAGCACCTATATTACCTGTTTATTTTCATAATTCATTATGATTGTAAATATATAAATAAATAAATAAAATTTTTAACACAATATTGTTTGGGAGAATTTTTTTAAGCATATAATATTTTTGGGTGCAAAATGTTTCCAAACATATTATATGTTTACATAATAACATATTGTTTTTTGGAAGACAACATTATTGAATTTAGATGCAAAAATACAAAATGTTTGGAAATTGACTACCCAAACATATATTGTTTAGATTAATATGCTTTCAAGCATATTATATATTGGAAGAGATCAAACATATAAATGTTTGGGCAATAGCCAAAAATGTATATGCTTGATGCAAAATATGTTTGGGAGTATATGTTACAGAAGCGATTTTTTGTGAGCGTGTAGATGCCATAAACGTCATATCCGAATTTGTCGCCTTTGTATGATGAAGGATATAAGCAAAAGGCTAAAGCAAATACACAAAATATTCAATCTGCTCATATACACACACACACACAAACAAACTTGCGCCAATTTCCTCAGTTTGAATGTTTATTCTGCCGGTAAGTGGGTATCCTTATTTATTTCCTACCATGCATTAAATATTTTGTACAAATGATTGTCATTGTCCTTTTTAACGTAAAGAAACAAAAAATCAACAGATCTCTTGGAGTAAAGGCGTCTGTCTCATCATCGTCGTATGCACCCTAAAGAAATCTTAAAATCTTTACCTGGATTTGTTTGTTGTTGTTCTTGTTTGATTGCATATTGCTTCCTTAAAAGGCTGATCGCTCGTTCTCATGCCGTCACTGTTTTTTTGTGGATGGCTAAAGAAACCTGCGAGACATTGAGGGGAGACTCATTAAAATTACATGGAATCGCTAGACTCCCTGCCTTGATTCATACATACACAGTCTCACATAAGTTTGCATACCCTTGAGGTTTTTACCTTATAACTAAACATGTTTCTTGTTGTTGTTTATAATCCAGACAAAAAACATCTTCTTGAAAATGGACAAATACTTTGTTTTTCAAATTAATTTACAAAATCTAAAGCATATATATGCATATTTTATTATATTTTAATAATTAAAGAAAATACAATTTCTTAAACCGTATGTAAACTTGTGTAAGACTGTGTACGAATGCAACAAGCCTTATGACTTTGTTGGCTATAGAGGGTAGCATGCTGTGGATGTATCATTCCGGTTTGATTTTTTCCTAAATGTATAACGAAAATCAAGGTAGAGGAAGAGAACGAAAAGGTTAATATCTTGTAAATCTACTCAAAATCAAATCTTTGTTTACAAATGACATATGCACTGAAAGAAAACAATTTTATGGTGGAATCAGTCTTCATAAATTTCTTTTTTTTTATCAATTTTGCAAATTTTTTATTATGAACTCTACCATATGGTTGCAATTCGGTACGTGATCTCAGTATATGCCCTCTAAAAATCGTGCAAAACTTGATTCATAGCGATCCATAATTATATATAGGCCCCATATAAACCGATCCCTAGATTTGTTCTGCGGAATTTTTGTACGTGATGTTACACTCAAAAAAAAAAAAAACTTTTTACTTGGATCCAAAGATTTTGACCTCTCTTAAGGATTTTGGTATTGATTCCGAGCCAAAGAGGCGGCTTCTTTAAAATAAAGACATTTTCTAGCGACCTACACCCTCAAAAAAAAATCGCTTCTGTAACATAACAGGTTGGTTGATAAGTCCCCGGTCTAACAAAGAAAAACACATTTTTTTTTAAATTCGTTTTTATTATTCAACATAGTTCCCTTCAAGAGCGATACAACGATTATAACTACCTTCCAATTTTTTGATACCATTTTGGTAGTACTTCTTCGGTTTTGCCTCAAAACAGGCCTCAGATTCAGCGATCACCTCTTCATTGCAGCCAATTTTTTTCCCTGCGAGCATCCTTTTGAGGTCTGAGAACAGTAAAAAGTCGCTGGGGGCCAGATCTTGAAAATACGGTGGTTGGAGAAGCAATTCGAAGCCCAATTCATGAATTTTTGCCATCGTTCTCAATGACTTGTGGCGCGTTGTCTTGGTGGAACAACACTTTTTTCTTCTTCATATGCCGCGATTTCGACCTTCAGACGCTCCAATAACGCCATATAATAGTCACTGTTGATGGGTTTTCCCTTCTCAAGATAATCGATAATTATTCCATGCGCATCCCAAAAAAACAGAGGCCATTACTTTGCCAGCGGACTTTTGTTGCTTCACAAAAGACGCTCTATCTCACAAACTAATTGACTTACAGACGTCAAATTTTGACACGAATCATTTGAAGGTTGGTACTATATAAAAATAATATGCATTTAATACTATCGACGCCATCTATGTGTCAGACTGGGGACTTATCAGCCAACCTGTGGTACCCCAAACACATTTTGCTTCAAGCATATATATTTTCAGGATTGGTTCAAACAAAATATTGTTTGTATTGTTCAAACATATTATGTTTCACCTTAGGGCATACACTGGCAGAAAAATTTTTGATGTAATTTTCTTTGTGTGGATATATTTTTAAGGCGCCAATTGGTTACTTCCATTATTTTACTTGCAGCATACTATCTAGGTGTCTCTTTCTAAACACATATATGTTTATAGGATATTTCTAAATTAATATATGTTTGCATCTAAGCCTATTATGTTTACAAACATTTTATGTCCCAAACATAATATGTTCTAACATATGAACATATATGTCCCAAACATGTTATGCTAGTTTATGAACATTATATGCTTGAACTTAAAAATATTGTGTTAAAAAATTTCAGTTCCAAACATATAATTTTTACATCCAAACATATGAAAAACAGTATTTTTCGTCCATGTATCTGGGGCCAAATCACCGCATTCGTCATCGAGTTCTGTTTCGTATAGAGAAACATTTCGATCGCATTAAATTTTTGGATCACCGCATTCGATCGTAATTTATTTTGTCTACTACTTTTTTTTACATTGCTGTAAACATATGGTAATAAAAAATTGAAAGAGAGTAGAATTTCAAAATAATGTTTTGTTATCAAATTATGTTATTTCTGAGATATTTATATTGTTTTTGTGTGTTAAAATATATGTGTAAAAATATATTATGAATCCAAGTGTTTTTTTCCTCGTTTTCGGATTCAGACGATGAGTACAAAGTGGCAATTATAAGGAAAAATATTCGTGACAAAAGCAGTCCTTTAGCATTGCCTGAAGTAGAGTAAGAGTAAATTGTGTTTTTAACATCCATAGATTTAAAAGACGTTTTCATATGTCAAAAGAAGCTTTTAAATATGTTCTTGAAAAAATAAGTTTTTTTGAAGCGGCTACTGAGCATTCCTTTCTTTGATCCGATTCCCTAAATGCAAGTAATATTATATTTTCTTAAATGTATTTTGCCAAAATGGAATAATAATTACATTTTCACCAACTTTTTTCTTTTTGTTTACCTTTTTTCTGCTAAAAAATCACTACATACTTCGTTTTCGATAGCATGCTACCTATCGTGCTCAACTTCGAGTAGAAACAATTCGATAACGACTGCGGTGATCCGCGTAAACTACATTACGAAGACGAAGTACTCGATTTCGACTGCGGTGATTTGGCCCCTGGCCTTAAATCTAGGATCAATAAAATTAAAATTTGGATTCAGATCTCATTTATCGAATTTTCATTTTATTTTCGCGGTATATTAATAAAGCTATTCACGTGCCAGTTTAAAAATTCAAATTATAGCGGATAATGTTTTCTTAATTCCAAAATAACTTTAAACAAAAGATGCTAAATCCTCAAACTAAGTCTTAGCCTATATTTGAAGCTTTTTTATCTTAGGTTAGGTGGCATCCCGATGTATCAGGCTCACTTAGACTACACATTGGTGAACTTCTCTCTTATCACTGAGTGCTGCCCAATTCCATGTTAAGCTCAATGACAAGGGACCTCCTTTTTATAGCCGAGTCCGAACGGCGTTCCACATTGTAGTGAAACCACTTAGAGAGGCTTTGAAACCCTTAGAAATGTCACCAGCATTACTGAGGTGAGATAATCCACCGCTGAAAAACGTTTTGGTGTTCGGTCGAAGCAGGAATCGAACCCACGACCTTGTGTATGCAAGGCGGGCATGCTAACCATTGCACCACGGTGGCTACCTTTTTTTATCTTAAATCTAAAGATTCAACATTTCAGTTAGTTTAAGGACGATTTCTTGAAATCAAATATGTGTTTCTTTATTTTAAGAAAAATTTGCCTTAATTCAACAACATGCAACTTTAAAGAAGGGACGCAAATTTCCAAAATGTATGTCCTAATTTTAATGAAAAACATTTTGAAGCAAAGTTTATAAACTTTATTTTAATTAAAATTTCGTTATTTTAAAGAAATTTGTCCTTAATAAAAATAAAATTTTGTAAATTGCGCATCCTAAAGTTTAGGTTGCGTAAATAATTTTTTCAGTGTAGTAGTTATATGCCCTCTAACAACCACACAAAAATTAGTCGATATCGTTCCATAATTATATATAGAGCTCCCATATAAACCGATCTTAGTGTCATTTTATTTCTTGTATTTTCTTTTCCGTAAATAGTCAGATTTTCGGTTAGGTCCTCAGACTCTTCTCTGTCCTGGTTCAGTGTGTCTATCCGTTTATCTAATTAAAAAATCCATTGAAGTTGAACGCAAATAAAAATTTAATTGATAATCAATTAAAAAATAATGAAAAACAAAAAATTAATTGATTAAAGATGAAATCGTAATTAAATAAAAGATTAATTTATAATCAATTAAAAAATAATTAATAAACAATTAAAAAATTAATTAAGTTCTGCGACCAAAATCAAATACAAATACAAAAAAATCAATTAAATTATAATTGAACCAATTAAAAAATAATTGGAAGGGTCGAACAAATCAATTAAGTTTTTAATCAAGTATATTTATTATTTCTAATAAATTCTGTAATTGATACTACCATTTTCGTGATTGAAACAATTTCAATTAAAAAATTTCATTGGATCAATTGAATCAAAAATAAAAAAAAATTAAATGATACTTTCTCATATTGGGAAAATTTTGACTATAACCAAATAATTTCTGAACTGAAAAAATATTGACCTACTATGAATGATTATGGCATTTATCCTAGTAAAAGATCGTCGCCAAAAAAGTAGGGAAAATGTTCTTATTGGATCCGGAAGTGGCGCAAAAATTGGCGCAGAAGCGATGAATTTAACACAGGCTTGTCATAGGATGGATGTCTACCATTTCAACAGCCGTTGCACTGAATTTGCATCACTTCATAAAGTGTGATCCGAATTCAGTGTTTTGGATATGAATTAAAAAATTTTGTGATATTTGCCAAATAAACAAATTTTTAAAATTTTCTATGATTTTTAATGCATTCTAACGCTTGTCTGAAACGTTTGACCTCAAATATTTTCCAAAATTCCCAATTTTTCTACAAAATTTAAATAATGTGTATTATTTTATTAATTATTACTATGCTCTCAACCTATTTGAAACAAAAATAGTTAAAAATACCCATTAAAAATTGATTTACCCCAATTTTCAGGAAGCTCCGTTAGCTAACGAACTTTTAAACCGTACTATGGACATGTCTGTCATCTTGTCTATATATTTCATATGCCAGTTAGGAACTTAACTGCTAAACATTTTTCAGTTAAAGTTAACCGGAGAGAAGATATTTCGATTTTACTTTCTGCTAACTGGGAGTTAAAGTCTAACGGAGATACATGAAAATGGCCGTTAAAAGAACTTCCTGTGTATAAAAAATAAAGAATAACTTTGGGAGGACTTTTTTGGAAGTGCCCTTAAAGTTGTGCCTTTAAAACAACTTCAAATTTTGTTTAATGGGTTACTGAATATTAAGGACACATTTCTTTAAAATAGAGAATTTTTAATTAAAAGAAAGATTATAATGTTTAATTTAAAAACGTTTTTCTTTAAATTAAGGACACGAATTATTGAAACTTGCGTTCCTCCGTTAAAATCATACGTCTTTGAATTGCCATACTTCAAAGTAAAGCAAAATATTTAAAAAATTGGTGTTGAGATAATGAATGTTTGAATTACAGACAAAACGGCTTCAAATATAGGCCATGATTTATTTTGAGGATTTCGCATCTTTGGTTTGAAGTTTTCTTTTTTGAAATTAAGAAAAAAACAATTTTTACTTTGAGGTGTTTGTTATAATTTTGATTTTAACCCATCATTTAATTCTACACAGAAAAAAATATTTACGTGATATTAAAGATTACGCAACCTAAATTTTGGGATGCACAATTTACAAAATATTAAGGACAAATTTCTTTAAAATAACGAAATTTTAATTAAAATAAAGTTTTTAATCTTTGCTTCAATTTTTATACCCTGCGCCACATTGTGGAACAGGGTATTATAAGTTAGTGCATATCTTTGCAACACCCAGAAGTAGACGAGATAGAAATTTGGTGTCTTTGGCAAAAATGCTCAGGGTGGGCTCCTGAGTCCGTCTGTCTGTGAACACATTTTTGTGATCAAAGTCTAGGTTGCAGTTTTAGTCCAATCGTCTTCAAATTTTGCACAAGTATGTGTTTTGGCTCAGAACCCTATTGATTTTGGAAGAAATCGGTACAGATTTAGATATAGCTCCCATATATATCTTTCGCCCGATATGAACTTATATGGCCCCAGAAGCCAGAGTTTTATTCTAATTGGCTTAAAATTATGCACAAGAAAATCAATTAGTACTATAGTCAAGTGTTCCAAATTTTATTGAAATCGGTTCAGATTTTGATATAGCTCCCATATATATCTTTCGCCCGATATGGACTAATGCGGTCCCAGAAGCCAGAGTTTTACCCCAATTTGGTTGAAATTTTGCACTAGGAGTACAATTAGTAGTGTAGTCAAATGTGCCAAATTTTATTGAAATCGGTTCAGATTTAGATATAGCACCCATATATATCGTTCGCCCGATTTACACTCATATGGCCACAGTGACCAATCTTTTACTCCGATTTAAATTTTGCACAGGAAGTAGATTTAACATTCCAACTGTCTGTAACAAATTTGGTTGAAATCGGTTCAGATTTAGATACAGCTCCATATATATCGTTCGCCCGATTTACACTCATATGACCACAGAGGCCAATTTTTTACTCCGATTTAGTAGAAATTTTGCACAGGGAGTAGAATTAGCATTGTAGCTATGCGAGCCAAATTTGGTTGAAATTGGTTTAGATTTAGATATAGCTCCCATATATATGTTTTTCTGAATTCGACAAAAATGGTCAAAATACCAACATTTTCCTTGTTAAATCCCCACTGCTTAGTCCAAAAGTAAAAATTACTCTAATTTTCCTAAACTTTGGCGAAGTTTCCTTAAAATTTTCCTTAAATTTTCAGTCTATAGATTTTGTAGAAGTCTATCAAATTCTGTCCAGATCGAGTGATATTTAAATGTATGTATTTGGGACAAACCTTTATATATAGCACCGAACACATTTGACGGATGTGATATGGTATCGAAAATTTAGATCTACAAAGTGGTGCAGGGTATAATATAGTCGTCCCCGCCCGACTTTAGACTTTCCTTACTTGTTTTTTCATTAAATATAGGACAAAAATTTTGGAAATATGCGTCCCTCCGTTAAAGTCGGAGGTCTTTAAACTAAGGCAAATTTTCTTTAATGTAAAGAAACACATTTTTGATTTAAAGAAATTGTCCTTAAATTAACTGAAATATTGAATCGTTAGATTTAAGATGAAAGCTCTTCAAAAATAGGCTAAGACTTAACAGGTTGGCTGATAAGTCCCCGGTCTGATACATAGATGGCCCCGCTAGTATTAAATGCATATTATTTTTATATAGAACCAACCTTCAAATGATTCGTGTCAAAATTTCACGTCTGTAAGTCAATTAGTTTGTGAGATAGAGCGTCTTTTGTGAAGCAACTTTTGTTATTGTGAAAAAAAATGGAAAAAAAGGAATTTCGTGTTTTGATATAATACTGTTTTCTGAAGGGAAAAAATATGGTGGAAGCAAAAACTTGGCTTGATAATGAGATTCCGGACTCTGCCCCAGGGAAATCAACAATAATTGATGGGTATGCAAAATTCAAGCGTGGTGAAATGAGCACGGAGGACGGTGGACGCAGTGGACACCCGAAAGAGGTGGTTACCGACGAAAACATAAAAAAAGTCCACAAAATGATTTTGAATGACCTAAAATGAAGTTGATCGAGATAGCAGAGGCCTTAAAGATATCAAAGGAGCGTGTTGGTCATATCATTCATCAATATTTGGATATGCGGAAGCTCTGTGCAAAATGGGTGCCGCGCGAGCTCACATATGACCAAAAACAACAACGTGTTGATGATTCTGAGCGGCGTTTGCAGCTGTTAACTCGTAATACACCCGAGTTTTTCCGTCGATATGTTACAATGGATGAAACATGGCTCCATCACTACACTCCTGAGTCCAATCGACAGTCGGCTGAGTGGACAGCGACCGGTTAACCGTCTCCGAAGCGTGAAAAGACTCAAAAGTCCGCTGGAAAAGTAATGGCCTCTGTTTTTTTGGGATGCGCATGGAATAATTTTTATCGATTATCTTGAGAAGGAAAAACCATCAACAGTGACTATTATATGGCGTTATTGGAGCGTTTGAAGGTCGAAATCGCGACAAAACGGCCCCATATGAAGAAGAAAAAAATGTTGTTCCACCAAGACAACGCACCGTGGCACAGTCATTGAGAACGATGGCAGAAATTCATGAATTGGGCTTCGAATTGCTTCCCCACCCACCGTATTCTCCAGATCTGGCCCCCAGCGATTTTTTCTTGTTCTCAGACCTCAAAAGGATGCTCGCAGGGAAAAAATTTGGCTGCCATGAAGAGGTGATCGCCGAAACTGAAACCTATTTTGAGGCAAAACCGAAGGAGTACTACCAAAATGGTATCAAAAAATTGGAAGGTCGTTATAATCGTTGTATCGCTCTTGAAGGGAACTATGTTGAATAATAAAAACGAATTTTGAGAAAAAAATGTGTTTTTCTTTGTTAGACCGGGGATTTATCAGCCAACCTGTTATTTTTAGGATTTAGCATCTTTGGTTTAATGTTTTTTTTTTTTTTTGATCTAAGAAAACATTTTGTACTTTGAAGTACCCGTTATATTTCGGATTTTTAAACTGGCATTCTTTAGCTCGGAATCAATACCAAAATCTTTAAGAGAAGGTCAATATTTTTGGACAGAAGTAACCTTTTTTTATGATTGCATGAATTATTGACTTAAATTGAAGGCCAACTATGTTAATCCTTATTTTGAGTGTAAAACCTAAAATAGTATTTATTCATCTTTATTTAATGTTTTGTTCGAATACACATCAGCTGTCGATTTACATCAACCGTTTTCTTTAAATATACTTGTGGCTTTTATATTGGGATCGATCCGTTGAAAATAAGCGTTTGCGTTTGTTTGAATGTTTGTTGCACTTTCCTTTTTTATTATTATTGTTGTTGTTCTTTATATCCTTTTTTGTAATTATTTATTTCCTTAATCATATCCTACCTCTGAGTCTGAGTCTTCACAGTATGCGCTAGAAGAAAACGAAAATTAAAGGACACACAATTTCTTTAAAGGAGAAAAAGGACTAAAGGAAACCAACAAAACTCATACTATCACACATCGCATCAGCGTACGGTATACTCCTTGAGGTATATTCCTCAAGGATTGTACGCAACAACATTGTTTAGAATAAATGACGACTTTGTTCTTTGTGGCAGACTATTGAACTAAAAAATCAATTTTTTTTGCACATATTAACCGACGTATTTGTAACATCACATCATCCATGAAAATACAGAAATTTATGATGTCCTTTACAAGGTGTTTTGTATTTAGATTCGGACATATTCCAACAAACAAAAGACAACAAATCCAAATCAATGGATTTCAAGACTATTGTTTAGTAGCCCAGCTCTCACTGACACACGGTTATTGTTTCTTTGAGAGAAAATTTCAGCTGTTGCTGGGCAAAATTTTCTTTTCTTTAGTTTTTGTTTTTCATAATTAACTCGTGCTTGCTTGCCGGTTGGTTTGTGGTACCTTAGAGACGAACATCTGTCCCTAAGGTGCCAATCAATAATTCGTTTAATAAGATTTTCATGTGTTTTCAATAGGTATGAGGTATTATTTGCATAATTATTACCCAACAATACAAACTAGAGTGAAACTAATTCTGTGAATAAATCCCTAAAAACGGTCTAGCATAACGCATAAGTAAAAAAATAGTGGCTAATACAAAGAAAAATATATCACCTAAATATTACAAGGGTGATTGAAGTTGAAAAAGAATATGTGTCTATGCAAATCTCTACACTCAACAAAAATTTTCTTGAATTCAAAGATTTTTACCTTTCCATAAGGATTTGGTATTGAGCCAAAGATACTGCACACCAACAATTTTTTTTTGATTCAATCACGAAATTAATTGATCCAATTAATATTTAGTTGAAATGTCTTCAATCAAAGTATGATAGTATCAATTAAAAAAATATTTGATACTATTAATTTTTGTGATTGATTTTTGTTTCAATTAAAAAAATGTTGAATCAATAAAAATTTTAACTGAATATTTTTAAAAACTCAAGACTTTAGCTGGAACAAATTTCCTGAAATTTATTTCTGTGTGGTTCTTTAAAATAAAGACTTTTCTAGGGAGCTATTTAGCTGTAAATCTAGGCTTTGTTGTTTTTAAAATTAGGATACAGATCTCATTTATCGAATTTTCTTTTTTGAAATATATCAACAAAGATATTCTTGTATAAATATTTGTCACGTTTAAAAATTCAAATTATAACAAATAGTTTAAAACAGTTAATTAAAAAAATCCAAACAATTTTTATTAGTTTTTTTGAAGCTTTTTTATACCCTCCACCATAGGATGGGGGGTATATTAACTTTGTCATTCCGTTAGTAACACATCGAAATGTTTCTCTAAGAACCCATAAAGTATATATATATATATATATATATATATATATATATATATATATATATATATATATATATATATATATATATATATATATATATATATATATATATATATATATATATATATATATATATATATATATATATATATATATATATATATATATATATATATATATATATATATATATTCTGGGTCGTGGTGAAATTCTGAGTCGATCTGAGCATGTCCGTCCGTCCGTCTGTTGAAATCACGCTAACTTCCGAACGAAATAAACTATCGACTTGAAACTTGGGACAAGTAGTTCTTATTGATGTAGGTCAGATGGTATTGCAAATGGGCCATACCGGTCCACTTTTACCTATAGCCCCCATATAAACGGACCCCAAGGCCTCTAAGAGAAGCAAATTTCATCCGATCCAGCTGAAATTTGGTACATGGTGTTAGTATATGGTTTCTAACAACCATGCAAAAATTGGTCCACATCGGTCCATAATTATATATAGCCCCCATATAAACCGATCCCCCGATTTGGCTGGCGAGGCCCCTAGGAGAAGCAAATTTCATTCGATCCGGCTGAAATTTTATTTAAAAATGAAGTACACAATATTACTAAATTGAATAATAGTTCACAAATGTGTGAATATTACTAAACTGCATTAATAAGTTTCTAAAATGAGTACATTTTTCTCAAATTGTGTCTGTCATGAACTTCACTGAAGACAATGCTATATGAACTAAAAAATGTTCCTTCAAAATAACAAATTTTCTTAAACAAACGAAAATAAAAATATTATTTGTAATAAATTTTCTTCAATTTGATGAAAATTATAAACTTATTTGTATTATGTTGCAATTAAACTGAAAAAACAGTGAACCCACCAGAAAGAAAAATTTTCCTTAATTTTAGAAACTTAATATTATTTTTTAGAAAATTTTAACTAAATAATATTAAAAATGTTGACATCACGCCGATATCAGAAAAATAAGTCGATATTTTTCGACAAATTAAAAAAATATATAATAGACATAATTATTATACCCACCACCATAGGATGGGGGTATATTAACTTTGTCATTCCGTTTGTAACACATCGAAATATTGCTCTAAGACCCCATAAAGTATATATATTCTGGGTCGTGGTGAAATTCTGAGTCGATCTGAGCATGTCCGTCCATCCGTCTGTTGAAATCACGCTAACTTCCGAATGAAACCAGCTATCGACTTGAAACTTGGCACAAGTAATTGTTATTGGTGTAGGTCGGACGGTATTGCAAATGGGCCATATCGGTCCACTTTTACGTATAGCCCCCATATAAACGGACCCCCAAATTTGGCTTGCGATTGCTCTAAGAGAAGCAAATTTCATCCGATCCGGCTGAAACTTGATACATGGTGTTAGTATATGGTCTCTAACAACCATGCAAAATTTGGTCCACATCGGTCCATAATTATATATAGCCCCCATATAAACCGATCCCCCGATTTGGCTTGCGGAGCCTCTAAGAGAAGCAAATTTCATCCGATCTGGCTGAAATTTGGTACATGATGTTAGTATATGGTCTCTACACACAAAAAAATTTCACGAAAATTTTTCCAATTAAAATTTTAATCGAGTTTTAAAAACTATTCAATTAAAAATGTAATTGATTCAACAAATTTTTTAATTGAAGCAAAAATCAATCACAAAAATAATAGTATCAATTAATTTTTTAATTGGATCAATTAACTTTTTAATTGACCTTTAATTAATTTTTTAATTGATACTATCATTTCTGTGATTGAAGACATTTCAATTAAAAATTAATTGGATCAATTAATTTCGTGATTGAATCAGAAAAAAAAATTTTTGTGTGTAACAACCACGCAAAAATTGGTCCACATCGGTCCATAATTATATATAGCCCCCATATAAACCGATTTCCCGATTTGGCTTGCGGAGCCTCTAAGAGAAGCAAATTTCATCCGATCCAGCTGAAATTTGGTACATGATGTTGGTATATGTTCTCTAACAAACATGCAGAAATTGGTCCATAATTACATGTAGCCCCCATATAAACCGACCCCCCGGTTTGGCTTGCGGAGCCTCTAAGAGAAGCAACTTTCATCCGATCCGGCTGAAATTTGGTACGTGGTGTTGATATATGTTCTCTAATGACCATGCAAAAATTGGTCCACCGATCCCCAGATTTGACCTCCGGAGCCTCTTAGAGGAGCAAAATTCATCCGATCCGATTGAAATTTGGTACGTGGTGTTAGTATATTGTCTCTAACAACCAAGCCAAAATTGGTCCATATCGGTCCTTAATTATATATAGCCCCCATATAAACCGATTTGGCTTGCGATTGCTCTAAGAGAAGCAAATTTCATCCGATCCGGCTGAAATTTGATACATGGTGTTAGTATATGGTCTCTAACAACCATGCAAAAATTGGTCCACATCGGTCCATAGTTATATATAGCCCTCATATAAACCAAGTTTTTAGCTGATAGCCTAAGTAGCTAATGCTAGATTTTTCTCTATTATTCTTATATTTACTATAAGTTTAATAAATAAATAAATAAATTATATTGACCAAATTTTGACCGTATCACCCTTTAGTATTCCGAGTTTGATTAAAAAGTTATTTGTATCAATTAATGTTTTAAATGAACATTTAAAAATTTCAATCATTGACTTAAGGTTTCTAGTTTGATTATAAAGTTAATAGTATCAGTTAATTTTTTAATTAGAAAAGTTTTCAACTTCTATCAACTTTTTAATTGGGAATATTTTTGGTAATATTTATACTACTATTTGCACTAGGAGTGCAATTAGTAGTGCAGTCAAATGTGCCAAATTTTATTGAAATCGGTTCAGATTTAGATATAGCTCCCATATATATCGTTCGCCCGATTTACACTCATATGACCACAGTGGCCAATCTTTTACTCCGATTTAATTGAAATTTTGGACAGGAAGTAGAATTAGCATTGTAGCTATGCGTGCCAAATTTGGTTGAAATCGGTTCAGATTTAGATATATCTCCCATATATAGCTTTCGCCCGATTTAAGCTCATATGACCACAGAGGCCAATTTTTTGCTCCGATTTAGTAGAAATTTTGGACAGGGAGTAGAATTAGCATTGTAGCTATGCGTGCCAAATTTTATTGAAATCGGTTCAGATTTTGATATATCTCCCATATATAGCTTTCGCCCGATTTACACTCATATGAGACCAATTTTTAACTCCGATTTAGTTGAAATTTTGCACAGGGAGTAGAATTAGCATTGTAGCTATGCGTGCCAAATTTGGTTGAAATCGATTCAGATTCATAAATAAATTTTTGCGAAGTTTCCTTAAAATTGCTTCAGATTTAAATGTTTCCCATATTTTTTTACTAACATTGTATTCCACCCTAGCGTATTAGCCGACTTAAATTTTAAGTCTATAGATTTTGTAGAAGTCTATCAAATTCGGTCCAGATCGAGTGATATTTAAATGTATGTATTTGGGACAAACCTTTATATATAGCCCCCAACACATTTGACAGATGTGATATGGTATCGAAAATGTAGATCTACAAAGTGGTGCAGGGTAGAATATAGTCGGCCCCGCCCGACTTTAGACTTTCGTTACTTGTTTTTTTTTTTGTGTTCAATCAACCTTATATTTGGGAATATTTTGATGACTTTTTGTCTGTGTACCCTGCACCATTCTTTAGACCAACATTAATCATTTTTTTTAATTAAGGTAATTTCTATAGGTAGTAATGACCAATTTAAATATATTAAACAACCACTTTGGTGACACACCATCATACACTGTATCACAACACATGAGTAAGTGTAAATAATTTATTAAATTTCGTAAAGCCCCAGACTCTAACATTTGTGGCAATAAATCCCACCATAAATGTAGATTTTGCGGTTACATAGTGAAGTGAAAGACTTGTTTGATACATAAGAGATTAGCGAACAACTTTTTCCCTGATTACTCATAACTGGAGATGACAGAATGGTTTCACAGTAAAGTTAAGAATACCTGGTTAACGAAAGATCATTTGTTTGTTATTTTTATTCAGTTAACATTTAAATCTGTAACATTTCAAACGTCTTCAGAATTGCACAAAATGCGTTTTTATATTTTTGGTATTTTTGGCATCCTTATTTGCCTTGCGATGGCAGATACCGCTAAAGAGGCTGTAAATAAAAATGCATTACGGACGACAGAGCGATTTAGTTTACCTGTGGTACCCACTTATAGTTATCCGTCAACTATATTATCCTATTATCCGCAACAATATTATCCATCATATCCAACTTTAAATCAACCAGGAAGTGGTTTATATCCAGGATCACAATATCCCAATTATATATGGACTTATCAAACGCCATCACCCAATACACCGACAATACCTAAAGGCTATCGACCAGCAAGGCCTTATGCACCCCCCTCATCACCACGTCATGATCCAAACGATCCGAAAAGTGAAGTTGAATATATATTTTAAAGTGATCCACATTATACAGATTTGTTTTAAAATAAAGTAAAAATATAATTACACCCGAATTTTTTTTGTATAAAAAACATGATTGTGGTTCTTAACTACACTGTTAGAAAAATATGTTTTTCATATGTACCGATATAAACAAAATGTGTTTCGGGTACAATTTTTAAACAGAATATATTTAAGTGCAAACATGTAATGTTCCTAAACCAACACTAAATGTTTGGGACACATATGTTAATATGTTAGAATATATTATGTTTGGGACATGAATGTTCCATAAAAATATGTTAATATGTGTGAATGTAAACATATATAAATTTACAAATTTCGAGTAAACATATAAAGGGTGATTTGTTAAGAGCTTGATAACTTTTTTTTTTTTAAAAACGCATAAAATTTGCAAAATCTCATCGGTTCTTTATTTGAAACGTTAGATTGGTCCATGACATTTACTTTTTGAAGATAATTTCATTTAAATGTTGACCGCGGCTGCGTCTTAGGTGGTCCATTCGGAAAGTCCAATTTTGGGCAACTTTTTCGAGCATTTCGGCCGGAATAGCCCGAATTTCTTCGGAAATGTTGTCTTCCGAAGCTGGAATAGTTGCTGGCTTATTTCTGTAGACTTTAGACTTGACGTAGCCCCACAAAAAATAGTCTAAAGGCGTCAAATCGCATGATCTTGGTGGCCAACTTACCGGTCCATTTCTTGAGATGAATTGTTCTCCGAAGTTTTCCCTCAAAATGGCCATAGAATCGCGAGCTGTGTGGCATGTAGCGCCATCTTGTTGAAACCACATGTCAACCAAGTTCAGTTCTTCCATTTTTGGCAACAAAAAGTTTGTTAGCATCGAACGATAGCGATCGCCATTCACCGTAACGTTGCGTCCAACAGCATCTTTGAAAAAATACGGTCCAATGATTCCACCAGCGTACAAACCACACCAAACAGTGCATTTTTCGGGATGCATGGGCAGTTCTTGAACGGCTTCTGGTTGCTCTTCACTCCAAATGCGGCAATTTTGCTTATTTACGTAGCCATTCAACCAGAAATGAGCCTCATCGCTGAACAAAATTTGTCGATAAAAAAGCGGATTTTCTGCCAACTTTTCTAGGGCCCATTCACTGAAAATTCGACGTTGTGGCTCGTTAGTAAGTCTATTCATGATGAAATGTCAAAGCATACTGAGCATCTTTCTCTTTGACACCATGTCTGAAATCCCACGTGATCTGTCAAATACTAATGCATGAAAATCCTAACCTCAAAAGAATCACCCTTTATATGTTGTTATATTTTATTCAGAGAGGGACAGAGAGAGAGTATAGAGAAAGAAATAGAGATGGAAACCGGGAGGGTGACGAAATATATCAACATAACCACAGAAATCTGTTTTATGATAAGGCCAATAATTTGATATGCTTAAGTCTAAATATTATTCAATTTGAATATTAAAATGAGTATTCGGAGTAAAGAGAATAGACATTCGGAACCAAGCATGTGTTTTCGCCTTGAAAGCAACATTTTATGTATTTGTGGACATGTGTTTTGTTTATCATTTTGGCATTATGGGCACAATTTTTTCTTGATTCGTTAAAAGAAATCGGAACGTACGAGGAGTAAGTCAAAATATTCAGGCAAAGGAAATTAAAAACAAGTATATACAGCCGTAAGTTCGGCCAGGCCGAAGCTTATGTACCCTCCACCATGGATTGCGTAGAAACTTCTACTGAAGAATGTCATCCACAATCGAATTACTTGGATTGCGGTATCACTTGCCGATGGCAAGCTATCTTAAAACTTCCTAACACCGTCTTCTAAATTGCAAGGTAGTCCATATGTGGTATATATAAAACTAAAAAAGGCCGATTAAATACGCATATAATTAAGATTGACAAAATTTTCTACAGAAATAAAAATTAGATAAAAGTTTCTATAGAAATAAAATTTTGACAACATTTTCTATAGAAGTAAAATTTGGGCAAAATTTTCTATAGAAATAAAATTTTAAGAATTATTTTTCATAGTTTCGGCTATAGGTCGATTAAAAAACATAGATATGATGTTTTTCTTTTATTTTTATTTCCAATATTTCGGTTGACTTCGTCAAAACCGTTTTCAAGGATTTGTTCTGGTGTACACAGCTTCACACTCTGTTTTACACTGAAGCTGTGTACACCAGAACAAATCCTTGAAAACGGTTTTGACGAAGTCAACCGAAATATTGGAAATAAAAATAAAAGAAAAACATCATATCTATGTTTTTTAATCGACCTATAGCCGAAACTATGAAAAATAATTCTTAAAGATAAATAAAAAGGTCAACGATAATCATCCAGAAATAGAAATAAAATTTTGACAAAATTTTCTATAGAAATAAAATTTTGACAAAATTTTCAAGACAATTAAAATTTTGACAACATTCTCTATAGAATTAAAATCTTGACAACACTTTCTATAGAAATAAAATTTTGCAAAATTTTCTATAGAAATAAAATTTGACAAAATTTTCTATAGGAATAAAATTTTGACAAAATTTTCCATAAAAATAAAATTTTGGTAGATTATTTTTGGCTCGAGTGTGATTGGGCATATTTCTATAGAAATAAAATTTTGACAAAATTTTCTATAGAACTAACATTTTGACAAAATTTTCTATAGAAATAAAATTTTGACAACATTCTCTATAGAATTAAAATCTTGACAACATTTTCTATAGAAATAAAATTTTGCAAAATTTTCTATAGAAATAAAATTTTAAAAAATTTTCTATAGGAATAAAATTTTGACAAAATTTTCCATAAAAATAAAATTTTGTCAAAATTTTATTTCTATAGAAAATTTTGGTAGATTATTTTTGGCTCGAGATGCAACCATGATTAGAACCAATTTTTGTGTGATTGGGCATCGGCTATATATAACTATAGACCTATATGGACCTATTTTGGCATGTTTATTAGCGGCCATATACTAACACCACGTTGTAAATTTCAACCGGATCGGATGTATTTTGCTTCTCCAAGAGGCTCCGGAGATCAAATCTGGGGAACGGTTTATATGGGGGCTATATATAATTATGGACCGATATGGACCAATTCTTGCGTGTTTGTTAGAGACTATATGGACCAATTTTTGCATGGTTGTTAGAGACCATAAAAGACCATGTACCAAATTTCAACCGAATCGGATGAATTTTGCTCCTCCATGAGGTTCCGGAGGTCAAATCTGGGGATGGATTTATATGGGGGCTATATATAATTATGGACCGATATGGACCAATTCTTGCATGGTTGTTAGAGACCAAATACTAACACCACGTACCAAATTTCAACCGGATCGGATAATGGGCCATATCGGTCCATCCCCAGATATGTCCTACGGAGCCTCCAAGAGGCTCCGTAGGACATATCTGGGGATCGATTTATATGGGGGCTATATATAATTATGGACCGATATGGACCAATTCTTGCATGGTTGTTAGAGACCATATACTAATACCATGTACCGAATTTCAGCCGGATCGGATGAAATTTGTTTCTCTTAGAGGATCCGCGAACCAAATCTGGGGATCGGTTTATATGGGGGCTACATATAATTATGGACCGATATGGACCAATTTTTGCATGGTTGTTAGAGACCATATACTTACACCATGTACCAAATTTCAGCCAGATCGGAGATAATATGCTACTCTTATAGGCTCCGCAAGCCAAATCTTTGGGGGTCCGTTTATATGGGGGCTATATGTAAAAGTGGACCGATATGGCCCATTTGCAATACCATCCGATCTACATCAATAACAACTACTTGTGCCAAGTTTGAAGTCGATAGCTTGTTTCGTTCGGAAGTTAGGGTGATTTCAACAGACGGACGGACGGACATGCTTAGATCGACTCAGAATTTCCCCACGACCCAGAATATATATACGTTATGGGGTCTTAGAGCAGTATTTCGATGTGTTACAAACGGAATGACAAACTTGACATATTATACCCCCATCACCATTCTATGGTGGTGGGTATAAAAATACGGTGCGAATCAACTAAATTTTTATTTACAAATAAACAATTTGATTTTAGAAGAGAATAGAGAATACAGAATACACTGCTTTTTTTACTTTCATCTCTGGTAAATATCATTTAACTTCCAATTTGTATTTTGTTGAATTGTTGGTCAAAATTTGATTTTTTTTGACGCAGATTACTCAGAAGTACAACAAATTTTCCAGAAAACATATTTTTAAAAATAACTCTATGATGTATTAAATACAACAAATTTGATTGCATAGAATCCGGTTAAAATTTTAAGACGTATTTTTTTAGTTGTATCTTAAAAGATACAGTGCGCATTTAAGGGTTAAGTAACAATCGTCAACTGTGGTGGGAAATATACCACACAATTTTGAAATTTTATTGTTTCAAAAATAGAGGCATAATAAATATACACAAATAATCCTTTAATTTAGTAATATGGAGTGGGAATACTTCTCAACGCTACATTGAAAAAAAAACCATGCTCGGTTCCTAAGATTTTGTCTTTACACTAATGATTTTGGTATTGATTCCGAGCCAAAGAAGTGGAGAATTAAAATAAGGATACTTTTAAGACTCTCTTTCTCATTCTCTTTTAAATTTGGGGTTTGTGTACTTGCTTCTAGGAAGCAAATTTAAATTTTTCGCTCTTTCAGTTAAAATTTTTGGTACATTTTCCCTATATCGGTGATATACTGAAAAAAAAAAAATATTGTCGTGAGATCAAAGATTTCATGTCCTTAAAATACGAATACGAATTTTGCTTAGCATAGAAAACGCATTTCGCTGATATAAAGTTTTTCCCCGTGTCCAAAAGTCGATAAACTTTTCAATAAAGTCGTTTTGTCCTTATAGTTAGGTGATTCGACTTAAAAATGGGTATCTTTAAATTAAAGAACATTTTCTTTGACTAAGATCAAGGTAATAATTCAGAAAAATTCTTCAAAATTAATGAAATAGTTTTTAAATTTGTTGACTTTTTGCATCTTGAATACAACGAAAACAAATCGTTCAAAATTAGGATTTACTTTTCAAAACTTTATTTTAAAACGTTTTTTACTTAAAAAAGCATGGCATAATTTAAGATGTCGTTAACACATTTTTAAAGGACATTGATACCACATGAAGAAAAAAGCTTAATAGTCGAATAAATTTAAATTTATTTCTAAAATCAAGTACGCAAAACTCAAATTGTGTCCTAAAAGTATCCTTACTTCAATTCTCCACTTCTTTGGCTCGGAATCATTAGTGTAAAGACAATCTATGGAACCGGGAATCCTTTTTTTTTTAATGTAACGATGGGGGTAAAATAGGTGCGATAATCTCTACATATGTTGTTCCTCTCGATACAACTTTTGCATATATGATTATCCAGCCATTTATATAAAATTCCCCTTTGCACACCCTCATATTTGGTACCATTTAAAAGTAGACAATACAACATGTAAATTAGTAGTTCAACCAAGAAAATAGGCACAAATATGGAATTTCAATCCATAAATCATAAGCTTCTGTTATTGTGAAAAGAGCAAATCTCTAAAAAGCATCATTGAATAAATTCACCATGAAAGATGGATGGATGGATGGTCGGTCATAGTAAAGATTTGAGTTGTATGTCCGCTTACCGCATGCAATCACTTAACATTAATCGGCGCGAACTCAAACCGTTAAGACGTGATTCGAATTTGAATTATTGTGTAAATCGCAAATGTCATAACGGCGACACAAAAAATTCAAGCAGAAGAAAAATGTGTGTAAATAAGGCAACGGACCACAGAAGATATGTTCTTTAAAAGAAGGTTTTGCAGTTCGATTTGTTTTTGTTAAAAAAAAAAAACTTCTAAATTGTGAAAAAAACGCTCACCAAAAAAACATAAAAACAAATCTGGAATAATTTAAAGTGAATCATATGCGCATGTATAGCAAAAAAAAAAAAAGAAAACAAAAACACAAGAGTTCGGGATTGAACAAATTACGGCGAAATTGAAACTGGGATATTCGCTTCAGAATAAGAACAAACAAAATTAAATTAACGAAGAAACAAAATGTGTACTTTTTCTGAGTGATTCTATGAATTTTAGAATTTTGTTCCCATTTTATATAAATACCGGTTCTTGCATTTTGAAGTCATCACATAGTGGAATTGTATTGAATAAGAACACCAGAGCTGACCGTTTGGATAATATTGGAAAAATACTAAAGCTTCAACCAAAGCCACATCGAATCCTTCTGAACATGGATATCATCAAATGGATTTTCATATTTCTATCCCTTGTCCTATGGACGGATATTTGTGCTGCCATATTTCTGAAACCATTGATTAAAAGTTTAAAAAGATCACTTTGGTATGGTGCATCCGATTCCAGCTATGGCTACCATAATTCCTATCCCTATGGATATAATAATTATAACAGTTATGGTTATCATTATGGTGGTGGAGGAGGAAGCAGCCGTTATGGATCATACTATAGACCTAACAAGAGAGGTGGTGGACACAGGACCGGTCGCACTTATACCGATATTGCCAAGGTGATAAATGCCAATCCGTATGCCTTCGTTGGTTCCAGACCATTTCCTGCCCAACCATTCTATCCTATTGGTGGATAGTGGAATTTGGTGGATTATATTTAGTTTATAGAATAGTTATAGCCATAAATAGAAAACAATTTGTAGAAATTCCTATACATAGAATTATTAAAAAAAATATATATATATAAAATTATACGTAGAAAAATATATTCGCGACTTAGGTTTTCCTTTCTAAAAACGGTATTGGATAACCACATAAGGAATAAACTGCACAGAAAGTTAACGAACTGTCAACATTCTTATTTAAAAGACAAATCTGTGAATTAGGTGCTACATAAATTTTTTTTGTTTTGGACCAACATTTTTCCAAAATTTGACCAAAATTCGTACTAGGGGTCCATTTTTTCAAATTAAATTAATATCATTTAAAAGTTAAAATTTTTTTCCAAAATTTTACTTCGATAGAAAATTTTATTTCTATAGAAACTTTTATCAAAATTTTATTTCTATAGAAAAATTTGTCAATATTTTATTTCTGTAGAACATTTTGCCAATATTTTATTTCTATACCAAAATTTTTCCAATATTTTATTTCTATAGAAAATTTTGTCAAAATTTTATTTCTATACAAAAATTTTGCCAATATTTTATTTCTATAGAAAATTTTGTCAATATTTTATTTCTATAGAAGATTTTGTCAAAATTTTATTTCTATTGAATACACCCTCAAAAAAATCGCTTCTTTAACATATGTTCCAAACATATTTTGCAGGAAGCACATATGTTATTGGATAGTGCCGAAACATTAATATGTTTGTTTTATGTGAACATATTATATGTTTGGAAGCATTTTGTGCCAAAAATATTATATGTTTGGAAGAATTTTTCCCAACCACGATTGTGCTCATTCCTCGTAATTTTCACTTCCACGAAATTTTTTAGTTCTTGGCACCTTTTTCTGTAATACAAATAATGTTGAAGAAATTATTCACTTTTATAAATTTTTTAAATTTTACCTTTCGCCTGCACGGAGAATCGAACCGAGGACCATACAGTTTGTAAGCCAACACACTATCCACTGGGCTACGTAGCTGTTACAGTCACCATTAGATAATTATCGTTATAAGTTACATTTATATAGCATAGTTTGCAGCGCCCACGAGCCCATGCAAACATAACATTATTTAACAGAAACATACATTTGTTTGCCACGTGGAGCAATGGTTAGCATGTCTGCCTTGCATGCAAAGGGTCGTGGGTTCAATCCCTGCACATGTATATTTATTCTATATTAAATTATTATAATGAAACTTCGAAATTTGGGTTATTAAAGATTTATAGTCAGTAACAGTGCTTGATATAAACGAAATTGACTGATTTTTGGATAAAATATTATTTTTTATTGCAAAAATAACAATTTTGTAACAAAAACTGTTTTTGGTACAAAACTTTAAAATTTGGAAGGAATTCAAAAACTCTAACAAAAGAAGAACGTGGAGTCGAGTATAAACATACATAAATAATTTTATAATATAAACATAAATTTATTTAGGCGTGAACAGTTTTTTACTAGCATTTAACACCATCGCTCTAAAATGCCTTTACTTTTCTTTAATTATTCATTTTAAAGAAAATAAATTTTTTAAATTGTTTTATCTGTAAAACTCGAACTTAATGCCCGCTTTTATATTTGATGGTGTCCGTCAACTCCTCGTGGACTACTTAATAATAAAGAGAAACTAAACTTTGTTTTTATACATTTTACTGTGTAACTTTTCACTATTTCTTCCTTATTTCATTTTACTGTCCCAACTCTAAAAAGAGTATAGTGCCCTTTCGTTATTTTTATGAAGACCCCTGATTTATTTTAACGAACCAAGAAAAAAATTGTGCCCATAATGCCAAATGATAAACAAAACCCATGTCCACACATACATAAAATGCTGCTCTCAAGGTGAAAACATATGCTGTTTGTTTTTCAAATGTCTGTTCTCTTGGTTCCGAATGTCTATTCTCTTTATTCAAATTAAATAATATTTAGACTTAAGCATATCAAAATTTTGACCTTATCATAAAACAGTTTTCCGAAACAACATACAAGCGGTTTCTCTTTTGATTCTTTTGCTGTGTTATGTTGATATCTTTCGTCAACTCTCCCGGTTTCCATCTCTATTTCTTTCTCTATACTCTCTCTGTCGCTTTGAATAAAATATCACAACATATGTATGTTTAGTCGAAATTTGTAAATTTATATATGTTTGCATTCACACATATGATTTTTATGAAACATTCATGCCCCAAACATAATATATTCTAACATATTAACATAGATGTCCCAAACATTTAGTGTTAGTTTAGGAACATTACATGTTCGTACTTAAATATATTGTGTTTTAAAATTGTGCCCGAAACACATTTTGTTTATATCGGAACATATGAAAAACATGTTTTTCTAACAGTGTATATATAGTCAAAATTTTATTTCTATAGAAAATTTTGCCAAAATTTTATTTCTATAGAAAATTTTGCCAAAATTTTATTTCTATAGAAAATTTTGCCAAAATTTAATTTATTGTTGTTTTTGATTTCAGCTTAAAATCGGAACGTTCAAGTGTAGTTCACTTTGAGTTGAGTGAATTACCCGAATTTATTCTGATAATTGATTGATAGGTTTGCTGATGAGGAATGTGGTAATTCCGAAACAGCTGTACATCCAAACATCTTGCAGTCTATAGGGCTTTGCCCAAATAAATTTGACAAGATGCTTTTCCTCTGTTGGTTAAGCTATATTTGTAGTTTAGTCAATGCATGGTTTTAAGCTGAACTCAAAAACAACAATAATGATTGAAGAGACAACCAACAATAACAAACAAAATTTTATTTCTATAGAAAATTTTGTCAAAATTTTATTTTAATAGAAAATTTTGTCAAAATTTTATTTTTATAGAAAATTTTGTCAAAATTTTATTTTTATAGAAATTTTTGTCAAAATTTTATTTTTATAGAAAATTTTGTCAAAATTTTATTTCTATAGAAAATTTTGTCAACATTTTATTTCTATAGAAAATTTTGTCAACATTTTATTTCTATAGAAAATGTTGTCAACATTTTATTTCTAGAGACAATTTTGTCAAAATTTTATTTCTATAGAAAATTTTGACAAAATTTTATTTTTATAGAAAATTTTGTCAAAATTTTATGTTTATAGAAAATTTTGTCAAAATTTTATTTTTATAGAAAATTTTGTCAATATTTTATTTCTATAGAAAATTTTGTCAAAATTTTATTTCTATAGAAAATTTTGTAAAAATTTTATTTCTTTAGGAAAATTTTGTCAATATTTTATTTATACATTTTATTTTTATAGAAAATTTTGTCAAAATTTTATTTTTATAGAAATTTTTGTCAAAATTTTATTTTTATAGAAAATTTTGTCAAAATTTTATTTCTATAGAAAATTTTGTCAACATTTTATTTCTATAGAAAATTTTGTCAACATTTTATTTCTATAGAAAATGTTGTCAACATTTTATTTCTAGAGACAATTTTGTCAAAATTTTATTTCTATAGAAAATTTTGACAAAATTTTATTTTTATAGAAAATTTTGTCAAAATTTTATGTTTATAGAAAATTTTGTCAAAATTTTATTTTTATAGAAAATTTTGTCAATATTTTATTTCTATAGAAAATTTTGTCAAAATTTTATTTCTATAGAAAATTTTGTAAAAATTTTATTTCTTTAGGAAAATTTTGTCAATATTTTATTTATACAGAATATTTATTTTATTTCTATATAAAATATGCTCAAAATTTTATTTCTATAGAAAATTTTGACAAAAGTTATATCTGTAGAAAATTTTGTCAAAATTTTATTTCTGTAAAAAAGTTTATTAAAATTTTAGTTCATTAGAAAATTTTGTCAAAAGTTCATTTCTGTAGAAAATTTTGTCAACATTTTATTTCTATAGAAAATTTTGTCATAATTTAGCGAAAATATTATAGTTCTATAGAAAATTTAGCGAAAAGAAAATTTTGTCAAAATTTTATTTCTGTAAAAAACTTTATTAAAATTTTAGTTCATTAGAAAATTTTGTCAAAAGTTCATTTCTGTAGAAAATGTTGTCAAAATTTTATTTCTATAGAAAATTTTGTCAAAATTTAGCGAAAATATTACAGTTCTATAGAAAATTTTGAGAAATTATTATGTAAATAGAAAATTTCGTTGAAATTTTATTTCTATGAACATTTTGTCAATATTTTATTTCTGTAGAAAACTTTATTAAAATTTGAGTTCATTAGAAAATTTTGTCAAAGGTTCATATCTGTAGAACATTTTGTCAAAAGTTCATTTCTATAGAAAATTTTGTCAAAATTTTATTTATATAGAAAATTTTGTCAAAATTTCACTTCTTTAAGAAATTTTGTCAAAGTTTCAGTTCTATAGAAAATTTAGCCAAAATTTTATGAATATAGAAAATTTAGCCAAAATTTTATGTATATAGAAAATTTAGCCAAAATTTTATTTCTTTAGAAAATTTTGCCAATATTTTATTTCTATATAACATTTTTAAAAAATTTTCTTCCTATACAAATATTTTGCATAATTTTGTATCTATATAACATTTTTTTAAAGTTTAATTCTATACAAAATTTTGGCAAAATTTTATTCCTATAGAAAATATTGTTAAAATTATATTTCTATAGAAATGTTTATCAAAATTTTATTTCTACAGAAAATTTTGTAAAAAATTTATTTCTACAGAAATTTTTTAAAAAATTTATTTCTATGGAAAATTAAAAAAAAAAAAAAACACCGAAAATGGACCAAAATTAACCAAATTCCATTTGGCCGACCATCGGACCAAATTTTAAAATGAATAGTTTTTTTGGACAAATTTTGGTCCGATCGGACCAAAATGGTAACCCTCTCTATGACATTCATGGAACATACACTGGCGTCTTTCCTCGATATTAAGAGACTCTCAATTGAAACGGTATTACTTGCATTAGAAAGGAATGGTGTTAGTTATTTTGTAATAGACTGGATTGAGGGAATGTTATTTCGTAGAAATGTCGAAGCGGGAGTAGCAAACTATACAAAATACGGCTACAACAAGGGGACTACCTAAAGGGGGTGTGATATCGTGATTATATTAGTCACTCACAGTAGATGAGATTCTGACTTTTCTGCATAAGAAAGGGATAAAAATAGTGGTTCACTAGAGGAAGACCTGGTCCAACATTTCAAGAACGAGATTGAATCATAAGACTCCAGGCCAAACTGGCTGGAAAATGTATTATGCATACCAAAATTTGGTTGGGGAACGTTGGGGAAATAAGACCTGTCTCTTTTTCTGGCTTTTTACAATAGTTATAAGGCCAGATGCCACGTCTGGTAGACCATTACTAACCACCGGAATCATAGACAGAAATTCAAAGGAATAAACAGGACGGCTCTTAATTATAAAACTGGTGCAATGAGAACAACGGTCACCACAGGAGGTATTGATGGTAGTCTGGCCACTTGATTTGCATATCAGGACGTGGTACTAATGAGATTGAGGAGCATGGGCTCGCTTGGAAGCGCGGATTCTAGACACACAGAACTCGTTCCTTCAGTTGGTCAATATATGAGGACAGACTATATGGCGACTCAGCATGTATATGAGGTAAAGTTGAAATCGATTATCCCAATTGTAGAATATTAAGATGAAAAGCGCATACATATTGGGGATCTGAACATTTATACGGATGACTCGAAAATTGTTGAAGGCACCGGCAGTTGTATTTACAGCAAAGAGTTGCAAATTAGATGGAGTCACATAAGATGGAAGCGGCATGGGTAGCGAGCCTACATTTAAGGTTAGATAGATATCTGTAAAATGTTTTTATTTTGAAGAAGCCGCATGCTTGGCTCGGAATTGATACGAAAATCCTTAAGGGAAGTTAAAAATCTTTGGATCCAAGTAAACTTAACTCTAAGAACAAACTCTTCAATGAAAAGGTTATCAATTTTTGGTCAAGTATTTTTTTATGCTGACTATGCTTCACAAAAATGCCAATTGAGTTTTAAGAACATGAATTCTTTTTGCTGACGACAAAAGTTTTTTTTCACACAAAAATATACTCTCTTGAAAATTCCATTTACCGTTTGCATCTTAAAATTTACGTATGTGGTAGGCCTAATTCAGAGAAAAAAAAAATTAAAACAAAATTTGATCAAAACATTGAGACAATTACACTTTGTTAACAATTGAAACAAATGCAGATTGAAAAAGTCACGTTTTCTAAAAAGAAAATCGTATGAAAGATCTCCCAATAAAATGACCATTCTCTGAATAACATAAAACTATGCCTAATACAAATTTAAGATGATTGTCCAGTAGCCTGCATTTACCGGCCTAAAGTCATAGTGTTAAGACGTGATTTGAATTGAAGTTTCGAATAAATCACAAAAAAATAAACCAGTGAACAAAAAGCTGTCCTCTCTTTATCACAATCCGGAGGAGTCTTAAACAAGAACGAGATAATTGGATAATCTAAAGTTAATTGCTTTTTCTTGGGCTCAGAACAATTCATCGTGGATTATATTTTTTTTTTCATTCTACATAAATACTGATACCAGACTATTTAAATGATCAATCTCTAGAATCACATTACGCGAGTAAAGAAGAAATTTCGTTGAATTTAAAATCCCAAATAAACATAATCGAAATCCTCGCTATGAAGTATTTAAATATTATATCAATATTGCTTGTAACCATCCTGTCTGGTAATATGTGTTCAGCTCTATTCTTTAAACCCTGGATTCATAGTGCAAAGAAATCATATTTCTCCGATGGTACTGGATCAGATTTTGCCTACCAAAATCCTTGTCATTATGGATACAATAGTTACCATACCAATGGTATTGGATCAGATTTTGCCTACCAAAATCCTTATTATTATTATGGATACAATAGCCAATACAACAATTACCCTACCAATGGTTATTATTATGGTGTTGGAGGAAAGAGGGTCAAAAATTATGGTTCGTCATATAGACCCAGTAATAGCGGAAATGCAAAACGTACCGGACGTACCTATACTGATATTGCAAGAAGAATGAATGGAAATCCTTATATATTCGTTGACAAAAACCCATATCCGGCTCAACCCTTTGCTCCATTTGGTGGTCACTAATTGAAAATATTCAAAAAGTTCTATACTGAAATAATAAATGTAGTTTTAATAAAAAGTAAACATTATTTTAATTTAAATTATTAAAAACATAAAATGTTACATAATAAACCCCCAGAAAAAAGCAAAGGAATTTTTTACGCCCGATTTAACATTATTTTAGTTAATGAGGATTTGTTGAGTTTAGTTGAATTTGGTCAATATGTTCAAACCATTTTTTTTTTAGCTTACTCTAATGACATGTATCATGTTGCAATTAGTAAATTATTTTAGTTAAAATTTTCTAAAATAAACTAAGATTTTCTTTCATGGTGGATTCACTTTTTTCAGGTATTCACCAATGTTTGTTTATCCTACACTGAAAAAAAACATACTCGGTTCCAAAGATTTTGTCTTTACTTTAAAAAATTTGGTATTGATTCCGAGCCAAGTAAGGATACTTTTAAGACACAATTCTCTTTTAAATTTAGGTTTTGTGTACTTGCTTCTAGGAAGCAAATTTTAATTGTTCGCTTTCTCAGCTTTTTTCTTCATATGCTATCAAAGTCCTTTAAAAACGAGTTAACGGCAACTTTATTTTCCAAAATAGGACTCGACTTCCAGTAGAAATTATGCTTATGTTTGAAGTAAAAAACTTCTTTAAAATAAAGTTTTGAAAAACATGTCCTATATTTGAACGATTTTTTGCTTTGTAGTCAAGATGCAAAGGACAACAAATTTAAAGACAATTTCATTAAATTTAAAGAATTTTTCTGAATTATTAAAGTCAAGTTGACCTTAGCCTATAAATTTTTTCTTTCATGTTAAGATACCCATTTTTAAGTCAAATCACTTAATTATAAGGACAATACGACTTCATTGAAAAGTTTATCGACTTTTGGACAAGGAAAATAACTTTATTTTAGAGAAATGCGTCTTCTATGCTAAGCAAAATTTGTATTCGTATTTTAAAGATATGAAATCTTTGACCTCACGACAATATTTTTTTCAGTGTAAGTGACAAAATTTTCTATCGAAATAAAATTTTGACAAAATTTTCTATAAAAATACAATTTTGACAAAATTTTCTATCGACATAAAATTTGGACAAAATTTTCTATAGAAATAAAATATGGATAAAAATTTCCATAGAAATAAAATATGGAAAAAATTTCTATAGAAATAAAATTTTGACAAAATTTCCGTAGAAGTAAAATTTTGACAAAATTTTCTGTAGAAATAAAATTTTGACAAAAAATTCTATAGAAATAAAATTTTGACAAATTTTTTTATAAAAAAAATTTTAAACAAATTTTTTCTAAAAATTTTACAAATCTTTTCTATAGAAATACAATTTCGACATAATTTTCGATAGAAATAAAATTTTGACAATATTTTCTATAGAAATAAAATTTTGACAACATTTTGTATAGAAATTAAATTTTTTACAAAGTTTTTTATAGAAATAAAATTTTGACAAAATTTTCTATACAACTAAAATTTTGACAAAATGTTCTTAGAAATAATGAAAATGTTTGTAGAAAGATTTATTTCGGCAAAAGCCGACTATCATAAACCTTTTTTCGGAAGGTTCAAGGTGGTTCACTTTGGGTTTAGTGAACTACGCGAATTTATTGTGATAATTGGTTGATAGTTTTTCTGCAAGTAGAGGATGCTGATGAGGAAGGCGGTAATTCCGAAACGTGCAGTCTATAGGGCTTTGCCCAAATAAATTTGACAAAATTTTCTACAGAAATATAATTTTGACGAAATTTTCTATAGAAATAGAATTTTGACAAAATTTTCTTTAGAAATAAAATTTGACAAAATGTCTATAGAAATAAAATTTCGACAAAATTTTCTGTAGATATAAAATTTTCTATAAAAAAAAAAATTGACTAAATGTTTATAGAAATAAAATTTCGACAACATTTTCTGTAAAAATAAAATTTTGACAAAATTTTCTATAGAAATAAAATTTGACAAAATGTCTATAGAAATAAAATTTCGTCAAAATTTTCTTAGAAAAAAATGTTGGCAAAATTTTCTGTAGAAATAAAATTTTGAAAAATGTCTTCTATTGAAATAAAAATTTTACAAATCTTTTCTATAGAAATAAAATTATGACAAAATTTTCTATAGAAATAAAATTTCGACGAAAATTTCTATGGAAATAACATTTTGAGAAAATTTTCTATAGAAATAAAGTTTTAACAAAAAAAAAAAAATAAAGAAATAAACATTTTACAAATCTTTTTTATAAAAGTAAAATTTTGACATAATTTTCGATAGAAATAAAATTTTGACAAAATTTTCTATAGAAATAAAATTTTCACAAAGTTTTCTATAGAAATAAAAGTTTGACAAAATGTTCATAGAAATAAAAATTTGATAACATTTTCGATAGATATACAATTTTAACAAAATTTTCTAATGAAATAGAATTTTGACAAAATTTTTCTATAGAAGTATAATTTTGACAAAATTTTCTATAGAGATAAAATTTTGGCGAAATTTTCTATAGAAATAAAATTTGACAAAATGTTCATAGAAATAAAATTTCGACGAATTTTTCTATAGAAATAAAATTTTGAAAAAATTATACTTCTATAGAAAAAATTTTTGACAAAATTTTCTATAGAAATAAAATTTTGACAGTTTTTTTTATAGATTTAAATTTTGAAAAAATTTTTATAACAATAAAATTTTGACAAATTTTCTATAGAAATACAATTTGACAATTTTTTTTTATAAAACTTAAATTTTGATAAAATTCAATAGAAATAAAATGGCAAAATTTCAATAGAAATAAAATTTTGAGAAAATTTTCTAAATAATATAAAAAAATAAAATTAAAACAAGTATATACGGCCGTAAGTTCGGCCAGGCCGAAGCTTATGTACCCTCCATCATGGATTGCGTAGAAACTTCTTCTAAACACTGCCACCCACAATCGAATTACTTAAGTTGCGGTAACGCTTGCCGATGGCAAGGTATCTTAAAACCTCCTAACACCATCTTCTAAATTGTATGTAAGTCCATACGTGGTATATATTAAATCAAAAAAGATCGATCCAATACGTATATAATTCAGTTTGACAAAGTAGACATAAAATTTTGACAAAATTTTCTACAGAAATAAAATTTTAACAAAATTTTCTATAGAAATAAAATTTTCACAAACTTTTCTATAGAAATAAAAATTTTCACAAAATTTTCTATAGAAAGAAAATTTTGACAAAAATGTCTACAGAAATAAAATTTTAACAAAATTTTCTATAGAAATAAACTTTTGACAAAATTTTCTATAGAAATAAAATCTTGGTAGATTATTTTTGGCTCGATTTTCTATAGAAAGAAAATTTTGACAAAAATGTCTACAGAAATAAAATTTTAACAACATTTTCTATATAAATAAATTTTGAACAAAATTTTCTATAGAAATAAAATTTTGACAATGATGAAAATTTTATTATGAACCGAATAAAATTTTAACAAAATTTTCTCTAGAAATAAAATTTTGACAAAATTTTCTATAGAAATAAAATTTTGGTAGATTATTTTTGGCTCTAGTGGCAACCATGATTATGAACCGATATGGACCAATTTTTGTGTGATTGGACCAATTTTGGTATGGTTGTTAGCGACCATATACTAACACCACGTTCCTAATTCGAACCGGATCGGATGAATTTTGCTCCTCCAAGAGGCTCCGGAGGTCAAATCTGGAGAACGTTTTATATGGGGGCTATATATAATTATGGACCGATATGGACCAATTTTTGAACGGTTGCTAGAGACCATATACCAATACCATGTACCAAATTTGAGCCGGATCGGATGAAATTTGCTTCTCTTAGAGGCTCCGCAACCCAAATCTGGGGATCGGTTTATATGTGCGCTATATATAATTATCGACCGATGTCGACCAATTTTTGCATGATTGTTAGAGACCATATACTAACACCATGTACCAAATTTCAGCCGGATCGGATTAAATATGCTGCTTTTAGAGGCTCCACAAGCCAAATCTGGGGATCGGTTTATATGGGGGGTATATATAATTATGGACCGATATGGACCAATTTTTGCATGGTTGTTAGAGACCATATACCAACACCATGTACCAAATTTCAGCCGGATCGGATGAAATATGCTTCTGTTAGAGGCTCCACAAGCCAAATCTGAGGGTCCCTTTATATGGGGGCTATACGTAAAAGTGGACCGATATGGCCCATTTTCAATACCATCCGACCTACATCGATAACAACTACTTGTGCCAAGTTTCAAGTCGATAGCTTGTTTCGTTCGGAAGTTAGCGTGATTTCAACAGACGGACGGACGGACGGACGGACATGCTTAGATCGACTCAGAATTTCACCACGACCCAGAATATATATACTTTATGGGGTCTTAGAGCAATATTTCGATGTGTTACAAACGGAATGACAAAGTTAATATACCCCCATCCTATGATGGAGGGTATAAAAAAAATAAGTAAGGAAAGTCGGGAGGGCCGACTATATTTTTTATAGATATATATGTATTAGAAGTTTAGGAAAATTAGAGTCATTTTTACAAATTTTCGACTAAGCGTTGGCGATTTTATGGGAGCTATATCTAAATCTGAAACGATTTCAACCAAATTTGGCACGCATAGCTACAATGCTAATTCTACTCTTTGTGCAAAATTTCAACTAAATCGCAGTAAAAAATTGGCTTCTGCGGTCATATGAGTGTAAATCAGGCGAAAGCTATAAATGTGATCTATATATAAATCTGAACCGACTTCAACCAAATTTGGTACAGACAGTTGGAATTTTAATTTTCCAAAATTTCAACCAAATTGGGGTAAAACTCTGGCTTCTGGGGCCATTTAAGTTCATATCGGGCGAAAGATATATATGGGAGCTATATCTAAATTTGAACCGATTTCTTCCAAAATCAATAGGGTTCTATTCTGACCCAAAACACATACTTGTGCCAAATTTGAAGTCGATTGGACTAAAACTGCGACCTAGACTTTGATCACAAAAATGTGTTTACAGACAGACGGACATGGCTATATCGACTCAGGAGCCCACCCTGAGCATTTTTGCCAAAGACACCATGTGTCTCGTCTCCTTCTAGATATTGCAAACATATGCACTAACTTATAACACCCTGTTCCACAGTGTGGCACAGTGTATACAAATTGACAAAATAAAGACATAAAAATTGTACAAATCTTTTCTATAAAAATATAATTTTTACATAATTTTCTATAGAAATAAAATTTTGACAAAATTTTCTATGGAAATAAAATTTGACAAAATTTTCTATAGAAATAAAATTTGACAAAATGTTCGACGAAATTTTATGTAGAAATAAAATTTTGACAACATTTTTTATACAAATAAAATTTTGACAAAATTGTCTGTAGAAATAATATTTTGGCAAAATTTTCTATAGAAATGAAATTTTGTCAAAATCTTCAATAGAAATAAAATTTTGACAAATTTTTTCTATAACAGGTTGGCTGATAAGTCCCCGGTCTAACAAAGAAAAACATATTTTTTTTTGTCAAAATTCGTTTTTATTATTTAACATAGTTCCCTTCAAGAGCGATACAACGATTATAACGACCTTCCAATTTTTTGATACCATTTTGGTAGTACTCCTTCGGTTTTGCCTCAAAATAGGCCTCAGTTTCGGCGATCAAATTTTTGCAGCCAAATTTTTTCCTTGCAAGCATCCTTTTGAGGTTTGAGAACAAGAAAAAGTCGCTGGGGGCCAGATCTGGAGAATACGGTGGGTGGGAAAGCAATAATATAAGGCCTCTACTATCTCGATCAACTTCATTTTACGGTCATTCAAAATCATTTAGTGGATTTTTTTGATGTTTTTGTCGGTAACCACCTCTTTCGGGCGTCCACAGCGTTCACCGTCCTCCGTGCTCATTTCACCATGCTTGAATTTTGCATACCAATCAATTATTGTTGATTTCCCTGGGGCAGAGTCCGGAAACTCATTATCAAGCCAAGTTTTTGCTTCCACCGTATTTTTTCCCTTCAGAAAACAGTATTTTATCAAAACACGAAATTCCTTTTTTTTTCATTTTTTTCACAATAACAAAAATTGCTTCACAAAAGACGCTCTATCTCACAAACTAATTGACTTACAGACGTCAAATTTTGACACGAAGCATTTGCTAGTATTAAATAATATGCATTTAATACTAGCAACGTCATCTATGTATCAGACCGGGGACTTATCAGCCAACCTGTTAGATTTAAATTTTGACAACTTTTCTACAAAGAAAATGTTGACTTCTATGGATTGGTATCAATATGAAAATCATAAGTGGAAAGACAAAATCTTTGGAATCTGGCAAGTTTTTTTTTTCAATGTAGTCTTTCTTAGCAATTTCAAAATTTGTTTCAGTGCAGAAGGCTGATTATAACCTGTCTTGCATATCATATATAAGACCTATTTTTTTGTACACTCATGGAACACGTCGCCAGATCATGTAATACTTAATGTGTTAATTGTTATTACTGTTTATGAGCATAGATAATTACATTCTTCAACAAATGACAATGAAATTGAAATGTAGCAAATTTACTAAATGCCAGGCTATGTTGTATGTGAAATGGTCCACAATGCAGACATGTTGAGTTTATGTTTATCACAAGTGATTTCTTTAATTATTTGTACTTATAACAAAAAAAAAATCCAATCACAAGAAGACAAAAAGTAACAATAATCCCAAATGATGCCGCCTTCTCTATTGTAATAAGTTATATAATAGAAAATTTGATTTTGAATAAAAGACGTTCATCATTTCAATTGTAACACATTTTTAGTTGGTTAAAATGTTGAAATAAAATTTAAAAAATCTTCGTCATATATAATTTAATTGATTGTAAATTTAATTGTATGTCCATATTATTGACTACATAAGTATTTTACTCACATAAAGTTGTGGTTAAATTCCCATATATCCACATTTAATTCCAGAGGGAATCACCCAAATCATATATTTATTTATACAAATGTATGTGTGTCAAGTATTTATTTGAAAGTAACGGACATTTAGTTTAATATCATATAATATATACACACTGCTAAAAAAATATAGGTAAGTCTACAAATAATTACGAATCGATATGGACTTTTGCACGGTACGTAGAGAGCCAGAATTGAAATATGGGGTCGGTTATATGGGGGCTATATACAATTATGAACTTGATATGGACCAATTTTTGTGTGATTGGGAATCGATTTATCTGAGGGCTATATATATACCTAGTTAGGCATGGCTGTTAACGGCCATATACTAGCACAATGTACCAAATTTCAACTGACTCGGATGAAATTTGCTCCTCCAAGAGGCTCCAAAATCAAATCTTGGGATCGGTTTATATGGGGGCTATATACACGGTTGAAAAAGACTGTTTTTCATATGTTTGGCTATAAACATTATATGTTTGGAACACAAATTTTTAAACACAATATTTTTGAGTGCAAGCATATAATGTTCATAAACTAGCATAACATGTTTGGGACATATATGTTAATATGTTAGAACATATTATGTTTGGGACATAAAATGTTTGTAAATATAATATGCTTGAATGCAAACATATATTAATTTAGAAATAGCCTATAAACATATATGTGTTTAGTAGCTTGGAGCGCTATTTAACAGGGAGCGATATTGAATTAAGTTGGTGGTTGTTGCTTGTTATTACAAAATTAACATTTTATTTTTCCTTGGGCAATTGATCAGCTACTTCTTTGATCCTTACAAACTGTGTGGTCCGCTGTTCGAATCCCCGTCCGGCAAAAGGTAAAATTAAAATAAAATAAAAAATCATAAAATTGAATAATTTCTTCTACAATGTTTGTATTACAGAAAAAGGTGCTAAGAACTAAAAAATCTCGTGGAAGTGAGAAAGATGTCGGGGAATATACAATTGGTCAGAAACAAAATTTTGAGCATTCAGGTCGAAAACCTATGTTGTTAGCACCTATATTACCTGTTTATTTTCATAATTCATTATGATTGTAAATATATAAATAAATAAATAAAATTTTGAGCACAATATTGTTTGGGAGAATTTTTTTTAAGCATATAATATTTTTGGGTGCAAAATGCTTCCAAACATATTATATGGTCACATAATAACATATTGTTTTTTGGAAGATAACATTATTGAATTTGGATGGAAAAATACAAAATGTTTGGAACTTAGACTACCCAAACATATATTGTTTAGACCAATATGCTTTCAAACATATTATATATTGGTAGAGATCAAACATAAAGGGTGATTCTTTTGAGGTTAGGATTTTCATGCATTAGTATTTGACAGATCACGTGGGATTTCAGACATGGTGTCAAAGAGAAAGATGCTCAGTATGCTTTGACATTTCATCATGAATAGACTTACTAACGAGCAACGCTTGCAAATCATTGAATTTTATTACCAAAGTCAGTGGCAGAAAATCCGCTTTTTTATCGACAAATTTTGTTCAGCGATGAGGCTCATTTCTGGTTGAATGGCTACGTAAATAAGCAAAATGCCGCATTTGGAGTGAAGAGCAACCAGAAGTCGTTCAAGAACTGCCCATGCATCCCGAAAAATGCACTGTTTGGTGTGGTTTGTACGCTGGTTGTACGCTGGTGGTTTGTACGCTGGTTGGACCGTATTTTTTCAAAGATGCTGTTGGACGCAACGTTACGGTGAATGGCGATCGCTATCGTTCGATGCTAACAAACTTTTTGTTGCCAAAAATGGAAGAACTGAACTTGGTTGACATGTGGTTTCAACAAGATGGCGCTACATGCCACACAGCTCGCGATTCTATGGCCATTTTGAGGGAAAACTTCGGAGAACAATTCATCTCAAGAAATGGACCGGTAAGTTGGCCACCAAGATCATGCGATTTGACGCCTTTAGACTATTTTTTGTGGGGCTACGTCAAGTCTAAAGTCTACAGAAATAAGCCAGCAACTATTCCAGCTTCGGAAGACAACATTTCCGAAGAAATTCGGGCTATTCCGGCCGAAATGCTCGAAAAAGTTGCCCAAAATTGGACTTTCCGAATGGACCACCTAAGACGCAGCCGCGGTCAACATTTAAATGAAATTATCTTCAAAAAGTAAATGTCATGGACCAATCTAACGTTTCAAATAAAGAACCGATGAGATTTTGCAAATTTTATGCGTTTTTTTTTTTAAAAAAGTTATCAAGCTCTTAACAAATCACCCTTTATAAATGTGTGGGCAATACCCAAAAATGTATATGCTTGAAGCAAAATATGTTTGGGAGTATATGTTACAGAAGCGATTTTTTGTGAGGGTGTATGATTATGGACTTATATGGACACTTTTAGCATGGTTGTTAAATATCATATACTACCACCACGTACCAAATTTCAACCAGATCGGATGAATTTTGCTTCTCCATAAGGCACCGGATGTCAAATCTGGGGATCGGTTTATATGGGAGCTATATATGAACCAATTCCTGCATGATTGTTGGATACCATATACTAACATCACGTAACAAATTTCAACCGAATCGGATGAATTTTGCTCTTCCAAGGGGCTCCGGAGGTCAAATCTGGGGATCGGTTTATATGGAGCATATATATAATTATTGACCGATTTCGACCAATTTTTGCATGGGTGTTCGAGGCCATATATTAACACCACGTACCAAATTTGAATTGAAACTGAATTTTGGTCTTCCAAGAGGCTCCAGAGGTCAAATCTGGTGATCGGTTTATATGGCGGCTATATATAATTATGGACCGATGTTGACCAATTTTTGCATGGTCATTAGAGACCATATACTTACACCATGTACCAACTTTCAGCCGGATCGGATGAAATTTGCTTCTCTTAAAGGATCCGCAAGCCAAATCGGGGGATCGGTTTATATGGGGGCTATATATAATTATGGACAGATGTGGACCAATTTTTGCATTGTTGTTAGAGATCATATGCTGACACCACGTATCAAATTCCAATTGAATCAGATGAGTTTTGGTCTTCCAACAGGCTCCGGAGGTCATATTTCAAAAAATAAAACATGCACAAATGAAACATTTTTATTTAAAAAGATAACATTACAAAAAAAAAGATAACATCTGATGATCGGTTTGTATTGGGGCTATATATAATTATTGACCGATGTGGACCAATTTTTGCACTGTCATTAGAGACCATATATTAACACCGCGTAGCAAATTTTAACCGGATCGGATGAATTTTGCTCCTCTTAGAGGCTCCAGAGGTGAAATCTGGGGATCGGTTTATATGGGAGCTACCTAACCTAACCTGAGAGAACCTAACCTAACCTGACCTAACCTAACCTAACCTAACCTAACCTAACCTAACCTAACACCATGTACCAAATTTCAGCCGGATCGGATGAAATTTTCTTCTCTTAGAGGCTCCGCAAACCAAATTTGGGGGGTCCGTTTAAATGGGGGCTATACGTAAAAGTGGACCGATATGGCCCATTTGCAATACCATGCGACGTACATTAAGATATATATATATATATATATATATATATATATATATATATATATATATATATATATATATATATATATATATATATATATATATATATATATATATATATATATATATATATATATATATATATATATATATATATATATATATATATATATATATATATATATATATATATATATATATATATATATATATATATATATATCGGTCCACTTTTACGTATAGCCCCCATATAAACGGACCCCCAAATTTGGTTTGCGGAGCCTCTAAGAGAAGAAAATTTCATCCGATCCGGCTGAAATTTGGTACATGGTGTTAGGTTAGGTTAGGTTAGGTTAGGTTACGTTAGGTTAGGTTAGGTTAGGTTAGGTTAGGTTAGGTTAGGTTAGGTTAGGTTAGGTCAGGTTAGGTTAGGTTAGGTTATGTTGCAGCCGATGTATCAGGCTCACTTAGACTATTCAGTCCATTGTGTTACCACAGTGGTGAACTTCGCTCTTATCACTGAGTGCTGTCCGATTCCAATATTAAACCAATATTTCGATGTGTTACAAACAGAATGACAAAGTTAATATATCCCCATCCTATGGTGGAGGGTATAAAAAATGTGTCCAACTTTTAATAAATTATTGAATTAGTTTTTTCGTAGATCTTTTGTGACAAAAAAATTAGAAATTACTTTCAACGTACTTTTATGAAAATCGGGTTTGCCGATTGTTTGTTAAAAAAAAACGCATTTTTATGAAAACCGGTCATGCCGGTTGTTTGTTTAAAAAAACGACGTCCACAGGTTTTGCAAAAAGATTCGGGGTTTTTAAAACCGTGAAAATCGAATTTAAAAAATCGTGGATTTACGCGTATGAGCCCGGTAGTAAACAGCAGTAGAAAGTTCGACACCTGAACAAGCGGCTAATGAGTTCAGCATGCATTTTTTTGGAGATACCTCAATCAGAGTGGCAAAAATGCTTCGACAATTGAATCAAGCGAAATGTATAGATATTAATGGGGAATATTTTGCAAAAAAAAAAAAAGAAAAACAATAAAGCGGTTTTCGATGATTAATATTTGTTTTCGTATATAGAACGTAACTCTCGTAGTATGTAATGTTTCATGATTTAACTAAAAATTCAGTGCAATAATGAACAATTACTACACTGATAGAAAAAGTTTCGTTATATTAACGAAATGTGTCATTAAAAGTGAGCCAACGAAACAAATTCGTTAATCCAATGAAATGTTTCGTTATTATGATGAATTTTCTGTTACTCAACGTAACGTTTCGTACTATTAACGAATATTTTCATTGTATTAATGAAAATGTTTCGTTATATCAATGAAAAATTTTCATTGGCTCAATTTTAATGAAATTTTTTTTGTGTGTAGGGTGTCCAAAACCGACACCGGTTAACCGATTAGCCGGATTCAGTTACACAAACCGAAACCGGATAATGAAAAAATTGGCATTTTCGGTTAACGGCGAAAACCGGGTTTTGACCATCGGTTTACCGGTTTTCTGTATTTCAACGAAATTTCATTCTATTTTTCATATATTTCTTCCAAAAGTGGAACTTTTTGCAGCGATATACTGAAGTTGAGAAACAAATGACTACCCTAGGGGAAATTAGTGTAAATTGCCACTAATGGACCCATTACAGGACTGGTACTAGTGCTCCAGTTTATCAACATTTTTAAATGTCATATAATTTATTGATTTTTATACTCACTTGATATTAAAATCTTTTTGAATCCACACCTTTACTACAAAACAACTATCAGAATTATTTATTGTTCAACATATTCCTTTCTGGTGCGATATGGATGGAAACAGGGTCCTAAAATTGTGTCCCAGACTGTTTCATGAGCAGTTGTCTATGGGGAAGTCCTACTTAGTTGTTCCACACGGATGAAAAAGACTGTTTTTCATATGTTTGGCTATAAACATTATATGTTTGGAACACAAATTTTTAAACACAATATTTTTGAGTGCAAGCATATAATGTTCATAAACTAGCATAACATGTTTGGGACATATATGTTAATATGTTAGAACATATTATGTTTGGGACATAAAATGTTTGTAAATATAATATGCTTGGATGCAAACATATATTAATTTAGAAATAGTCTATAAACATATATGTGTTTAGTAGCTTGGAGCGCTATTTAACAGGGAGCGATATTGAATTAAGATGGTGGTTGTTGCTTGTTATTACAAAATTAACATTTTATTTTTCCTTGGGCAATTGATCTGCTACTTCTTTGATCCTTACAAACTGTGTGGTCCGCTGTTCGAATCCCCGTCCGGCAAAAGGTAAAATTAAAATAAAAAAAATCATAAAATTGAATAATTTCTTCTACAATGTTTGTATTACAGAAAAAGGTGCTAAGAACTAAAAAATCTCGTGGAAGTGAGAAAGATGTGGGGGAATATACAATTAGGCAGAAACAAAATTTTGAGCATTCAGGTCGAAAACCTATGTTGTTAGCACCTATATTACCTGTTTATTTTCATAATTCATTATGATTGTAAATATATAAATAAATAAATAAAATTTTGAGCACAATATAGTTTGGGAGAATTTTTTTAAGCATATAATATTTTTGGGTGCAAAATGCTTCCAAACATTTAATTATACAATTATTTTTCGAGCTTTTATGGACAGATATAGATTAAGGAACATGGTTAATAGAGCCATTGAAAAGAAAACGCCAGATACAAATCTATACACCCCTGGACTGTACATGTTTCGGTTCGGGCGAATGAACCTTTCTACAGCCTTTAGTATAGATCTGGCTGGGAGAGATAACTCAATTTTGGGCCCTTTATGCTAACTCCTTATGGAGAAAACATTTGGGAAATTTCCTCTTACAAATTGAATCATCTTTTCTCCCACTGTACATCATCTTTTCATATAACTTACAAGTCCCTTAATCTTATTTTTATTTCGTTTTGTTACATAGTAATGCAACAACACGAAATTTATTTTTAGAAAGCTAATTTGTTAGAATTCACCTAAGTGGTGAACAGTCGAACAATGCTTATTGTTTCTACAGTCCACTACAACATATGACAATTAACAGAAACTGGTTTCCAGGATACAACAACAATTCTAACGCGTACATTAGTCGTGTTTTTCCTAGTTTTACGACGGGCTCATCGTTGCTTATTATATTTCATGTTAGCCTGATACCGAAACAGGCAATTGACGTCCAAATGCATTATATTTAATTATACAATTATTTTTCGAGCTTTTATGCAAATATATAGATTAAGGAACATGTTCACATATAACATATTGTTTTTTGGAATACAACATTTGGATGAATTTGGATGCAAAAATAAAAAATGTTTGGAACTTAGACTACCCAAACATATATTGTTTAGACCAATATGCTTTCAAACATATTATATATTGGAAGAGATCAAACATATAAATTTTTGGGCAATACCCAAAAATGTATATGCTTGAAGCAAAATATGTTTGGGAGTATATGTTACAGAAGCGATTTTTTGTGAGGGTGCAGGACGTGTCGTTTGGGATGAGTTCCAGTCGTGTCCCAGCCAGTGACAAATCCATGTTAAAGTGACCGGTTCGGTTCCATACGCTTGGACCAGAACTGTGACTGGTCCATATACACCAGGGAGTAACCCTGTACCGGTCCTGGGGTTGATCCATTTCCCTTAGGGTATTTACAAAACAGTTTCACTAAGTAAATTAATAGATTTTATTCAAACGACATTCCACTTATTTAGTTGTAGTCCTTTCTTTGAGCGCAAATAATCCCGAATTTATTAGAAGCTTTGTTACATTGTCTAAAATCTTTTTTTATTTGCTTGTAAAGGTGGCAGCCCGATGTAATACCACATTGGTGAACTTCTCTCTTATCACTGAGTGCTGTCCGATTCCATGTTAAACTCAATGACAAGGGACCTCCTTTTTATAGCCGAGTCCGAACGGCGTTAGAGAACTTAGAGAAGTTTTGGAACCCTCAGAAATGTCACCAGCATTACTGAGGTGGGATAATTCACCGCTGAAAAATTTTTTGGTGTTCGGTCGAAGCAGGAATCGAACCCACGACCTTGTGTATGCAAGGCGGGCATGCTAACCATTGCACCACGGTGACTCCCTTGTAAAGACAATGTTGTATGTCTAAAATGTCGGTCCTCAGAAAAGACAAAAATTCTCCCCGGTCTGACACATAGATGGCGTCGCTGGTATTAAATGCATATTATTTTTATATAGTACCAACCTTCAAATGATTCGTGTAAAAATTTGACGTCTGTAAGTCAATTAGTTTGTGAAAGCGCGTCTTTTGTGAAGCAACTTGGCTTGATAATGAGTTTCCAGACTTTCCCCAGGGAAATCAATAATAATTGATTGGCATGCAAATTCAAGCGTAGTGAAATGAGCACGGAGGACGGTGAACGCAGTGGACGCCCGAAAGAGGTGGTTACCGACGAAAACATCAAAAAAATCCACAAAATGATTTTGAATGACCGTAAAATGAAGTTGATCGAGATAGCAGAGGCCTTAAAGATATCAAAGGAACGTGTGGTCATATCATTCATCAATATTTGGATATGCGGAAGCTCTTTGCAAAATGGGCTCACATTTGACCAAAAACAACAACGTGTTGATGATTCTGAGCGTTGTTTGCAGCTGTTAACTCGTAATACACCCGAGTTTTTCCATCGATATGTGACAATGGATGAAACATGGCTCCATCACTATACTCGTGAGTCCAATCGACAGTCGGCGGAGTGGACAGTGACCGGTGAACCGCCTCCGAAGCGTGGAAAGACTCAAAAGTCCGCTGGCAAAGTAATGGCCTCTGTTTTTTGGGATGCGCATGGAATAATTTTTATTGATTATCTTGAGAAGGGGAAAACCATCAACAGTGACTATTATATGGCGTTATTGGAGCGTTTTAAGGTCGAAATCGCGGCAAAAAGGCCCCATATGAAGAAGAAAAAAGTGTTGTTCCACCAAGACAATGCATCGTGCCACAAGTCATTGAGAACGATGGCGAAAATTCGTGAATTGGGCTTCGAATTGCTTCCCCACCCACCGTATTCTCCAGATCTGGCCCCCAGCAACTTTTTCTTGTTCTCAGACCTCAAAAGGATGCTCGCAGGGAAAAAAATTGGCTGCAATGAAGAGGTGATCGCCGAAACTGAGACCTATTTTGAGGCAAAACCGAAGGAGTACTACCAACATGGTATCAAAAAATTGGAAGGTCGTTATAATCGTTGTATCGCTCTTGAAGGGAACTATTTTGAATAATAATAAAATAATTTTGACAAAAAAATGTGTTTTTCTTTGTTATACCGGGACTTATCAACCAACCTCTTATAGTAGACAAAAGAAAGCTCGATTAACAAAAGAAAGGTCAATTAAATACGTATATATTCAGTTCTTGACCGGTATATAGGGAAGAAATAATTACGAACCGATATGAACTTTTGTGTGGTAATTCTAGAGCCAGAATTGAAATATGGGGATCGCTTTATATGGGGGCTACATACAATTATGAACACGAGTCTACCAAAAATGGCATATTTTTTACTAACTGGTAGATTGGTAGAATTCTTGATGTTTTGGAAGATTTTGCAAAATATTAATATCTTTTTGACTCCACACTTTTATTGCAATACAACTATCAGAATTATTTATTGTTCAACATATTCCTTTCTGGTGCGATATGGATGGAAACAGGGCCCTAAAAGTTTGTCCCAGACTGTTTCATGAGCAGTTGTCTATGGGGAAGTCCTACTAAGTTCCAGGACGTGTCGTTTGGGATGAGTCCCAGTCGTGTCCTAGAGTGTAAATTTTCCCAGCCAATGACAAATCCATGTTAAAGTGACCGGTTCGGTTCCATACGCTTAGGCCAGAACTGTGACTGGTCCATACACACCAGGGACTAACCCTGTACCGGTCCTGGGGTTGATCCTTTTCCCAATACAGTTTCACTAAGTAAGTTAATAGGTTTTATTCAAACGACATTCCACTTAGTTATAAAGTCCTTTCTTTGAGCGCAAATAATCCCGAATTTATTAGAAGCGTTGTGACATTGTCTAAAATCTTTTTTTATTTGCTTGTAAAGACAATGTTGTATGTCTAAAATGTCGGTCCTCAGAAAAGAAAACCGAAACCCGGTTTTTTTAAAATTGGGATTTTCGCATAAACCGAAAACCGTCTTTTCAAAAAACCGGTTATTTGGGCACCCTAACAATTACGTTATATTAACTGAATTATTTTTGGTAATATTAAATTTCTTTAATATTACCAAACTTTTTCTACCAGTGTACTGTACAACATATCAGCCTCTTATTGCAATACATACAACATTGTGTTCAAACTCATCAAGACTTGTGTAATTTTTCAATAACTGTCTTAGAATGATGCGCTATGGCAAGAATTGTAAATACGTGATTCGAATATTCTTGCTAATGAAATGGAGAGAATGTTGATCATTCTTTGTGGTCGCTTGTATCGTATGGTATCGTATATGTCCAAAGAATAATTTCACCATAGAGAGGGGAAGAACAGATTTCTAGTAAATAGCATAAAATGAATTTAGATATGAATCAATGTTTCAGTTATAACCAAGTTGCCATTGCCATCGTCGAAGTAGTAGCCGATTGAAGAGCTGATTATTTCGAAATAAAAATAAAGATCGAAAGAGAACACATATTGTCAGTTAACAGGAAGACAATGAAGATACTTCTGCTCATACTAATATTTATAAATATTTGTATACCTTTGATATGGGCTCAGAATTGGTATCGCACCAATGCAAATGGCCGAAGAAGATCCGCTTCATATGGTCGATCATATATGGATATAGCTCGTATTGTAAATCCCGATCAATATGTATTTGTAAGAGAACGTCCGTATCCTGGACAACCATTTTATCCTGAAGGTTAATGCCTGTCGTCCATACATAGTTTTTCTGTAGATGCTTATTTTATTAATGTATAGTGAATTGTTTTATTATTATTATTTTTAAGAGGTGTGTCATGACGTGATGAGTGTGTTGTATTGCCATAAACGAAAAAACGTGTAATGAATAAATTAATTGCATTTAATTAAGTAGTGTTTGTTTTTTATGTTACACTTTTTACACATTTTATTATTTTTGAAATAGAGTTTATTTACCTTTTTGGATTCTCTGATATGTAAGTCAAGTTTAAGGTTACCTATTGAGTCACTAGAGTAAACGGTATGTGCTTTGGTAGTATTACTTTTCAGGCAAAGGAATTTCATAGTAAAGGGTGATTTTTTAATATGAAGACGAAAAATCATTGTTGTGGTTTTTTGATTTCAGCTTAAAACCATGCATTGACTAAACCAAAAGTGTAGCTTAACCAACAGAGGAAAAGAATGTTTGTCAAATTTATTTGGGCAAAACCCTATAGACTGCAAGATGGTTGGATGGACGCAAGTTTCGAAATTACCACATTCCTCATCAGCATCCTCTACTTGCAGCAAAACTATCAACCAATTATCAGAATAAATCCAGGCAGTTCACTAAACCCAAAAGTAAACCACACTTGAACCTTACGAAAAAAGGTTTTAAAGGGTGATTCTTTTGAGGTTAGGATTTTCATGCATTAGTATTTGACAGATCACGTGGAATTTCAGACATGGTGTCAAAGAGAAAGATGCTCAGTATGCTTTGACATTTCATCATGAATAGACTTACTAACGAGCAACGCTTGCAAATCATTGAATTTTATTACCAAAATCAGTGGCAGAAAATCCGCTTTTTTATCGACAAATTTTGTTCAGCGATGAGGCTCATTTCTGGTTGAATGGCTACGTAAATAAGCAAAATTGCCGCATTTGGAGTGAAGAGCAACCAGAAGCCGTTCAAGAACTGCCCATGCATCCCGCAAAATGCACTGTTTGGTGTGGTTTGTACGCTGGTGGAATCATTGGACCGTATTTTTTCAAAGATGCTGTTGGACGCAACGTTACGGTGAATGGCGATCGCTATCGTTCGATGCTAACAAACTTTTTGTTGCCAAAAATGGAAGAACTGAACTTGGTTGACATGTGGTTTCAACAAGATGGCGCTACATGCCACACAGCTCGCGATTCTATGGCCATTTTGAGGGAAAACTTCGGAGAACAATTCATCTCAAGAAATGGACCGGTAAGTTGGCCACCAAGATCATGCGATTTGACGCCTTTAGACTATTTTTTGTGGGGCTACGTCAAGTCTAAAGTCTACAGAAATAAGCCAGCAACTATTCCAGCTTTGGAAGACAACATTTCCGAAGAAATTCGGGCTATTCCGGCCGAAATGCTCGAAAAAGTTGCCCAAAATTGGACTTTCCGAATGGACCACCTAAGACGCAGCCGCGGTCAACATTTAAATGAAATTATCTTCAAAAAGTAAATGTCATGGACCAATCTAACGTTTCAAATAAAGAACCGATGAGATTTTGCAAATTTTATGCGTTTTTTTTAAAAAAAAAGTTATCAAGCTCTTAACAAATCACCCTTTACATGATAGCCGGCTTATGCCGAAATAAATTCGTACAAACATATCTTTTTTCCTTTGCCACCGTCAAATCATCGATTTGAGTGCAGTGGGCTGCGTTTATTTTGAGCGGGCTTCCTCTTTGTATACCCTCCACCATAGGATGGGGGTATATTAATTTTGTCATTCCGTTTGTAACACATCGAAATATTACTCTAAGACCCCATAAAGTATATATATTCTGGGTCGTGGTGAAATTCTGAGTCGATCTGAGCATGCCCGTCCGTCCGTCCGTCTGTTGAAATCACGCTAAAATCCGAACGAAACAAGCTATCGACTTGAAACTTGGAACAAGTAGTTGTTATTGATGCAGGTCAGATGGTATAGCCCTCATATAAACGAACCCCCAAATTTGGCTTGCCGATCCTCTAAGAGAAGCAAATTTCATCCGATCCGGCTGAAATTTGGTACGTGGTGTTAGTATATGGTCTCTAATAACCATGCAAAAATTGGTCCACATCGGTCCATAATTATATATAGCCCCTATATAAACCGATCCCCCGATTTGGCTTTAGGAGCCTCTAAGAGAGACAAATTTCATCCGATCCAGCTGAAATTTTGTACATGGTGTTGGTATATGGTCTCTAACAATCATGCAAAAATTGGTCCACATCGGTCCATAATTATATATAGCCCCCATATAAACCGATCCCCCGATTTGGTTTGCCGAGCCTCTAAGAGAGGCAAATTTCATCCGATCCGGCTGAAATTTGGTACATGGTGTTAGTATATGGTCTCTAATGACCATTCAAAAACTGGTCCATATTGGTGCATAATTGTATATAGCCCCATATAAACCGATCACCAGATTTGACCTCCGGAGCCTCTTGGAAGACCAAAATTCATCTGATGCAGTTAATATTTGGTACGTGGTGTTAATATATGGCCTCAAACACCCATGCAAAAATTGGTCGAAAACGGTCCATAATTATATATAGCCCCCATATAATCCGATCCCCAGATTTGGCGACCGGACATATCCCCCAACGGACATTTCGCCCAAAATGATTTTTGAGCGTTATGACCTCCAATGGGGCGGTCACATCGCCCAATTTTAGTTTGGGCTTTATGTCCTCCCTCATAGCGGTCATATGTCCCAAAAAATAGGCGGTCAAAACGCCCAATATTTTATGGGGAAAATAATGTCGGAATACAAATCAAAAACTGTCCTAAATGAAGTAGTTTTGATCCCCAATTTTGGTTAACTAAATACGTACGGTATTTAATTCAAAATGCCGTAACTAGAAAGACAGTGCAGATCTCGTGGTCTATAAGAAAATTAAGGATAAAATGGTGCAAAACGCTCCACAAAGCCCCCAAGAACCCATTGCACTATTTGCCAAATCAGAACATATGAGTGAATACTAAATGTGCGAAAGTGTGCCGGAAAAGATATTTTAGCAAACCACTATTATGGAAGCCGATTTGGCATACAGTCTCTTTGTGTTCCACCCCAGTAACTGAAATAATGAATAATATGGATGATGGAGATGCTATTGTTTTATTGATGTCCCTTTTTCGGTCGTTCCATTTTATCTTATGGGTACAAGAAATTACTAATATTTACGAAGGTTACAAACGACATGTCAGTATAACTGTGTTAATTTTTTAAATCAAGTTAATAAAACGAAAGATGCAAGAACTTGAGGACAAACTGAATGTGATGAATTTAACAAAGGATTCGCGTGCGCGAATTCTCGTCGTCCTCAAATACTAGCAACTTTCAGTTTATTATCTTGTTCTAAACATTAAAATTGGAAAGAGATGAAATGATCGACGTGCTGCTGATGGGTACTTGAAAAAAAATCGCGCGCGCGATTTATTTCAAGTACCCATCAGCAGCACGTCGATCATCTCATCTGCCTCCAAATCGTGCGCGCGAATCCTGTTTTAAATTCATCACATTTAGTTCATCCTCACATTCTTGCAACTTTCGTTTTATTATCTTGTTCTAAACATTAAAATTGGAAAGAGATGAGATGATCGATGTGCAGCTGATGGGTACTTGAAATAAATCGCGCGCGCGATTTTTTTCACGTACCCATCAGCAGCAAATCGATCATCTCATCTTGTTCCAATTTTCAGTTTAAAATACATAATTTTCAATTCAGCATTTGTCTGGTTTGTTCAAAAGAAAAAAATTATCAATTTCCGAATATTCATGTTTCAATATATAAATTCAAATGTCTTGGAGCTTTAACCGACCTATTTCACGAGCGAAATAGGTCTTCGTAGTGCCACTTTAGCCGCTTTTCCATTTCAATCATACGCTGAGAAGAAAAATAGTCAAAAATTATGTTCCAGTCAAAAACAATTAAAACAAACGATGAAGCCCAGTTATGCTAGTTTTACATCTTCTTCCAGCATACACAATAAAAGCAGGATTCGATATTTGTCAATAAGAGGCATATCTATCTATTAAATATTAAAAAAAACAAGTATATACGGCCGTAAGTTCGGCCAGGCCGAATCTTATGTACCCTCCACCATGGATTGCGTAGGAACTTCTACTAAAGGCTGTCATCCACAAACGAATTACTTGGGTTGCGATAACACTTGCCGATGGCAAGCTATCGTAAAACTTTTTAACACTGTCTGCTAAATTGTAAGTTAGTCCATAAGGGGTATATATTAAACAAAAAAAAGGCCGATTAAATACGTATATAATTCAGTTTGACAAAATTTTCTATAGAAATAAAATTTTGACAAAATTTTCTATAGAAATAAAAACTTGACAAAATTTTCTATAGAAATAAAATGTTGACAAAATTTTCTATGGAAGTAAAATGTTGACAAAATTTTCTATAGCAATAAAATTTTGACAAAATTTTCTATAGAAATAAAATGTTGACAAAATTTTCTATAGAAATAAAATGTTGACAAAATGTTCTATAGAAATAAAATATTGACAAAATTGTCTATAGAAATAAAATGTTGACAAAATTTTCTACAGAAATAAATTTTTTACAAAATTTTCTATAGAAATAAAATTTTGACAAAATTTTCTATGGAAATAAAATGTTGACAAACATTGCTATAGAAATAAACTTTTTACAAAACTTTCTATAGAAATGAAATTTTGACAAAACTTTCTATAGTAATAAAATTTGACAATTTTTACATGGCTGTTAGAGGCCATATACTAACGAAATGTACCAAATTTCAACCGCATCGGATGACTTTTGCTCCTCCAAGAGGCTCCGGAGGTCAAATCTGGGGATCGGTTTATATGGTAGCTATATATAATTATGGACCGATATGGACCAATTTTTGCATGGTTGTTAGAGACCATATACTAACACCACGTACTAAATTTCAATTCGATCGGATGAATTTTGCTCATCCAAGAGGCTCCAGAGTTCAAATCTGGGGATCGGTTTATATGGGAGCTATATATAATTATGGACCGATATGGACCAATTTTTGCATGCTTGTTAGAGACCGTATACTAACATCAGGTACCCAATTTCAAACGGATCGGATGAATTTTGCCCCTCCAAGAGGCTCCGGAGGTCAAATCTGGGGATCGGTTTATATGGGAGCTATATATAATTATGGACCGATATGGACCAGTTTTTGCATGGTTGTTAGAGACCATATACTAACACCACGTACCAAATTTCAATCGGGTAGGATGAAGTTTGCTCCTCCAAGAGGCTCCGGAGGTCAAATCTGGGGATCGGTTTATATGGGAACTATATATATTTATGGACCGATATGGACCAATTTTTGCATGGTTGTTAGAGACCGTATACTAACATCAGGTACCAAATTTCAACCGGATCGGATGAATTTTGCCCCTCCAAGAGGCTCCGGAGGTCAAATCTGGGGATCGGTTTATATGGGGGCTATATATAATTATGGACCGATATGGACCAATTTTTGCATGGTTGTTAGAGACCGTATACTTAGACCACGTACCAAATTTCAACCGGATCGGATGAATTTTGCTGCTCCGGAAGGCTCCGCAAGCCAAATTTGGGGATCGGTTTATATGGGGGCTATACGTAAACGTGAGCCGATATGGCCCATTTTCAATACCATCCGACCTACATCAATAACAACTACTTGTGCCAAGTTTCAAGTCGATAGCTAGTTTCGTTCGGAAGTTAGCGTGATTTCCACAGACGGACGGACAGCCGGACAGACGGACGGACGGACGGACATGCTTAGATCGACTCAGAATTTCACCACGACCCAGAATATATATACTTTATGGGGTCTTAGAGCAATATTTCGATGTGTTACAAACGGAATGACAAAGTTAATATACCCCCATCCTATGGTGGAGGGTATAAAAATATGGATAGATGAAGTAATCATATATAGCTTTTGAATGATTTAAAAAAAATATATTTTGTTATTTTAAACTATTGTTTATATTCAATTATATTCAAACGGTCATAACACCCACATTTTTTTATGGGGCTTATGGCCGCGATGAGGGAGGACATAAAGCCCAAACTTAAATTGGGCGATGTGACCGCCCCAGTGGAGGTCATAACGCCCAAAAATCATTTTGGGCGAAATGTCCGTTGGGGGATATGTCCGGTCGCCCTCCAGATTTGACCTCCGGAGCCCCTTGGAAGAGCAAAATTCATCCGATTCGGTTGAAATTTGTTACGTGATGTTAGTATATGGTATCCAACAACCATGCAGGAATCGGTTCATATCAGTCATAATTATATATAGCCCCCATATAAACCGATCACCAGATTTGACCCCCGGTGCCTTTCGGAGAAGCAAAATTCATACGATCTGGTTGAAATTTGGTACGTGGAGGTAGTATATGATATTTAACAACCATGCTAAAAGTGGTCCAATCAGTCCATAATCATATATAGCCCCCATATAAACCGATCCCGAGATTTGATTTTGGAGCCTCTTGGAGGAGCAAATTTCATCCGAGTCAGTTGAAATTTGGTACATTGTGCTAGTGTATGGCCGTTAACAGCCATGCCTAACTAGGTCCATATCGGTCTATAGTTATATATAGCCCTCAGATAAATCGATCCCCAATCACACAAAAATTGGTCCATATCAAGTTCATTATTGTATATAGCCCACATCTAAGCGACCCCCATATTTCAATTCTGGCTCTCTACGTACCGTGCAAAAGTCCACATCGATTCGTAATTATTTGTAGACTTACCTATACATACCTTTTTTGTCTAATATATACCACGTGTGGACTAACTAACAATTTAGAAAACGATGTTAACAAGTTTTAAGATACCACAACCCAAGAAATTCGATTGTGGATGACATTCTTTCGTAGAAGTTTCTACGCAATCCATGGTGAATGGTACATAAGATTCGGCCTGGCCGAACTTACGGCCGTATATACTTATTTTCATTCGTTTTGTTTTGTTATTGTTGTTTTTTTCTTTAATCATTGTTGTTTTTTGATTTCAGCTTAAACGAAAAATTTTCAAAGAAAAAAAATCAGAAAAGTGTATGAAATCTTAATTTAAATAGATAGTACGGTCCATATAATTTAATGTTTGAAGATTATTTCATGCAAATATTGACCGCCGTTCCTCCGCATAGCCCCACAAAAATACTTTGAAGGCATCAAATCGCACGATCTAGGCGTCCCATTGACTGGTCCCGCATGTGAAATAAAATGTTCACCGAACTCCATGCACCGCACCAATCTGTGAATTTTTGTGGAGGCATTGGTAGCTGTTGCAAGCTTCTGGCTGATCTTAACTCCAAAATTGACAATTCTACTTATGCATTATGGTGGAGGGTATACAAATAGGAGACTTTACTTTTTTCCGCAGACTTCAGTTATTTTAGCAGATTTTTTCTGATGTGTCTAATACCAAATTTCTTTGGCTGTATAAATTAGGTAGGATCATTACAGAGTATCCAATACGATATGTTAGCAAGTTTGTATTACTGTCTCAGTTATGTGGTAATTATTGCATTGACAGCTTATTATATTGTTTAAAAGTCACCAAAAGCATGTGTCTATGAGTTTACTGGAAATGAAAATTATTCCTGGGGGCTAATCACGGCATTCGATATCGAGAATTTTTGATCGAAATCTAAAATTTTCGGATCACGGGAGTCGATATCGAGTTTTATTGATCGAACCTTTTTTCGATTGGTAAATTTCTATCGTAAAACATTTTTTTCTTGTATTTTACATCGTTTTCGATATCGAATGCCGTGATTAGCCCCTTGATTCGAGTTCAAGCGTAATAGTGTGATTACCTTGCATCACGGTGACTTAGACTATGGACTTGGAAAAAAGTGGCTGCAAACCAAGAATGTCACTTTATTTCGTCCATACGAGGGTTGTCTTTTGTTTCGGGGTTGAGGGCAATCCTAGTGTTGCAATCTGCCAACTGACAACTCTATCGTAAATCTTGACATTTTTGAGATTATACAAAAAAATTAATTAAATCGTGAACATTTTCGTGGGATCATTTCTTACAATTTTCGACGTGGATTAATTCAACAACATTGAATCGCTGAACTTAATCCAATTTTTGGCGATGAAACTCCGTCAAGGGCCAGTGTTTATCGATGGTATGGTGATTTAACCAAGGTCGTTGTCCACTCCAAGACAAATTTCGTGAAAGTCATCTAAAATCAGTTAGTGTTGATGCTGTTCGCCAACTGATATTGCAAGATCTTCATGTGACCTATTGTAAGATTGAGTGACAGTCAAAAAATTTGTTCGCGGTGGATCTCACAAAATTTGTCAATGATTCAAATATACTTGTCTATGACATAGTGACATGTGCGCGTATGAGGCACGGTTACCACTCGTGCCAAAAATAATTTATCAAAATTTTACCAAAAATCTAGCAAATTTAAAAACTCTTATTTTGAAGGATGTTCCTATGTCAAAATTTTATTGGTATAGAAAATTTTGTCAAAATTTTATTCCTAGAAAATTTTGTCAAAACTTTATTTCTATAAAACAATTTTGCCAAAATTTTATTTCTATAGAAAATTTTGTCAAAATTTTATTTCTATAGAAAATTTTGTCAAAATTTTATTTCTATAGAAAATTTTGTCAAAATTTTATTTCTATAGAAAATTTTGTAAAAATTTTATTTCTATAGAAAATTTTATTTTTCTATAGAAAATTTTGTCAAAATTTTATTTCTATAGAACATTTTCTCAAAATTTTATTTCTATAGAAAATTTTCTCAAAATTTTATTTCTATAGAAACTTTTCTCAAAATTGTATTTCTATAGAAAATTTTGTCAAAATTTTATTGCTATAGAAAATTTTGTCAACATTTTATTTCTATAGAAAATTTTGTCAAAATTTTATTTCTATAGATAGTTTTGTCAAAATTTTATTTCTATAGAAAATTTTGTCAAAACTTTATTTCTATAGAAAAAATTAACCAAAATTTTATTTCTATAGCACATTTTGTCAATATTTTATTTCTATAGAAAATTTGGCCAAAATTTTATTTCTATAGAAAATTTTGTCAACATTTTATTTCTATAGGAAATTTTAACAAAATTTTCTATAGGAAATTTTAACAAAATTTTATTTCTATAGAAAATTTTTCCAAAATTTCATTTCTTTAGAAAATTTTGTTAAAATTGTACTTCTACAGAAAATTTTGTAAAAATATTATTTTTGTAGAAAATTTTGTCAAAATTTTATTTCTATAGAAAATTTTTGCAAAATTTTATTTCTTTAGAAAATTTTGTTAAAATTGTATTTCTACAGAAAATTTTGTAAAAATATAATTTCTATAGAAAATTTTGTTAAAATTTTATTGCTATACAACATTTTGTCAAAATTTTATTTCTGTAGAAGATTTTGTCAAAATTTTATTTCTATAGAAAATTTTGCCAAAATTTTATTTCTATAGTAAATTTTGTCAACATTTTATTTCTATAGGAAATTTTAACAAAATTTTATTTCAAAAAAAAAAAATTTTACCAAAATTTTATTTCTTTAGAAAATTTTGTCAGAATGTTATTCCTATAGGAAATTTTTACAAAATTTTATTTCTATAGAAAATTTTTCCAAAATTTTATTTCTTAGGAAATTTTGTTAAAATTGTATTTCTACAGAAAATTTTGTAAAAATATTATTTCTATAGAAAATTTTGTCAAAATTTTATTTCTATAGACAATTTGGCAAAATTTTATTTCTATAGGAAGTCTAAAAAAATTTTATTTCTATAGAAAATTTTTCCAAAAATTTATTTCTTTAGAAAATTTTGTCAGAATTTTATTTCTATAGAAAATTTTGTCAAAATTTTAATTTCTATAGAAAATTTTGTTAAAATTTTATTGCTATACAACATTTTGTCAAAATTTTATTTCTGTAGAAGATTTTGTCAAAATTTTATTTCTATAGAAAATTTTGCCAAAATTTTATTTCTATAGTAAATTTTGTCAACATTTTATTTCTATAGGAAATTTTAACAAAATTTTATTTCAAAAAAAAAATTTTTACCAAAATTTTATTTCTTTAGAAAATTTTGTCAGAATGTTATTCCTATAGGAAATTTTTACAAAATTTTAATTCCATAGAAAATTTTTCCAAAATTTTATTTCTTAGGAAATTTTGTTAAAATTGTATTTCTACAGAAAATTTTGTAAAAATATTATTTCTATAGAAAATTTTGTCAAAATTTTATTTCTATAGGCAATTTGGCAAAATTTTATTTCTATAGGAAGTCTAAAAAAATTTTATTTCTATAGAAAAATTTTCCAAAATTTTATTTCTTTAGAAAATTTTGTCAGAATTTTATTTCTATAGAAAATTTTGTCAAAATTTTATTTCATATTTGTTGCTTTGAACCCAGCTTTAAAACCATAATGTTGACTTAACTACAAGAGAAGCTTAACCAACAGAGGAAAAGAATGTTTTCCAAATGTATTTGGGCAAAGTCCTATAGACTGCAAGATGGTTGGATGAACGCACGTTTATTCGTCGATCATGTAATACCATATCATGCACTTTGGCTACAATTTCTGTTGTTGTTGTTGCTATTTTTGGACGTCCACTACGTGGTTCATCTTCAATGCTTGTACGACCACGTTTAAATTCAGCAACCCAATTTTTTATTTCAACAACCCAAATATTTACAGTTCGGAAACTTCTTCGCCTAGCACAAAAAAGCGGTATAAACAGAAGAAAGTTAAGTTTTTTGGAAACTTCCATCTCTGTTATGAACACATGTATAATTTTGTTTCGATCTGGCAACTCCTTCATATAGGAACAGGTGTTCAAAAAAGACGCAACCGCAATTTTTTTACAATGGAAAAATTAGAAATGCGTGCTGTCATTAAAAATTTACATAAAAAAGGTTTATTGGGACAAGAAATTCATAATGATATGGTGAATGTGTTAGGTAAAAGTGATCCTTCATATGTAACAGTAAAAAATTGGCCGAATTTAAACGTGGTCGTACAAGCATTGAAGATGAACCACGTAGTGGACGTCCAAAAACAGCAACAACAACAGAAATTGTAGCCAGAGTGCATGATATGGTATTAAATGATTGACGAATAAAAGTGCGTGAAATTGCTAATATCATGGGCATCTCAAATGATCGAGTCCATTTAATTTTGCATGAAGAACTACATATGAAAAAGCTTTCTGCAAGATGGCAGTCGATCAAAAACGCATAAGAATGAACATTTCTCAAGCTTGTTTGGATCGTTTTAAGCGAAATAAAGTGGATTTTAGGCGTCGTTTCATAACTGTTGATGCGGCATGGATCCACCACTATACTCCAGAGACAAAAGAACAATCCAAACAATGGAGTGAAGATGGAGGAAGTGCCCCGAAGAAGGCAAAAACAATTCAATCGGCTGGTAAGGTTATGGCAACGGTTTTTTGGGACTTCAAAGGTATTTTATTGATTGACTATCTGCAAAAGGGTAAAACAATAAATTCAGAGTATTATTGCAACCTTTTGGATCAATTAAATGTACAAATTCGAGAAAAACGTCCTGGCGTACAACACAAAAAAAATTTTTTTCATCAAGACAACGCGCCAGCGCACAAGAGTGTTTTAACAATGGCTAAAATCAACGAATTAAAGTACGAGTTGCTTGACTACCCACCTTATTCTCCTGATTTAGCTCCAGTGGCTTTTACTTGTTCCCAAATCTAAAAAAATTCCTTGCTGGCAAGCGGTTTACCTCAAATGAAGATGCAATTACAGTTGTAAACCTTGAGGAAAACTATTTTAATCAAGGGATAGAATAGCTAGAAAAGCGTTGGACTAAGTGTATTGAAGTTACAGGAGATTATATTGAAAAATAAAAAAATTTTTGAAAAACCAACTATTCTCTTTCATTGATAGGCTAGGAAGTTTCCGAACCGCCCTCGTACATGCTGTTAGTACAAGTAGAAACGGAAGAAAAATTAAAGTTTTTAACATTAGGTTTATTTCGGTAGTGAAAGGGTTAATAGATAGATATGCCTCTACCATAGGATGGGGGGTATATTAACTTTGTCATTCCGTTTGTAACACATCGAAATATTGCTCTAAGACCCCATAAAGTATATATATTCTGGGTCGTGGTGAAATTCTGAGTCGATCTGAGCATGTCCGTCCGTCTGTTGAAATCACGCTAACTTCCGAACGAAACGAGCTATCGACTTGAAACTTGGCACAAGTAGTTGTTATTGATGTAGGTCGGATGGTATTGCAAATGGGCCATATCGGTCCACTTTTACGTATAGCCCCCATATAAACGGACCCCCAAATTTGGCTTGCGATTGCTCTAAGAGAAGCTAATTTCATCCGATCCGGCTGAAATTTGGTACATGGTGTTGGTATATGGTCTCTAACAACCATGCAAAAATTGGTCCATATCGGTCCATAATTATATATAGCCCCCATATAAACCGATCCCCAGATTTGACCTCCGGAGCATCTTGGAAGACCAAAATTTATCTGATTCAGTTGAAATTTGGTACGTAATGTTAATATATGGCCTCAAACACCAGTGCAAAACTTGGTCGATATCGGTCCATAATTATATATAGGCCCCATATAAACCGATCCCCAGATTTGACCTCCAGAGCACCTTGGAAGAGCAAAATTCTTCCCATTCGGTTGAAATTTGGTACGTGATGTTAGTATAGGGTATCCAACAACCATGCAGGAATTGGTTCCTATCAGTCCATAATAATATATAGCTCCCATATAAACCGATCCCCAGATTTGACCTCCGGTGCCTTTTGGAGAAGCAAAATTCATCAGATCTGGTTGAAATTTGGTACGTGGTGGTAGTATTTATATGATATTTAACAACCATGTGAGTTGAAATTTGTGGATGGCAGTCTTTCGTACAAGTTTCTACGCAATCCATGGTGGAGGGTACATAAGATTCGACCTGGCCGAACTTACGGCCGTATATACTTGTTATTTCATATGCTGGAAGAAGAGGTAGCATATCGCGTGCGAAATTTCTTTCAAGTACCTATCAGCAGCACGTTGATCATCTCAACTCTTTCGTGAATTCAACTTTTCTTTTCGTGAATTTTAATTGTTAATTTAAATTGCTTTATAATTCCAAACCCACTGATTTTTTTCCCGATCTCTTTTTTTACATTTTTTTCGATGAAATTAAATTAAGTTTTTTTAATAAATAAAATAAAAGTCTATCACGCTAGAACGTATAAAACTCACGAATATGGCTCTGTTTTGTTCTGAAATTCGCCAACGTGAACTCTCTTGGTTTTAATTAGCTCACGTTACCGCGAGTGCACTGTAAATTATTTAAAAAGCTTTTACAAAGCTGTTACATGATCAAAGACAATAAACTTGAGGAAGATAGGAAATTGGCTTGCGTCATACCAAATGTTGCATTTACCATGTTAGTTCCATACATGTTTTTATTTTTTAAATGAAAAACTTAATTTTCTTAATGAAACAATGTTAAATTTTAGGCAACAACAAAAAAAAAATACATTTTCCCCTCTATTGAAATTTATTTCGTGCACTTAATTTCTTTTTATTTGCATTTTAATGCTATGTCAATACTTGTCGTATACGCGTTTGGTTCGAGTATGAAACTAACACGGTAAATGGTTTGATCTCCTCAGTAGCCAATTTCCCATCTTCCTCAAGTTTATTGTCTTTGTACATGATCACCATCCAGAAATAACATTTTGCTCTTGAAACATGTTTGAGGTGATCATATTCCTTCTCTGGGTGTGCAATTCATATAAGGTATCATCTATATCAATAAATTTTGTGTTATATAATTTTCTTTATTTTTTATATATGTATGAAAAATGACTACAAAATAACATTTTTATGACGTTTAGTATAGCTATGCTTCGGTAAATATGTAAAATATTTATGCAATGTATGTAATAAAAGTATATATGCAATAGACAAAATATGTGTATGTATGAGGGTAAAACATCAAACAAATGGATAAAAATGTAGAACAAAAAAAAAATTTAATTTCAAATTAAAACAAAAAATTACGAATTCGGTATATGAAAATCCATTTGCCAAACTTCGGGAACAGAAGTTAAAAATCCATTGGTATAGAATAATGATATCAGTCGACAAACCAAATGTGAAACATCTTCAACTTTGGGTAGGGTATTTTCCTTAAGTATACCAATTGCTTGAACAATTAATGGTTTATCATCCAAAAACTTTTTGTTAGCTAATAACATAGAAAGTTCCCGCATGGACGAGCAATATTCTTCGTTAGGTTCTAAGCGTTCACCAGTATAGCTGCAAGAGAAAATAGTATTTTTTTATTTTAAGAAAATTTTAAAAAATTGCTAATTTATACGTAAAAATTAAATTTTTGATAAAATTTTTCTTTGTATAACTTTTTATGAACTTTCATTTGGTTTTCATTTTTGGTACGCATGCCATTTGGTCCTTGATTGCATGAGGGAAATACGTCAGTTACGCTGCTATCAATTACTGGGAGGTAGGAATTGAGGCGACTGCACTCGTCTGATCTTAGTTGCGCCCAAGGTTAAATGTTAAAGTGGCAGCACGATTTTGTTTCGGGCTTACTTAGACTATTCAGTCCATAATGACTGAAACTAGCCTAGTCTGCAGCGGGAGGTCTCTTTCCACCGGTGCTATGATCCAGCTCTGAGACCAGGATTAACCTTGTAATTTTCACCGTTTCAGCTACAACTACAGCACTAGAGGTACTGATGGGAGTCACCCCGCTGGATCTGCATATCAGAAGAACAGGCTAGATTATACTCATGAGGCTGAAGAGCCTAGACTCGCTAGGAAATGCGGTAAGCAGACACATGGAACTCATTGTTTCAGTTGGGCGAGATATTAGGAGGGACTTTATGGCGACTCATCGTGTATAAATAAGGACAGCTGAGATCGATTATACCAAGTATAGAGGAGTGGAGAGAGTGACGCATACATTTTGGGGACCTGAATATATATACGGACGGCTCGAAGGTGGATGAGTGCACGGGCAGTGGTATTTACTGCGAAGAGCTGGGTATCAGCGATTCATATAAGATGGATGACGGATGCAGCATCTTTCAGGCAGAGGTGTTTGCCATTGCGAAGGCTGCAGAACTACTGTTGATGAGAGCGATATTCAGGAGCGATATAAGCTTCTTCATCGACAGTCAGGCAGCAATTAAGGCCTTAGGAAACCCGAATATAACGTCGAAGGTAGTCAGCCGCTGTTGTAGAGAGCTTAGAGTTCTCACTGAACTGCATAATATCACCATGTGCTGGATACGTGGACATTATGGAATAAGGGGAAATGTGGAGGCGGATGTGTTGGGTAATGAAGGCGCATGCGGGACGAACAACCACGTTACTGATGTCTTCCCCCGCTATCCTTATATACTTACAGGATCAATATACGATGATTTATGGAAGGAACGTTGGGTTTCGTCTGCGAGCAAACCAAACTGATGTGAGACGACAAGAGCCGCAAGAACTCTGATTTCCTGATGGCGACCCGCAGAGATGATCTGAGAGCATTGATAGGCATCATAACAAAACACCCTTGGAAAACACATGGTAAGGATTGGCTTAATGACTGATGATATTTGTAGATGGTGTCTGGACCCAGAGGCAACAGAAGACTCCTACCATTTTCTGTGCCAGTGTCCAGCATTATCCTTTAGAAGAAACAAGATACTGAGCTCTTTTTTCTTTCAGCTTATAACGGACGTACGGAACTGCAACATGAAAGATATACTTGCCTTCATAAAGGTCTCGGGATGGAAAACCTAGGAAAACTTTCTTTGGAACTCGCCTGCAAACCCAAATTATTAAGGAGGACGAAGAAGAACAACAATGAGGAAACACAATGGATCAACATGGTCTATGTGTGAGCCAGCCCTTTTTGTTACGGCCTGGTCTCATCCTCCATAACCTAACCTAACATCATGAATCCTGTTCAGACCTGTCTGTTATGCTGCCAGATCAAGATGCTCTCTTTTGTAACACGGGATCTAGCGCTATAGAACCTGAAGATCAATCCTTACATTCCCGGGTGATGGTTCCTCATCCACAAGATGGTGATTTGGATGATTACTGCGATACCACACCAGGAGATACTGCTTTACCACCATGTAATTGTGTCGACACACTGGGATGATCTTGGTCTCCGCATGAAGCTGATACAGGGGTGTACTGCGGAGACATCCTGTCGCAGTTCTAAGGGCATTGCTCTGACAAGTCCACTGCGTGCCTCTCGTTTGAGATGTCCACAATGGCGCTGCATAGTTTACCAGTGGCCGGCCAATTGCCTTATATGTAGCCAACAAGGTTTCTTTGTCCACACCTCAAGTGCTGCCGGCAAGAGACTTGAGAAAATTGCTTCTATAGCGGAGCTTATTACAAATTGCAGTTGCATGTAGAGGTGTGCATGTGAGTAATAGTTTACTCACGCTCACGCACACTCACGACTGAAAAATCATACGCACACTCACGCACGATATTTTTTGGTAGAACTCACGCACACTCACGAAAAGAAAATTTGTACTCACGCACACTCACACACGAAAACGTCGTGACTCACGAAAAATACTGTGACTCTCGAAAAATATCGTGACTCACGAATAATTTTATGATTAATTTACCTTACCGAAGTGTCTGAAAACATGAGCATTATTAAAATCGTGAGTGTTATTAAACTCTTAACATCTCAGGTGTCACTAAAATTGTAATTGAATTTAACTCTTAAGCGTTTTATGTTGGTGATCAGAAATATTTTCGTGAGTGTAATTCGTTACTCACGCACACTCACGAAGATATTATTTTCGTGACTCACGCTCACGCACGACATTTTGGTTTGTTAATCACGCACACTCACGTTGATGTCATGAGCGTGACTCACGACTCACGAACGAATCACGAAAATTTTCGTGAGTCACGACAATTTCGTGTCACGTGCACACCTCTAGTTGCATGGGCAAGCAACTTGAAAAGGTTGTCGAATGTGACCCCGAGAATCTTGGGGAAAGTTATAGTCAAAAATTTTGATAGTTAGAGGTTGAACTGTGGTTGAGATATTACCCTACCTTGGGAAACTCCCTGTTTCACTCTAGCGGGTCTTGATATCTTGTCCCTAAATTCCACATACGACTGCCACGAATAATTTTGAATCCAAAGCTTGGTTCCTGCCGGTTGTGACGTATTTTCGATGTCCTCGATAGTTCAAGCACCATGAGGACCGTCCTATGACACTACTTGGTCTGATTGAATCCTCTATTTATTTATGCTGAAATAGCATGCAAAGCTGTTGTGGTGCTTTGTACTGTGGGAAACCATGTTGACGGTTGGCAGCTGGAAAATTCTCCACAAGGCTGGGTAGGAGTTGTGCCTCATGTGTTTTGGCTACTGGCTCTCGCCCGTATCATCATACGCACAGAAGCAAGAGATCGGTCTGTACGAATCACAAGACATCGGTTATTATGAGCGATTCTAAGGGCAAATTGAGAAGTCTGGTCAACGCCCAGTACTCCCAGATGCTTCAGCATTAGTATACAAATTCCGTCGGAACCAACACCTTGAATGGTTTTGCGCTATTGATAACATTGGTAACTGTGGTGTGTCGCTGGCTCGGAGACCACTGATGCGATGAATGGCTCTCCTTTTCGCACTATCACTATCGGGATGCTCAATAAACTACCAGTTGAAAAACCTCGGCGATCTCTTCAGATCGATCTCCGCCATGTCGCCAAAGGTGGCCGAGATCCCATGATCCCTTGTAGCGGGGTTCGAAAGGACTCTTACTACTGACAACAACTTACCTGTTACTGTGTCTAAGTTACATTGCTTCTCTGACCATTTGTTCCGCTTATCGACTATCTTACTAATCTCTAAATTCAGTTTCCCGATTCTAGGATCAGCAGGGTTAACACAACGGTATTCATCATGCTCGTCTGCTGAGAACTTAGGTCTCACCTGGTCAGCGGGTATAAAGCTGCGTTGATGATGCCCCGGAACCCCCTTTGGACAACATGAACATGGGATGAAGACGGGAGCTCGAAGAAGCGGTGATCTGTATATTCTCTAAAGCAGTCCCAGTTGGCTTTCTTTGGCTTATAAATGAAATGGCAGGGTCGGATAATGGTAAGAATTATGAGGAGGTGGACGGATTCCAGTGAAATGTCGGGTTGCCAGGACACGTCAACGGGCCGTATGTACAATTGTATATCTGTAACTCGGCAGCCCCAGACTGGACTGCTACCCTCCACACATTCCATGAAGCGGTCCTAGTGTCTGGCACAGGCTAGATGGGTATATACTGCACAGAACGAAGTAATGTGGAAGCCAGGCCATCATCTCCATTTCTTGTACGATCCTTACGTAACACATTGTATCCATCAGAATGGTGCAGGTTACAGTTAACTTTCAGCTTCGTCTCTTGGATCGCCGCGACCCTGATTCTCTTCAATCTCACTAATCTCGGAACCTGTTACAATTAAATTGCAAAAACGATGCACGTTCCGGAACTGGTACAACAATGTTGGGTGTCAGATGCTGCGGCGGAGAATATTGTTGTGCGGGAGATGTCGGGAGAGGTCACGTAGTCTGATGACCCACTGTTGCTGTGTTTGGCACAGTATCTTGCCACGCAGTGGAGCGATTCCGGAAACGCACCCACCTTGGTTTCGGCAGACTGAACAGTACCATTATCCGGGGTTTTCCTCTATCCCAGCTCGGACCAAAAACAAACGCAGGAGGCTCCTCGGGACAACAACACGGACGAAACAACACATACTCTGATGCGGTAGCCGCTGACCGGTTAATCCGGTACAGAGAACCCGACACCATTAGATTGACCACCACCACCTTCTTTACCGATGACCAATTAAAAAGTCCTCCAACACAAAAACACGGACAACACATACACTGATGCGGTAGCCGCTGGTCAGTTGATCCGGTACAGAGAACCCGCCGTCATGAGATTGTCTAGCACAAGCATGGTATCCTTCTTTACCGATGACCAATTAAAAAGTCGAATCGTGCTCTTATATTCATAGGACCGACTTTTAACATCGAATTCTCTTGTTCTATTTTTTCATTTTATTACTGAAACAGTTTTTAAATTCTTACCTTTTAGTTGGGAATAGTGACAATATCACTAACGCTAAGCAACGTGTTAAGACTTTACGCCTGTAAAATAAAAGTTAAAACATTTTTTATTTACATCCTTTTCCATTGAATATTTTTTTCTCAATATGCAACTTACTTATTTGTGACTATATCCTTCTTCAGACCAATGGCTCCCAATAGACCATCACCCCAACCTTCTGCTTGTGATGAGAGATATTGCAAATGACGCGCTAGCATAATAAGTGGTTTTTTGGAATTTTGTGGTTCCTTTTGAAATATTTTACAGCCCCATGCAATCATACAACCCCAAACTAATGCCATTATTGATTCAGTTGCAGGCTCCGTTTTTATACTTTCGATTAGTTGACAGAGATCTTGCATAAATGTGATTCGATCACCTACTGTTGGCATTTTCTCCATTTTATACAAAACGAAAATGTGTAATGTAAATATCGATGAATTACGCATAATTGGCATCAATTCCAATTTTTCCAAAGACATATGAAGAATTTGTAGTAGATTCACCCAGGTGGGAGTATGCCACTCAAGACTAGATTCGGAAGAACGGAAATAGAATCCAATACTAGATTCGAGGAGTGAATATGTTCCTCCTATAAATGCCTTCATATGTCCCAAGGCAGATAGTACGCTGCACATTAAGATATTGCCTGGCTCTGCTCTGGTCGATTGCCATTTCATTATACTTTCGATATGGAGACTAAAAACAAGAAAAAAAAGGAGAGAGAAATACACATGATAAAATTTTAAAAGATTTATCGTAAACTGCTTCGGTCTAAGACCTTCTCCAGATATATTTTTTTAGTTATCAAAATTTAGGGTGAAATATTTATTTTTTTGATTTTCCAAACATAAAATTGAAAATGTTGTAATTGTAAAGAGAAATCAAATTTTCTGGCATCTCATCACTAACTCTGGATGCATTCCATACTAGAAGCATAGTTCCTACTTGTAGACACGTGTTAACAGATTCTTAGCGCAGCAACTAATCCTTCGATAAAAACAATGCACTGTTGTAATTGCAACTAAACCTCACTGCAGTCAATCATACATCGATACATTGTTTCTATGCTAATGCTGAAGCATCTGGAAATACTGGGAGTTGAGTACTTGACCAGACCCCTGACTTTGTTCTTGGAATTACTCATTATACACGATGTCTGGAAAATAGGTTGGGTGATTCCACTGCTAAAGACAGGAAAAAGACTCGAGTAAGGGAGATGCGTACTGACCTATCTCCCTTCAGTAGACCAGTATTCAAGACACTTGGGGCACCGCTGTGTGGGCGCCGGTCGTATGTGGAATTTAGGGATGGAAAGTCGAGACCCCGTAGAGTGAAACAGGGAGTTCCCCAGGGAGGGACCAGATAGATGACTCCACATTTTGCATGGTGAACGAATATGCCCCTACGAGGATTATGGGTGATTGCAGAAGTTCGCCAGATATATCTTTTGTGTCACCTGGTCTTACAAATGACGTATCCTGGCAACTCGTCATTTCACTGGCATCAGACCATCTCCCCACAATTCTCACTATTAATCGAGCCTCCGATTTCATAACTTCTGAACCACAAACCTTTATCAATCAAAAGAAAGCCAATTGGGAAGGATTCGGAGAATACACAGATCACTGCTTCAGTGAGCTCCAGTCCCGCCCTCTGGGTGTTCCCATGAACGTTGGAGCATCAGACCATCTCCCCATAATTCTCACTATTAACCGAACCTCCGATTTCATAACCTCTGAACCACAAACCTTTATCAACCAAAAGAAAGCCAACTGGGAAGGCTTCAGAGAATACACAGATCGCTCCAGTCCCGCCCTCTGGGTGTTCTCATGAACGTTGGAGCATCAGACCATAACCCCATAATTCTCACTATTAACCGAGCCTCCGATTTCATAACCTCTGAATCACAAACCTTTATCAACCAAAAGAAAGCCAACTGGGAAGGCTTCAGAGAATACACAGATCGCTGCTTCAGTGAGCTCCAGTCCCGCTCCAATGTTCATGGGAACACCCAGAGGGTCTTCCTCGGCATCACCAACGCAGCAGCCGCTCGCTCTCCCTTCCCTTCTCTCGCCAGTTGTCAAGGCAATTGAGGCACTACTCCCCCCGGCATTGTGGAGTATTTTCTAGCTGCTAATTATCAACATGGATTCCGCAAAGTACACACTACTGTCACGGCTTTGCATGACATTTCAGCTCTTATAAATAGGGACCTCAATCAGCCCGTGTCACAGGACGGTCTTCGTGGCGCTTGACCTATCGAAGGCATTCGATACAGTCAATCCTGTCAGACCTCTCGAGGACATCGAGAACACGTCCCTACCAGCAGGAACTAAACGTTGGGTTACTAATTATCTGTGCGGGCGCCAGTCTTACGTGGAATACAAGTGATACGCAGTGGAATAACATACAGACCTGCCAGAACGCTGCCCGTAGAACTGCGACTGGATGTCACCGCAGCACACTATGGAGACAAAGATTATCCCTGCGCATAGACACAACTACATGTTGTCAAAACAGTATCTCCTGTGTTGTTATCGCAGTATCATCCAAACCACCATCTCATGGATAGACAACTACCACAACCACACAGGAATGTAAGGGTTGACATACATCATTTAAATCAAGAGATTCAGCGCTACAAAAGAGAGCCTCTAGATCAAGCAGCGTACCAAGGAGGGATTCATGAGGATACTGTAGCTGAAGCTGTGAGAAAGTACAAGGTTAATACTGTTCTCGGAGTCCGACCACCGCCCATAGCACACCGCTTCATTATCTTTATGTGGAGTCTTATAACAGCCATGGGCGTAGACACCATAACATATTGTCAAAGCATTTTCTGCAGGGTTGTTATCGTTATCGCACTAACCATCCAAATCACAATCTAGTGGATATAATGTATGGTTTGATTTTAACCGTCTAGAACGCGAGATCCAGCGTTACAAAAGAGATCATCTCGATCTCGGGAGCATACCAGACGGATCTGAATAGGATTCATAAGCAGGGATTCATAAGCTGAAACAGTGAGAAGCTACAAGGTTGATCCTGTTATCTGAGCTCGACCACCGTCCATAGCACTGAAGGAAAGAGATTTCCCCCAAATCAATGGTAGTTTTGTCCCAACTAAGATCAGATAAATGCAGCCGCTTCAATTCCTATCTATCGGCGATTGATACCAGCGTAGCTAACGTGTGTCCCATCTGTAACCAAGGGTCAAATGACACTCCTCACATTTTTGCTTGCCCAGCTAAATCTACCCGATTCACCACCAGATCACTCTGGACACATTACGGAGGGATTAGGTCTTGAGTGATGTGAAAAAGATCCGGGTAATGCGAGTTAAGTGCTGAAGCATCGGAAAGAATCTGATATGAGATACAAGTCGTTGTGGTCGATGATAATTGGAATTTTAAAATAGTAATTTAAGCATTTAATTGATTCAAGTAACTCACCCTGCCAGATCTACACTAAAGTCTATGGAAAAATATAAATTTGCTTAATTTCATACTCACTTTGATGTTTCTTCGCTTTGTGTTTGCATGGGTAAAATTATTTCCAACATAACGTTTAAGGCTTCTCTGCGTTGTTCCTCATGCGATTTGCTTGTGGCCAAAGACTTCAATGATTGATTAAGAGTTTCCAACAATTCTATGAAAGCATTATTGAAAACCATTTTACCTTCCTTGGTGGCAAAAAGTTTGGGATTTTTAACAGCACATGATCGTTGTAAACGTATCATTGATCTGGTATACAAAATCCTTTTGGCTGTTGCATTCGATATCTGTTGTATTTCATTACCAATTTCAGGCATCATTGCACAAGTAAGACGTAGTAGACTATAAAATATGGTAATTGGCTTGAGAAATTTGTTTCAACTATACAATCTACAAAAGAACTACATACTCTAGTACAGCTCGATCTACATAATTGGTTTCTTCTGGTATTCTCAATACGATTGTGGGTTCCACCGTGGTACAAAACCATTTTAGAAGATTCTCCAATTCACTGTATTCCACCATATACCAGGGATATTTAATGGCATCCTCCAAAATTTTACTCGTATTGATTTGCATGTGAATATTTGGTTCGAAGGCAATTTTTATGAAGATTGTAAAAAGTCGTGAAACCAAGTGTTTATGTGCTCCTGATGGAATGGAAGGTAAAGTGTTGGCAAACCAATCGTTCCAATTAATGCGTATAAATATGTGACCCAACATGGCATGAGACTCTGGGATGAACTGAAATGGAAACCATTTGACATTGTTAGTTTATGGTGTTTAAAAGGGGACAATGGTTAGCATGGCCGCCTTGCATACAAAAGGTTCCAGTCCAGTTTCGACCAAACACTAACAAATTTCAGCCGTAGAGTAAAGTGACATTTCTTAGTTGTTGTTGCTGCAACAGTTTTTAATGTAATCCATTTTGTTCTATGCTTTGGGAGCCACCGTGGTGCAATGGTTAGCATGCCCACCTTGCATACACAAGGTCGTGGGTTCGATTCCAAAAAGCTTTTCAGCGGTGGATTATCCCTCCTCAGTAATGCTGGTGACATTTTTGAGGATTTCAAAGCTTCTCTAAGTGGTTTCACTGCAATGTGGAACGCCGTTCGGACTCGGCTATAAAAAGGAGGTCCCTTGTCATTGAGCTTAACATGGAATCGGGCAGCACTCAGTGATAAGAGAGAAGTTCACCAATGTGGTATCACAATGGACTGAATAGTCTAAGTGAGCCTGATACATCGGTCTGCCACCTAACCTAACCTAACCTATGCTTCAATTAGTATCCAGATCAAGGAACTCTGCAACAAGTATGGCATGTGTCCAAAGTGATCTGGTGGTGAGAAGGGAGGTTTGTGGCCCTTGACTACAGATGGGAAACACGTCAGCTACGCTGCTTTCAATCACTTATAGGTAGGAATTGAGCTGGTTGCACTTGCCTTATCTTAGTTTGCCTAAAACTACCTTTATCTGCTGGAGGTCTCTTTCCTCCGGTGCTGTGGGTGGTGGTCGAGCTCCGAGAACAGGATTAACCATGTGGCTTCTCACCGCTTCAGCTACAATATCCTCATGAATCCTGTTCAGACCTATCTGCTATGCAGCCTGATATAGAGGCTCTCTTTTATAACGCTGGATTTCGCGTTCTAGAAGGTGAGATTAACCCTTACATTCCTGGGTGGTGGTTGCTTATCCACAAGATGGCGATTTGGATGGCAACTTCGATAGAAACCCAAGAGGTACTGTTTTGCCAACATGTAATTGTGTCGACACACTGGGATGATCTTGGTCTCCGCATAAAGGTGATACAGGGGTGTACTGCGGAGACATCCTGGCGCAGTTCTAAGGGCAGCGTTCTGACAGATCTGGATTTTAACCCACTGCGTGTTGCTCGTTTGAGGTGTCCACACTGACCGGCATATTTTACCACAGACCGACCAATTGCCTTATATGTAGACAACAAAGTTTCTTTGTTCGCACCCCAAGTGCTGTCGGCAAGCGACCTGAGGACTTTGTTTGTACCGCGGAGCTTATCAAAAATTGCAGTGGCATGGGCAGACGATTTAACAAGGTTGTCGAATGTGACCCCGGGAATCTTGGGTTAATTTGTGGGCGGAATTATTTCGCCGTTGACTCTGACATTCAACTGCCTGCGTAATTCCGCCGTCCATGTAGTGAATACTGTGACTGAGGATTTGGTGAGAGATACCCTCAAATTTATATCAGTGAAATAACTGGTAAGATCAGCAAGGTAGACGTTCAATCGATCGCATATATCATCAACAATGGGTCTGGATGCCATGATTGTACAATCGTCCGCATATGATACAAACTCGACGCCGTCAGGAGGGGGTGGAATAGAGGACAAGTAGAGGTTAAACAGTGCCGGACATATCACCCCACTTTTGGGAACTCCCTGTTTCACTCTACGGGGTCTTGGCTTCGTGATGGCCTTAGCAGCCAATGCTACTTTTCCCTTTTCTTTTTTATCATACATTTACTGTATGATTAAAATAAACAATAAATAAATAAATAAATAAATTCTACATACGACTGGCGCCCGCTCAGATGACATAATGCAGCACCCAACGTTTGGATCCTACCGGTAGGAACGTATTATCGATGTCCTCGAAGAGTCTGGCATCGAATGCCTTCGATAGGTCAAGCGCCACGAGGACCGTCCTATGACACCGCTTAGGCTGGTTGAGGATCTTATTCTCGACGTCCTCGAAGAGTCTGGCATCGAATGCCTTCGATAGGTCAAGCGCCACGAGGACCGTCCTATGACACCGCTTGGGCTGGTTGAGTCCTCTATTAATGTTTGCTGAAATGGCATGCAAAGCCGTGTATATTGCGGAATCCATGCCGATTGTTAGCAGCTGGAAAGTTCTCCACAAGGCTGGGAAGGAGTATTGCCTCAAGTATCTTGGCTACTGGCGAGAGAAGGGATATCGGTCTGTACGATTCACCTTTACTCGAGTATTTGCCTGGCATCACCCTAACTATTTCCAGACATCGGGTATAATGAGTGATTCCAAGGACAAATTTAGGAGTCTGGTCAAATACTCAACTCCCAGTGTTCCCAGATGCTTCAGCATTAGCATAGAGATTCCGTTGGAACTTAGCGCCTTAAAAGGTTGATGACATTGGTAACTTCGGGTATGGTAAATTGTGGTGTATCATAGGCTCGGAGACCACAAATGCAAAGATTGGCTCTCCTTTTCGTTCTATCACTTTCGGCATGCTCGACAAACTGTCAGTTGAAAAATCTGGCACATCTATTCGGATCAATCACCGTCACGTAGCCGAGAGGGCTCTCACTGTTGACCACAACTTACCTGTTCCTGTGCCTAAGTTACATTGCTTCAGGTGCTCTAACCAAGTCTTCCGCTTGTGCTCGTCGACTATCTTACTAATATCAAGATTCAGTTCCCTGATTCTAGAATCGGCTGGGATAGGGCAACGGCGTTTATCACGCTCGTCTGCAAGTCACGTCGTGTCGGTTGGGAAGTTGGGCCTGACCTCGGCAATTCGACCAGGTTGATGAACGTCCGGCATTCAGTGGTTATAAAATCGTAAGATGGGTCAATGGTGAGAATTAAAGGGATGTGATCCCAGTGAAATGACGGATTGCCAGGATACGTCATTTATCAGATCAAGTGATGTTAAGGATATATCTGGCCAATTGCTGCAATCCCCTATAATTCTCGAGGGGGCATTTTCGTGCTCCGTGCAAAATGTGGAGTCATCTATCTGCTCTGCCAAAACTATGCATCTCTGGTCATTACCCAGGAGATGATACCAAAGTTCATGGTGGGCATTAAAATCATCAAGTGAATTAAAATCAAGGTGAATTATGAGTTTCTATGGCAAACTATGCAAAGATTGGAGATAGATAATAACGCAATTTTGAAAATCTAACGACGCAAAGTGATTTTCAAAACGCAACTTTGAAACACCGCAAAACAAAACGACGCAAACCGAGGTCTAGGTGTATACTGCACGGAACGATGCACCGGGCCACCATATCCATTTATTATGCAATCCTTACGTAATACATTGTATCCATCACAAGCTTCGTCTCTTCGATCGCCGCGTCCCTGATTCTCTTCCGGTTCATAAAGTAAACAATCTCGCTAATCTTACCTCGGAGCTCATTGCAATTAAATTGCAAAAATTATGTACTTCTCGGAACTGGTACAACAATATTGGGTGTTAGATGCTGCGGCGGAGAATTTTGTTGTGCGGGAGATGTCGGGGCGACGGCATAGTCTTATGACGCACTGCTGCTATCGTTGGCACAGCATCCTGCTACGTACTCAGTGTGACTATATGTAACACATTGTATCCATCACAAGCTTCGTCTCTTGGATCGCCGCGTCCCTGATTCTCTTCAGGTTCATAAAGTAAACAATCTCGCTAATCTTACCTCGGAGCTCATTGCAATTAAATTGCAAAAATGATGTACTTCTCGGAACTGGTACAACAATATTGGATGTTAGATGCTGCGGCAGAGAATTTTGTTGTGCGAGAGATGTCGGGGCGACCGCATAATCTGATGACGCACTGCTGCTATCGTTGGCACAGCATCCTGCTATGTACTAAGTGTGACTCTACTCCCGTAGCAATGTTAGGCCGAAACAGTTCCGGAAGTGCACCCACTCCAGGCACCGGTTACACCTCACCGAAACGGAACGGTGGTAAATTTGGTTTCGGCAGACTGAACAATGCCATGGTCCGCGGTTTCTCCCTATCCCGGCTCGAACCGAGAGTAAACGGAGAAGGCTCTTCGGAATGCACCTCTTCCAACACAAAACGACGGACAGAACAACACGTACACTGATGTGGCAGCCGCTGATTGGTGAGTTGGACCCCACACCGCCGTGCGGTTAAGTAATCTTATGACCCACTGCTGATGTTGTTGGCATTGCATACTGCTACGTAGTCAATATGACTACTCCTGTAGCGATATTAAAATCGAGCAATTCCGCAAGTGCACCTAATTCAGGCACCGGTTACCCTCACCGAAACCGAAAGGTGGTGAATTTGATTTCGGCAGACTGAACAGTACCATGGCGCGAGGTTTTCCTCTGTTCCGGTTCGGGTCAAAAGCAAACGGAGAATGCACTTCGGGATGCACCTCCTCCAACACAAAAAGACGGTTCAATCCGATGCTGGGAACCCGCCCCCGTGGGATTGACCACAAGTGGTGAACTTCTCTCTTGCCATGAGTGCTACCCGATGCTTTACCTCAATGAAAATGCGCCTGCTTTTTATAGCCGAGTTCAAAAGATGTTTCACATTGCGGTGAAACCATTTAGAAAAGAAATGGCACAATCCGAGCAATGAAAAACTGTTTCACTGCGATTTCGAAAACTGTCGATTTCTTAAAAATTTTTATAGAAAAATCCAAAAGTATGAATCTCTTACCTCACAAATGGAAAATAATGAAAAAATTATTTTACCTTTTGAAGACTATCATAAAGCATATCCACATATTCCGGTTGGGGTTGAAAATGTTCCCAAGACAATTCTGCAATACCTTCATGAATGGGACCATAAATATGGCTTTCCATATTGGGGACAGCAAAATGATGAATATACCAACCAAAACAATGGGCCAATATTTTATGGGATACTATAAAAATGGAAATAAATTTTAAAATCGGATTATTTATATTTTTTAGAGCCCTTTGAGATCTTTTGAAAGCCTTGGTACTTACTGGGAAGATTTTCAATGATAAACTTCAAAGTTTGCACATAATTTTTTATCATGATTTTACTTGTCTGGGCATGTTGGGGGCTCCAGGGATATAAAACCTTACCATTACCACTCTCCACAAGCTGTTTTATCCAATTAGCCGATGACTGTTTGATAGTTTGCTCAGTATAGGTTATAAGCCATGGCGAATACATTTCAATAATTGAGCCAAATATTAAATCACAAACTGAAATAGCGAAATTAAAATTAGAAAGAAATCCACAGATCTGAAAAAAAAACAAACTTACTTTGATCGGCTAGTAGTTCTTGATAGGTACATATAGCCGACACGACCACACAATGACCAAAACAGGAAAACCACATGGCCAAAGGCCTACAATAGTCTTTATGTTTTGGATAGAGACCATGAAGACCATGGTTGAGACGTTCCTTTTGAAAATGACGAGCAAACAACATTACCGTATCTGTAGCTGCTTTAAGATTAAACAACGATTGTCTTCTAGCGAAATCCATCGAAGTCTCTTGGATTTTATGTTGCGGTGTATCCACAGCAAATACTTCACAATTATATTGCACAAGTAAACTATTCAATAGATCAAGTAAGACCACTGGCATCAATTTGTTATCGGATACGCGATCCAAGACCATCTGCATAACCTCTCCATAGTGTTCGGGAAAATCATAATCAAAGATATGAACTAAATGGCGACGAAATTGATCTTGCAGAAGACTTGATGATGGTTGAGACCATGATTCTAAGCCTTGTAAGACCAATTGTAACAACTGATTGATATCGACGAGTTTAGGACTAAATGATTCAAGCCATAATATTAAATCAAACTGAAAAGAAATGAGTAGAAGTAAATTATATGGGTAAGTTAGAGTAAAAAATAAATGAGAAAATAGTGACTTCTAAACTTTAATTGTTCTAGCCACTATGAAAACTTAAAAAATACTTTTTTACTAAAAGATTAAATATTCAATAAAATACCATCCCTGAAGAAGCTGGAATCCCCCAGCGAAGCGTTGGATGACAAAAATGGAATAAATTGATCTTGTATTCGCATTAAAATACCTGACCTTCAAAACCCCAAAAAAATAACAGAAGAATCTAAAAAAAGTGATCTAGTTTTGGAAGGCAAATTAACATTGGACACAGGGCCATCAATTGCAGATGGGAAACACCTCAAATAAGCCGCTATTATTTCCGAAGAAGAGTGCATCAGAGGAAGCTGTGAAGATGATACAAGAGAGTATTGCAAATATAACCTTTCTCACCTATGTTGTTAGCACCAAAGAGTATAAAGAAATAAAGAGGGTAGAAATCGCTCATTTACGATCAGCGTTGCCACAATGAATTTTTATTTTGGACCGACATTTCCCCAAAATTCGTGCCAGCGGACCATTTTTCCAAATTAAATTTAAAAGTTAAAATTTTTCCAAAATTTTAATTTAAAAGTTAAAATTTTTCCAAAATTTTACTTCGATAGAAAATTTTGTCAAATTTTTATTTCTATTTAATAATTTTATTTCTATAGAAAATGTTGTCAAAATTTTATTTCTATAGAACTTTTTGTCAAACTTTTATTTGTATAGAAAATTTGGACAAAATTTTATTTTTATAAAATTTTTATTTCCCATTTTTATTTCTATAGAAAATTTTTTCAAAATTTTATTTGTATAGAAGATTTTGTCAACATTTTCTATAGAAATGAAATTTTGAAAAAAAAAATTAGTTCATTAGAAATTTTTGTTCAAATTTTATTTCTATAGAAAATTTAGCCAAAATTGTATTTCTATAGAAAATTTAGCCAAAATTTTATTTTTACACCCAAAGAAATTTGTAAGTAGGGACAGCAGAAAAGTCTGCTAAAACAGCAGAAAGAAAGGGACAGCAGTCACTATTTGCTGAAATAGCATTTCCTGCTATTTTTTAAGCTCGATTACACTAAAATATGTTTTATTTTGGCAAAATGTCAACATAGGAGCTATCCTAAAAGAATTAACACAATATTTTATGAATATCTATAGTATTTGACCAAAAATCTGAATATTTATCGAATTGAGGCATAACAGCAAACAAAATGTTTGCTGATCGTATTTAGGAGCTTGTAAGTATATTACAGAGCGAAAATATACCAAAAACTACTTTTGGTTCTTAAATATGCTTTGGGGAAAATTTTATAACCTAAAAATTTTATAAATTGTTGTTCATTAGGCCCTGAAGTACAAAAATATAACAGCAGACATCGACTGCTGTTTTTAGCAGACTTTTTTCTATGAGTGTATAGAAAACTTTGTTAATATTTTATTTCTATAGCAAATTTGTCAATATTTTATTTCTATAAAAAGTTATCACAAAATTTTATTTCTATATACAAATTTTACAAAAAGCTCTTCCTATGTAACATTTTTGCATAATTTTGTATCTATACACAATTATTTTATAAAGTTTATTTCTGTGCAAAGTTTTATTTCTACAGAAAATTTTGTTTGTTTATTTATATAAAAAATTTAGTGAAAATTTAATTTCTACAAAAAATTTGTTAAAACTTTATTTCTATAGAAAATTTTGAAAAAGTTATCGATTTGACGAAAATGGATCAAAATCAACCAAACTCCATTTGATCCGACCATCGGACCAAATTTAAAGATTAAAATTTTTTTGGACCCATTTTGATCTGATCGGACCAAAATGGCAACCCTGTTTACGATATGCCCAAACAGTGTTGCCAGTATTGGGAATTTTTCCCAAATTGGGGATATTTTTTCGTGAATGGGACGAAATTCCTTAGAAAATTTTTTCAATATTTTATTTCTATAGAAAATTTTGTCAAAATTTTATTTCTGTAGAAAATTTTATCAACATTTTATTTATATAGAAAAAGTTGTAAAAATTTTATTTCTATAAAGAAAATGTTGTCAAAATTTTATTTCTAAAAAGAAAATTTTGTCAATTTTTTTTCTATGTAGAAATTTTTTTCCATATACAAAATTTTCTCAAAAATTATCTATTTTCTCAAAATTATCATCTATTCGGATCAGTCACCGTCTCGCCGCCAAATGTCGATTCCATCATCTCTTATGGAGGGGTCCGAGAGGGCTCTCACTGTTGACCACAACTTACCTATTCCTGTGCCTAAGTTACATTGTTTCAGGTGCTCTAACCAAGTGTTCCGCTTGTGCTCGTCGACTATCTTACTAACATCAAGATTCAGTTTCCTGATTCTAGAATCAGCAGGGATAGGGCAACAGCGTTTATCACACTCGTCCGCGAGTCATGACTTGTCGGTTGGGAAGTTGGGCCTGACCTCGGCAATTCGACCAGCGGGTATGAAGCGGGGCCTTGATGATGCCCCGGAACATATCAACTTGGCAAAGGGACAGGAGCTCACGGAAGCGGCGATCTTTGTATTCACCGAAGCCGTCCCAGTTGACATTCATTTGGTTGATGAACGTCCGGCATTCGGTGGTTATAAAATCGTAAGGTGTGTCAATGGTGAGAATTAAAGGGATGTGATCCCAGTGAAATGACTGATTACCAGGATACGTCATTTATCAGATCAGATGATGATAAGGATACTTTTATCAACATTTTATTTATATAAAAAAAGTTGTAAAAATTTTATTTGTATAAAGAAAACGTCAAAATTTTATTTCTATAAAGAAAATTTTGTCAAAATTTTATTTTTATGTAGAATTTTTTTTCCATATACACAATTTTCTCAAAATTTCATCAGAAGTTTATTGCTATAGAAAATTTATGAAGTACTCAACATTTCAAGCAAATGGGGTGTAAAACTCTCGGCTTCTGGGTCCATATAAGTGCATATCGAGCGAAAGATATATATGGGAGCTATATCTAATTGTGAACCGATTTCTTCCAAAATCAATAGGGTTCTATTGTGACCCAAAAGAGGAACTTGTGTCAAATTTTTATTTTTATTTATTTTTTATTTATTTTTTTTTATTTTCTCGATTTTGTAATTTGAAGCCATGGGCCGATATAGATTAAATTACAATAAAGACTACTCCAAAATTTAGAATACAAAATTATAAAAACATAATGACTTAAGACTAAAAATAATAATAATAATATGGGTAACAATTATTTAAAAAAAGGAAACAATATATAAATTTGAAGGCGATTGGGCTTAAACTGCGACCTAGACTTTGATCACAAATATGTGTTTACAGACAGACGGACGGACGGACATGTTTATATCGACTCAGGGACCCACCCTGAGCATTATTGCCAAAGACACCATGTGTCTATCTCGTCTCCTTCTGGGTGTTGCAAACATATGCACTAACTTATAATATCCTGTATGGACCTAGCGCCGTACAGCAACATTTGGTGTGACCCTTGTCAATCTCCCATCTAAGTATATTGTCCTTGGTTAACACCTATATTTCCTGTTTATTTTTATAATCCATTATGATTGTAAATATATAAATAATAAATCTGGAAATTGAGAATTCTGTGAAAATGGTTTTATATGGAGGCTATACATAAATCTAAACCGATTTAAACCAAACATGGCACACTTCACGATACTATCAAATATACTCTTTGTGCAAAATTTGAAGCAAGTCAGAGAAAACTCCTGGCTTTTGGGGTCACATAATGGCATATCGGGCGTAAGATATATATGGGATCTATATCTAAATCTGAATCGATTCAAATTCGGTATATATATCTAGAATTTTAATTCTACTACCTGTGCAAAATTTTAAGTAAATCGGAGTGAAACTATGGTCTCAGAGTGAAAATTTGTTCTTCGGAGGTCATATGAGTCTAACTTGGTCGGAAGACTTGTATGGGAGATATATCTAAATCTGAACCGACGTCCACCAAAATTTGACCACTTGACTATACCACTAATTGTACTTTTTACAAAATTTCGAGCAAATCAAAGTGAAACTGTGGCTCCTGGGGCTATATTAGATACTGACCAAATGCGGTGTTATTTCACTTATATGGCTCAGGGGCCAGAGTTTTGCCTTTATTTACTTAAAATGTTTTTATTAAAAATCTGCAGTTAAGTTTTTAAGCATAGACTCTTATAAGGTACGTTTAAGAAATGACTTTTCAGATTTTATTCTCCATAGTCTTAAAAATCATTGTCAATGATTTTTAATAATAAGTCCGATAATCTATCTCTTTTAGGTATTTTAAATTGTATAGCATAATATATACATACTGAAATCAAAAGTTTATATTTTATTGTGTGTGAAACTTCGTACAAGTATTCATAAAAGTTAACGTAAACTTTAAAACTACTATTACCATATAAATTTCTTCAATAAACTGTCGGTAAAATATTATGAATATGGACATTATACTTACCTTTGAAAATAGAACAAATAAGGTTTTAGTATCACAGAGTTTTAAATGGGATTCGATAAGAAATTTATACATCTGTAGAAAGTAGGGAGGTCGTGTTTGACAGGGAACAAAGACACCAGCTAATTCTTTCAGCAAATTAGGGCGTTTCAGGGCCAATTCTAAAATCTTCATGCCTTCTTCTTCTTGATTTTCTTGAATAAATACCTGGCAAACAAACAATATATATATTGTAAAAATACTACAAACAATTCCATTTGCATACTTACACCTAAATCATTAAGCAATTCGGTGTAAAATTTATTCGTTGCATTGAATTTCATTGTTATTTCGGACATATTTTCAATGACATGATAGAAAAAGGCAATACCAATATTCGATTTTAAACGATCCTCAGGATTATGTTCACCATTCATTTGCCTTGTTAGCAATAAACGTAATATTTGTCCAATTTTTCCCACACAACGAGCAAATTCCTCAACATTTTCATTCAACATTTCATCGACTATTTTATCGTGTCTTTCACGAAATGTATCAATCTTATGTTGTATTTGTTCATCTTTGCGTATTTTCTCCAGAATTGTTACTATGCGAGCTGGACTCGAGCAACGACGATTGAAAACCAAAGAATTACAATTTTTAATTTTTATCTCTTCATAAGGCACCATTTTATAAAGCTGAACAATATTATCCATATAGTTGCGATTAATTGCATTTAACTCGGAAGTTTTGAAATGGAATTTTCTAAAAAAAAACAATAAGGAATAATTTATATAAAAACTATTCTTTTTTATATATAAATTTTTATAATTACGTTGCTGTATTTGTTAGAGCTTTTAGTTTTTCCTTCAACTCCTTCAGGGAGTTTTGATTTATATCACTATGATGCATAAGCATATCTGGTTTCACATATTTGGGAGGTTCCAAATGCTTATCATATGAACTTAAATGTGCCTTTATACGTTGTATAGGAGTAGCTTTAGGTTTAGCTTGCAAAGGACTTCGTAGTTGTTTGGCAGTTTGGAAACGGAAACATCTTCTTGCCCATTGATCTGATTGATAGCGTTGTTGTTTACGTATTAAAGGTAAATATAAAAATTCTGTCCAGTGATTCTGAAAAACGAAATTAATTGCAATTCTTAAGAAAATTCCATTATAATGTTAAGAGGAAATAGTTGATATACCGTTGGTCCATTGAAAATTTCTTTTAATTTTTCATTATTATATTGTGGTGGATATGAATCTTGATCTTTTGACATTTTATTGATGGCAGTATCTTCTAGCCACAGGGCATATGTTTTCATTATTCTGAAATTAGAAATTAAAATAAATTATAAATCCCCGTTAAGGGAAGGAACATAAAAATGCTGCTAAAACATTGTATGCTGGTTTTTAAACTCGATTATGCTATAGCATGTTTAGTTTGGCTGAAATAAAAAAAAGGTTTAATACGACTTTTATGATTGATAACCGCAACAGTCAAAGATTCATTTGTTTTTTCTGTAGCTGCTAGGGCATCACGTACAAGGTTGACACAGTTGGTAATTGGTAGAATTATTGATGTTTTGGTAGATTTTGTAAAATATACCTCTCCAACTAAGAGATACATTAAATATCTATAGAAATAAAATTTTGCCAATTTTTTTTATATAAATAAAATTTTGCCATTTTTTTTTTTTTATATAAATACAATTTTGACAAAATTTTCTATAGAAATAAAATTTTGACAAATTTTTCTATAGAAATAAAATTTTGTTGTTGTTTTTTGATTCCATGCATTGACTAAACTACAAGTGTAGCTTAACCAACAGAGGAAAAGAATGTTTATCAAATTTATTTGGGCAAAGCCCTATAGACTGCAAGATGGTTGGATGGACGCATGTTTCGGAATTACCACATTTCTCATCAGCATCCTCTACTTGCAGCAAAACTATCAACCAATGGGAGCCACCGTGGTGCAATGGTTAGCATGCCCGCCTTGCATACACAAGGTCGTGGGTTCGATTCCTGCTTCGACCGAACACCAAAAAGTTTTTCAGCGGTGGATTATCCCACCTCAGTAATGCTGGTGACATTTCTGAGGGTTTCAAAGCTTCTCTAAGTGGTTTCACTGCAATGTGGAACGCCGTTCGGACTCGGCTATAAAAAGGAGGTCCCTTGTCATTGAGCTTAACATGGAATCGGGCAGCACTCAGTGATAAGAGAGAAGTTCACCAATGTGGTATAACAATGGACTGAATAGTCTAAGTGAGCCTGAAATATCGGGCTGCCACCTAACCTAACCTAACCATCAACCAATTATCGGAATAAATTAAGGCAGTTCATTAAACCCAACAATTCTTTCCTCTGTTGGTTAAGCTACACTTGTAGTTTAGTCAATGCACGGTTTTAAGCTGAAATCAAAAAACAACAACAATGATTAAAGAACGAAACCAACAATAACAAAACAAAACGAATGAAAGAAATAAAAAAAACAACAACAATGATTAAAGAACAAAACCAACAATAATAAAACAAAACGAATGAAAGAAATAAAATTTTATATATTTTTATAAAATTTTCTACAGAAATAAAATTTTTACAAAATTTTCTATGGAAATACAATTTTGACAAAATTTTCTATGGAAATAAAATTTTGACAAAATTTTCTATAGATATAAAATTTTGACAAAATGTTCTATAGGAATAAAATTTTGACAAAATGTTCTATAGGAATAAAATTTTGACAAAATGTTCTATAGATATAAAATTTTGACAAAATGTTCTATAGAAATAAAATTTTGACAAAATTTTCTATAGAAATAAAATTTTGAGAAAATTTTCTATAGAAATAAAATTTTGAGAAAATTTTCTATAGAAATAAAATTTTGACAAAATTTTCTATAGATATAAAATTTTGACAAATTTTTCTATAGAAATAAAATTTTGACAAATTTTTCTATAGAAATAAAATTTTGACAAGATTTTCTATAGAAATAAAATTTTGACAAAATTTTGTATAGAAATAAAATTTTGTATAGAAATAAAATTTTAACAAAATTTTGTATAGAAATAAAATTTTGACAAAATTTTGTATAGAAATAACATTTTGACAAAATTTTTGTATAGAAAAAAATTTTGACAATATTTTCTATAGAAATAAAATTTTGACAAAATTTTCTATAGAAATAAAATTTTGACAAAATTTTTCTATAGAAATAAAATTTTTACAAAATTTTGTATAGAAATAAAATTTTGATAAAACATTCTATAGAAATAAAATTTTGACAAAATTTTCTATAGAAATAAAATTTTGACAAAATTTTCTATTGAAATAAAATTTTGAAAAAAATCTCTATAGAAATAAAATTTTGACAAAATTTTCTATAGAAATAAAATTTTGACAAAATTTTCTATAGAAATAAAATTTTGACAAAATTTTCTACAGAAATAAAATTTTGACAAAATTTTCTATAGAAATAAAATTTTGACAAAATTTTCTATAGAAATAAAATTTTGACAAAATTTTCTATAGAAATAAAATTTTGTATAGAAATAAAATTTTAACAAAATTTTGTATAGAAATAACATTTTGACAAAATTTTTGTATAGAAAAAAATTTTGACAATATTTTCTATAGATATAAAATTTTGACAAAATGTTCTATAGGAATAAAATTTTGACAAAATGTTCTATGGAAATAAAATTTTGACAAAATTTTCTATAGATATAAAATTTTGACAAAATGTTCTATAGGAATAAAATTTTGACAAAATGTTCTATAGATATAAAATTTTGACAAAATTTTCTATTGAAATAAAATTTTGAAAAAAATCTCTATAGAAATAAAATTTTGACAAAATTTTCTATAGAAATAAAATTTTGACAAAATTTTCTATAGAAATAAAATTTTGACAAAATTTTCTATAGAAATAAAATTTTGACAAAATTTTCTATAGAAATAAAATTTTGACAAAATTTTCTATAGAAATAAAATTTTGACAAAATTTTCTATGGAAATACAATTTTTACAAAATTTTCTATAGAAACCAGTTGCAACATATAAAACACCACCAGATGTTTTTGTTACTTTTTCTTTGGACACTGGGCAAACAATATTTGTTGTTGCGGGCGCCATTAAATGTAGGTGTGTTGATGTAAAAATATATGGATAACTTGTTGTTAAATTAAAAAAAAAAAATCGGATAAGTCAGCAGTCGCAGAAAAATTACTCTTTCATGTTACAGTGTTGCCAACACAGTCTGTTCGAATCTTCCTTTCTCAAGTCTTTGCCTCGCTTCAGTAGTTAAATCACCCTACCTCTTTTGCAGACATTGGGTATAATAAGTGATTCCAAGAGCAAATTGAGGAGAGTGGTCAAGTACTCAACTCCCAATGTTCCCAGATACTTCAGCATTAGCATAAAAATTCCGTCGGGGCCCGACGCCTTGGATGGTTTTGGGCTGTTCTTGATGTTGGTAACTTTGGCTGGGGGAAATTGTGGTATGTCGCTGGTTCGGGGACCACAGATGCGACGTGTAGATCTCCTTCTCGTTAGATCACTCCCGGGATGCTCAATAAACTTTCAGTTGAAAACTCCGAACATGTCTTCGGTCATCTCAGTCACATCGTCAATGGTGACTGAGGTACCATCATCCCTTGTAGAGGGGTTCGAGAGGGTTCTTGCAGTTGACCACAACTTACCTATGTATGTGAGTGCCTAGGTTAGATTGGTTCAGATGCTCTAACCATGTGTTCCGCTTGTGTTTTAGATTCAGTTTCGTGATTCTAGGATTTACAAGGTTAGCACGACGCTCCCCTGCGAGCGTTGACAATTTCCCAGAACACCCTCTGAAAGCATGAACATGGGAGGGGGACGGGATGTCCGTGTTGTACTGATATAGCCAACATAGAAACCGATCCCATCGATTTGATTTCTTGGGCATCTAAACACAAAAATTTTTATTCGATTTGTCTGAAATTGGATGTCTCAGATATTTCATGTCCACAAACAGGTGTGCCGAATATGGTGTTCATTCGACCGTGTTTTGGTATAGCCTCCATTAAGATGATTTCCCGATTTGATTTTTTTAGTATCTAGACGTCGTAATGCTTTAAATTGGACATTTAGAGGCGTTTTGATGCGTTTTACTTCTCGGCCATTTAGACACCGTAATTTGTATCTGATTTGTTTAGAAATTTGAAATCTAGAGATATTTGGTGTTAACGCATATATGCGCTGAATATACCCCATATATACCCCGAATTTGATTGTTTTAATATAGCCACCATATATACCGATCTTCCGAATTTAGTCTTCTTGGCCTTCTAGGCAACGCAATTTTTGATCGGCATAATCCATGCATTGGAATAGCCCTCATATAGACTGATCTCGCCCGATGCATTTTAGCCGAACATTCCGTTTGATGCGTTTGAGCCGTCCACAATATTTGAAAAGACACGACAATGTGATTTTCAGCTTAGCCACATGCTGCATAACCCGTAAAAACTTATTTGGAAAAACACAAATGAGAAGTCCTACGCTATTCTTATTCCCATCGATGATGCATAACCCCTGTCTGATCAGTATTTTCATTCTTATGAGGAAGCCAAAAATTGGATCGTACGAGGATTGAGTCAAAAGACGAGTAGTTTCTTCATAGTGGTATCCATCCGTATATTACCAGAAGGATGGAAAAAAGAAATAACTAGCGATCGCGACTGATTGTTTTCGCAGTTTTTTTCATGGAGGGCAAATGTCTCAAATGTCGCACTAAAAATTCTTTGGTTATACTTTCTTCAAATGAGATGCATATACACGCAAAATTTTTTATATTTCTAATAACTTACTTGGTACAATTCCTATAGTAATAGCTCAAACTATCATCGTTGGCATGAGTTTTTGCTTCATTGTCATAGAAAGTTTCAGCAGCTTTTAGCTGTGTCTTTATCTTTTTCATAAGCGGCACATTATACTCATAGAATTTATCGGATACACCATTTATCTGTTGGAAACTATGCTCATCATAATTCGGTGGGACACGAGCCAAATACAATTCAAAGAATTTCTGATTAACAATAGGGAAAAGAGCATGATTTATATCCATATAGGCCACCAAATTGGCATATTTATAGACAACCAACATATTAGCCGGAAATGAAGGCTTTTTAGAAATGGATAATGTTTTCTAAAAAAAAAAAAAAAAAAAAAAATACGTCAATATTAATTGGAATATTATAGGGAGAATAATGTTTACCTTTAAAGTTGTCTCAACATTTCCATTTACACCAGCTGCACTCAATTGTCGTAACATTTCCATCCATATGTAGGTGTCTTGAGTTTTAAATTCAATCTCTAATAAGACCATGGCCAACCAAGGTTGATAGGGTGATAGAACGGGTACTTTCGATTGATTGCCCCCAAAGAAACCCTTTATGCTAGACATCTTTGTTGTGCCCTTCCATTCCATACATTCTCTATAGTAGTTAGAGAAAAATTCCATACATTGCATATGGGCATCGGGATATTGATAGGCTACACGTAATATTTTATCCAATAAATAGACAACATAAGTATTTTGCCAATTGGGCAAGGCTGTAAGACAGTTTAGCCATACATTAATCAGATTCAATGGTGATGTCAGACCATATCTAGAATAAAGAGGATTCTATTCAGTTAAGCTATCATGTATGATGATTTCGGTTTTGGTGCATCTTACCTTGTATATGAGGTTATTTGATGATGTATCATATTATCCAACAATTCCAATACTGGACCTACTGTATTGGGAAATACCATATCCTTGGCCATTTTCAAATATGTCTTATCAGCATTTAGCAAATTATTCAATATTCCATGAAATCTCTCTGAATTGCCCAAAGTATCAGGGGTCTCCAAAAACAAGGGTACTATCAATTCAAGACATCTTATCACAGCCGAATGACGATGATCACTTAACAGACGTTGCATTAATTCAAAACCTTTTTGACAAATCACTGGTATCGAATGACCATGCAGCGATACCAATATGGCCACATATAAAGCCAATGGTCTACTTTCATTCACCCCCTGATGGATCATATCGATGCGTTCCAGTTCTGAGACAAACATCAAACCCTCAGAGGGATTTTGCAAACAACGTTTTATAGTCTCCACATTTTGATCCATTATATGTAATCGCAATAGGGAAACTATACTCCAACACCAAGTGGTAAATTGTTCTTTTGTTGAATGACTGAAATCAATAAGACTTGAAACTTGACGAACACTTTCCGAAATACCCGATAGACCCAAAACTTCGGGGGCATGTTTGGTCAAAGCTTCTGATATCAGGCAAGCCATGCGAACATGTATATTGTGAGGCAGGAAGAGGCGACCATCACAATCAAATGACCAATTAAGATGACTGATAATAATGCGCGCCAGCATATTCTCCGGAGATCTAAAATCGAAATGTAACAACCAATTGGAAATAACTTCGAAACTTTCCATTGATGGCTTCCAGTTTTCCAGAGGCAATGATTTAAAAAGATACACCACATTTTCGCATTCATTAAAACGTATTTTCAATTGAGTTAAGAGGCATGAGAGCAAGTCTTCATAGGCCAATGTTAAATTGACCAACATATCACGAGCTGTTTTATAGCAAATATCACGAGTATCCACATTGAGGTAACCAATCTAAAAAGACAAACAAATTTCCATTAACAACGTTTATTTGTATGCTTCAGCTTTAATTTTTTTGTAACCTACATGGAAAATATGTAGACATATTGTTTTAATTAATTCCCAGTCTTTTGTTCTATCACGGTCATTAGCCATCTCAAAGAAAGCTTGTAAAAGATAATAGAGATCTTCATCTGATGAATCAGCATTGGCTAATTTAAATTTATCCCAAAAATCGGAGGCATTGAAATAATCCGTATAATCTGTAAATCCAGAGATAAAAAGAGCAGAGAACCTTTTTAAAATGTTTGCATATATAAAAAAATACAATGTCACCAATATTTCTCCAATTAATATTTTCGTTTAATTTTTTAATAAAACAACAAGTATATATGGCCGTAAGTTCGGCCAGGCCGAATCTTATGTACCCTCCAGCATGGATTGCATAGAAACTTCTACTAAAGACTGTCATCCACAATCGAACTACTTGGGTTACGGTAACACTTGTCGATGCCAAGGTACCTTAAAACTTCTTAATAAAATTTTCTATAGAAATAAAATTTTGACAAATTTTCTATAGAAATAAAATTTTGACAAAATTTTCTATAGAAATAAAATTTTGACAAAATTTTCTATAGAAATAAAATTTTGACAAAATTTTCTATGGAAATAAAATTTTAACAAAATTTTCTATAGAAATAAAATTTTGACAAAATTTTCTATAGAAATAAAATTTGGACAAAATTTTCTATAGAAATAAAATTTGGAAAAAATTTTCTATAGAAATAAAATTTGGATAAAATTTTCTATAGAAATAAAATTTGGATAAAATTTTCTATAGAAATAAAATGTTGACAAAATTTTCTATAGAAATAAAATTTTAACAAAATTTTCTATAGAAATCAAATCGTGACAAAATTTTCTATAGAAATCAAATTTTGACAAAATTGTCTATAGAAATCAAATTGTGACAAAAAGTTTCTATAGAAATAAAATTTTGACAACATTTTCTATAGAAATAAAATTTTGACAAAATTTTCTATTGAAATAAAATTTTGACAAAATTTTCTATAGAGATCAAATCTTGACAAAATTTTCTATAGAAATCTAATTTTGACAAAAAGTTTCTATAGAAATAAAATTTTGACATTTTCTATAGAAATATAACAGCATTTTCTACGAGGGCGGTTCGGAAACTTCTTAAAGTGGCAGCCCGATTAAGATTCAGGCTCACTTAGACTATTCAGTCCATTGTGATAATAAACTTCTTAGCCTATTCCTATTCTTAGCCTATCAATGAAAGAGAATAGTTAGTTTTTCAAAAATATTTTTATTTTTCAATATAATCTCCTGAAACTTCAATACACTTGGTCCAACGCTTTTCTAGCAATTCTATCCCTTGATTAAAATAGTTTTCCTCAAGGTCTTCAAAATAGTGGTTTACAACTGTAATTGCATCTTCATTTGAGGTAGGGAGCCATCGTGGTGCAATGGTTAGCATGCCCGCTTTGCATACACAAGGTCGTGGGTTCGATTCCTGCTTCGACCGAACACCAAAAAGTTTTTCAGCGGTGGATTATCCCACCTCAGTAATGCTGGTGACATTTCTGAGGGTTTCAAAGCTTCTCTAAGTGGTTTCACTGCAATGTGGAACGCCGTTCGGACTCGGCTATAAAAAGGAGGTCCCTTGTCATTGAGCTTAACATGGAATCGGGCAGCACTCAGTGATAAGAGAGAAGTTCGCCAATGTGGTATCACAATGGACTGAATAGTCTAAGTGAGCCTGATACATCGGGCTGCCACGTAACCTAACCTAACCTTCATTTGAGGTAAAACGCTTGCTAGTAAGATTTGGGCACAAGTAAAAGTCACTGAGAGCTAAATCAGGAGAATAAGGTGGGTGGTCAAGAAACTCGTTCTTTATTTCGTTGATTTTAGCCATTGTTAAAACACTCTTGTGCGCTGGGGCGTTGTCTTGATGAAAAATTATTTTTTTGTGTTGTAAGCCAAAACGTTTTTCTCGAATTTGTACATTTAATTGACCCAAAAGGTTACAATAGTACTCTGAATTTACTGTTTTACCCTTTTGCAGATAGTCAATCAATAAAATACCTTTGAAGTCCCAAAAAACCGTTGCCATAACCTTACCAGCCGATTGAATTGTTTTTGCCTTCTTTGGGTCCTTCCTCCAGCTTCAGTCCATTGTTTGGATTGTTCTTTTATCTCTGAGGTATAGTGGTGGATCCATGTCTCATCAACAGTCTCATCAGCGTTTTTGAGCGACTGTTAACAAATGCGGCACCTATCTTGCAGAAAGCTTTTTCATCTGTAGTTCTTCATGCAAAATTAAATGGACTCGATCATTTTAGATACCCATGATATCGATCATTTAATATGTTACCATATCATGGACTTTGGCTACAATTTCTGTTATTGTTGCTGTTTTTGGACGTCCACTACGTGGTTCATCTTCAATGCTTGTACGACCACGTTTAAATTCAGCAACCCAATTTTTTACTGTTGCATATGAAGGAGCACTTTCACCTAACACATTCACCATATCATTATGAATTTCTTATCCCGATAAACCTTTTTTATGTAAATTTTTAATGACAGCACGCATTTCTAATTTTTCCATTGTAAAAAAATTGCGGATGCGTCTTGTTTGAACACCTGTTTCTATATGAAGAGTTGCCAGATCGAAACAAAATTTAACATGTGTTCTTAACAGGGATGGAAGTTTCCAAAACACTTAACTTTTTTCTGTTTATATCGCGCTTTTTGTGCTAGGCTAAGAAGTTTCCGAACTGCCCTCGTATATCTAAATCTGTACCGACGTCCACCAAAATTTGACCACTTGACTATACCACTAATTGTACTTCTTAGCAAATTTTTGATCAAATCAAAGTGAAACTGTGGCTCCTGGGGCTATATTAGATTCGGACCAAATGCGGTGTTACTTCACTTATATGGCTCAGGCGCCAGAGTTTTGCTTTGATTTATTTATTAAAAATCTGCAGTTAAGTTTTTAAGCATTGGTACGTTTAAGAAATGAATTTGCAGATTTTATTCCCAATGGTCTTAAAAATCATTGTCAATGATTTTAGATAATAAAAAAAAATAATAAGTAATAAATAAATAATAAAAATTTTGACAAAATTTTCTACAGAAATCAAATTTTGACAAAATTTTCTATCGAAATAAAATGTTGACAAAATTTTCTATAGAAATAAAATTTTGGGGATCGGTTTATATGGGGGCTATATATAATTATGGACCGATATGTACCAATTTATGCATGGTTGTTGGATACCATATACTAACACTACGTATCAAATTTTAACCGGGTCGGATGAAATTTGCTCCTCTAAGATTAAACTAAATTTTTAATTGGAACAATTAGGTTTTCAATTGATATTATCATTTACGTAATTGATTTTTTTTTTTCAATTTAAAAAACTGAGTTTTATCTTATCTTGTCCCATTTTTCCAATTCTCGGAACAGATTTGGTATGTCCAACATTATTTTTTTAGGCTCACTTAGACTATTCAGTCCATAGTGGTATCACAGCTGCTGAACTTCTCTTTGTCCAATTAATATTTAGTAGAGCTCGACCGAATAATCGGCTTTGGTATTCGGCCAAAAATCGATATTCCGCCTTCGGCGTCAGGAGCACAATTGCCACTCGAGCCAAGTGTAATCTACCAAAATTTGGCTAAAATTTTACCGAACAATTTTTAATTGAAACAAAAATTAATCACAAAAATGAATAGTATCAATTAATTTTTTAATTGATACTATCATTTCTGTGAATTTAAGACATGTCAATTAAAAAAATAATTGGATCAATTAATTCGTGATTGAATCAGATTTTTTTTTTGTGTATAAAAGGTTGGCTGATAAGTCCCCGGTCTAACAAAGAAAAACACATTTTTTTGTCAAAATTCGTTTTTATTATTCAACATAGTTCCCTTCAAGAGCGATACAACGATTATAACGACCTTCCAATTTTTTGATACCATTTTGGTAGTACTCCTTGGGTTTTGCCTCAAAATAGGCCTCAGTTTCGGCGATCACCTCTTCATTGCAGCCAAATTTTTTCCCTCCGAGCATCCTTTTGAGGTCTGATAACAAGAAAAAGTCGCTGGGGGCCAGATCTGGAGGATACGGTGGGTGGGGAAGCAATTCGAAGCCCAATTCATGAATTTTTGCCATCGTTCTCAATGACTTGTGGCACGGTGCGTTGTCTTGGTGGAACAACACTTTTTTCTTCTTCATATGGGGCCGTTTTGCGCGATTTCGACCTTCAAACGCTCCAATAACGCCATATAATAGTCACTGTTGATGGTTTTTTCCTTCTCAAGATAATCGATAAAAATTATTCCATGCGCATCGCAAAAAACAGAGTCCATTACTTTGCCAGCGGACTTTTGAGTCTTTCCACGCTTCGGAGATGGTTCACCAGTCGCTGTCCACTCAGCCGACTATCGATTGGACTCAGGAGTATAGTGATGGATCCATGTTTCATCCATTGTCACATATCGACGAAAAAACTCGGGTCTATTATTAGTTAACAGCTGCAAACACCGCTCAGAATCATCAACACGTTGTTGTTTTTGGTCAATTGTGAGCTCGCGCGGCACCCATTTTGCACAGAGCTTCCGCATATCCAAATATTGATGAATGATATGACGAACACGTTGCTTTGATATCTTCAAGGCTTCTGCTATCTCGATCAACTTCATTTTACGGTCATTCAAAATCATTTTGTTGATTTTTTTGATGTTTTCGTCGGTAATCACCTCTTTCGGGCGTCCACTGCGTTCACCGTCCTCCGTGCTCATTGCACCCTTGAATTTTGCATACCAATCAATTATTGTTGATTTCCCTGGGGGCAGAGTCCGGAAACTCATTATCAAGCCAAGTTTTTGCTTCCACCGTATTTTTTCCCTTCAGTAAACAGTATTTTATCAAAACACGAAATTCATTTTTTTCCATTTTTTTCACAATAACAAAAGTTGCTTCACAAAAGACGCTCTATCTCACAAACTAATTGACTTACAGACGTCAAATTTTGACACGAATCATTTGAAGGTTGGTACTATATAAAAATAATATGTATTTAATACTAGCGACGCCATCTATGTGTCAGACCGGGGACTTATCAGCCAACCTGTTATAACCGACAAGACACGTGTAAAAATTGGAGGATCTAATTAGATATTATTAGATCTCAAAATTGGCCACTTTAGATCTAAGCAGATTTACCTAGATATAATGAGAGAGAATTATATATAATTCCACATATGACGAGATCTAACATCAGATCCAACTATATATAGGGACAGATATAATCATATCTAAGACATTAGATCTAGGCCAATATTGAGATCTGATCAGATCTATCTCCATAGTAATTAGATATGATTAGATCTTACCATATTTCGGATATTCTCATATCTAATTGTATCAAATTAGATCTCTCAATTTTTACTCGACTATTATATCCGACTATTATATATATTTTTTGGTCCAGACCAATATTTCCCATTCTATACTGGTGCGTATAAAAATATTGGCTATAGTGTTCCTATGTACATAAAACACTTTAATCAATTCTAAAAAAAAAACTTTTAATTGTTCAAATAATTTTATGATATAATTTTATGAAGCCAAAAAATATTTTTTCTTAGAATAAAAAAACTCTACTTACCTTCTTCGGGCATTGTAAATTCCACAGGAAATCCCACATTCAAATAATAGAATATTTGCCAAACAATATCCGAGTCCATTGTTGAAAAGGGTAAAGATGAAAAATATTGCCAAGTAGCCAAATTTCGTGTTCGATAGATATAACTACAGGCTTTCAATAACAATACATTGGCTTCCAAGGCAATGCGTTCACAAATGGCCACATCTTTAGAAAGATTATTTTGCCTGTAAATAAGAATTGCAGCATATCTTAAAACTGGGAAAATAAAATTCACAAAATTCAATACACACCTGAATAAATCGTAATAATCGGAAACATATTGCAGTGAGTGTCTCATCAATCTTCCCAAACGCTTAGCCAATTGCTTATAACGTTCTGTACTATAGGTTAACATACCCTCACCAAATAAGCTCACAAGTTGTGAGAAAAAGGCCAATACTTTAAGCATTTGATGTGCTGATATTAAATCAGCCTCAATTATATAATCGTCTAGAAATTTTTCAATAGTTAATGCAGATCTGAAATGAACACAGACTCAAAAGACTTTGAACTTTGCAAAAGTATTGAAAATATTTACGACACTTTTAGAAAAGTCTGCTAAAAATAGCAGTCAATGTCTGCTGTTATATTTTTGCACTTAAAAATTTAAAAAAAAAATAAATAAATAAAAAAAAAACCAAAATAGTTTATTTTTTTATACAGCTGCATTCTAATATCCTTAAAAGCTCCCAAATCCTTAATTTGAAGGCTTTACTATTTAGCAGGCAGTGATTGTTTCCCTTTTTCAACAGATGTTTTTGCTGTTTTAGCAAACTTTTCTGCTGTGTCTACTAACAAATTTCTCTGGGTGTAATAAACTTACCTGAATAATTCTTCAAATGGTATTTGATTAACTAAAGCAATTAAATCACTCTCTTTTAGACCCACACAATCTCCAGAGGCTGTATGACTATCTTCACCATCGGAATCAATAAGAATCCAGCGTTCTTCTTTAGCAGGATCGGTGATTTCCTTTTGAGACTTTATTTGAATTAGTATATGAAAAATTCAGAGTGATGCTACATATATGCATTAAGCCCACATTTTGTGTGAGGGTAAAATGAAGGATTTTAGTTAGAATTAAACAGTCATTTATTAAAATTTGCAATAGGTTACTTCTGATTCAAATTAAAAAAAAAAAAAGTTTGACTTTTTTCTCTTGTTCTAATTTATAAAGAAATCGATATTTAGCGTCTCGATTTATTATTAGTTACGGCATTGAAGTTCGATTCTGGCCAACATCTAAAGTGAGTTAGACGAAGGAATTGATCCCAGTACTTTCTGAATTGTTCGGGTTCGGCTATACTATACCGAAGGCACGAGCCGTACCAGCTAATTAACGAATAAACAAAGGCGACCGAGTTAAAATAAAGACACGAATTGCCGATATCAACACCGAACATTCACCGACGCCGTATCAACGAATCGTTAACGAACATTCAAAAAACCGAATTATCGACCGAGTTACCGACGCCTTACCAACGACAATCCTCCGCTCAAACAATTGTTGGTGCTTGGACGAAATTGGGTTTGAACCCAGTATGCAAGGCGGGCATGCTAACGATTGCACCACATAAAGGTGATTCAGGGGAGTGCCGCGGAGACATCCTGCCTATGTTCTAAGGGCAGCGTTCTGCGTATCACTTGTCTGAGGTGTCCACACTGACACTGCATTGTTTACCATAGATGGACCAATTGCCATATAGGTAGAAAACAAGGTTTCTTTGCAGATATCATAAAACAATGGGCTCGAATGCGATGATCGGACGCCGGAGGTATCACCCTTCTTGGAGAACACACATCTCTAAATTTCTCAAGATTGGCGCCCGCACAGATAATTAGTAACCCAACGCTTGGTTCTTGCCGGTAGGGAGGAATTATCGATGTTCTCGAATAGTCTGGCATGGTGGACTGTATCAAATGAGTTCGATAGGTCAAGCACCACAATGTCCGCTATTTATGTATGTACGCTGAAATGCATGTAAAGCTGTTGTGGTGCTATGCACTTTACGAAATCCATGTTGATGGTTTGTAGCACGGAAAATAATAGCGCCTCAAGGGTCCTGGCCAGCGCGTTGCCACAATGCATTTTTATTTTGGACCAACATTTTTCCAAAATTGGACCAAAATTCGTACCAGAGGATAATTTTTCCATATTAAATTAATATCATTTTAACTTTTAAAATTTTTCCAAAATTTTACTTCGATAGAAAATTTTGTGAAATTTTTATTTCTATTTATTCTATAAAAAAAATTTTATTCCTATAGAAAATGTTGTCAAACTTTTATTTCTATAGAAAATGTTGTCAAACTTTTATTTCTATAGAAAATTTTGTCAAAATTTTATTTCTATAGAAAATTTTGTAAGAATTTTATTTCTATAGAGATTTTGTCGAAATTTTGTTTCTATAGAATATTTTGTCAAAAATTTATTTCTATAGAATATTTTGTTAAAATTTTATTTCTATAGAAAATTTGGTCAAAATTTTATTTTTATAGAAATTTTTGTCAAAATTTTTATTTCTATAGAAAATTTTGTCAAAATTTTATTTTTATAGAAAACTTTGTCAAAATTTATTTCTATAGAAAATTTTGTCAAAATTTTATTTCTATAGAAAATTTTGTTAAAATTTTATTTCTATAGAAAATTTTGTCAAAATTTTATTTTTATAGAAAATTTTGTCAAAATTTATTTCTATAGAAAATTTTGTCAAAATTTTATTTCTATAGAAAATTTTGTCAAAATTTTATTTCTATAGAAAATTTTGTCAAAATTTTATTTCTATAGAAAATTTTGTCAGAATTTTTTTTCTATAGAGATTTTGTCAAAATTTTATTTCTATAGAAAATTTTGTTAAAATTTTATTTCTATAGAATATTTTGTCAAAATTTTATTTTTATAGAAAATTTTGTCAAAATTTATTTTTATAGAAAATTTTGCAAAATTTTATTTCTATAGAAAATTTTGTCAAAATTTTATTTCTATAGAAAATTTTGTCAAAATTTTATTTCTATAGAAAATTTTGTCAGAAGTTTGTTTCTATAGAAAATTTCGTCAAAATTTTATTTCTATAGAAAGTTATGGAAAAATTTTATTTCTATAGAAACTTATGGAAAATTTTGATTTCTATTACAATTTTTACTAAATTTTCTTCCTATACAAAATTTTTGCATAATTTTGTATCTATGCCAATTTTTTTTTAATTTTATTTCTGTACTAAATTTTATTTCCATAGAAAATTTTGTTAAAATTTTACTTTTATTGAAAATTTTGTCAAAATTTTATTTCCACAGAAATTTTTGTCAACATTTTATTTCTATAGAAAATTTTGAAAAAATTACCGAGTTGACGAAAATGGACCAAATTAAATCAAATTCCATTTGGTCCGGCCAAATTTAAAAATTAATAATTTTTTGGACCAATTTTGGTCCGATCTGGTCCTGGCTACTGTCGAAGGAATGGAATGGAGCTCGGTCTGTACGAGTCACCTTCGTTTCTTTGCCTGGCTTCAGTAGTGGAATCACCCTACTTATTTTCCAGACAACGGGTTTAATGAGCGATTCCAAGAATAAATTGAGGAATCTGGTGAAATACTCAACTCCTAGTATTTCCAGATCCTTCAGCATTAGCATAGAGATTCCGTCGGGGCCTAGCGCCTTGTATGGTTTCGCACTGTTGATAACATTGATAATTTCGGCTGTTGTAAATTATGGTGTATTATCAGCTCGCAGACCACGGAATTTTGTCTCTATCATTATCGGTACGCTCGATAAACTGTCGATTGAAAAATCTCGTGCACCGCTTCGGATCAGTCACTGTCACGTGGTCAAAGTTGACTGAGATGCCATCATCTGTTGTAGAGGTATTCGAGAGGGCTCTTACTGTTGTCCTCAACTTACCTGTTCCTGTGTCTAAGTTACATTGTATCAGGTGCTCTAACCATGTGTTCCGCCTGGGCAACCTGAACTTGGGAAGGGGACAAGAGTTCAGTGAAGTGGTGCAAATTATGGGGAAATGGTCAGATCCCAGTTAAGTCATTTATCTGTTCTGCCAAAGCTATGCATTAAAGTCGGTTGAGGTATAAACTGGACTGGGAACGGTTAAGGTATAAACTGGAGCACAGATACCAACCGGCGGTATACACACTTTGTATAGCTCTATCTCAGCAGCCATAAACTTTACTACTACCCCCATACATTCCATGTAAGGTTCATATCGTAAGTTTCTGGCTCAAGCGAGATGGGGTTATACGGCACGGATCAGTGTAATATGAAAGTCAGGTCACCACCTACACTTTTTTTCCTTTCGTAGCACATTGTATCCATCACAATGGCGTGGGCTGCAAGTGGCATTCAGATTAGTTTCCTGGATTGCCGCGACCCTTATCCTTTTCCGATTCATGAAGTCCACGATCTCACTAATCTTACCTCGGAGCCCGTTGGAATTAAATTGCGAAAATGATGCACTATCCGGAAATGGTACAACAATATTGGGTGTAAGATGCTGCGGCGGAGAATGGTGGGGGGGGGGGGGGGGGGTCGCATAGTCTGACGACCCAATGCTGCTGTCGTTGGCACAGCATTCTGCCACGTAGTCAGTATGACTATACTCCCGCAGCGATGTTAGGCCGGAGCAGTTCCGGAAGCGCACCCTTTCCAAGCAGCGTTTTCATCTCACCAAAACCCTACGGTGGTGGATCAGGTTCCGGCAGACCGAACAGTACCATGGTCCGGGGTTTTCCTCTACCCCGGCTCCCGGAAAATTTTGTCAAAATTTATTTCTATAGAAAATTTTGCAAAATTTTATTTCTATAGAAAATTTTGTCAAAATTTTATTTCTATAGAAAATTTTGTCAAAATTTTATTTCTATAGAAAATTTTGTCAGAAGTTTGTTTCTATAGAAAATTTCGTCAAAATTTTATTTCTATAGAAAGTTATGGAAAAATTTTATTTCTATAGAAACTTATGGAAAATTTTGATTTCTATTACAATTTTTACTAAATTTTCTTCCTATACAAAATTTTTGCATAATTTTGTATCTATGCCAATTTTTTTTTAATTTTATTTCTGTACTAAATTTTATTTCCATAGAAAATTTTGTTAAAATTTTACTTTTATTGAAAATTTTGTCAAAATTTTATTTCCACAGAAATTTTTGTCAACATTTTATTTCTATAGAAAATTTTGAAAAAATTACCGAGTTGACGAAAATGGACCAAATTAAATCAAATTCCATTTGGTCCGGCCAAATTTAAAAATTAATAATTTTTTGGACCAATTTTGGTCCGATCTGGTCCTGGCTACTGTCGAAGGAATGGAATGGAGCTCGGTCTGTACGAGTCACCTTCGTTTCTTTGCCTGGCTTCAGTAGTGGAATCACCCTACTTATTTTCCAGACAACGGGTTTAATGAGCGATTCCAAGAATAAATTGAGGAATCTGGTGAAATACTCAACTCCTAGTATTTCCAGATCCTTCAGCATTAGCATAGAGATTCCGTCGGGGCCTAGCGCCTTGTATGGTTTCGCACTGTTGATAACATTGATAATTTCGGCTGTTGTAAATTATGGTGTATTATCAGCTCGCAGACCACGGAATTTTGTCTCTATCATTATCGGTACGCTCGATAAACTGTCGATTGAAAAATCTCGTGCACCGCTTCGGATCAGTCACTGTCACGTGGTCAAAGTTGACTGAGATGCCATCATCTGTTGTAGAGGTATTCGAGAGGGCTCTTACTGTTGTCCTCAACTTACCTGTTCCTGTGTCTAAGTTACATTGTATCAGGTGCTCTAACCATGTGTTCCGCCTGGGCAACCTGAACTTGGGAAGGGGACAAGAGTTCAGTGAAGTGGTGCAAATTATGGGGAAATGGTCAGATCCCAGTTAAGTCATTTATCTGTTCTGCCAAAGCTATGCCTCTCTGGTCATTACCAGGAAGATAATGCCAAAGTTCATGGTGGGCATTAAAGTCGGTTGAGGTATAAACTGGACTGGGAACGGTTAAGGTATAAACTGGAGCACAGATACCAACCGGCGGTATACACACTTTGTATAGCTCTATCTCAGCAGCCATAAACTTTACTACTACCCCCATACATTCCATGTAAGGTTCATATCGTAAGTTTCTGGCTCAAGCGAGATGGGGTTATACGGCACGGATCAGTGTAATATGAAAGTCAGGTCACCACCTACACTTTTTTTCCTTTCGTAGCACATTGTATCCATCACAATGGCGTGGGCTGCAAGTGGCATTCAGATTAGTTTCCTGGATTGCCGCGACCCTTATCCTTTTCCGATTCATGAAGTCCACGATCTCACTAATCTTACCTCGGAGCCCGTTGGAATTAAATTGCGAAAATGATGCACTATCCGGAAATGGTACAACAATATTGGGTGTAAGATGCTGCGGCGGAGAATGGTGGGGGGGGGGGGGGGGGTCGCATAGTCTGACGACCCAATGCTGCTGTCGTTGGCACAGCATTCTGCCACGTAGTCAGTATGACTATACTCCCGCAGCGATGTTAGGCCGGAGCAGTTCCGGAAGCGCGCCCTTTCCAAGCAGCGTTTTCATCTCACCAAAACCCTACGGTGGTGGATCAGGTTCCGGCAGACCGAACAGTACCATGGTCCGGGGTTTTCCTCTATCCCGGCTCGGACCAACAGCAAACGGAGAAGCCTCCCCGGGATGCACCTTCTCCAACATAAAAATATGGATACGCTGGCCAATGGGTACGATCCATTGGATCAATCCAGTACAAAGAACCCGCCGCCGTGGGATTGATTCTATTTCGTCTCTTGGACTCGATTTCTCTTCCGATTCATAAATTCTACAATCTCACCAATCTTACCTAGTAGCCGCGCAATTAAATTTCAAAAACGATGCACTTTCCGGAACAGGTACAACCATATTGGGAATAAGATGCTGCGGCGGAAAATATTGTTGCGCGGGAGATGTCGGAGGGGTCACGTAATCTGACGACCCACTACACTGTCGTTGGCACAGCGTCCTGCCACGTAGTCTGTATGACTTTACTCCCGCTGCGATGTTAGGGCGGAGCAATATCGAAAGTACCCCCACTTAGGCACCTGTTACATCACCACGAAACCGAACGGTGGTGTATAAAATTTCGTCAGTCTGTAAGCACCATTGTCACTAGCCCTTAACTCGAAAACGGCCATAGACTGCCGTAAATCGCTCAACGAGATGGCTCAGCAGTACAATATTCACCTAATATGGGTGCCTGGCCATAGGAACATACCGGGGAACTGCGAAGCAGATGTGTTAGCAAGGCTAGGAACTACCTTACATATTCCAGGGGAACTAGAATCTGTTGGTATGCCTTTGGCCATCTGCAAGCTCTTACTGCGTGAGAAGGCTGTAATGATGGCCAATATTCAAGAATTTCAAGGGTTGTAACGACACCAAGCAAATATGGCCCCATTTAAACTTAAACCGCACACTAGATATGCTAGTGTTCTCAAGGCGTCAGATAGCACTCCTGATATCAGCTATAACGGGTCGCTGCCTGATAGGCGAATTTGCAAAAACTATAGGAGCGAAGTATAATGACTATTGTATAAGCTGTTATGATGTGGAGGAAAAGGAATCAATTAAACACCTCTTGTGTGAGTGTCCTGCTTTTTGTGTAAGGCGTAAGCGAATTTTAGGAGCATATAGCTTTAGATTACTGGCGGACCTGGAAAACGTTAACTTAAGCAGTTTGTTAATGTTTTTGGAGCAATCTGGTTGGTTCAACAAAAGTAAATAATAGAGAAGGTTCAGTGGTTAAGACGAGAAGTGCCCATATGTAATAGGTACTTTTAGTTAAATGTGGTATCACAATGGACTGAATAGTCTAAGTGAGCCTGAAATTTAATCGGGCTGCCACTTTAACCTAACCTAACCCAACACTACATTGAATTGAAAGAGCAATCTGATGTAGCTGTAGGCCGACAACTTTACAATGATCGAAAAAATCAGAAGTCAATGTATTCAAAAATTTTAAAGTCGAAAAGTCAAAAATTTTAATGAAGTAGGAAAGTTTTAAAAAGTCGAGTTTTTTTTTTTTAAATAAAAATCGATCGATTGAAATATTCAGAACGAAAATGTTGGATACATGTAAACTTGAAATGTATGGTAATTTTTCTCGCGGAATACCCTATACATGATACTACAGTGAAAATTCTAAAAAGTGGACACTGACTTTAGCCTAAATTTTTATCCACATTTGGGAGTTGTCCAATTTGAGAGGTTTCACTGTATATACATTGATCATAATACCTACCTGTGTAAATTGTTTTAAATATTCATTTCTTTTTTTGATGGGCAATAACAAAATTTGCAGCACTGCCATACAATGAGCAATTTCGGGTGAATTTAATTTTAATGGAACTTCATTCGTATGTGCTGTGGGTGATGATGCCACCGGCGTCATTTCTTTCTTATTACAAGGTACTTGCAGGAATTCACTTGCCCATGAGCCCACACCACTGGGACAACGCAATATGTTGAAGAGTAAAAACCAATGGTCTTCTTTGGTGGCCAAACGTAAATGCAAAGAAATGAGTTTTTGAAACCATGATTTTAGGTCGCGATCGAAATCCTAAATAACAAACAAACACACATACACTCGTTTTAGATATTAAAAGATGGTCTAATCACATAATGAACTTACTTTATTTGGTGATAGTTTGCGAGAGAAATGGAATAGGATACTTAATGCTCTTCTAATATTTGTAATTATTTGCAAACAATCTGCATCCAATTGTGGTTGCAGTCTTAGGGGTCCTTCCAACAGCGGTTCATGACGTTTCAGGGGAAACATAATGATTTCATCAATCATTTGATCAATCTGAAAAATATGGGAAAATAGGAAACATTGTAAATTTGGGAAAATCGGGCTATACTATATATATATGTGGGAGCTAAACTCATATATAAAAGCTATATCTAAAACTGAAGCGATTTTTATAAAATTTTACACGCTTAAAATGTACCACATAAAGAAAAACAAGTAAGGAAAGTCTAAAGTCGGGCGGGGCCGATTATTTATTATACCCTGCTCCACTTTGTAGATCCACATTTTCGATATCATATCAAATCCGTCCAATGTGTTGCTTGCTATATATAAAGGTTTATATCCCCATATACATATATTTAAATCTGACCAGATTTGGACAGAGTTCTACAATATTTATAAACTTTATATTTAAGTCGGCTAATGCCCTGGGGTGGAACACAATGTTAGTACAAACAAGTAAGTAATGTAGAAAGTCGGGCGGGGCCGACTATATCATACCCTAAACCACCTTTACTGAATTAGTAAACATAAGCATTTGTGGGGTAACATTGATATAGGTATGGGAGATAAACCGCAGTTGCATATTTAAGAAAATTAAGGGGTACATGTGGGTGCTTTGTATCAATCTGACTATAGCTCATAGTCAGTGTTGTCAGGGAAAACGGACCATATGGCCACGGAGCATGTTTATCATCACAAACCGGCACACATTATACCAAGTATAGAGGAGTGGGAAGACAGGAGGATACGCTTCGGAACCCTGACCATGTATACGGACGGATCAAAGATGGAGGAAGGAACGGGAAGCGGAATCTATTGTAGTGAACTGGGAATAAGGGAGTCTTACACGCTGGATAGTGATTGCAGTATTTTTCAGGCTGACATTTCTGCGACCGCAAAGGCTGCTGAGTCGCTGTTGATCAGACCGTTATTCAGAAGCAATATCAGCTTCTTCATCGACAGTCAGGTAACTATAAAAGCATTGTGCAGTGCTGACATAAGGTCTATTTAAGGTAGTCAGCCTCTGTCGTACATAACTCAAGGTTCTCACTGAATAGCATAATATACTAGGGCAGTTCGGAAACTTCTTAGCCTAGCACAAAAAGCGCGGTATAAACAGAAAAAAGTTAAGTGTTTTGGAAACTTCCATCTCTGTTATGAACACATGTTAAATTTTGTTTCGATCTGGCAACTCCTTCATATAGAAACAGGTGTTCAAAAAAGACGCATCCGCATTTTTTTTTAAATGGAAAATTTAGAAATGCGTGCTGTCATTAAATACTTACATAAAAAAGGTTTATCGGGACAAGAAATTCATAATGATATGGTGAATGTGTTAGGTGAAAGTGCTCCTTCATATGTAACAGTAAAAAATTGGGTTGCTGAATTTAAACGTGGTCGTGCAAGCATTAAAGATGAACCACGTAGTGGACGTCCAAAAACAGCAACAACAACAGAAATTGTAGCCAGAGTGCATGATATGGTAACATATTAAATGATCGACGAATAAAAGTGCGTGAAATTGCTAATATCATGGGCATCTCAAATGATCGAGTCCATTTAATTTTGCATGAAGAACTACAGATGAAAAAGCTTTCTGCAAGATGGGTGCCGCATTTGTTAACAGTCGATCAAAAACGCATAAGAATGAACATTTCTCAAGCTTGTTTGGATCGTTTTAAGCGAAATAAAATGGACTTTAAGCGTTGATGAGACATGGATCCACCACTCCAGAGACACAAGAACAATCCAAATAATGGACTGAAGCTGGAGGAAGTGCCCCAAAGAAGGCAAAAACAATTCAATCGGCTGGTAAGGTTATGACAACGGTTTTTTGGGACTTCAAGGTATTGAAGTACGAGTTGCTTGACCACCCACCTTATTCTCCTGGTTTAGCTCCTAGTGACTTTACTTGTTCCCAAATATAAAAAAATCCTTGCTGGCAAACGTTTTACCTCAAATGAAGATGCAATTACAGTTGTAAACCACTATTTTGAAGACCTTAAGGAAAACTATTTTAATCAAGGGATAGAATTGCTAGAAAAGCGTTGGACTAAGTTATTGAAGTTTCAGGAGATTATTTAGCATCGTGTTTTATATTTTATATGAATTTTTATATGGTTTTTTCTGCCACATTTTAACTAAAAAACACGCAGTTTTTTCAACATTTTAAGCCGCCAACATCAAAACTACTTACCCGATCAGAGAATGAGTTGTAGATGGCTCTATTTTCTTTAATTTGAGTAGTAGTAGTAGGATCAAAAAGGTCAAAGAAGACGAAAGATATGCTCACAATTGTAAGTGTACCTCCAAAAATTAAAAAAAAAAAAATAAAAAATTTATATCTCGAAAACCAATCGACAGAAAAATTTTTAAAACTCATTTTCGTGTTTAGTAGGGAAATGGGAAAAAGTACGCTAGAAACAAATAACAGAGACAATTTTGTTATTTGTGACCTAGTGTAGGCTAAGAAGTTTCCGAACCGCCCTCGTAACTGTGCCTGGTACCTGAGCACTGTGGGATAATAGAAAATGAGGAAGCGGATGTGCTGGCTAAGGAACGAATAATGTCCTAGCGGACGTTTTTCCTCCACTATCTATGGTGAAGACGCTGGGACTCTTCGGATGGTTGGGAGCAAACCAAGATGATATGGGACGAAAAGAACTGCTACCCGTATTTGGCACTCATTGCCTCCATCAATCCAATTCATTGGCGACGCTAATACCTTCACAAGAAATTCATTTTTAATTATTTTTCAAACTCATCGTAGCTTTCTATTGTCTTCACTGAGTTTTTATACCCTCCACCATAGGAGGGGGGTATATTAACTTTGTCATTCCGTTTGTAACACTTCGAAATATTGCTCTAAGACCCCATAAAGTATATATATTCTGGGTCGTGGTGAAATTCTGAGTCGATCTGAGCATGTCCGTCCGTCTGTTGAAATTACGCTAACTTCTCAACGAAACAAGCTATCGACTTGAAACTTGGCACAAGTAGTTGTTATTGATGTAGGTCGGATGGTATTGCAAATGGGCCATATCGGTCCACTTTTACGTATAGCCCCCATATAAACGGACCGCGGACCGGCTTGCGAGGCCTCTAAGAGAAGCAAATTTCATCCGATCCGGCTGAAATTTGGTATATGGTGTTCGTATATGGTCTCTAACAACCATGCAAAAATTGGTTCACATCGGTCCATAATTATATATAGCCCCCATATAAACCGATCCCCCGATTTGGCTTGCGGAGCCTCTAAGAGAAGCAAATTTCATCCGATCCGGCTGAAATTTGGTACATGATGTTAGTATATGGTCTCTAATGACCATGCAAAAATTGGTCCATATCGGTCCATAATTATATATGGCCCCCATATAAACCGATCACCAGATTTGACCTGCGGAGCCTCTTGGAAGACCAAAATTCATCTGATTCAGTTGAAATTTGGTACGTGATGTTAATATATGGCCTCAAACACCCATGCAGAAATTGGTCGATATCGGTCCATAGTTATATATAGGCTCCATATAAACCGATCCCCAGATTTGACATCCGGAGCACCTTGGAAGAGCAAAACTCTTCCCATTCGGTTGAAATTTGGTACGTGATATTAGTATATGGTATCCAACAACCATGTAGGAATTGGTTCCTATCAGTCCATAATTATATATAGCCCCCATATAAACCGATCCCCAGGTTTGACCTCCGGTGCCTTTTGGAAAAGCAAAATTCATCCGATCTGGTTGAAATTTGGTACGTGGTGTTAGTATATGATATTTAACAACCATGCCAAAAGTGGTCCATATCAGTCCATAATCATATATAGCCCCCATATAAATCGATCCCGAGATTTGGTTTTGGAGTCTCTTGGAGGAGCAAATTTCATCCGAGTCAGTTGAAATTTGGTACATTGTGCTAGTATATGGCCGTTAACAACCATGCCTATCTAGGTCCATATCGGTCTATAGTTATATATAGCCATCAGATAAATCGATCCCCAATCACACAAAAATTGGTCTATATCAAGTTCATAATTGTATATAGCCCCCATATAAGCGACCCCCATATTTCAATTCTGGCTCTCTACGTACCGTGCAAAAGTCCGTATCGATTCGTAATTATTTGTAGACTTACCTATACATACCTTTTTTGTCTAATATATACCACGTATGGACTAACTAACAATTTAGAAAACGATGTTAAGAAGTTTTAAGATACCACAACCCAATTAATTCGATTGTGGATGACAGTCTTTCGTAGAAGTTTCTACGCAATCCATGGTGGAGGGTACATAAGATTCGGCCTGGCCGAACTTAAGGCCGTATATACTTGTTTTCATTCGTTTTGTTTTGTTGTTTTTTTTTCTTTAATAATTGTTGTTTTTTTGATTTCAGCTTAAACTAAAAATTTTCAAAGAAAAAAAAATCAGAAAAGTGTATGAAATCTTAATTTAAATCGATAGTACGGTCCATATAATTTAATGTTTGAAGATTATTTCATGCAAATATTGACCGCCGTCCCTCCGCATAGCCCCACAAAAATACTTTGAAGGCATCAAATCGCACGATCTAGGCGTCCTATTGACTGGTCCCGGATGTGAAATAAAATGTTCACCAAACTCCATGTACCGCACCAATCTGTGAATTTTTGTGGAGGCATTGGAAGCTTTTGCAAAACTTCTGGCTGATCTTCACTCCAAAATCAACAATTCTACTTATGCATTATGGTGGAGGGTATAAAAATAGGAGACTTTACTTTTTTTCCGCAGACTTCAGTTATTTTAGCAGATTTTTCTGATGTCTCTAATACCAATTTTCTTTGGCTGTATAAATTAGGTAGGATCATTATAGAGTATCCAATACGATATGTTACTGTCTCAGTCGAACACGAAACCAGTTATATGATAATTATTGCATTGCCAGCTCATTATATTGTTTAAAAGTCACCAAAAGCATGTGTCTATGAGTTTATTGGAAATGAAAATTATTCCTAATTAAGTGCAAGCGTAATAGTGTAATTACCTTGCATCGCGGTGACTTAGACTATGGACTTGGAAAAAAGTAGCTGCAAAACAAGAATGTCGCTTTATTTCGTCCATACGAGTGTTGCTTTTTATTTCGGGATTGAGGGCAATGCTAGTGTTGCAATCTGCCAACTGACAACTCTGGGCCTGTTCGAAACCGAAACTTTTTACTAGCATTGGTAAAAATTTGACGTAAATCGAGGTGAGTATAATTTCACTAGCTCAGGGCGCTAGTAAGAAATTTGACATTTGTTGAAAATTTTTGACATTCTCGACATCACTACACACAAAAAAAAATTTTCTGATTCAATCACGAAATTAATTGATCCAATTAATTTTTTAATTGAAATGTCTTCAATCACAGAAATTATAGTATCAATTAAAAAATTAATTGAAGGTCAATTAAAAAATTAATTGATCCAATTAAACAATTAATTGATACTATTAATTTTTGTGATTGATTTTTGTTTCAATTAAAAAATTTGTTGATTCAATTAAATTTTTAATTGAATATTTTTTAAAACTCAATTAAAATTTTAATGGAAAAATTTTTCGTGAAATTTTTTTTAAGTGTAGGCATGCTTTTGACATGTTTTGATTATTTCAAAACGAACAAAAAGTACTTTTATTTGTTAAAGAAATGAGTACACTAAATTAGCAATTGGTTTTCACCATAGTAAATTGATATCTCACCATAGTAAAAAGTTTCGGTTTCGAACAAGCCCTCTATCGTAAATCTAGACATTTTTGAGATTATAAAAAAAAATTAATTAAATCGTGAACAATTTCGTGCGATCATTTTTTACAACTTTCGACGTGGATTAATTCAACATCATTGAATCGCTGAACTTAATTCAATTTTTGGCGATGAATTTTGCCAAAATTTTATTTCTATACAAAAATTTTGTCAAAATTGTATTTCTATACAAAAATTTTGTCAAAATTGTATTTCTATAGAAAATGTTGTCAAAATTTTATTTCTATAGAAAATTTTTTCAAAATTTTTGTTCTATAGAAAATTTTGACAAAATTTTGTCAAAATTTTATTTCCATAGAAAATTTTTCCAAAATTTTATTTCTTTAGAAAATTTTGTCAACATTTTATATCTATAGAAAATGTTGTCAAAATTTCATTTCTATAGAAAATTTTGTCAAAATTGTATTTCTATACAAAAATTTTGTCAAAATTGTATTTCTATAGAAAATGTTGTCAAAATTTTATTGTTATAGAAAATTTTGTCAACATTTTTGTTCTATAGACAACTTTGTCAAAATTTTATTTCTATAGAAAATTTTGTAAAATTTGTTTTTACAGAAAATTTTGTCAAAACTTTATTTCTATAGAACAATTTTGCCAAAATTTTATTTCTATAAGAAATTTTGTCAAAATTTTATTTCTACAGAAAATTTTGTAAACATTTTATTTCTATAGAAAATTTTGTCAAAATTTTATATCTATAGAAAATTTTGTCAAAATTTTATTTCTATAGAACAATTTTGGCAAAATTTTATTTCTATAAGAAATTTTGTCAAAATTTTATTTCTATAGAAAATTTTGTCAAAATTGTATTTCTATAGAAAATTTTGTCAACATTTTATTTCTATAGAAAATTTTGTCAAAATTTTATTTCTATAGAAAATTTTGTCAAAATTGTATTTCTATAGAAAATTTTGTCAAAATTTTATTTCTATAGCAAATTTTGTCAAAATTTTATTTCAATAGAAAATTTTGTCAAAATTTTATTGCTATAGAAAATTTTGTCAAAATTTTATTTCTACAGAAAATTTTGTCAAAATTGTATTTCTTTTTATTTTGGCGATGAATTTGTGGATGACAGTCTTTCGGCCTGGCCGAACTTACGGCCGTATATACTTGTTAAATTTAAATTTAACTTTTATAACATTTATTTTTACCTTTAAATTTTTGTTTTTAATTATTTTTTTTTCATTTATTTCCTTTTTTGGTTTTTGTCCATAAATTTTGTTATAATTAATTATTTATTATTTTTAATTAAATACTTATTTATTTTTTCTATTATTTAAATTCCTTGTTTACTATCATCTTGTTAACTAGCAATCAACTAGTCTGGCATACTGTAATTATAAGATTATTAATATCTTGTTGTATGTGAAACTCGAAAATTCAATAAAAATAAATAAATAAAAGAAACGTAGGAACTGCAAAATTTTGATGTCGATGAACAGAGAGGAATTGCGGCCATTGATTGGCATAATAGCAGGACATAACACACTTGGGAAATACATGGTAAGAATAGGCCTTAGAGAGGATGACACCTGTAGATGGTGCCTGGACCCGGAAGTTACGGAGGATTCGTACCACTTCTTGAGCCAGTGTCTAGTTTTATCCTTTAGAAGAAACAAGATACTGGGCTCCTTTTTCTTGCAGGCTCTCACTGATCTGCGGGAGTGCATCTTAAGGAACATACTTACAATCACCACGGCCTCTGGTTGATTGTTCTAAGATTTCTTTTAAAGAAAACGAGCAGGTGGAAATTCTGGGACTATTCCAAAGGGGGCCGCATCGAAATGAAGAAGATGGAAAGATCACATCGAGGAATCACAATGGATCTATACTGGTCTAAGTGGACATCAATTCAACACAATATTGATGTTATCCTCTACAACCTAACCTAACCTAACCTAACACTAACAAAAACACAAAGCGTCTACTTTTTCGATTAAAGGAGAGTATCACAAAAAATCTTTAAAAAGTACGAGAGGGCCTCTAGAGGAGAATGAAGCGAAACTCAATCCATCTTCATTGAGGGCGTATCGAACTCAACATGAAATGTAAGTTACCTTGAAACACCGTACAATACCTTCAAACAATTTTAATTGACTATGAAATTTCATTTTTCAAATATTTGTCATACGGAAGTTTTATTCTCATTTGAAATGAAGAAAATATTGTCAATATTAATTTTAGTATTCCTTCTGCAGTGTGCTCTGGTCAAAGCAGCAGATGAAGGTGGTAAGTATAAATTCGTGGATAAAAAAAATATGGTCTCCATTAAAAAAAGAAATAAATTTCACTACAAACACATTTGCATACTATTTTTAGTCCAATGTTACGTATGTCAATCTTCGGATATAGAATGTCTAAGTTTAGTCAGCTTCAAGTCAAGAGTTAAATTTTTACAAACATGTAAGACTGGTTGTGCTGTTCTCCTGGGACCAATAGGAGAAATGGGAAAATATGGTAAGAATTATCTCCATTAGAAAGGAAGAATGTTATTCAGTTCTTTTCATTTAGATCCGTCGGTTAGCTATGAACGAGGCTGTGATGATATGGAAAAATGCCAGGAAGGTGACTACCACTGTTGCACATGCTCGTTTAACGGATGTAATATCAACAATTATTGTACTGGAATATCTGAAACTTTTGAATCCCAAGCAGTTATAGTAAAGCCACATGTAATTGGGATTTTCATCATATTTCTTCATTGGATCTTCGTTTAAAATAAATTATGGGAATTATAAATGATTTGTAAATCCTATGTGATATTGTTTTACCTCTTTTATGGTTCTTTGCAGGGTAATAGAACATTTACGGCCATTTTCATGTATCTCCGTTAGACTTTAACTCCCAGTTAACAGAAAGTAAAATTGAAATATCTTCTCTCAGGTTAACTTCAACTGAAATTTTTTTAGTAGTTAAGTTCCTAACTGGCATATGGAATATATAGACAAGATGACAGACATGTCCATAGTACGGTTTAAAAGTTCGTTAGCTAACGTAGCACTAACGGAGCTTCCTGAAAATGGGGGTTAGAAAGAGTAACGCAAAAAATCTACACCCATAGAAGGAATATGATCACCTCAAACATGTTTTAAGCAAAATGTTATTCTTGGGTGGTGACCATGTAACATGGTTTTCGCAACCATGTTATTTTCTCGGAAATCATGTATCTGATTTCGGCAAGCAGGTTATATTTGCCGAGAAAATAACATTTTAGTTACAAACATGTTACATGGTCACCATACAAAAATAACATTTTACTCTTGAAACATGTTTGAGGTGATCATATTCCTTCTCTGCGTGTACAATTGGTCTAAACCCAATACTTTCTGAATACTTTAACAGGTTGGCTGATAAGTCCCCGATCTAGCAAAGAAAAACGCATTTTTTTTGTGTCAAAATTCGTTTTTATTATTCAACATAGTTCCCTTCAAGAGCGATATAACGATTATAACGACCTTCCAATTTTTTATACCCACCACCATAGAATGGTGACGGGGGTATAATAAGTTTGTCATTCCGTTTGTAACACATCGAAATATCGATTTCCGACTATATAATGTATATATATTCTTGATCAGGGAGAAATTCTAAGACGATATAACGATGTCCGCCTGTCCGTCTGTCTGTCTGTCTGTCTGTTGTAATCACGCTACAGTCTTCAATAATGAAGCAATCGCGCTGAAATTTTGCACAAACTCGTCTTTTGTCTGCAGGCAGGTCAAGTTCGAAGATGGGCTATATCGGCCCAGGTTTCGATATAGTCCCCATATAAACCGACCTCCCGATTTGGGGTCTTGGGCTTATAGAAATCGTAGTTTTTATCCAATTTGCCTGAAATTTGAAATCTAGAGGTATTTTATGACCATAAAGAGGTGTGCCAAAATGGTGAGTATCGGTCCATGTTTTGGTATAGCCCCCATATAGACCGATCTCCCGATTTTACTTCTTGGGCTTATAGAAAGCGCAGTTTTTATTCAATTTACCTGAAATTGGAAATGTAGAGGTATTGTAGGACCACAAATACGTGTGCCAAAAATTGTGAGTATCGGTCCATATTTTGGTATAGCCCCCATATAGACCGAGCTCCCGATTTTACTTCTTGGGCTTATAGAAAGCGCAGTTTTTATTCAATTTACCTGAAATTGGAAATGTTGAGGTATTGTAGGACCACAAATACGTGTGCCAAAAATTGTGAGTATCGGTCCATGTTTTGGTATGGTCCCCATATAAAACGACCTCCCGATTTGGGGTCTTGGGCTTATAGAAACCGTAGTTTTTATCCAATTTGTCTTAAATTGGACATCTAGAGGTATTTTCGGGTCATAAAGAGGTGTGCCGAAAACGGTGAGTATCGGTCCATATTTTAGTATAGTCCCCATAAGAACGATCTCCCGATTTAACTCCTTGGGTTTCTAGAAACCGTCGTTTTTAACTGATTTGCCTGAAATTGTAAATATTCTGGTATTTTAGGCTCACAAGAACGTGTATCGGATTAAGTTTTTATCGGTCCATTTGGTAATGCCTCCATATAGACCGACTTCACTTCTTGATGGTGTAGAAGGCGCACTGATCATGAAAATTGCTTGAAACTCAATGTAAAATTTCCAGATTTTACTTCTACTGATTTAAGATTTCAAATCAAGACGTTATTTTATAATTTTCTTGCACACTTACAAGGGATGTTAATGATTCCTCTAAAACTCAAACAAAAATGGTTCTTATAAATCCAGAATCTGATATAGTCCTCATAGGTGAAATCTTTAAATTTATCTTCGGGAAGTGTCCTCAAGTCCTCAAGCTCTCCTGAAATTGCAAAGGAAACCCTAATATTTGGTTCATGGTGGTGGGTATTCAAGATTCGGCCCGGCCGAACTTAGTGCTGTATATACTTGTTTGATACCATTTTGGTAGTACTCCTTCGGTTTTGCCTCAAAATAGGCCTGAGTTTCGGCGATCACCTCTTCATTGCAGCCAAATTTTTTCCCTGCGAGCATCCTTTTGAGGTCTGAGAACAAGAAAAAATCGCTGGGGGCCAGATCTGTAGAATACGGTGGGTGGGGAAGCAATTCGAAGCCCAATTCATGAATTTTTGCCATCGTTCTCAATGACTTGTGGCACGGTGCGTTGTCTTGGTAGAACAACACTTTTTTCTTCTTCATATGGGGCCGTTTTGCCGCGATTTCGACCTTCATACGCTCCAATAACGCTATATAATAATCACTTTTGATGGTTTTTCCCTTCTCAAGATAAACGATAAAAATTATTCCATGCGCATCCCAAAAGCAGAGGCCATTACTTTGCCAGCGGACTTTGGAGTCTTTCCACGCTTCGGAGACGGTTCACTGATCGATGTCCACTCAGCCGACTGTCGATTGGACTCAGGAGTGTAGTGATGGAGCCATGTTTCATCCATTGTCACATATCGACGTAAAAACTCGGTTGTATTACGAGTTAACAGCTGCAAACACCGCTCAGAATCATCCACACGTTGTTGTTTTTGGTCAAATGTGAGCTCGCGCGGCACCCATTTTGCACAGAGCTTCCGCATATCCAAATATTGATGAATGATATGACCAACACGTTCCTTTGATATCTTTAAGGCCTCTGCTATCTCGATCAACTTAATTTTACGGTCATTCAAAATCATTTTGTGGATTTTTTGATATTTTCGTCGGCAACCACCTCTTTCGCTTTGCTCTTTCACGCTTGGATTTTGCATACCAATCAATTATTGTTGATTTTCCTGGGTCAGAGTCCGGAAACTCATTATCAAGCCAAGTTTTTGCTTCCACCATATTTTTCCCTTCAGAAAACAGTATTTTATCAAAACACGAAATTCCTTTTTTCCATTTTTTTCACAATAACAAAAGTTGCTTCACAAAAGACACTCTATCTCACAAACTAATTGACTTACAGACGTCAAATTTTGACACGAATCATTTGAAGATTGGTACTATATAAAAATAATATGCATTTAATACTAGCGACGCCATCTATGTGTCAGACCGGGGACTTATCAGCCAACCTGTTATGCTATTGAAGTGTGTCATCTTGATTTGTTATAATTTGTTCAGATTTCAGATAAAGCCTACATATATTTTTTTCTTCCCGTTTATACAAATATGGCCAAAATACCCACATTTTACACAAAATTCTGTGATGATTTACTAACAGTGCGTTTCATCTCACGGCGTTAGCCGATTTAAATTTTAACTCTAGAGACAAAACATTGTCCCAAATCGGTTAATATATAAATATTTATATATGGGAATATAAACCTCCCAACAAATTTGAAGGAGTTGAATATAAAACTCCCAACAAATTTGAAGGAATTGAGTTGTTACCACAAATTTTGGTGTACATAGTGGTGAAGGGTATAATATAGTCGGCCCGCCCGAATTTAGACTTTACTTACTTGTTTTTACACGCAGAGAAGGAATATGATCACCTCAAACATGTTTCAAGAGCAAAATTTTATTTTTGTATGGTGACCATGTAACATGTTTGTCACTAAAATGTTATTTTCTCGTCAAATATAACCTGCTTGCCGAAATCAGATACATGATTCTCGGAAATGATTTCGAAAACCATGTTACATGGTCACCACCCAAAAATAACATTTTGCTCTTAAAACATGTTTGAGGTGATCATATTCCTTCTCTGGGTGTACATGATGGAATTATGACTTATTGTTGAAATTGAACCAAAATAGAGTGTGTAAAAATATGTGATGTTTTCTTACACGACATTATAAATATAAATAAACAATTAATAAGTTTATAAATAATTAAAAACAAAAAAATAAACGAAAAATGTTTTTTCATAAAGATCATAACATTTTAGGTTGTGACCATGTTCTTTTACCTGGAAGAAAAACATTTTTGACGAATACCATAACATTTTAGATCGTGACCATTGTCTTTTGATTCAAACAAAATTCTTTTTATCAATATAATAACATTTTAGATGAGGACAATTTTATTTTTCTTGGAAGCATGTTCACTGAGCCAACATAGTTGAAAATGTTACATGGTCGCCGCAAAAATAGTTCCTATCATATTATTTTGCTCTTCGAATATGATCGTGACAATCATGTTTCTTCTCTGCGTGTATATTTACAATCCGATTTGCCTGAAAGTGGAAATCTAGAGGTATTTTGGGATCATAAAGAGATGTTTCGAAAATGGTCAGTATCGATCCATGTTCCTATAGAAATAAATTTTTTCTATAGAAATAAAATCTTGACAAAATTTTCTATAGAAATAAAATTTTCACAAAATTTTCTATAGAAATAAAATGTTGATAACATTTTCTATAGAAATAAAATTTTGACAAAATTTTCTATAGAAACAAAATTTTCTATAGAAACAAAATTTTCACAAAATTTTCTAAAGAAATAAAATTTTCACAAAATTTTATATAGAAACAAAATTTTGACAAAATTTTCAATAGAAATAAAATTTTGATAAAATGTTCTATAGAACTAAAATTTTGACAAAATTTTCTATAGAAATAAAATTTTGACCAAATTTTCTATAGAAATAAAATTTTGACAAATTTTCCTATAGAACTAAAATTTAAAATAAAATAAAATCTTGACAAAATTTTCTATAGTAACAATATTTTGACAAAATATTCTATAGAAATAAAATTTTGACAAAATTTCCTATAAATAAATAAAATTTTGACAAAATTTTTTTGTAGAAGTAAAATTTTGACAAAATTTTCTATAGAAATAAAATTTTGACAAAATTTTCTATAGAAATAAAATTTTGACAAAATTTTCTATAGAAATAAAATTTTGACAAAATTTTCTATAGAAACAAAATTTTCACAAAATTTTCTAAAGAAATAAAATTTTGACAAAATTTTATATAGAAACAAAATTTTGACAAAATTTTCTATAGAAATAAAATTTTGATAAAATGTTCTATAGAACTAAAATTTTGACAAAATTTTCTATAGAAATAAAATTTTGACCAAATTTTCTATAGAAATAAAATTTTGAAAAATTTTCCTATAGAACTAAAATTTAAAATAAAATAAAATAAAATAAAATAAAATCTTGACAAAATTTTCTATAGAAATAAAATTTTGACAAAATTTTCTATAGTAACAATATTTTTACAAAATTTTCTATAGAAATAAAATTTTGACAAAATTTCCTATAAATAAATAAAATTTTGACAAAATTTTTTTGTAGAAATAAAATTTTGACAAATTTTTTTTGTAGAAATAAAATTTTGACAAAATTTTCTATAGAAATAAAATTTTGACCAAATTTTCTATAGAAATAAAATTTTGACAAAATTTTCTATAGAAATAAAATTTTGACAAAATTTTCTATAGAAATAAAATTTTGACAAAATTTTCTATAGAAATAAAATTTTGACAAAATTTTCTATAGAAACAAAATTTTCTGTAGAAACAAAATTTTCACAAAATTTTCTAAAAAAATAAAATTTTGACAAAATTTTATATAGAAACAAAATTTTGACAAAATTTTCTATAGAAATAAAATTTTGATAAAATGTTCTATAGAACTAAAATTTTGACCAAATTTTCTATAGAAATAAAATTTTGACAAATTTTCCTATAGAACTAAAATTTAAAATAAAATAAAATAAAATCTTGACAAAATTTTCTATAGAAATAAAATTTTCTACAGAAATATAAGAAAATAGAATTAAATAAAAAATAATTAAAATAAAATGTTAACAAAACTTTCTATAGAAATAAAATGTAGACAAATTTTCTGTAGAAATACAATTCTGGCACAATTTTTTACAGAAATATACAATTTTCTACAGAAATATAAAATTTTCTAAAAATATATAATTTTGACAAACTCTTCTACAGAAATATAAAATTTTGACAAAATTTTCTATAGTAACAATATTTTGACAAAATTTTCTACAGAAATAAAATTTTGACAAAATTTCCTATAAATAAATAAAATTTTGACAAAATTTTTTTGTAGAAATAAAATTTTGACAAAATTTTCTATAGAAATAAAATTTTGACAAAATTTTCTATAGAAACAAAATTTTGACAAAATTTTCTATAGAAACAAAATTTTCTATAGAAATAAAATTTTGACAATTTTTTCAATAGAAATAAAATTTTGACAAAATTTTCTATAGAAACAACATTTTGACAAAATTTTCTATAGAAATAAAATTTTGACAATTTTTTCTAGAGAAATAAAATTTTGACAAAATTTTCTATAGAAATAAAATTTTGACAATATTTTCTATAGAAATAAAATTTTGACAAAATTTCCTATAGAAATAAAATTTTGACAAAATTTCCTATAGAAATAAAATTTTGACAAAATTTTCTATAGAAATAAAATTTTCTACAGAAATATTAGAAAATAGAATTAAATAAAAAATAATTAAAATAATTAAAATAAAATTTTAACAAAACTTTCTATAGAAATAAAATGTAGACAAATTTTCTGTAGAAATACAATTCTGGCACAATTTTTTACAGATATATAAAATTTTCTACAGAAATATATAATTTTGACAAACTCTTCTACAGAAATATAAAATTTTGACAAAATTTTCTATAGAAATAAAATTTTGACAAAATTTTCTATTGGAATAAAATTTTGACAAAATTTCCTATAGAAATAAAATTTTGACAAAATTTTCTACAGAAATATAAAGTTTTGACAAAATAAGAAAATAGAATTAAATAAAAAATAATTAAAATAAAATTTTAATAAAATTTTCTATAGAAACAAAATTTTGACAAAATTTTCTATAGAAACAAAATTTTCACAAAATTTTCTAAAGAAATAAAATTTTGACAATTTTTTCTAGAGAAATAAAATTTTGACAAAATTGACAAAATTTTCTATAGAAATAAAATTTTGACAAAATTTCCTATTAATAAATAACATTTTGACAAAATTTTCTATAGAAATAAAATTTTGTCAAAATTTTCTATAGAAATAAAATTTTGACAAAATTTTCTATAGAAATAAAATTTTGACAAAATTTTCTATAGAAATAAAATTTTGACAAAATTTTCTACAGAAATAAAATTTTGACAAAATTTTCTAAAGAAATAACATTTTCATAAAATTTTCTATAGAAATAAAATTTTGTCAAAATTTTCTATAGAAATAAAATTTTGACAAAATTTTCTATAGAAATAAAATTTTGACAAAACTTTCTATTGAAATAAAATTTTGACAAAATTTTCTATAGAAATAAAATTTTGACAAAATAAGATAAGAAAAGCTCGTTTGCTTTCTTGAGGTAGATGTCGACGCTTAAAATATATTTAGTTTTAATTGGATCAAATTTGGCATTTTGCCATTAAACCCCAGAAGTCAAGTAACCCATGAATAATATCAATCGATAACATTGACATTTTACATAATTAACAATTTTAAATAAATTGTTTCTCATTGTTTACAATGAAAATAATTTTCATTTGCATTTTCTGTCTGGTGTACCCCATGGTGAATGGTGATAACAAAACGCCAAAAGATGATCAAGGAGGTAAATATGGCTATACGAAAAAACAAAAAAATTTTTTTTTGTAAAAACATCAATATTTCTATATTTTCATTTTCTATCCTCAAATGTTCTCTTACAATGATTTTTCAAAAATTAGATGGTATCCAATGCTATGAATGTGACGGCTCGGCCATTGAATGTTTCAGTTTGGGTAGTTTCAAAACAAGGTTCAATATGATGACAACATGTAAAACAGGATGTGCTGTTATGTTGGGACCTACTGGAGAAATAGGATTATATGGTAATAAGAATAAATGAATAAGGCATCAAATTTACCATAGATATTTGTAACTAATTTTAGATATAACCAAGCGACTACAACGAGGATGTGATGACATGGAAGTATGTCATACCGTAGGATATCATTGTTGCACATGCAATTTTAATGGTTGTAATATTAATAATCGCTGTGATGGGGTCGCAGCAAATTTTCTATCAATGCGAGTGATTTTAAGCCGATATATGATGATTAGTTCAATAATGTGGTTCTATTGGACTATGTTTTGAGAGAGTTAGTTGTATAAAACCACAACTATTAAACAAATAAAACTTTTGTTTTCATTTTTTGTAATCGTCGTTAAAAAAACGCAATAAAAATATGTTTCCACTTTATGGTTCGACGTTGTTTTTTATGTATCACAATAATAATTTATGTTATGTATCACAATAAATGTCACTTTTCTCGAACTTGAACAACCAAATTAGGGAATTTCAGTGCCACAATTGGAGTGTTAACTTCCCATGATGAACAGAGGTTAGGTTAGGTGGCAGCCCGATGTATCAGGCTCACTTAGACTATTCAGTCCATTGTTATACCACATTGGGGAACTTCTTTCTTATCATTGAGTCCTGCCCGATTCCATGTTAAGCTCAATGAAAAGGGACCTCCTTTTTATAGCCGAGTCCGAACGGAGTTCCACATTGCAGTGAAACCACTTAGAGAAGCTTTGAAACCCTCAGAAATGTCACCAGCATTACTGAGGTGGGATAATCCACCGCTGAAAAACTTTTTGGTGTTCGGTCGAAGCAGGACCGAACCATTGCACCACGGTGGCTCCCTAGATGAACAGAAATAATTGTCTTTCTCGGTGTTGTGTTTTTACTAAATACTTATGAAGACACCGTCGAAAATTACTTGTACTATCATAGCGAAAAAGTTTTATCCTATGCATTAGTCGGGTCCCGGCAAACAACTTTCTGAATTTCCAGCAGCTGTGTGAAGGAATAACAGTCAAGGAATTCATTGGCGAATTAACGGGTTGCAAGGAATTCATTGACGAATTAACAAGTTGGTTGATAAGTCCCCGGTCCGACACATAGATGGCGTCGCTAGTATTAAATGCATATTATTTTTATATAGTACCAAGCTTCAAATGATTCGTGTCAAAATTTGACGTCTGTAAGTCAATTAGTTTGTGAGATAGAGCGTCTTTTGTGACGCAACTTTTGTTATTGTTAAAAAATGGAAAAAAGGAATTTCGTGTTTTGATAAAATACTGTTTTCTGAAGGGGAAAAATACGGTGGAAGCAAAAACTTGGCTTGATAATGAGTTTCCGGTCTCTGCCCCAGGGAAATCAACAATAATTGATTGGTATGCAAAATTCAAGCGTGGTGAAATGAGCACGGAGGACTTGAACGCAGTGGACGCCCGAAAGAGGTGGTTACCGACGAAAACATCAAAAAAAATCCACAAAATGATTTTGTATGACCGTAAAATTAATTGGCCTTATAGGCTTTGTATTACGAAAAAATTTTGAAATAAATAAATAAATAAAAATAAAAAATGAAGTTGATCGAGATAGCAGAGGACTTAAAGATATCAAAGGAACGTGTTGGTCATATCATTCATCAATATTTGGATATGCGGAAGCTCTGTGCAAAATGGGTGCCACGCGAGCTCACATTTGGCCAAAAACAACAACGTGTTGATGCAGCTGTTAACTCATAATACACCCGAGTTTTTCCGTCGATATGTGACAATGGATGAAACATGGCTCCATCACTACACTCCTGAGTAGAGGTGTGCGCGTGAGGGATTTTTCACGCACGCTCACAAATTCAAAATGTCATTCACGCACGCCTTTTTTAGAATTGCTCACGCTCACGCACGCTCACGAACGAATTCGTAACATTCACGCACGATCACGCACGCCCGTTTCTGAATTGCTCACACTCACGCACGCTCACGAATGAATTCGTAACATTCACGCACGAAGGTTTTTATTGATTCACGCTCACGCACGTTCACGAACCAAAAACCTGCAAAGATAAACACTCACGATTGCAGAATAGTGACTACCGCACGCTCACGACATAAATATCAACTCACGAACAACAAACTTATTCACGCATACTCACGATTCGAAAAAACTACTCACGCACGTTCACGAACAACAAACTTATTCACGCACACTCACGATTCGAAAAAAACTACTCACGCACGTTCACGAACAATGAAACGTACTTCCACACACCCACGATACATAAAAAAACTATTCACGCACGCTCACGATGTAAAATGCAACTCACGCACGTTCACGACATACGAAACTTACTCACCCATACCCACGATTCATAAAAGCTATTCACGCACGCTCACGATGTAAAATGCAACTCACGCACATTCACGATTCATAAAAACTATTCACGCACGCTCACGATGTAAAATCAACTCACACTCGTTCACGACTATTATACTTACAAAACTTAAAAACTTTCTCACTCTCGCTTGTGATACAAATGAGCTACCCACACAAATTCGCCAAAATATTTCTAATTAAAAATCTGAAGTTGAAAACGTACTCAATTAAAAAATTAACAGATACAATTAACATTTTAATCAAATCAAAATATAAACTCAATTAAAATTTGAATTGATTTTGTCCGAAAAACTTAATTAATTTTTAATTGAGGCAATCAATGATTTATAGTGTTATTGTTTACTTATTTTATTTTTTATTATATTATAATTACATATATTATAATTATACTATATAGAATTATTTTTTCAGATCTAAGCCAAAATTTAATGAACCAATGAAACCAATTATTTCCGAAAATTGTTAATTTTATATTTGGAAGTATGTTTTCAATTTAAAAATGTAAAAATGTTCAATCATTATCTTAGTTGGCTTTATTATTTATTTTGATTAACAAGTTAATTTTATAAGTTAATTAATTAATTGATTACGTTTTCAATTCCAATCAACTTTTCAATTGGAAATATTTTACTGATATTTTTTCATGTAAAGAAAAAATCCAACTATAATATAATCAGAAAGCACATAAGAAAGTGTAAACTCTTGTAAAGTTACCATAAATTATTTCATCGAAGAAACCAATAATTATAAATAAATAAACAATACAATAAATAATTATTGCCTCAATTAAAAAATTAAGTTTCGACCACAACCAATTAAGTAATTCATTGAAAGTGCTGGAAGAAATCAATTATTGTTTAATCAAATAAGGCTTCTTGTTTCTTATTAATTCTGTGATTGATATCTAATCTGTGGCAATATCTAAAAATAAAATGCTGCTTATGTTTAAAAATGTATTCAAAGATCATATAATACATGAAATTATAATACTATGAAACAATTGACTTCGTTATAAAGAATAGCGATAGATATGGCTTTTTTTTTTTGCTGCAGAAAATGTCTTGAATGCATAGAAAACTATCTTTCGTCCGAATGGTTGTCCTCGACATATCTAGCAAGTAAACCAGGCCCAAAATTACGTTAAATTGTGTGTGTTGTTGCATTTTCCCTAAATCATACCATTCAAAGCAGATCATATTATTAGTGCGGTTAAAATGGGAGCTATATATAACTAAGGACCCATATGGAAATTTGCTCTTCCGGAAGCCAAATATGGGGGACCATTTGTAATACCATCCACCTACATAAATAACAACTACTTATACCAAGTTTTATATCGATAGCTTGTTTCGTTCGGAAATTTGGTTTCAACATGCGGACCGGCATCGCTAGATCGAGTTTCACCACGACCCAGAATATTATTCTGTATCAATGTGTTACAACCGGAATGACGACGTCAGTTATACCCCAATACATTATTCAGAATTTTTTTAGTGTGGTTTATAAAAAACAACAAGAAAGATGTTTGGTTAGTAGGTTAAAAACTCAGGGGTATGTAAACTTGTGTAAGACTGTGTACATGTTTAAAAATTTTAGTAAAATATACTTGAGTAAATCTTACTTTTTAAAGCTAATTATTAAAAAATAAATTTTAGCTGCGAAACATGAATAATGAAAATGTTGTTTTTAATAAAATCTAGTATGAAGTCCAATACAATTTCTAATTTTTAGTATTTCAGATATTTCATACATACTTTTTATCGTGAGCAAGACATTTTTGTAAATATAAAATTTGTCGTGAGCGTAAATAGGTTCGTGAACGTATCATTTCTCGTGAGGCTGAATTAATTCGTGAATGTGAATTTTTTCGTGAACGTGAATTTCATCGTGAGCGTCAATTTTTCGTGAATGTGAGAAATGGGAATAGGGAAAAATTCCCAGGGATTTGTTATTCAAATTTGGGGTAAAAGTATATTTGCTATGCGTCTTTTGTAAAGCAATAAAGATATTTCCAGGACCCAATAAGTACGTTTCACCATGATTAGAAAAATGACACTTTTTTATTTTGAATATCGAAAATTTCTTACCAAAAAATATTTTTACTCTATTTTTCACAACAAATCTAAATTACTCTTCTAATAATAGCTACGGCAAAATATTTTCAATTTTTTTTTGGTACATACATTTGACGATTGTCATTTAAGAGTTTTTTGTGACAGCGATGGGGATAAAATATCAAAAAATGGGCCAAAAGATGTGAATTTTTTCGTGAACGTGAATTTCATCGTGAGCGTGAATTTTTCGTGAATGTGAGTTTCTTCGTGAACGTGAATTTTCTCGTGAGAGTGAATTTTTCGTGAACGTGAATTTTCTCGTGAGAGTGAATTTTTCGTGAACGTGAATGTCATCGTGAGTGTGAAGATTTGGTGAATGTGAATTTCTTCGTGAACGCGAATTTCTTCGTGAGCGTGAATTTTGTCGTGAGCGTGAATTTTTCGTGAATGTGAATTTTTTCGTGAACGTGAATTTTGTCGTGAGCGTGATTTTGAAAAAAAATTACTCACGCACATTCACGAACAGAATTTGATGTTCACGCACGATCACGCACGACACATTTTTGTTCAGTCCCATTCACGCACATTCACGTGATTTGGTCTAAATTTCATTCACGAATCACGTGACTCACGCGTGAATCACGCGTGTCACGAAAACTTCGTGTCACGCGCACACCTCTACTCCTGAGTCCAATCGACAGTCGGCTGAGTGGACAGCGACCGGTGAACCGTCTCCGAAGCTTGGAAAGACTCAAAAGTCCGCTGGCAAAGTAATGGCCTCTGGTTTTTGGGATGCGCATGGAATAATTTTTATCGATTATCTTGAAACCATCAACAGTGACTATTATATGGCGTTATTGGAGCGTTTGAAGGTCGAAATCGCGGCAAAACGGCCCCATATGAAGAAGAAAAAAGTGTTGTTCCACCAAGACAACGCACCGTGCCACAAGTCATTGAGAACGATGGCAAAAATTCATGAATTGGGCTTCGAATTGCTTCCCCACCCACCGTATTCTCCAGATCTGGCCCACAGCGACTTTTTCTTGTTCTCAGACCTCAAAAGGATGCTCGCAGGGAAAAAATTTGGCTGCAATGAAGAGGTGATCGCCGAAACTGGGGCCTATTTTGAGACAAAACCGAAGGAGTACTACCAAAATGGTATCAAAAAATTGGAAGGTCGTTATAATCGTTGTATCGCTCTTGAAGGGAACTATGTTGAATAATAAAAACGAATTTTGACAAAAAATGTGTTTTTCTTTGTTAGACCGGGGACTTATCAGCCAACCTGTTAATAAAAAAATTTGGTGCATTTCTTCTAAGTATGGATTTCATCACTATCAGAAGCAGAATATATAGATGTGAAGAAAATGAAATCGTAATTTGCTGCATAGTTCGTAAGAAATCGTGAGAAAAACACGAACAACTCTTCTTTACAGGAGTGCCAACCTTCTAAGCGAGAGATGAGGTACCCGCTAACCTTAGTGCAACTCAACTGCGCTGATTTCATCATAACCATTATTTACAACCTTTTGTCAGATTTATGAAGACATTCTAGCCTTATATGTGCAGAAAAAAGCGCTGAATTTTGTAATGAAAATTTTGTACAGCAAAGTATTACTAATTGCAGATAATTGCGTTGACTAAGTTGTGAACTGCAAAAATTCGATCATGGCCAACACATTGTTCCAGTTTAAATGTGGGTCTTGAAAGGGGAAAACAATTCTCACTCAATGCATTTTTTAACAAAAGGCTTATATTTGTATGTACATTTTTTTATAATGAGAACTTACTTTAATTTTTATAATCTTCGTTGTAATTAAATTGCTGGTATATGTATTCGAAATAATATCAAAAAGAACCGTGAGCGAGGATGTAGCTGCCTCCAAATTGCTACCATCAACTTGAACAATACTGTAATAAAAACAAAATTGAACATTAGATTAATATCTTTGGCAAATAAAAAATAATACGTTTTTCACTTTTTATTGTCATTTTTAATACCAAAAGAGAAAAATACCCCGGGGAGAGTTCGTTTAGAATAGGGGAAATGGGAATAGGGAAAAATTCCCAGGGATTTGTTATTCAAATTTGGGGTAAAAGTATATTTGCTTTGCGTCTTTTGTAAAGCAATAAAGATATTTCCAGGACCCAATAAGTACATTTCACCATGATTAGAAAAATTACACTTTTTTCATTTTGAATATCGACAATTTCTTACCAAAAAATATTTTTACTCTTATTTTTCACAACAAATCTAAATTACTATTCTGAAGCAATGTAACTTAGGAACAGGAACTGGTAAATTGTGGTCAACAGTTAGAGCCCTCTCGAACCCCTCCACAAGGGATGATGGGATTTCAGTCACATTTGGCGACGTGACTGTGACTGATCCGAAGAGGTGCGCCAAATACTTCAACCGACAGTTTGTCGAGCATCCCGAGAGTGATAGAGCGAAAAGGAGAGCCACCCGTCGTGTACGTGGTCTCCGAGCCGATGACACACCACAATTTACTGCAGCCGAAGTTACCAATGTCATCAACAGCGCGAAACCATCTAAGGCGCTGGGCCCTGACGGAATTTCAATGCTAATGCTGAAGCATCTGGGAATACTGGGAGTTGAGTACCTGACCAGACTCGTCAATTTGTCTTTGGAATCACACATTATACCCGATGTCTGGAAAATGGGAAGGGTGATTCCACTACTGAAACCGGGCAAAGATTCGAGCAAAGGTGAATCGTACAGACCGATATCCCTTCTTTCGCCAGTAGCCAAGACACTTGAGGCATTACTCCTCCCCAGCCTTGTGGAGAATTTTCCAGCTGCCCACCATCAACATGGATTCCGTAAGGTACATAGTACGACAACAGCCTTACATGCCATTTCGACACATATTAATAAGGGACTTAACCAGCCCAGGCCGTGTCACAGGACGGTCCTCGTGGCGCTTGACCTATCGAAAGCATTCGATACGGTCAACCATGCCACATTATTTGAGGACATCGAGAATACGTCCCTACCGGCAGGAGCGAAGCGTTGGGTGCTGAATTATATGTGTGGACGCCAGTCGTACGTGGAATTCAGGGACAGAAAGTCAAGACCGCGTAGAGTTAAACAGGGAGTTCCCCAAGGTGGGGTGATATCTCCGGCACTGTTTAACCTCTACATGTCCTCGATTCCACCCCCTCCTGACGGCGTCGATATTGTATCATATGCGGATGACTGTACAATCTTGGCATCTGGGCCCAATGTTGATGACATTTGCGATCGGTTGAACGTCTACATAGCTAATCTTACCAGTTATTTCACTGCGAGAAACTTGAGGATATCCCCCACCAAATCCTCAGCCACACTATTTACTACATGGACGGCAGAAGTGCGCAGGCAGTTGAATATCAGAGTCGATGGAGTAATAATTCCGACCACAAATTACCCCAAGATTCTTGGGGTCACATTCAACAGCCTTTTTAGGTCATCTGCCCATGCCACTGCAATTTGTAATAAGCTCCGTGGTAGAAACAAGGTCCTCAAGTCACTAGCCGGCAGTACTTGGGGTGCGGACAAAGAAACCTTGCTAACTACTTATAAGGCAATTGGCCGGTCAGTGGTAAACTATGCAGCGCCAGTGTGGACACCGCAGACCAGTGATACGCAGTGGAATAACATACAAACCTGCCAGAACGCTGCTCTTAGAACTGCGACTGGGTGTCTCCGCAACACACCCCTGGATCACCTTTATGTGGAGACAAAGATCATCCCTGTGCGAAGACACAACTACATGTTGTCAAAGCAGTATCTCCTGGGTTGTTATCGCAGTAATCATCCAAACCACCATCTTATGGATACACAACCACCACCCAGGAACGTAAGGGTTGATATACATAATCTAGAGCGCGAGATCCAGCGCTATAAAAGAGAGCCTCTAGATCAAGCAGCGTACCAGGCAGGTTTGAACAGGATTCATGAGGATACTGTAGCTGAAGCGGTGAGAAGCTACAAGGTTAATCCTGTTCTTGGAGTCCGACCACCGCCCATAGCACCGGAGGAAAGAGACCTCCCACGGCAGACTAGGGTAGTTTTGGCTCAATTAAGATCAGGCAAGTGCAGCCGCCTCAATTCCTACTTATCGGTGATTGATAGCAGCGTAGCTGACGTTTGTCCAATTTGCAACCAAGGGCCACACGACACGCGTCATCTTTTCTCTTGCCCAGCCAAACCAACCCGACTTACCACCAGATCACTCTGGACACACCCCATCTTAGTCGCAGAGTTCCTTGATCTGCCAACAAGCTGATGTACCAAGCGTATAACATGAAATGGATGAGATCACAATAAACTGTTACAACAACAACTATTCTAATAATAGCTACGGCAAAATATTTTCAATTTTTTTTTGGTACATACATTTGACGATTGTCATTTAAGTTTTTTGTGACAGCGATGGGGATAAAATATCAAAAAATGGGCCAAAAGATGGGTGCCGGTAAAATATATCAAAAATGCGGCTTCTAGACTCCTAAGAATTAAACGAGAGATTGTTTTCCTCGTATACCATACCATACCAATTTTTTGATTGAAATCGGATGATCGATATATTTTAGGACTATTTCGGAATATGGGAATTTAACCTGTCTACAAAATTGACTAAACTACTCATGTACAGGTGGCGCTAATGGACGTTTTTTTTATCATTTTTGCGATACCTTAAAAAAGATCGATTTCCTGGTATACTATACCAATTTTTTGATTGAATCAGATTACAAATATGCTTCCTAGGCTAAATCAAATGATCGATCTATTTTAGTATTATTTCGGAATATGGGTCATCTTCGAATTTAACCTGTATACAAAATCGACTAACCTACACATGTACAAGTGGCGCTAATGGACGTTGTTTTTATCATTTTTGCGCTACCTTATAAATGTATATACTTACTTATATGTTACAGTCTCTCGAACTTCAACTTTATCACCACATTTATCGGAAAACGTTTTAGTAATGGGAACTTCAACCCAAATATGTTCTTGGGCAGCTGCAGCTTCTTTGCGAAATTTCTTAACATCATGCAAATTCATGGTCAATTTACTTTGCATATGATAGTATTGTTGTAATGCTGCATATAAGGGATCATTCTCGTAGCTTTCCAACAAAGAGTCCATAAGAAATTCCATTTCAAATTGTTGTACCATAGACAATTCGGGACAGTAGTAATATTGTTGTAATTGCTCTTGAGAGAAAGCTTGTAGTTTACTAGACGAGAGACGAAAACCAGGTGACCGAATACGCGGAGGATTATAGACCACTTCGGCAACTGTTTCCTCATGCCTTAGCATTTCAAGTTGAGGATATTGAATAACTTGAGAAGCATGTGTATCAATGGGGAATGCAGTTGCCATTGTAGGTGTAGCCACCAATGCTGGTGGGGCCGAAGGCGAAGTGAGAATTTCCTCATCTTTTGCCTCCACTTCTTCTGCTGCTATGATATTGGGAGTATCAGTATAAACCTCTGTATTTGAATCATTATTTTGCTTTTCTCCAGTATCATTCTCCTTTTTATCCTCTTCGATATCTTCCATGACCTCTTTTTTGTTTTCATTTTCATTTCGTTTATAGTCCGAAGCAATAAAACATTCTTGAGTCACTATGTTATCTATGTTGGCTGTCGATGTTGCGATCTGAATAATATCTTCTATACTAGATTTTCGAATCTCTGTCTGCGGCTCTTCACAATCCTTTGTTATTGGCCTTTCACTGTCAGAGTCTTCTTCCACTTCTTTTGTATCGAATAAAGGCGTAGGCTCTTCATTTTTTGGTTTAGATTTTTTTGTTTTTTTCTTGGGCTTTTCCATAGTCGCCATTTCGACAGATTTTTCTTTTGTTAATATTCACTATGCAAATTTTGTTTTATAGAACTTTGTAATCAGATTTTCAGCTTTTTAAGGAGTTGTTTCTCCTATATACAATAAAGTCGAAATTTAAGTAAAGTAATTCATCACTTTAATTGGTGATTTATTAAAGTTAACTTTTATCACGTATTTATGCACTTGTTTTAATCAAAAAAATCCCCGTCTTAAGTCCAAACAATCAACAATGATCTGGGAGAATATTAGACAACATATGTTCCAGTACAGGGATGTTTAAATAGAACAGTGTTGACGTGCCATTTCAAATAGAGTTGCCAAGTTATAAAATTGCAAACCTACTTATTGATTTGCAAATACGAAATTTGTCGTTCATACCCAATAAACACAAACGTTTGAGATATGCTAAATTTCAACAATTTTTCAAACATTTTTTCAAAGGATTAGGGTAATATTCAAGTTGAGAAATTGTTGAGAAAATCGCGTTCTCAACAAAAAACAGACATTACCCTCAACAGTGAAATTCAACACATTAGCAATAATATCTCAAGTGTTATCCTCAAATTGAAATGGATCGCTACTCAATAATTTGTCAAACAATTTTCGATGCGAGTCAAATTCAAAATTAACATCGTTGCAAATACTTTTCAACCTAAATTTTTATGAATGATATCCCCACTTCAAATTGAAAGTCAAAGCCAAAATTCTATGAATTTTGTATAATTTATTCTTTTTTATCAAAATAAAATATATAATAATTCACTACCTACATAATACACTACAATACCAATTGATAAATAATAATCTTATTAAACATATCAACAAATAAAAAACAAACAACAAAACTTTAAATATCTTAAACATTATTAGTAAACACTTTTGCATTGATAATTCGATTTCCTTCCTTTTGGTGTCATAAAACAGCATTAAAATTTATTAACATGCGGGCAATTTGAAATTAGGAACGTACTGGACCGCGTGTTAGAATTGATTTCCAGCAGAAGGAATTCACAAAATATCCATTTTAAACTGATAATAGCATATGAATTAAACTGACGATGTGATGCACATTTTCATCCAGAAGTTGTTGATTTCAACAATTTATTGTTTTTAACAATTTTAATTGGTTGCACTTGTAATGTTTCTGGAAACTTTTTCTTGTCGATAAGCTACTCATTTTTCATTGGTCAGCTTCTTAATGTTTGCAAGCATGTAGCATCCAAAGATTTTAGTTTTCTGCAAAGAGATTTAAATTTAGTGACTTCTCTAAAGTGTTGATTTAATTTTTCATATTGACGTACCAATTATTATAAACTATTTGAAGCAGTTCCAGTTAATTGTCCACCATTTTTTCATCGGTCAGCTTTTTAATGTTTTCAAAAACGTAGAATCCACAATTTTAGTTTTCTGCAAAGAGATATACATTTAGTGACTTCCTTAAAGTTTTATTTCATTTATTATTTTCACTTACCTATTTTTATAAACTATTTGGTTGTGTCTAAAATTTTCCATTTTTTTTATTTCTTGCAATTGACCACGAACTTCGTTGCACAAATAAGTATTGAAAACCACATGGTTTTTTCGTTGCATTTTAGGGTAGTGTCTTGTCAATGTTTTCTCATATTATCTTCAACACCTTTTCAAAGATTTCGTCAACATTTTGGCAAATTGGAAGTAATTCGTAAACAATTTGAAGATGCATTGAAGATGAGCTATTTCAAGTCAAGTTGAATTTATGTTGAAAATTATATTTACCCTCAAACTGAAAAGTTGTTGCATTTGAAAAACGCTCATCCTGTGTTTATTGGGTATGTACTATTATTTGGACCACGTTTTTGAGGTTCTATATACAAAACATGCCAATGCAGGTTTGAATCAGAAGAAATCTTTATGAATCAAAACTGCGTTATCATTTGTTTTATATAGAATCCCCAAAAATTTGCCCAAATAAAAGTACAATATGAGCGGAGCATCCCTGCCAGCATTTAAAAGTTCCATTTCATCCTAATCGTAAATGACACTACAACAATCGTCAAATGTGATTGGGGGGGCAGCGTATCATGAAGTACAAAATGTACATGAAAGTATTTAGTCATAACTATTGTTACAAGAGCCATTTTATATTTTGTGAAAAACCCCTGCCAGCATTTCAAAGTTCCATTTCATCCTCATCGCTACCACAGACTCGTAAGTGACACTGCAACAATCGCCAACTGTGATAGTATTTTGCCATCACTATTGTTACAAGAGCCATTTTATATTTTGTGTAACACCAAGCACAACTAGCTTCTCATAATTTATTTAAATAAAAACGATAATGAAGTGCTGAAAAACTTAGTTATTTCGCTTAAAATTGTGAAAGGTATATTGGTGAACAATTTTTGACTTTCCAAATGGAATAAAGTGATGGTTTTTCAAATATTTTTCCAGACACGCTGCCTCCATTGGGAATAAAAACACTGGCTGATAAACGCTACAACATGTAATTTGCAACTTGTAACACAACATCAATCTTTTATTAATGCATACAAATATGTTAAATGTGATAGTTGTATAAATGTTATATTTTTGAGAATTTACAAATAATATAGTAATTTAATAAAATTAATTAACATCTAAACATTCGTGTTTTACTTGACCACAATGATTCTTTTCCAACTATCTTAAAATGCACTTTCTCTGATTGTTTGAAGGGACTGTTATTGGCGCCCTTCTAAATGTATCCAGAAGGGCACCTAATAATTGCATTCATGCGATACTTTTTTGTAGTAATTTGGCGTGGCATGAGTGCAATTATTATTATCAACTATGATGGGGAAATGTGAAAAATATTGAAAGTAATAAATTGATGTTTTTTCAAGCTCGAGGTTGAAGAAATATAAATTTATTATTGTAACAAAAAGGTTGACAAACTACAAATTAGGATTATTTTTCTGGTATCCCACAAAATTCCGGGACTAAAAAAATCCAGAATGTCAGCCCTATTCTAAAGCAAATATGAAAACAAGGTAGTCATCTTAGTATTTTGTTTAGAGAACGAAATTTGGCAACTCTGCTTAGGTAGAGAAACATATGGTTTGCAACAGCTGATCTTTGTTGTTAAATAGAATCTGCAAAAATCAACCACAAAATAGTACAACGTCTAGGAAACGCTGAACATTTGTTTTCATCATTACAAGAAATCGCCCACAATAGGAAAATAAAGAACAATGAAGGTTTTTAACTTGTACATATTTGATAAATTTGGAACACTTATGTATTATGCCGAATGGAACCGTACCAAAAAGTCTGGTTTAACACAAGAAGAGGTATGTCCAGAGATACATTGAACTATTTTCCCATAATGACACTATATACATCTTTAAAGGAAGCGAAACTCACATACGGTATGTTATCTTCAATAAAATCCTTTGTGAGCAAACTATCACCGCATGATCCCCGAGAAGGTTTTCTTTATTACAAAACTAGCAAATATGCTTTGCATTATTTGGAAACACCCTCTGGTTTAAAGTGAGTAATTCTAATGTATAGAAAAACTAGAATAAATGACATCCATTTCTTTCGTTTCAGATTTGTTTTGAATACCGACACAAATGCAACAAATGTCAAGGAATTGCTGCAACAAATCTATAGTAAAATTTGGGTGGAATATGTGGTTCGAGATCCATTGTGGACACCTGGTACTCCGGTGACATCGGAGCTATTTCAAATAAAATTAGATGAATTTATAAAACAGTCACCAATTTTTGGTCTAAGAAATATTTAAAATAATAAGGTTTGGTAGACAAAATAAAACCGAGATTTATCAATTGTCTATACAAACTCACATTCAGGGAATTGCTTTAAAAATCAACTAACAATAAACAAGAACGCCGATATGCTGGACCAAATGATCAAAGGTCATGTAGAATAACATTCCAAATGGATGTAAAGAAAGTGAAAAATCCGATTTCTAAAGGCACTGGAAGTAAAAAAAGGGGTAACAAGAATATATTAACAGATGACATCTATTATATTTTGGAAAACCACATTTAAATACCAGATGATCCCTATTAACTCATTTACTAATTAGTACAGGATGTCATAAATCTATTGAACTATTGATTTGATGGCGGAAACAGATTCTCATATCTCCCATAGCTTATTAAATGCAACGAAGGGCTAACCATTTTAGTATACATACTAGAACACAAAGGAAATCAGATCGAAAATGTAGAGCCGAAATTTCAGACTTAAAAAAAAAAAAAAAAAACAGAATAATGAAAAACAAATGTAATGAATGTCCAATTTCAATGATTTTTCTAGATGCTGGATGCTACATGGGAATATTCAGGGTTCGCTGAGCACCCGTATCATTGCAAGAACGCAAAATCTCAGGTAATGTCGAACAGGCGAATCCCTTTCAGACCTGGCTGGCATGCAGCCTTATCGTGAGACTCTCTTTTGTAACACTGGATCTCGCGCTCTAGGTGAAGATTAACCTTTACATCCCTGGGTTGTGGTTGTCTATTCAAAAGTTAGTGATGTAGATGGTTATTGCCACAACAAACCTGGATATACCTATTTGAGAACATGTAATTGTGCAATTGTGTATATGCTCGGGGATAGTCTTGGTCTCCATATGAATATGATCCAGAAGTGTACTGCGGCGACCCTCTGTCACAGTTCTAAGCGCACTGTCCCGATAGGTCTGTATGTTATTCCACTGTGTATCACTTGTCTACACTGTCGTCGGCCAATTGTCTTCTAGGTAACAATCAAGATTATCTTGATCTCCACATGAAGATGATCCAGGGGTGTACTGCAGAGACCCCCTGTCACAGTTCTAAGCGCACTGTTCTGACAGATCTGTATGTTATTCCACTGTGTGTCACTTGTCTACACTGTCGACGGCCAATTGTCTTTTAGGTAACTAATAAGATTTCTTTGTCCAAACCCTGCCATGAATGTGCAGGGGTCCGGTGAAAAGTATTTAGGAGTAGTTTCACTCTGCAAGGCCTTGACTTTCTATCACACATAATTAAGATTACAAAGTTTGATTCTTGCCGGAAGGAACGTGTTCTGGCATGTCTGACCGTCTCGAATGCATTCGACAGGTCAAGAGCCTGGCGCGGCTTCGTCTGCTTTTGTCCTAAATTTATCAATACTGTAATGGCATGCAAAGCCGTTGTTGTGCTATGTACTCTCCGGAATCCATGTTGGCGTTTGACTGCTAGAAAATTCTCCAAAAGGCTAGAGAGAAATAGAGCTTCAAGTATTTTGGATACTGGCGAGAGAAGGGAAATCGGTCTCTACGATTCACATTTTTTTGATAACTCATCATCCCTTGTAGCGGGGCTCGAGAGGGCTCTTACTGTTTACTATGACTTACCAGGGCTTGTGGCTAGTTTATAGTGCTTCAGGTGCTGGAAGTACTCCGTTTTTAGATCCTTTGCATTGCTTTACAAGTTGTGCCTTGGAAGTTCATTTGGTTGAAGAAATTAAAAAAAAAAATAAAAACAAAATTTTTTTCCTATTTCACTTTTTATTTTTATCAGAATTTTTTGTTACACTTTTATTTTCTTATTATCTAATTTTTACAAATTGAAAAACTTCTTCGTTTCCACCGGGGGTTGAACCTGAGTCTGTTGGCACCATAACAGAACGCCTTAGCATATTTAGCCACAAACGCCATTCAACACGGTGCATCAAAACGTTTATTGAAATGTTTATGATATGAACCTAATATGATACCATGGCACCATTATTAAGAATGAAAAATAAAGAACTCTAATTCAAATCTGAACAGCGGAAATTTTTTATTAAATATTTTTCTAAAAAATATATTTTTTTATGTTATACATCGTTTTTATTCTGTTTTTTTTTTCTTTCGGCATATACTTATTTTCCATTAAAAAATAAATAAATAACAAGTATATACGGCAGTAAGTTCGGCCAGGCCGAATCTTATGTACCCTCCACCATGGATTGCAGTGCTGCCGCTACTACTTCAATCGAAGTATTTTGCTTCATTTTCACAAAATTTACTTCGTCACTCCTTCTTCCAAAAATCTGCTTCACTTTTTGTTCTGCTTCAAATTTTTAAATTTTTCCCCATATTACCTAATTGTTTTTCCTATTCCTTTAATTACGATGAACATATCGGTTTTAATCATTGAATTATTAACCGATGTGGACCAATTTTTGCCTAGTTGTTAGAGACCACATACTTACACCATGTACCAAATTTCAGCCGGATCGGATGAAATTTGGTTCTCTTAGAGGCTCCGCAAGCCAAATCGGGGGATCAGTTTATATGGGGGCTACATATAATTATGGACCGATGTGGACCAATTTTTGCATGGTTATTAGAGGCCATATACTAACACCATGTACCAAATTTCGGCCTGATCGGATGAAATTTGTTTCTCCTAGAGGATCAGCAAGCCAAATTTGGGGGTCCGTTTATATGGGGGCTATACGTAAAAGTGGACCGATATGGCCCATTTGCAATACCATCCGACCTACATCAATAACAACTACTTGTGCCAAGTTTCAAGTCGATAGCTTCTTTCGTTCGGAAGTTAGCGTGATTTCAGCAGACGGACATGCTCAGATCGACTAAGAATTTCACCACGACCCAGAATATATATACTTTATGGGGTCTTAGAGCAATATTTCGACGTGTTACAAACGGAATGACAAAGTTAATATACCCCCATCCTATGGTGGAGGGTATAATAAAATGAATTCTATTGCTTTGTTTTCAAAAATGAATGCTACTTCAATTTTATTCAATCTACTCCACTTTTTTCCAAAATCTACTTCACTCAATTTTTCACTAGCGGCAGCACTGATGGATTGCGTAGAAACTTCTTAACATCGTTTCCATACGTGGTTAATATTAGACAAAAAAGTTATGTATAGGTAACCCTACAAATAATTACGAATCGGTATGGACTTTTGCACGGTACGTAGAGAGCCAGAATTGAAATATGGGGGCTATATAGAATTATGAACTTTATATTGACCAATTTTTGTGTGGTTGGGGATCGATTTATCTGAGGGCTATATATAACTATAGACGGATATGGACCTAGTTAGGCATGGTTGTTAACGGTCATATACTAGCACAATGTACCAAATTTCAACTGACTCGGATGACTCCTCTAAGAGGCTCCAAAACCAAATCTCGGGATCGGTTTACACGGGGGCTGTATATGATTATGAACTGATATAGACCACTTTTGGCATGGTTGTTAAATATCATATACTACCACCACGTACCAAATTTCAACCAGATCAGATGAATTTTGCTTCTCCAAAAGACACCAGAGTTTAAGTGTGGGGATCGGTTTATATGAGGGCTGTATATAATTATGGATTGATATGAACCAATTCGTGCATGTTTGTTGGATACCATATACTAACATCACGTACCAAATTTCAACCGAATCGGATGAATTTTGCTCTTCCAAGGGGCTCCGGAGGTCAAATCTGGGGATTTATATGGGGGCTATATATAATTATGGACCGATGTGGACCAATTTTTGCATGGTTGTTAGAGACCATATAATAACACCATGTACCAAATTTCAGCCGGATCGGATGAAATTTGCTTCTTTTAGAGGCTCGGTAAGCCAAATCGGGGGATCGGTTTATATGGGGGCTATATATAATTATGGACCGATGTGGAACAATTTTTCACGGTCATTAGAGACCATATACTAACACCATGTACGAAATTTCGGCCGGATCGGATGAAATTTGCTTCTCTTAGAGCAATTGCAAAGCAACTTTGGGGGTCCGTTTATATGGGGGCTATACGTAAAAGTGGACCGATATGGCCCATTTGCAATACCATCCGACCTACATCAATAACAAGTACTTGTGCCAAGTTTCAAGTCGATAGCTTGTTTCGTTCGGAAGTTAGCGTGATTTCAACAGACGGACGGATGGACGGACATGCTCAGATCGACTCAGAATTTCACCACGACCCAGAATATATATACTTTATGGGGTCTTAGAACAATATTTCGATGTGTTACAAACGGAATGACAAAGTTAATATTAGAGGTCTGCACAATTCCAGTTGTAAATGCAGAGTACACGTGTACTTGCTACATGAGTACATCTATTTGAAAGAGTCGCAAAGCTATTGGTACACATTTTGATGAACACCAAAAGCCACGAGTAACTTCTTGTTGCTACTCTGATGTCTTCACTACCAACAAACACATATTCCTCTTTCTCTCTTATTGAAGTGTACTCAGAGTGATCACGTCGAGTATGTTGCGAGAACAAAACTTCATAGAGTACTCCATGTACCAAGTGCAGTTTCAGAAATACAAAAAAACAGTTAATCTCCATAATATATGTTTTGGTTTATTATAAAGAACGGCAAACGTTAAGGTAAGTGTGTGACATACATAAATATATGAAATATGTGATATACATACATATCTATGATTAATAATAATGGAAAGTTTTGCTTCGCACATAACTGAGAAATACTTGTGGTACCACGTGAAGTAAAGAGAATCCATGTTGTACTTTTTCTCAAGTACTTACATTTTTATTGTTCCTTTTTTTCGGAACACATATTGCTTCGGATAAGTACTTGGTGGTATTTGACAAGCAAGTGTTCTCTTCACTTCACTACTTGCGCTCTGAGAGAAAGACAATGTATGTACTATATTCGACAGCGAATTGCATACATGTAGTGAAAAGTTATTCGATGCAGACCTCTAGTTAATATAACCCCATCCTATGGTGGAGGGTATAAAAAAAAATTAGTACCGTTATTTTCGTCCAAAAGAGAAATGAAACAATTTTTGCACATACACGCAAAAAAATAATTCTTTCCTCCCAAACGCATGTTTAGACAAACAAAGTTCGTTTCTCATTTGCTTTTCGCTGTAAGGAAGTGTATTTGGAAGAAAAGTATATACTTTTTGTGATAAACGCTTATTATTTTACAGGATGTAAAAACAATTTCATAAAGACAAACTCAAAAAAAAAAAAAAAATTGTTTTCTTGCTAATTGCATTTTCCCTCACATATTTCTCACATCCACGAGGTTTTTTAGTTCTTAAAACCTTTTCCTGTAATGCCAACAATGTAGAAGAAATTATACGATTTTATAAATGTTTAAAATATTTTTACCTTTCGCCAGGACGGAGAATCGAATCGCGGACCATGCACTTTGTAAGCCAACACACTAATCACTGAGCTATGTACCTCATCAATAGATAAATATCCATATAAGTTATATGTACATAGCATAGCTTGCGGCGCCCACAAACCGAATAATAAAAGTTTATTTAACAGAAACAAACATTTAGTATGGCACCGTGGATCAGTGGTTGCTACGTCCGACTTGCATGCCAAGGGTCGTGGGTTCGATCCCTGCTTCGACCAAAGTTTTTTTTTTTTTTTTTTACATATATTCCAGATATGTTCGGAAGATTCCGAAAAAATATTCGACATTACATTGTAGTATATTAAATTTTGAACTGTAAAATGTGTCTTATTAAAGTCCTAAAGTAAGAAAAGAACAGTATCACACACCCACACACATACACACACACACACACACACACATATATATATATATATATATATATATATATATATATATATATATATATATATATATATATATATATATATATATATATATATATATATATATATATATATATATATATATATTTATTTATTTATATATATATATATATATATATATATATATATATATATATATATATATATATATATATATATATATTAGAAGTTTAGGAAAATTAGAGTCATTTTTACAACTTTTCGACTAAGCAGTGGCGATTTAACACGGAAAATTTTGGTATTTTGACCATTTTTGTCAAAATTAGAAAAACATATATATGGGAGCTATATCTAAATCTTAACGGATTTCAATCAAATTTGGCACACATGACTATATTACTAAATGTACTCCTAGTGCAAAATTTCAACCAAATTGGGCCAAAACTCTGGCTTCTGGGGCCATATAAGTCCATATCAGGCGAAAAATATATATGGAAGCTATATCTAAATCTGAACCCATTTCAATCAACTTTGGCACACATGACTATACTACCAATTGTACTCCTTGTGCAAAATTTCAAGGTAATCGGGATAAAACTCTGGCTTCTGGGTCCATATAAGTGCATATCGGGCGAAAGATATATATGGGAGCTATATCTAAATCTGAACCGATTTCAATCAAATTTTGCACACTTGACTATAATACTAATTGTACTCCTAGTGCAAAATTTCAATCAAATTCGGCCAAAAATCTGGCTTCTGGGGCCATATAAGTCCATATCGGGCGAAAGATATGTGGTAGCTATATCTAAATCTGAACCGATTTCAATCAAATTTTCCACACTTGACTATACGACTAAGTGTTATGTTTGTACAAAATTTGAAGCAAATCGGTATAAAACTCTGGCTGCTGGGTCCATATTAGTGCATATCGGGCGAAAGATATATATGGGAGCTATATCTAAGTCTGAACCGATTTCTTCCAAAATCAATAGGGTTCTATTCTGACCCAAATTAGGAACATGTGCCAAATTTGAAGGCGATTGGACTTAAATTGCGACCTAGACTTTGATCACAAAAATGTGTTCACAGACAGACGGACGGACAGACGGACATGGTTATATCGACTCAGGGACCCACCCTGAGCATTATTGCCAAAGACACCATGTGTCTATCTCGTCTCCTTCTGGGTGTTACAAACATATGCACTAACTTATAATACCCTGTTCCGCAGTGTGGCGCAGGGTATAACAAAAATTTTGTAACAAACGATTTTTTTTTTTTGGTGATAAAAGTTTAAAATTTTCGAAGCAAATCAAAAAACTCTAACAAAAGAAAAACGTTTTCTGTACACGTTTTCCAAACGTTTTCTTTTTTCTTTGCGTGTATATATTTATTTTACAGACGAATATACCACATTTATCTCCAAAGTCTTTTTTTTGTTGACCAAGTAAAACAAAAAGTACTCACTCTTATAATTTCGTCTTTAATTTTAGTCCAATTTTTTTTATTTAAATCAATTTGTTTCTTTTCTAACTACTAACAATACACTATTCAATTAATTGACATTACATTTGTATTTCTTTCGGTGTACTTAGTTGTCTTAATCTCTTAAAAAACTAAATTTGTCTTAAAATCATCTAAAGAATAAATAAAATTCATTTCTAGGTCAATTAAGAGAGTTAAATGTTACATTAAAGCAATTAATAATAATAATAATATTTGTGTTGTTGTTTTTAATTAAATTTATAAAAATATCTTCAATAGTTAAGTAAATATCAATTAAGTCACTATAACAATCACTATTGACTGACTGATTGACTGACCAGCAGATGTTGGTACAGTTGTATTATTCATACAATTCCAGGACAATGAGGAGGCAAAGGCGGCTTAGTCATGGATGATTCTTTTTTTTTGTTAGGTTATTGAGATTCACTCAAATCACACATTATCCCGTCCCTCTGGACCAGGCATATGTGATCGGCTGACATTGCTTAGCTTCAATTTGTTATTGTCCATGGACGTGGATGTGTCCTTACTTTCTGATGATGAGGTATTTTTGTGTAGAGATTTCGGCATTTCTAAGGCTATACTATCAACGTTAACGCCAGCGTCACCGTTGAAATTTTTTTGACCCATCGATGTATGGGCGCGTTGAGGTTCCGATGTAGGATGTTTAATTATACCCGTCGTCAAGATTGTGGGCGATGTTACCTTTGATTCGGGTGTTGAGAGAGAATGATTTGTGAAACCAACTTCCAAAGGATTAGAATTCTTCTCTTTGCCTCTGTTGTTACCAAGGCCAATTAAAATATTGGCTTCGTTTTGTGGCTCAAAAGCATGATTAATTTTGGCCCCAGAATTAGCTGCATTATGACCATTAGTTTCACTAGCATCGCTTGTGCCATTGGCACCACCACCTCCTCCTTGGCATACCACCACATTGCCATTTGAACCAAGCGTATTTGTTGCGGTGGTGGCTGTGGTGGTGATGTTTGTAACTACCGTGTTGACATCTTTGATGTAGTAGGGCTTGTCGCCTCTCCAGTAACGCTGGTAAAATCTAAACACAACTGGATGCAGTAGTTTCGCATCGTAAGCATCCTTAGGGTCCTGTGTCAGAAAACTACCTATGTAGCCAATGAGCACAGTCAGCGCTGTGCCTATGAGACTGTAGTACATGTAGCTAATGGAATACATATACTGCAATGGTGTTCTGAAATGAAATATATAGACGGAAGGAATGTTCAGAGAATGGAAGTTGATTAGGTACACTGAAAAAAAAAAAGATAATGGGTTAGGTGATAATATTAAAGGCTAATTGGAGCACGTGAGGAAAGGCAAATATTCGGCTGGATCGAGATGCCTACATAAAGAATAGAATGTATTATTATTAAGGATGAATACGGATATCTTGGACCGGAAAGGATGACAACTAAGCCCTTCGGGACACTCAGTCAATCAAATCTGAATTTCAGGCGGATCGGAGAAAAACAGTCTTCAAGAAGTCAAATCTGGATACCGGGCTACTTGGGGTTATATCTAATTCTATAGACCAATATTTGTGTTGTGTCTTTTAAGGGTATATACCAATATGAAAACAAGCCATCAGTAGGGCTTATATTTACCCTCTTACCGATCGCCCACTGATCGCGTCGGAGTCTTTCCTCCCACGCGATCAGTGCGTATCTTTAGTTTCGAGCGTTTGTTTTCATCGTTCCTTTCCCATTACACATTTACCCTCTTACACTAGAGGAGAGCCGTTTCCCCTACTCAATTTCCTTTGCACTGGAGGAGAGCTGTCTCTGAAGTCGTAAGTTTCCTTTTCCCATTACACATTCCTTCTTACACTGGAGGAGAGCCGTCTCTTTAGTCGTAAGTCTCCTTTTTCCATTCCCCCTTTTTAAACTGGTGGAGAGCCGTCTGTCTAGTCGTAAGTCTTCTTTTACTCTACACCTTTCCCGCCTCTAAATCTGGAGGAGTGCTGTCTCTCTAGTCGTTTACTTTCTCCCGTCTTCAAGAAGTCAAATCTGGATGCCTGGCTACTTGGGGGTTATATCTAATTCTATAGACCAATATTTGTGTTGTGTCTTTTAAGGGTATATACCAATATGACAAATTTCAAGCGAATCGGGTGAAAACAAGCCATCAGTAGGGTACAAATTTACCCTCTCACCGATCGCCCACTGATCGCGTCGGAGTCTTTCCTCCCACGCGATCAGTGCGTATCTTTAGTTTAGAGCGTTTGTTTTCATCGTTCCGTTCCCATTACACATTTACCCTCTTACATTAGAGGAGAGCCGTTTCCCTACTCAATTTCCTTTGCACTGGAGGAGAGCTGTCTCTGAAGTCATAAGTTTCCTTTTCCCATTACACATTCCTTCTTATACTGGAGGAGAGCCGTCAGCATGTAATTTAGTCGTAAATCTGCTTTTTCCATTCCCCCTTATTAAACTGGTGGAGAGCCGTCTGTCTAGTCGTAAGTCTTCTTTTACTTTACTCCTTTCCCGCCTCTAAATATGGAGGAGTGCTGTCTCTCTAGTCGTTTACTTTCTCCCGTTAACCATTCTTACATTAGAGGAGTGCTGTCTCTCTAGTCATAAGTTGTCTTAATCCATTTCACCTCGTAAGATTCGAAGACCTCATACACAACCTTATCCTTGCCCTGGAGGAGGGTAGTTTCTCTGGACACACCATTCGACCGCAAGGGAAGCGATACACTTGCGGCATACGGCCTCCGAGCACGCTCGCCACCATTTGTTCACTACAAAATCCCCGCCGAGAATACCAAGTCCGAGGACCAGTCCAATACAATGAAGAGAGAAGACAAGTTTATGGCTAAGGAGAAAATAGTGACGTTTATTATTTTTCTCCTTAGCCATAAACTTGTCTTCTCTCTTCTTTGTCAACTAAAACCAATAGGTCTGTGGGTAACCTGGCCCGGAGTCTTATCGTAGCCAAAAAGGGGAACATTTCGCCAAAACATTGTTCATTGATCTAAGTATAAAATCGAGCAGCACTCATTGATAGGAGATAAATTCACACTCGTGAACTGAACAGTTTAATATAATAGGCTGCAATTATACCTAAAGGTCAGTACTATGTTCGCTTTTCGCGTTGAAATTTTCGCAGTTACTTAATTAAAACAGTTCCATATAAAGCAGATAAATTAACTCAATTGAAGCGCATTTTCTTGTTTCTCTAGATTTTACAGGACTTTACAGGAATACGTTGATCTTCATTTATAATTTTCATTATTTCAAGAAAAGTAATCGCGAAAATAAATTGAATTTTAATTCGAACACCAAACATAGAACCCACTTTTACTTAATCTAACCTTTTTTTCACCACTACCTGTCCCCAAAATATATTTGGGGACAGCATATTTGTCTCGAAATAAAACAAAACCCAAGCCGACTTTTCCCCCCAAAAAGTATATGAAATCAACAAAATATTTGAAAATTGTCCCTATAGTATCGAGAATATTTTTCAGGGAATTTCATTTCTCAACATATGTTGGGGACATTGTTTACGAAAATGGCAGACATGTTTGGGGACATAGCGGATCGTTTTTTGATAAAATAAATCGATGACGAATATGTAGTCATGGAATGGCTATTGTATATTCCTACTTTAATTGATAGCAACATTAGGGCTGTTTTCTTTTATCACTGGATACCCTGAGCCGTGAAGGACTAAAATAAAACAGAGTACTCGTTTATCCAGGACATCTCCAAAAATATGCAACACTGTCATCACCTGTTTAAAAACAATCTCAGAAAAGAAGTGATATCTTGCATTTTTAATGTATGAAATGCTCCAATTAATAATAAATATTTACTGCTGCGATTATTTATGACACTGTCCCACTTTGAATTTTTTGTTTTTCGATAAAATAGTCACAATAGTGTGCTATTGTGAATCGAAGTAGCGTCACTTATCAAAATACAATCTGGCAATATCGGCACGACTTGCACTGATAAGATGTTCTGGATAGAACACCAGTGCAACGATACTAGTACTAAAAGAAAACAGCCCTATTATTTAAACTTTACCTTGAAAAATAATAACTCTCAAAAAGTGATGGAAAGTTTTAGATCATAATCTCCCAAAAAAAGCAATAGAAGATTTTTTCCCAAAAATTATACGAAATACTTTTTGGAAAAAGTATTTGAAAATTGTCCCTATAGTATCGAGAATATTTTTCGGGGACATTCATTTATCAACATATGTTGGGGACATTTTTTACGAAAATGGCAGACATGTTTGGGGATATTGCAGATAGTTTTTCGCTAAAATAAAACTATGACAAAAATTTACCTATGGAATGACTACGAGTATTGTATATTCCTACTTTAATTGGGACTTTACCCTGAAAAATAATAAATCTTAAAAAGTGATGGAAAGTTTTAGATCATAATCTCCCCAAAAAAGCAATAGAAATTATACGAAATAATTTTTCGAAAAAATATTTGAAAATTGTCCATATAGTATCGTGAATATTGTTCGGGGACATTCATTTATCATCAAATGTTGGGGACATTTCTTACGAAAATGGCAGACATGATTGGGGACAATACAAAAATTTACTCATGGAATGACTATTGTATATTCCTACTTTAATTGATAGCAACATTATTGAGACTTTACCTTGAAAAATAATAACTTTCAAAAAGTGAGGAAAATGTTTAGATACTCTCCCCAGAAAAAAGCAATAGAATAATTTTTTCCCCAAAAAATATACGAAATACATTTTCGAAAAAAAAAAATATTTGAAAATTGACCTATGGTATCGAGAATATTTTTCGGGGACATTCATTTATAAACATATATTGGGGACATGTCTTACGAAAATGGCAGACATGTTTGCGGACATTGCGGATCGTTTTTCGATAAATATAAATCGACGACAAAATTTACCCATGGAATGATGCCTGCCCGCTCTAATTATTGTAGTTTTCCATAAAGTTAAACATTTTACATTTTCTCTTGGTGCATTGAAGTACTACTATCGTATGTGACCGAATGTGTTGTGGTTTGGAAATAATAATAAACACCAACACCAACAAAATGTCCAAGGACATTGACAACTGAAAACGATAGCTACAAGCCATGAATCCTACTCTGTCCAAAAGCTTTGGAGACCACATAGACCTTTATGCCACTCACTCGCTCAAACAACAAAGTACGAAGCAATTTGTTGGAATCTACAGCATGTCGCTGTCACTCAGTTTTCAAGGGTCCGTCCTTTGCTCTGTATAGTCATACTGTCGGTATGTCCTTATGTCTGTCTCTCACTTAACCGTTCTCGTTCGTCCGTCCTGTTGCATCAATGAGGAAAGTGATTTTATTACCGTTCTCCTGGAGCTTTGGTAGTTGTTGTTGTTGTAGGTGGTGTCATTGTTGTCGCCATTGTCCTTGTGAGATTTGCCATCGTTGCCAGTGTGCCGTTTAACATTCCGTAATTACTGTTAACACCACTACTGATATTTCTTATGCCAAAGCTGCTGCTGCTGCTGGGTGATAGCTCTTCCGCTACTGGAGTATGCTGCATTAGCCAGGATGATTGAGTTGGCAAGAAATCATAGCCATCGATGGCGGGCTTGTGTATCCATGGGGAAAATGTGAAATTTGTGCAACCCTACAGGAAGAAATATTCAAGAAAGTAAACAAGTGAGCTGTTGTTGTTGTTGCTATGGCATGAAATTTCAAACTTGATAGATTCCTAAAAATATTGGGTGTACGATTTTGTATTTGGCTTTAGTTGAAATATTTAAAAAAACGAGGTCGATAATAGGACTACAAATGCGTAACATATACTTTTTGTCAAAACCAAAAAAAAAAAAAATAAATAAAAGTTCAATTGAGTTTTTGTAATTTTCGAAATCGAGTCAAACCGATTTTTGGTCAAAATCAGGTAGTCGAATCTTTATAGTGACTGAAATCGATTAATAGATTCTTAACGAAAAAGTCGAAAACTCGAACGCTAATATGCAAGTCATGGAGAAAATTTCCCAGAAAGTCGAATTCACGACATCAAAATCGACATTTCAGTAATCCCAAACGTCGGTTTTTTTAATTTTCAGTCGAATTGTAAGTCGAAAAAATTACTTTTCCAAAATGTGGAACATGTGGGAAATATGAAAAGATGATTAGTCGACTTTTAAAAATTTGAAAAAAAATAAACTTTTGTTATTTTTAAAGAGTTGGAATATTGACTTTAGCCAATTTTTTAAAAAGCTGAAATATTGGGTTTTTCAAATTTTGAAAAAAAAACTACAAGTCGATAGATTCACATATAGAATATTTGAAAGTCGACTTCCGATAACATGGAAAAAGTGGGAAATTCGAAGACCATTCGATTTCTACAAAAGTTAACTTTTCGTATTTCCTCATAAATAGCCGAAAAACGTTTTTTTTTAATTTTTAAAGAATTCCAAAGTTAATTTTTTAATCAAAAAATCAAAGTTTTCAAATTTGGAAAATATTGAAAAATCGTTTTTGTTTTTGTAAAAGTAGATTACCAGAAAGTCCATTTTTTTTAAATGTGGACAATATCGAAAAGTCTAAAATTGTGCAAAACTGGAAAGTGAAATTTTTTAAAAATGTTGGAAATTAAAAAGTTTGAATATCAAAACAATCGACTTTCCAAATTTGGGAAAAAAATCGGAAATTCGACTTTTTGTAACCTTCAAAACCGACTTTTGATTTTGTTTTTCAAAATGGTGTCACCTTAACTTTTGATTTTGGTCAAAATCGACTAATCGACTCTTTATAGTGAACAAACTTGATTGTTCGAAAATTCGAATACTAAGTGAATGTTGTCTAACTCTTTTTATGTAGAAATTAACCAAAAAGTCGAAATTGCTTTGTCAAATTCACAATTTCACAAATTGCCAAAGTCTGAAGACGAATTTTCCAAAAAGTCGAACGTTTGAATAAAGTCGAATAGTGGTAAGTGAAGTTTTAAATTAGGAAAAAGCTAAAGAGTCGAAAAATGGAAATTTGGAAAAAGTCGACGACTATTCTAAATATTAAAAAGTCTATTTTTGTAAAAGTCGATTTATCGAAAAATCGATTTTTATATGTTAGTTAGTCGGAAAGTCGACTTCTGTAATTTTTAAAAGGTAAAAAAAATCTAAATTAGAAAATAGTCATAAATTACATTTTTGCAAAAGTCGACTTCCCCAGATTTCAAAAAAGTTGGAAAAATGAAATTAAGGAGTTCGAAAGTTCGAAAAAATGGGAAAAACAATTTTTGCCAAAATGGTCGACAAGCCTATTTTTCCTTAAATTTGATTAAAGTTCGTAAATCTAAAATTTCCAAAAGACGAAAATCGACTTTTTCACATTGAAAACGGGTATGTTGAAAATTCGACTTTTACAAAAGTCATTAAAAGTCCTTTTACAAAACGTCCTTAAATTTGAAAAAAAGTCGGAAAGCTAATAATTCAAATTTTGCAAAAGTCAATGTGGACTTTTCCAAATTTGGAAACAGTCGAAAATTCGAAAAGTTGACTTTTGTAGAGCTCGAATAGTTGATAAATTTTCAATTAAAAAATGTCGGAAAGTAGAAAAGTCTATTTTTTATGTTTCGAAAATATGTCAGAATGTCAAAAAATCTACTTCAGCCAAAATTGAAAACACCACTCTGGAAAAAGACGAAAAAATCGTCTCTTTAAAATTTGTAAAACATCGGAAAGTCAACTTTTTTAAAATTTAAGAAAGTAGACGTGTCGAAAATCGATTTTTCAAAACCTGGAAAATGTCGACAAGCCTAGTTTTTCTTAAATTCGACTAAAGTTCGTAAATCTAAAATTTCCAAAAGACGAAAATCGACTTTTTCACATTGGAAAAAAGTCGACAAATGCATTTTTTTTAATTTGACAAAAATCGGACAATTTAAAATTTCCAAAAGTCAAAAATCGACTTTTCCAAGTTTGAAAACAGTTGGAAATTTCTTCTTTTGGGAAAAGAAGAAAAATCAATTTTTGAAGAGTCAAATGCGATTTTTGACAATGCCAATAGAAGTAAAATTTAGACAAAATTTTCTATAGAAGTAAAATTTAGACAAAATTTTCTATAGAAATAAAATGTTGACAAAATTTTCTATAGAAATAAAATTTTGACAAAATTTTCTATAGAAATAAAATTTTGCCAAAATGTTCTATAGAAATAAAATTTTGCAAATTTTCCATAGAAATAAATTTTGCCAAAATTTTCTATAGAAATATAATATTGTTAGATTATTTTTGGCTCGATTGGCAACAATGATTATGAACCAATATCGACCAATTTTTGTGTGATTGGGGATCGGCTATATATAACTATAGACCGATGTGGACCAATTTTGGCATGGTTATTAGCGGCCATATACTAACACCACGTACCAACTTTCAACCGAATCGGATGAATTTTGCTCCTCCAAGAGGCTGCGGAGATCAAATCTGGGGAACGGTTTTTATGGGGGCTATATATAATTATGGACCGATGTGGACCAATTTTTGCATGGTTGTTAGAGACCATATACTAACACCACGTACCAAATTTCAACCGGATGGGATGAATTTTGCTCCTCCAAGAGGCTCCGGAGGACAAATCTGTGGATCGGTTTATATTGGAGCTATATATAATTATGGACCGATATGGATTAATTTTTGCATGGTTGTTAGATACCATATACTAATACCATGTACTAAATTTCAGCCGGATCGGATGAATTTTGCTCCTCTAAGAGGCTCCGGAGGTCAAATCTGGGGATCGATTTATATGGTAGCTATATATAATTATGGACCGATATGGACCAATTTTTGCATGGTTATTAGAGACCATATACTAATACTTTGTACTAAATTTCAGCCGGATCGGATGAAATTTGCTTCTCTTAGAGGATCCGCAAACCAAATCTGGGTATCGGTTTAAATGGGGGCTATATATAATTATGGACCGACATGGACCAATTTTGGCATGGTTGCAAGAGACCATATACTTACACCATGTACCAAATTTCAGCCAGATCGGATGAAATATGCTACTCTTAGAGGGTCTGCAAGCCAAATTTGGGGGTCCGTTTATATGGGGGCTATACGTAAAAGTGGACCGATATGGCCCATTTGCAATTCCATCCGACCTACATCAATAACAACTACTTGTGTCAAGTTTCAAGTCGATAGATTGTTTCGTTCGGAAGTTAGCGTGATTTCAACAGTCGGACGGACATGCTCAGATCGACTCAGAATTTCACCACGACCCAGAATATATATTCTTTATGGGGTCTTAGAGCAATATTTCGATGTGTTGGATGGATGGTATGAAAAGCTAAAGAGTAGAAAAATCGAAATTTGGAAAAAGTCGACTATTCTAAATATCAAAAAGTCTATTTTTGTAAAAGTCGATTTATCGAAAAATCGATTTTTATAGTTAGTCGGAAAGTCGACTTTTGTAATTTTTAAAAGGTAAAAAAATCTAAATTAGAAAATAGTCAAAAATTACATTTTTGCAAAAGTCGAATGTCGACTTCCTTAAATTTCAAAAAAGTCGGAAAAATGAAAAATAAAAATTCGAAAGTTCGAATAAAGGGGAAAGACAAATTTTGCCAAAGTCGAATAGTGCGAAGTGAAAAATTTTTAATTTTAAATCGAAATCGAAAATCGACTTTTCTACTTTTGAAAATTCGATTTGTTGAAAAATCTACGTTTATGAAGAGTCCTACAGTTAACTTTTCAAAAATATTTCTAATGCCGAAAAATCGATTTTTCAAAACCTGGAAAATGTCGACAAGCCTATTTTTCCTTAAATTTGACTAAGGTTTGTAAATCTAAAATTTCCCAAAGACGAAAATCGACTTTTTCATATTGGAAAAAAGTCGACAAATGCATTTTTTTTTCAATTTGACAAAAATCGGACATTTTTTAAATTTCCAAAAGTCAAAAATCGGTTTTTCCAAGTTTGAAAACAATTGGAAATTTCTTCTTTTGAAAAAAGAAGAAAAGTCAATTTTTGAAAAGTCAAATGGTGAAAGTCGATTTTTGACAATGCCAAATTGTAGAAAGTCGACTTTTTCAATTATTTCCATATTTGAAAACGGGTATGTCGAAAAGTCGACTTTTACAAAAGTCATTTTACAAAACTTCCTTAAATTTAAACAAGTATATACAGCAGTAAGTTCGGCCGGGCCGAATCTTAAATACCCACCACCATGAACCAAATATTAGGGTTTCCTTTGAAATGTCAGGAGGGCTTGAGGACTTGAGGACACTTCCCGAAGATAAATTTAAGGATTTCACCTATGAGGACTATATGAGATTCTGGATTTATAAGAACCATTTTTGTTCGAGTTTTAGAGGAATCGTTAACATCTCTTGTAAGTGTGCAAGAAAATTATAAAATAACGTCTTGATTTGAAATCTTAAATCTGTAGAAGTAAATTTTACATTGAGTTTCAAGCAATTTTCATGATCAGTGCGCCTTCTACACCCTCAAGAAGTGAAGTCGGTCTATATGGAGGCATTACCAAATGGACCGATAAAAACTTAATCCGATACACGTTTTTGTGAGCCTAAAATACCAGAATATTTACAATTTCAGGCAAATCAGATAAAAACTACGGTTTCTAGAAACCCAAGGAGTTAAATCGGGAGATCGTTCTTATGGGGGCTATACTAAAATATGGACCGATACTCACCGTTTTCGGCACACCTCTTTATGACCCGAAAATACCTCTAGATTTCCAATTTCAGGCAAATAGGATAAAAACTTCGGATTCTAGAAGCTCAAGAAGTAAAATCGGGAAATCGGTCTATATGGGGGCTATACCAAAATATGGACCGATACTCACCATTTTCGGCACACCACTTTATGGTCCTAAAATACCTCTAGATTTCCAATTTCAGACAAATTGGATAAAAGCTACGGTTTCTATAAGCCCAAGACCCCAAATCGGGGAGTCTTTTTATATGGGGACCATACCAAAACATGGACCGATACTAACAAATTTTGGCACACATATTTGTGGTCCTACAATACCTCTAGATTTCAAATTTCAGGTAAATTGAATAAAAACTGCGGTTTCTATAAGTCCAAGAAGTAAAATCGGGAGATGGGTCTATATGGGGGCTATACCAAAATATGGACCGATACTCACAATTTTTGGCACACGTATTTGTGGTCCTACAGTACCTCTAGATTTCCAATTTCAGGTAAATTGAATAAAAACTGCGGTTTCTATAAGCCCAAGAAGTAAAATCGGGAGATGGGTCTATATGGGGGCTATACCAAAATATGGACCGATACTCACAATTTTTGGCACACGTATTTGTGGTCCTACAGTACCTATAGATTTCCAATTTCAGGTAAATTGAATAAAAACTGCGGTTTCTATAAGCCCAAGAAGTAAAATCGGGAGATGGGTCTATATGGGGGCTATACCAAAATATGAACCGATACTCACAATTTTTGACACACGTATTTGTGGTCCTACAATACCTCTAGATTTCAAATTTCAGGTAAATTGAATAAAAACTGCGGTTTCTATAAGCCCAAGAAGTAAAATCGGGAGATGGGTCTATATGGGGGCTATACCAAAATATGGACCGATACTCACAATTTTTGTCACACGTATTTGTGGTCCTACAGTACCTCTAGATTTCCAATTTCAGGTAAATTGAATAAAAACTGCGGTTTCTATAAGCCCAAGAAGTAAAATCGGGAGATCGGTCTATATGGGGGCTATACCAAAACATGGGCCGATACTCACCATTTTTGGCACACCTCTTTATGGTCATAAAATACCTCTAGATTTCAAATTTCAGGCAAATTGGATAAAAACTACGATTTCTATAAGCCCAAGACCCCAAATCGGGAGGTCGGTATATATGGGGATTATATCAAAACCTGGACCGATATAGCCCATCTTCGAACTTGACCTGCCTGCAGACAAAAGACGAGTTTGTGCAAAATTTCAGCACGATTGCTTCATTATTGAAGACTGTAGCGTGATTACAACAGACAGACAGACAGACGGACAGACGGACATCGTTATATCGTCTTAGAATTTCTCCCTGATCAAGAATATATATACTTTATATAGTCGGAAATCGATATTTCGATGTGTTACAAACGGAATGACAAACTTATTATACCCCCGTCACCATTCTATGGTGGTGGGTATAAAAAAAAGTCGGAAAGCTAATAATTCAAATTTCAAAAGTCTATGTCGACTTTTCAAAATTTGGAAACAATCGGAAATTCCAAAAGTCGACTTTTGTAGAGCTTGAATAGTTGATAAATTTTCAATTAAAAAATGTCGGAAAGTCGACTTTTTATGTTGTGAAAATATGTCAGAATGTCAAAAAGTCTGATTCAGCAAAAAATCGTAAAAAAACACTAGAAAACACAAAATTTGGAAAACATCGGAAAGTCGTTTCTTTAATATTTAAGAAAGTAGACATGTCGAAGAGTCGTCCAAATTTGGAAAAAAGAAGAATAAAAGTCCGCTTTCTCGTTACGATTTATAATCTATATTTTCTCTTTTGAAATAAATCTTACCCAATGTCGAAATCACCAAAGAGTACAGGAAATTGTGCAGCAGGCTCCCAGTCATAGACACCTTAGGAAGCACTGCATCTCTCTGACCCATCAGTACCGCAAAAAGTACAAAAAAAGGTAGTACATCAAGAGCTGGTCAGAAGATCAACGCCAGTCAGGTGTGGTACTTGGAGGAAGACCATCACCAAGGAGGGAAAGAGACAAATCTGTGCTATTCCAGCTTTGGACTAATTCATCGAAGTATCTTTATTTTTTTTTTAATTCAGACATCTACGACTGGACTATTTATTCGGTGAAAAGCGAAAATATTTCGTTGTATTCCATAAGTCAATTATGAAATCATACACCCAATATTTAGTGCGTGCATTTTGGCCACAATTTAAGGCACGCACTCAAAGCTAAATTTTGTGAGCAATTTATTTATTTATTTATTGTTTATTAACAAACCTCTGTTGATGTTGGTAGAAATTGATTACTGGCTGATTTATCTACAGTTGATGCTCCAGCAATGATCCAAAGAACGAAAGCACAAGCCGATATCATGCCAGCGGAAGTACCCTTTAACATAAGGGAAACGGAAATTGTTATTAGTTAGTATGTGTGTGTTTATCGTTAAGACGATGCTGCTGTTGTTGTTGTTGTAGTGGTAATTGATGATGCTGATGACGAAGTGGAAACAAAAAAAAAACTGAAAAGGCCTCATATTCATTGCCATTCAGGTAATTGCCAATATCATCATGCCGACATCCCGGGAATCAATCAGCAATCAACCGGCAAACATGACAAACAATGGACAAAGGCATACAATTCTATGACTCCTACAAAGGAGTCTTTGGCTTTCTTGTGATGGTTGTGATGGTGGTGCATGTATACTACTTACCTTCCAATTGGCAATTGGCACCAACATGGCCAAAATGAAACAACCCAATAAAGGTCCGGATGTTGCTGAAAATGCCATCATTGATGATTCAATCACACCGGAGAGTAGACCCACACCAAAGGCTACGGCCATTATCAGAATGCCACATACCACCGTCACTGTTTTGATAAGGCTCAATTGTTGGCGGTCGCTTAAGTTCTTGAATTTCGGTATCAATGTCAAAAAGTCTTCCCATATCACGGTGGCCATAGAATTCAAATTGGATACCATCATGCTGTATGGGGGACCAAAAGAAAAAACAAAATGGAACATGAATATTGTGATATTGCCACTTTCCACACACACACACCACCTCAGCATAGCGCTGAGAATGATGGCAATCGCTAGAAGCTTTATCATTACCAGCCGACATGCTGTCAATAATTGAAATGTCTTTAAAATTCAAGGCTATCAGATGCACTTACCACAGAGCTCCATTGAAGAGGGTTGCCATGAATATACCCAAAAAGCCAGGAATAAAACTCAATTGATCCTCAACATAGAATGGTAGAATTTCATCAGCCTTTTTTATATAGCCCTCAGCCAAAGGATCACAGGATGCATATGAGGAATAGATAACCAAACCCGTTATCCAAGATAGGGAAAAGAATATGAAAATTACTGGGATATTGGACATCATGGCTCTGGAAATATAGAAGAGGGTAAACAATTATGTCAAAATTTTTGAAAACAATGTTAGGTTAGATTTTGTACAGCGGCAAGTTGTTATTGATAGATTGATTCTTTATTTTCCATATTCCTACAACAAGATTGGACTGATATTATGTACTGTAACATATATAATATTATTACATAAAATGTATCACAAAAAAAATTAATATTAAGCATATGATATAAAATTTTTAGGTTCAATGATTTTTTTAAACCGACTCTAATACGGCATTGACATTATACTACCAAAATCTATTTGAACTAGATTGCCTTATAAAAAGAGATTTGAAATCCCTAAAAAATAGGATTTTAGTATTAGGTCAGGGCCTAATATTTCGGATATATAGTGGTTTGGAATCATGGTTGCCACTCGAGCCAAAAAATAACTACCAAAATTTGAAGAAAATTTTATTACAAAACTACCAAATCAAAAAAAATGTTATTTTGTTGCTTTTGATCAAATTTTTGTGGTTATTATGAGAAAACAAGTATATACAGTAGTAAGTTGTCCGGGCCGAATCTTAAATACCCACCACCATGAATCAAATATAATAGTTTCCTTGGAAAATTCTTCGTCGGTACAGGTACCTTGATAATATATGTACACAGAAAAAAAGTGTCTCGTAAATTAAAAAGATTTTTACAAAATTTATTACAAGAATTATCCAGAATTTTAGTTAATTTTTCGTATCTTCAACGAAAATTAACTACTCGAAAGGAACTTTTACAAATTCTAAGTAGCAATCGTTTAGTTCATGGCCTACAAAATACGATGGAAATTTCCTTAAAAAATTTCTGAACTGGTAGTTAAAAATTCGTCTGTCATGCTATAAAACTACTTGTGAAATGTAAAGTATTTTCTAAATAATAAGTGCAATTTACTATAAGAGTTTTTTGTATGAGAAAATATTTTTTTACGAAAAATGAACTTGAAAGTGGATAGCAATTTCTTACTGACAATTCCTATAGTTAATAATTGTTGGTAAAAAATTACCCAATGAAATATTTTTAGTTCACATGTAATTAAATTTATAGACATTTTCGTCAAAAATGGTAGATAACATTTCATGAAAATTTTGCAAATTTTAAGTTAAACGTTTCATCGTTCATAAACTGGTGTGCCTTTACGAATATTATTCTTAGAGTAAATTGTCAGCAGATGCGATGAACTAATGCATAATACAGAGATCTTTATCGGCATAGTGAAATGTGATTAATGTAAAGATGATGTTATGCGCTTTACAGACTATCAGTTATTCCGGACGACAGTACTCGTGTCGAACATATCCCATATATTGTGCACATTATAAGTCCGAAGGCATAATCGATACTGCTGCATGTTTATGGGATCGATAACACATTTACCGATTATTTAGTCATCGCCGACAAGTCGTATCGATCCGACACACTGTAAGATTCTTTACAAACCCCGACATTCCGTCCGGAATAACTGATACTCTGTAAAGTGCATTACTTGAGTTTTGTTGTGTATACATGAGCGTGGGGTTGTTTTTATTTTTGTTCATTTAGTGCTTTGTGTGTGTGTGTTTGGTTTATTTGGCTGGATGAGGTGTTGTTTTCAATAAAGGCACATGTGTTTTTGTTGTTGTAGGAATGTTTTGGCTTTGCTTGGTTTTGTTTGGCATGCTTCAGTTGTATAGCTGGCGTTGGCGTGGGCTGTTGCATCTTTTAAGCATGTATGCAATAAGGGAATATAAAGGCATGGAATATTTTGGATTTTTGAGACATATATTGGTGTTTGTTTATTAAACCTTTTAAATGAAAGTTATTAATATTTTATTGGTAGTTTAGAAAAAAGTTATTAAGAATATTTAGGAAAATATGCTGAAATTGAAAGTGTATTGAAATTTTTATTATTCTATGTAAAAAATTAATATTCAATTCCAGATGAATTTGGAAAATTTTTGTTATATCTCAGCGTATAGTTTATTCATAAATTGGTAAGTATTTTTTTTAATATGACTTTCTTTTAAAAAGAATATTTTTTATGTATATTATTATTTGTTAATTAATTTTTTTGGAAAGAAGTTTAATGTTTTTCTTTGTTGTAAAAACAATATTTTATTTCAGAGCAACTCCAGATGGATTCGAACAAATTTAAAAAATAGAGAATTGGTAAGTTTTCTTTTAAAAATTGGCTTTCTTTCTAGAATATTTACGTTTTTATGACCTTTTTATCATCAAAATTGCAGGTTTTTAATACCTTATTTTAGTATTTCTTTAATCAAATTTTTTTGGAAACCAATGTAATATTTTTAATGTAAAAACAAATATTTAATTCCAGAATAACCCCTTTTCATCGTGAGCGAAAAAGTGAACCAAACTTGAATTTATTTGCTTATTCAATTTGGTTTTAAGTAGTATAAAACAAAAATTCATAAAACGGTCGAATTAGCATAACTTAAATTTACCATTTCCCAATAGACTAAAATGCAGTTTAAATCGAAAATGAAATTACGTGTCGTCATTTTGACGAATGATGAATGTCTATGGTTAACCAGAATATTTGGGTTTTTATGCATATTATTATTTTTTTCATTAGATTTTTTGGAAAACTATTTAATAATTTTATTTAATGTAAAAAATAAATATTTAATTTCAGAGTAACTCAAATAAATTTGGACAACTTTTTATATTTCCCCTCAGCGTACAATTTAATAGAGAATTGGTAAGTTTTATATTATAACTTTTGCTTTCTTTCACCTAGAATATTTATTTTATTACATCCTTCACATCGATAAGAACACAGTTTTATGAGTTTATATAGAATATTTCATTATTTCTCTAATTGTTTCAGGTATACATTTTATGAGATACGTTTTCCAAAGAAAGGTTGAATTCCTTACACCATTTGATAAAATGCCCCAAATATGGTAAGTTACAAGCTAAAATGAAGCATTAAAAATTATATTTCATTACATGGTGTTAATTTTTAACAATTTTCATTATTGTTTCTATTTTTTCCAGCAAGATAAGTTAAAAAATTTACCTACGATGAATAAAAAAAGGATAAGTCAAAATGTCCAAACAGCGGGTTCAAATGAACTACTCTCTGTTCCACGTGGTCATAATTTTTATTCACAAAAAACATTGTATAAGAACTTTCATCATAAGTTTTTATAATAAACAACTTTTGCTTAAAAAAAGTTTAATTTTAATGTTTGAAATTTTTCATAATAGTAAAACGGTTTGTTGTTCCTTTAATTATTTAATTTCTCTGTACTGTGGAATTATTGATTTAAAAATAGTTTAGTCGTCGACATTTTAAAGAGACTGTTAACCAATTTTTATTATCGGGTTTCCCACAAAATAAGCAAGTAAACCAAAATAATACTGACTTTTTAACTTGGTAGTGGTATATAAATCTTATGGTGTTGTAAAAATGAACTAAACTATAATGTTATAGATGAACTAAAATTTAAGAAAATTATAAACTAGACAAGTTGAAAAAAATCGTAAGGGCTAAATCATGTTCAATATTACTACAGTTTAGTTCATTTTGCAATGGAAAATGGTTCACTGTTTTCCCAGTGTAGGATTTAAGGGGGTTTGATGACAGATATTTCCCAAGCAGATCAAGTCAACCAGTACACTTCCCGAAGATAAATTTAAAGATTCTACCTATGAAGACTAGATCAGATTCTGGATTTATAAGAACCAATTTTGTTTGAATTTTAGATAAATCATAAACATATCGTGTAAATGATGAAAAAAGCCTTGATTTGAAATCTTAAATCCGTAGATTTTTACCGCCATTATTTAAATGATAACAAGGAGTAAAATTTGGAAATTTTACATTGGCTGATAAGTCTGACACATAGATGACGTCGCTAGTATTAAATGCATATTATTTTTATATAGTACCAACCTTCAAATGATTCGTGTCAAAATTTGACGTCTGTAAGTCAATTAGTTTGTGAGGTAGAGCGTCTTTTGTGAAGCAACTTTTGTTATTGTCAAAAAAATGGAAAAAAAGGAATTTCGTGTTTTGATAAAATACTGTTTTCTGAAGGGAATAAATACGGTGGAAGCAAAAACTTGGCTTGATAATGAGTTTCCGGACTCTGCCCCAGGGAAATCAACAATAATTGATTGGTATGCAAAATTCAAGCGTGGTGAAATGAGCACGGAGGACGGTGAACGCAGTGGACACCCGAAAGAGGTGGTTACCGACGAAAACATCAAAAAAATCCACGAAATGATTTTGAATGACCGTAAAATGAAGTTGATCGAGATAGCAGAGGCCTTAAATATATCAAAGAACGTGTTGGTCATATCATTCATCAATATTTGGATATGCGGAAACTCTGTGCAAAATGGGTGCCGCGCGAGCTCACATTTGACCAAAAACAAGAACGTATTGATGATTCTGAGCGGTGTTTGCAGCTGTTAATTCGTAATACACCCGAGTTTTTCCCATCGATATGTGACAATGGATGAAACATGGCTCCATCACTACACTCCTGAGCCCAATCGACAGTCGGCTGAGTGGACAGCGACCGGTGAACCGTCTCCGAAGCGTGGAAAGACTCAAAAGTCCGCTGGCAAAGTAATGGGGATGCGCATTTAATAATTTTTATCGATTATCTTGAAAAGGGAAAAACCATCAACAGTGACTATTATATGGCGTTATTGGAGCATTTGAAGGTCGAAATCTCGGCAAAACGGCCCCATATGAAAAAGAAAAAAGTGTTGTTCCACCAAGACAACGCTCCGTGCCACAAGTCATTGAGAACGATGGCAAAAAATCATGAATTGGGCTTCGAATTGCTTCCCCACCCACCGTATTCTCTGCAGCGACTTTTTCTTGTTCTCAGACCTCAAAAGGATGCTCGTAGGGAAAAAATTTTGCTGCAATGAAGAGGTGATCGCCGAAACTGAGGCCTATTTTGAGGCAAAACCGAAGGAGTACTACCAAAATGGTATCAACAAATTGGAAGGTCGTTATAATCGTTGTATCGCTCTTGAAGGAAACTATGTTGAACAATAAAAACGAATTTTGACAAAAAAATGTGTTTTTCTTTTTTAGACCGGGGCTTATCAGCCAACCTGTTATATGTGAGAGCTATAGCTAAATCTAAACCGATTTCGATGACTTTTTGCACATATAGTTAGTGTTATAGAAGATTACATATAGCCAACTTTGAGTAAGATCGGTTGATAAATAAGGGTTTTGTGACCAAATTTGGGAAAATCGGGCGATACATATATATGAGAGCTATATCTAAATCTGAACCGATTTGGATGAAATTTTGCAGACTTGAAGGGCGATGAAAAAGATTACCTTTTGCAATGTTTAGTGACGACCCGTTTGAAAAAAGCGCAACGTAACCCCATTTGTCGAAATCGGGCGATACAAAATCTTCTTCCAAATTCAATGGCGTTCGTCCTTGTGCCCAAAAAACTTCCTGCACCGAATTTCATCAAAATCGGTTAATAATTGCGACCCAAATCCTGTGAACAACAAATACATGGACAGACGAACGGACGGACGGATGGACGGACACCAATCGCTAGATCGACTCAGAAGGTGATTCTGAGTCGATCGGTATATATTTTATGGGCTCTAAAATCAATATTTCTGGTAGGCACATTTTTTGGCAGATCAAACTTATTATACCCTTTCCACTATATGGTTTAGGGTATAAAAACTAACTATTCACTTTCATTGATAGGCTAAGAAGTTTCCGAACCGCCCTCGTACAGACAGCCGTATAGATAAATTGTCTTAAAATGTCTCCCTGATCAAGATTATGAATCCCTTTATAGTCAGGAAACAACATTGTGATATGTTTGCTACACCCACAAAGAGAAGAGATAGACACAGAAATATAGTTTGGCATGTTTTCTCAGTCGATCTGGCCTTGTACGGCTGTCCGTCCGTCCGTCCATCTGTTTGTGAACACATTATTGTAATCAAAATCTAGGTCGCAGTATTAGTCCAATCGACTTCAAATTTGGCACAAGTATTTACTTTGGATCATAATAGAACCCTACTGATTTTCGATATGTTGCAGAAGCCAAAGGTTTACCTTAAATTGCTTGAAATTTTGCACAAGGAGTGCATTTGTTAGTGTCTTAAAGTACGTTAAATTTGTTTGAAATCGGTTCAAAGTTAGATATAGCTCCCATATATATCTTTTGCACGATTTACACCCATATGGCCACATTGGCCAACATTTACTCTGATTTGCGTGTCGAGATAGTAGAATTGAAATTCTAACTACACCCAAAAAAAGTTTACTTTGATCCAAAGATTTTGACTTTCCTTAAGGATTTTAATATTGATTCCGAACCAAAGATTTTGCTTATTTAAAATAAAGCCAGTTTTTAGGGAGTTATTTGTCTTTAAATCTGGGCTGTATAAAATTAGAATTATCCCAGCAAAAAAAATTGGAAGTTGTTCCACAAACATTTATTTTAAAGCCCATCCCATTATTCCCCATCGATTTTTTCAACTTCCGATGCAGTCCTTTTGGACAAGTCCACAAACATTTCTTCTAAAGCATATCGTGGGATCCTCCAATGATTTTTTTCCACTCCCGATGCAGTCCATTTGGACAAGTCCACAATCATTTCTTCTAAAGCGCTCTTGGGATCCCCCAATGATTTTTTTCTACTTCCGATGCAGTCCTTGTGGACAAGTATTCGAAAGTACGCAATCAGGCTATTTTAAATGAAAATTTTGAACAATTAAATTTCACAAAAAAAAAATAGAAAATTAATAAATAAGTAAAAAAATAATAATAAAAAAAAATAATTTGCATCCCCGCTGGGATTTGAACCTATGCCGTTTGACTTTTTCGCTTCCATGGAAGTTCTTTTGGGAAGGGTTTGCAAATTACGAGGATTTTTAATTTTTTGTTGATTTTTAAATATATTTATACGAAAATATATGCCGAAAATAAAAACGATGCAAAACATAAAAAAATATTTTTTTTCGTTCATACTAATAAAGAACATCTCGAGAAGCAATTAGAATGTTATTCTTTGGTGTCGTATTACGATCGTATCACAAACATTTGAATTGACCTTTCGACGCTATTATGTTCAATGGCGTTTGTGGCTGAGTGTGCTAAGGCGTTCTGTTATGGTGCCATCAAACCCAGGTTCAACCCCTGGTCGGAGCGAAAAAGTTTTTCAAATTGTAAAAAATTAGGTAATAGGAAAATAATAGTGTAATAAAAAATATGGTTGAAAAAAAAATTAAATTGGTTGAAAATGGTTTTTTGCGTTTTAAATTTCTTCATTCAAATTAACTTCCATGGTACAACTTCTAAAGCAATGCAAAGGATCCAAAAAGGGAGTACTTTCGCCCTATGGCAAGCCCATGTAAAACCCATTGGAGATGATCCAAGTTTGCACTACTTTCGGATCACAGATTGGGGATCCAAACTACTTTTTTGGAAGCTCTTTTTTTGCTGGGATATGATACAGACCTGATATAGAATTTTAATTTTTTTGTGATATATTAATATAATAAAAACATAACAATCAGTTTCAAACTTCAAATTCTAACAGATACTTCAAAGTAAAAAATGTTTTCTTAATTAAACAAAAAAAAAAAACTTTAAACCTAATAGGCAAAATCCTTAATGTAAGTCCTATATTTGAAGCTATTTTATCTTTAATCCATAGATTCCATATATCACTTAATTTCAAGATTGTTGCCCATTTACAAAATAATCTTTAATTTTAATTTATATGGTAAAAGTAAGCTTGACGTTTTCTTTAACGTTTTGTACATGTCTTTTTTTACTTTAAGAAAAAACGTTATTTGTTTTACTTCTTTTTTACTTTAAAAAATTGCCTTACTTCAAAGACATGCGAATTTGACAGAGGCCGTAAATTTCAAAGATTCTTGTCCTAAGTTTAGAAAAGAAAAAATCAAAGATTAAAAACATTATTTTAATTAAAATTTCTTTATTTTATTTAATTAATATTGTGTAAATTGTGGTAACCTAAAATTTAGGTTGCATAATCTAGATATGGCAAATTTGGTCAAAATCGATTTAGGTTTCGAATCAGCTCCCATATATATCTTTCGCCCGATTTAGATTCATATGATGACGGAGGCCAAAGCTTCATTCCGAAAATTCTGAAATATTGCAGAGAAAATACAAATTTGGCATTGTGTGCCAAATTTGGTGAGAACTTGACTTAAACACAGCCCCTGTTGAATTCCGTCCGCCAACCTTTAGTTTTAGTATTAAAATTTGAATATTTTGAATTATGGATACTTGAATTTTCTACTCATTGTAAACCTTTATGCGATAACACTAAAATCCTAAAACTCAAAATGAATTGAAATTAAATAATTGTTGTAAGTTCCAAACCAAACATTAGTCTGACTGATTCTTCGTTTTTGGTAAACTTTATTTGTGCTTCTTTGTTGACACGGTAAGCTGAATAAAGCCACAGATTTTATGTAGAATGTTTTTATACAGATTACACATATATTATAATCTTACAGTGCTATTAGATGTACCATTCTTCAATAAGGGAATGTGGTGCGTATGATTGCTATTACAAAGTGGATATTGTGAACATTATTCATACGTACCAAGGGCCAAGCAAAATGCTAAAAACTATTTGGGTTCGGCAGTCAGTGTTGCCAGTATTGGTGACTTTTCCCCAATTGCAGTTATTTTTTCGTGAATGGGGACGAAATTGCTGAGTTGGGATCTTGGGGATCTGGTGGGAAATTTCCATAAATTTGGGGATTTTTGTGGGCATTTTTTCGTGAAATAGGTTTAATATATTTTTAACAAAAAAAATGTTTGTCAAAATTTTATTTCTATAGAAAATTTTGTCAAAATATTATTTCTATGTAGAAAACTTTCTCAATATTTTTTTCTATATAGAAAAATTTCTTAAAATATTATTTCCTTATTTTATTTTTGTAATTTGTCAAATTTTGTCAAGATTTTATTTCTATAGAAAATTTTATCAGAATTTGATTTCTATAGAAAATTTCGTCAAAATTTTACTTCTATAGAAAATTTTGTCAAAATTTTATTTCTATAGAAAATGTTGTCAAAATTTTATTTCTATAGAAAATGTTGTCAAAATTGTATTGCTATAGAAAATTTTGTCAAAATGTTATTTTTATAGAAAATTTTGTCAAAATGTTATTTCTATGTAGAAAATTTTCTCAAATTTTTTTCTATATAGAAAATTTTCATTCGTTTTGTTTTGTTATTGTTGGTTTTTTTTTCTTAAAATATTGTTTCTTTATTCTATCAAAATTTGATTTCTATAGAAAATTTTGTGAAAATTCTTTATCTATAGATAACTTTGTTAAAATTTTATTTCTATAGGAAATGTTGTCAAAATTTTATGTTTATAGAAAATTTTGTCAACATTTTACATTTATAGAAAATTTTGTCAAAATTCTATTTCTATAGACCATTTTGCCAAATTTTATTCTATAGACAATTTTGCCAAAATTTTATTTCTATAGAAAAGTTTGTCAAAATTTTGTTTCTATAGACAATTCTGTCAAAGTTTTTATTTCTTTCGAATATTTTATCAACATTTTATTTCTATAGACAATTTTGCCAAAATTTTATTTCTATAGAAAATTTTGTCAAAATTTTATATCTATAGAAAATGTTGTGAAAATTCTTTATCTATAAACCATTTTGCCAAGATTTTATTTATATAGAAATTGTTTTCAAAAATTTTTTTCTATAACAAATTTTGTCAAAATTTGATTTCTATAGAAAATTTTGTCTTTGGAATATTTGATCAACATTTTATTTCTATAGACAATTGCCAAGATTTTATTTCTATAGAAAATGTTGTCAAAACTTTATTTCTATAGAAAATGTTGTCAAAATTTTATTTCTATAGAAAATGTTGTCAAAATTTTATTGCTATAGAAAATTTTGTCAAAATCTTATTTCTATATAAAATTTTGTCAAAATTTTATTTCTATAGAAAATTTTGTCAAAATTTTATTTCTATAGAAAATTTTGTCAAAATTTTATTTCTATAGAAAATTTTGTCAAAATATTATTTCTATGTAGAAAATTTTCCCAAAATTTTTTTCTATATAGAAAATTTTCTTAAAATATTATTTCTTTATTTTCTTTGTTATTTGTCAAATTTTGTCAAGATTTTATTTCTATAGAAAATTTTGTCAAATTTTTATATCTATAGAAAATTTTGTGAAAATTCAACTTTGTCAAATTTTTTTTCTATAGAAAATGTTGTCAAAATTTTATTTCTATAGAAAATGTTGTCAAAATTTTATTGCTATAGAAAATTTTGTCAAAATCTTATTTCTATATAAAATTTTGTCAAAATTTTATTTCCATAGAAAATTTTGTCAAAATTTTATTTCTATAGAAAATTTTGTCAATATTTTATTTCTATTGAAAATTTTGTCAAAATGTTATTTCTATGTAGAAAATTTTCCCAAAATTTTTTTCTATATAAAAAATTTTCTTAAAATATTATTTCTTTTTTTTTGTAATTTGTCAAATTTTGTCAAGATTTTATTTCTATAGAAAATTGTATCAAAATTTGATTTCTATAGAAAATTTTGTCAAAATTCTTTATCTATAGACAACTTTGTTAAAATTTTATTCCTATAGGGAATTTTGTCAAAATTTTATTTCTATAGAAAATTTTGTCAAAATTTTACTTCTATAGAAAATTTTTTCAAAATTCTATTTCTATAGACCATTTTGCCAAATTTTATTTCTGTAGACAATTTTTCCAAAATTTTATTTCTATAGACAATTGTGTCAAAATTTTATTTCTATAGACAATTCTGTCAAAATTTTATTTCTTTGGAATATTTTATTAACATTTTATTTCTATAGACAATTTTGCCAAATTTTATTTCTATAGAAAATTTTATATCTATAGAAAATGTTGTGAAAATTCTGTATCTATAGACAATTTTGCCAAGATTAGATTTCTATAGATAATGTTTTCAAACATTTTTTCTCTAACAAATTTCGTCAAAATTTGATTTCCATAGAAAATTTTGTCAAAATTTTATTTCTATAGACAATTCTGTCAAAATTTTATTTCTTTGGAATATTTGATCAACATTTTATTTCTTTAGACAATTTTTCCAAGATTTTAATTCTATAGAACATTTTATCAACATTTGATTTCTATAGAAAATTTTGTCAAAATTTTATATCTATAGAAAATATTGTGAAAATTATTTATGTATAGACAATTTTGCCAAGATTTTATTTCTATAGAAAATGTTTTCAAAATTTTTTTTCTCTAACAAATTTCGTCAAAATTGGATTTCTATAGGAAATTTTGTCAAAATTTTACTTCTATAGAAAATTTTGTCAACATTTTATTTTTATAGAAAATTTTGTCAAAATTTTTTTTCTATATAGAAAATTTTGTCAATTTTTTTTTCTATATAGAAAATTTTCTTAGAATATTATGTCTTTATTTTTTTTGTAATTTGTCAAAAACGGGGATTTTTTAAGGAGTTTAAATTTAAATTGAAATTTGGGGACTAACACACTGGAAAAATTGTATCAATTGTTTTTCCTATGTAGGTTAGGTTAGGTTAGGGTAGGTGGCAGCCCGATTTATCAGGCTCACTTATAGTATTCAGTCCATTGTGATACCACATTGGTGAACTTCTCTTTTATCACTGAGTGCTGTCCGATTCCATGTTAAGCTCAATGACAAGGGACCTCCTCTTTATAGCCGAGTCCGAACGGCGTTCCACATTGCAGTGAAAACCACTTAGAGAAGCTTTGAAACCCTCAGAAATGTCGCCAGCATTACAGGTGGGATAATCCACCGCTGAAAAACTTTTTGGTGTTCGGTTGAAGCAGGAATCGAACCCTTGGGTATGCAAGGCGGGCGTGTTAACCATTGCACCACGGTGGGATATTTTATCAACATTTTATTTCTATAGATAATTTTGTCAAAATTTTATCTCTATATAGAAAATTTTCTCAAAATTTTGTTTCTTTATTTTTTTAATTTGTCAAAAATGTATTGGGGATTTTTTTGAGGAGTTTTAATTTAAATTGGAGATTTTTGGTGATTAAAACATCATAATTTGGGGACAAGAGCCAGAAAAATACTGGCAACACTGTCGGCAGTAAATATTCGATTAGATTAGCTTTTAGCCATGAAGAAAATTAGACCGATATCATGAGGCATGTTTTCATTTCGAAACCAACCAGTGTAAAATCGATCATAAATCTACATAATTTATTTCACAATGTCACAAGATGCACACGGACAATATCAACAAACAAGCTTACACACATCCACGGTGTATATTGTATACTGCATTCCTAAGGCTTTGACATGCTGGTCAAATTCTCAAAATTTCTATGTGCAATGCAAACACTGAAACTTTGGTGCGAAGTTCAAAGCTGGAACATGTGTAGAAATTTCACGCATCATTTATGTGAGTTTGAGATTAATAATAGAATTTTTGGACTTCAGTTAACCCTGAAATACTTTACATAAAATAGGTCAACTTACCGTTTAACTTCTTTCATAGATTTGAGACTAACATAACGTTGCATAAAATTTTGCTGACATCCAAATTGTGAAAGTGACACAAATAATTGACCCAGCCAAGCAGATGTAGTATCGACTCGTACAGTTAAATCGCCAGTGAAATCAAAGAAAGAAAAACGTCCTGTCATTAAATAAAAAAGCATGAAAAGAAAAATATATTAATTCAAAACACATATCGTAAAATCCCATATTTAAAGGAGGCTAATTGACTGAAAAGCCATCTAGTGGCAAGTAAAGTAATAAAGCAACTTTCGAAGAATACAAAAATTCTTGAACACACATACACATAGATTTGAGTGTGTTCAAACGAAACTAAAAATACCTCTACATTCAAATCAAAGCAAAGGAAAAATTTAGCTATAAAACATTCACTTTCTCTCTAGGATTTCTGTTTTTTTTTTTTTGCATTTTTGATTCCAATTTTTCCTCAATATCTCAAATGACCAAAACAATATTTCAAAGAAATCTTTCGAACATTTCTATGACATTTACAATTTTGGCATCATTGCCATTGCCAAATAGCAGTTCATTCGTTCACCACTAATCATTATCCTTTTTTTGTGGGGATGAAGGGATGAACAGTGGTGTACAGGAAAGACAAATTCATAAAAAATTAAAAATTAAAATAAAAAAACAAAAGCAGAATAATGATTAACCCTTTCGACCCCGAATTTTTATAGGTATCGCTAAAATTTTTTTTTTACTTTTAATCATGTTCAAGTCATTTAAGAAGCGTCTAGCCAAAATTTCGGGTCGCCACGCCCATTCGTTTAGGCGGTAGAGAATGTTGCCTGTGGGCAACTTTGGGCAATTGTGACTACAAACTATGTTGTTTTGTAATGATAGACGTATTACGTTTTATTGGATTTTTGTTAAGTTTTTTGTTATTTTACAGTAAATATGTACTTAGATGCGCGCGTGAGTGGAATTTCAATTCACGAATAAATATTTGTACTCACGCATGCCATGTGGGTAGGAATTCACGGTCACGAAATGAAAAGTCATACTCGCACACGCTCACACATGAACAATGTTTATGTCTCACGCTTTCGCACGATTCACGACAATTTTCGTAATTCAAGAAAAATCTCGTAAGTCACGAATATTTTCGGAACACGAAAATTTTCGTGGCTCAATAAAATTCTGGTAATTAACGAAATTTCTCGTGACTCACGCCATTGAAATCTTAAGCGTGATTAAATATGTAAAGGTGATTAAAATCGGTGAGCTTGAATTTAATCGTGAACGTGAATTTGTTCGTGATTGTGACTTTTTGTGTCTCTGTTTTACCGTGAGTGTGAATTTTATCGTGAACATGAATTTTATAGTTAACGTGAATTTTATCTTGAGCGTGAGTTGGATCGTGAGCGTGGGTTGGATCGTGAAAGTAAATTTTTATCGGGAACGTGATTTCGGAGAAAGTTTACTCACTCACAATCACGAACACAATTTGATTTTTACTCACGCTCACGCGCCACACATTTTTCTTTAATCCCGTTCACGCACATTCACGAGGTTTCGTTTAAATTTCATTCACGAGGTTTCGTTTAAATTTCATTCACGGCTTCGCGTGAATCACGCGTGACTCACGAAAATGTTTTGTTATTTTTTGTTTTTAACCCACGTCAATTTAACTGGCGGTGTAAAAAACAAAAGTATTATAAAGCGTCAATATTCGTGCTAATCCACTAGTATGTTGCCAAGAAGTGGCTTCCTCTCTTTTACGATTCCTTCCAAATTCCCCACTGCACTGCAGATATGTTTTCCACATCATCGCCGCATTTCTCGTCACTGGGACATCCCAATTGAAGTTCAAATTTTTTTTAAAATCATTGTTTTTCAAACCTTTTTTCTCCAGGTCTTATGTTCAAAAATATGTAATTTTACTACCACAATTGCCCAAAGTTGCCCACAGGCAACTTTTCAATTTTAAAAATTTCCCATCTGTTGTTTTTTTGCAATTCTAAGATTTGACTTCCAGAAATATTTTACTTGACATGTACTACAATAGATTTAATAAAAACTTTCAACATTTTAGTTGTAATTTTTGAAAAAAGTCACATATATAAAAACCCCTTTTTAAATTCGCAAATATTTTTTTCTTGAGGTACGTGCGTATTAATGAAAAATTTTTTGCTAATTGACAACCAAATTAGCTGATTTTTCATTCAACTTGAAGAAAACACTTGTAGCTTTCGATACCGTTACAGTTTTATGAACAAAAACAAAAACAACGCTGACAGTGAGTCTCAAAACACAAAAAGTTGCCCACAGGCAACTTTAGGGTCGAAAGGGTTAAATAAAAAACTTAATATCCGTGAGATCCCAAGTAGAAAAAGGCATGGAAAAAATGTTTGCTGGTGAATAACTTTGTTAATAGGTCGTAACAAGAGAATGGAAATTAATATTTAAATTAAACAAGTATATATTGCCGTAAGTTCGGCCAGGCCGAATCTTATGTACCCTCCATCATGGATTGCGTAGAAACTTCTACTAAAGACGGTCATCCACAATTAAATTACTTGGGTTGCAGCCGATGGCAAGGCATCTTAAAACTTCTTAACATCATCTTCTAAATTGTAAGTTAGTCCAGACAAAAGAAAGGTCGATTAATTACGTATATATTCAGTTCTTGACCGGTATATATAGGGAAGAAATAATAACGAACCGATATGAACTTTTGTGCGGTAATTATAGAGCCAGAATTGAAATATGGGGGTCGCTTTATATGGGGGCTATATATAATTATGAACACGAATCTACCAAAAATGGCAGATTTTTTACTGTTTAGTAGATTGGTAGAATTCTTGATATTTTGGAAGATTTTGCAAAATATTCCTCTCCAACTATGAAATGCTTAATAAATTTTCAATAGAAATAACATCTTGACAAAATTCTCTACAGAAATAAAATTCTGACAAAATTTTTTATACAAAAAAATTTTTGACAAAACTTTGTATAGAAATTATATTTTGACAAAATTTCCCAAAGACATAAAATGTTGACAAAATTTTGTATAGAAATATAAAATTTTGACAAAATTTTCTATGGCAATAAAATTTTGCTAGATTATTTTTGCCCCGAGTGGCAATCGGGATTTTTTGTGTGATTGGGGATCGATTTATTTGAGGGCTATATATAATTATGGACCGATATGGACCAATTTTGACATGATTGTTAGAGACCATATACTAACACCACGTACAAAGGTTCAACCGGATCGGATGAATTTTGCTTCTCCAAGAGGCTCCGGAGGTCAAATCTGGGGATCGGTTTATATGGGGGCTATATATAATTATGGACCGATATGGACCAATTTTGACATGATTGTTAGAGACCATATACTAACACCACGTACTAAGTTTCAACCGGATCTGATGAAGTTTGCTCCTCCAAGAGGCTCCGGAGGTCAAATCTGGGGATCGGGTTATATAATGGCTATATATAATTATGGACCGATATGAACCAATTCTGGCAATGTTGTTAGAGACCATATACTAACACCATGTACCAAATTCTAGCCAGATCGGATGAAATATGCTTCTCTTATAGGCTCCGCAAGCCAAATCTGGGGATTGGTTTATATGGGCGCTATATATAATTATGGACCGATATGGACCAATTTTTACATGGTTGTTAGATACCATATACCAACACCACGTACTAAGTTTCAACCGGATCGGATGAATTTTGCTCCTCCAAGAGGCTCCGGAGTTCAAATCTGGGGATCGGTTTATATAAGGACTATATATAATTATCGGCTTATATGGGGGCTATATATAATTATGGGCCGATGTGGACCAATTTATGCATGGTCATTAGAGAACATATACCAGCATCATGTAGCAAATTTCAGCCAGATCGGATGAAATATGCTTCTCTTAGAGGCTCCGCAAGCCAAATCTGGGGATCGGTTTATATGGGCGCTATATATAATTATGGACAGATATGGACCAATTTTTACATGCTTGTTAGATACCATATACTAACACCACGTACTAAGTTTCAACCGGATCGGATGAAGTTTGCTCCTCCAAGAGGCTCCGGAGGTCAAATCTGGGGATCGGGTTATATAAGGACTATATAGAATTATGGACCGATATGAACCAATTATGGCAATGTTGTTAGAGACAATATACTAACACCACGTACCAAATTTCATCCGGATCGGATGAAATTTGTTTCTCTTAGAGGCTCTGCAAATCAAATCTGGGGATCGGTTTATATGGGGGCTATATATAATTATGGACCGATTTGGACCAATTTTTACATGGTGGCTATAGACCATTTACCAACATCATGTACCCAATGCCAGCCGGATCGGATGAAGTTTTCTCCTCCAAGAGGCTCCGGAGGTCAATCTGGGGATCGGGTTATATATAATTATGGACCGATATGAACTAATTCTGGCAATGTTGTTAGAGACCATATACTAACATCACGTACCAAATTTCAACTGGATCGGATGAAATTTGTTTCTCTTAGAGGCTCTGCAAGTCAAATCTGGGGATCGGTTTATATGGGGGCTATATATAGTTATGGACCGATGTGGACCGATATGGACCAATTTTGCATGGTTATTAGAGACCATATACCAACATCATGTACCAAATTTCAGCCAGATCGGATGAAATATGCTTCTCCTAGAGGCTCCGCAAGCCAAATCTGGCGGTCCGTTTATATGGGGGCTATACGTAAAAGTGAACCGATATGGCCCATTTGCAATACCATCCGACCTACATCAGTAACAACTACTTGTGCCAAGTTTTAAGACGATAGCTTGTTTTGTTCGGAAGTTAGCGTGATTTCAACAGACGGACGGACGGACATGCTTAAAACGACTCAGAATTTTCCACGACCCAGAATATAAACACTTTATGGGGTCTTAGAGCAATATTTCGATGTGTTACAAACGGAATGACAAAGTTAATATACCCCCCATCCTATGGTGGAGGGTATAACAATTTTGGACTGCGTGTTTAACAGATAATTTTACAAATTTGTATTCACCGAAGGTCTGTGCATATGAATTCCTTTCAAAATAATTTTTAAAATAAAATCGCCTAGATATCGCCTTCAGAGTTATTATAAAATAATTGCAAACTATTCCTTTTTTAACTATTTTTTTCTGTGCATGCCTTAACTCCATCACGAACAAATAAATTCTGACGCAAATGCTTTTGGTCCCTTTTAAATAATATAACGATATGTTAATAAAAAAATTGCATAACTTGTATTTCTAATTTGGCAGATATACCAGTGTACCCTTGCTTAATCTCGGCAAAGTTTTATACATTTTTTCATCACAAATGATATTATCTTTGTAGTAAACAATAAATGATAATGCTAAAAATTTTTCTCCCCCATAAGAGAATGCCATCGCGTAAATATTTTTCTTCTCCAGTTTACCTCACTGTCCTACAAACGTTTGGGTTTATTTGAATGGTCTCTTCTCTGATTTTATGAAGCATCTTATGTTGGATAATGGTCAGAACGATGGGGCTACTAACCACAATTATTGCCACAAATCATGGTTAAATTGTAGCCCAACGGTTATTTGTAGAGGTAAAGATGAAATTTTGGTTAGTAAATTTGCTTCGGCCATTTGATTCAAAGAATAAATAGATCCCAAATGAAAAAAAAAAAATAAAATAAAGTAAAAAGGAATAAACCTTATTTTTGCATAGACCCACATTGTGTGGGTGTGTGTGTGTTTGTGCGGTTGTTAGAGGAAGTTAAAGACCCATGTAAAATGTGTGTCCATTTTAACCTAAAGATATTTTGAGGATGAAGCAAAGCAAGCTCTTAGAAACACTTAAAAGGGCATTTGACTAAATAAATGTTCATTTTATGATATATGTGGCTTACTTTCACATGACCATATATGCTTTATTATTTTCGTTTTCATTTTTTTTTTGGAAAATAATACGGCTAACAAAATAACATCATAAATTGGCTTAATGGATGAGATGGCGGCTTTGCATGAATTTCGGCAAGGGAATTTTATTTACCATAATTGGATTAGGTTATGGATTTTTTTCGTGCACTCATTCACAAGGCCAGACACTTTAGGCAAAAGCTAATGATTTCAGGCTTTCTTTTTTTTGCAGTTTTTATGAAGCTCAAATCTGAAAAGTGTGGAAATTTATAATGAACTAGATAAATTCATTGACCCCTCTCAGTTAGCAAGAAAGGTTTTTAAATTCATTGGCCATTTAATTTTAATTGACTTGGGTTAGTTTATGAAGTGAAATTCATATAAAAGCTTTAATAACATAAATGACTGCAAAATAAGGGAATTAATCAGAATACATGGAGAAATTTCAAAATTCTCTAGTTTGTTTGCCATAAGGGTTGGAATACAAACAAAGCAAGTAAAGTAGAAAGGCCGACTATATCATACCCTAAACACAGAAATAAAATATTGACACAATTTTCTATAGAAATAAGATTTTGACAAAAATTTCTATAAAAATAAAATTTTGACAAAATTTTCTATAGAAATAAAATTTTGACCAATGTTTCTATAGAAATAAAATATTGACAAAATTTTCTATAGAAATAAAGTTTTGACAAAATTTTCTATAGAAATAAAATTTTGACAAAATTTTCTATAGAAATAAAGTTCTGACAAAATTTTCTATGGAAATAAAATTTTGACAAAATTTTCCATAGAAATAAGATTTTGACAAAAATTTCTATAAAAATAAAATTTTGATAAAATATCCTATAAAAATAAAATTTTGACAAAATTTTCTATACAAATAAAATTTTAACAAAATTTTCTATACAAATAAAATTATGACAAAATTTTCTATAGAAATAAAATTTTGACCAAAGTTTCTATAGAAATAAAATTATGACAAAATTTTTTATAGAAGTAAAATTTTGACAACATTTTGTATAGCAATAAAATTTTGACAAATTTTTCTATAGAAATAAAATTTTTACAAAAATTTCTATAAATATAAAATTTTGACAAAATTTTCTATAGAAATAAAATTTTGACCAAAGTTTCTATAAAAATAAAATTTTGAAAAAAAATTCTATAAAAATAAATTTTTGACAAAATTTTCTATAGAAATAAAATTTTAAACAAAGTTTCTATAGAAATACAATTTTGACAATATTTTCTATAGACATAAAGTTTTGACAAAATTTCCTATAAAAATAAAATTTATACAAAATTTTCTATACAAATCAAATGTTGAAAAAGTTTTCTGTACAAATAAAATTTTGACAATATTTTATATAGATAGAAAATTTTCACACAAAATTTTCTATAGAAATACAATTTTGACAAAAGTTTCTATAGAAATAGAATTTTGACCAAAGTTTTTATAGAAATAAAAATTTGACAACATTTTCTATAGAAATAAAATTTTTACCAAATTTTCTACAGAAATAAAATGTTGACCAAAGTTTCTATAGAAATAAAATTTTAACAAAATTTGCTATAGAACTAAAATTTTGACAAAATTTTCTGTACAAATAAAATTTCGACAATATTTTCTATAGATAGAAACTTTTTACAAAATATTTTATTGCAATAAAATTTTGACAAATTTTTCTATAGAAATAAAATTTTGACAAAAATTTCTATAAAAATAAAATTTTGATAAAAATTTCTATAGAAATAAAATTTTGACCAAAGTTTCTATAGAAATAAAATTTTGATAAAATATTCTGTAGAAGTAAAGTTTTGACAAAATTTTCTATAGAAATGAAATGTTGAAAAAATTTTGTATGGAAATAAAATGTTGAACAAATTTGACAAAATTATGAACAAAGTTTCTGTAGAAATAAAATTTTGACAAAATTATCTATAGACATAAAGTTTTGAAAAAATTTCCTATAAAAAAAATTAGACAAAATTTTCTATACAAATAAAATGTTGACAAAATTTTCTGTACAAATAAAATTTTGACAATATTGTCTATAGATAGAACATTTTGACAAAACTTTTTATAGCAATAAAAATTTGACAAAATATTCTATAGAAATAAATTTTTGACAATAATATCTAAAAATATAAATTTTTGACAAAAATTTCCATAAAAATAAATTGTTGACAAAATTTTCTATAGAAATAAAATTTTGACAAAATTTTCTATAGAAATAAAATTTTGACAAAAGTTTCTATAGAAATATAATGTTGAAAAAATTTCCTATAGAAATTAAATATTTACACAATTTTGTATAGAAACAAAATTTTCTATGGACATAAAGTTTTGACAAAATTTTCTATAAAAATGAAATTTAGACAAAATTTTCTATACAAGTAAAATGTTGACAAAATTTTCTGTACAAATAAAATTTTGACAAAATTTTTTATAGAAATAAATTTTTGACAAAAATATCTATAAATATAAATTTTTGACAACATTTTCTATAGAAATAAAATTTTGACAAAACTTTCTATAAAAATAAATTTTCTATAGAAATAAAATTTTGATAAAATTTGTAGAAATAAAATTGTGACAAAATGTTCTATAGATATAAAATTTTGACAAAATTTTCTATAGAAATAAAATGTTGACAACTGTCTACAGAAATAAGATTTTGATAACACTTTTATAGAAATAAAATATTGACAAAATCTTCCATAAAAATTAAATTTTGACAAAATCTTATATAGAAATAAAATTTTGACAACATTTTCTAAAGAAATAAAATGTTGACAGAATTTTTATAGAAATAAATTTTTGACAAAAATATCTATAAAATAAATTTTTGACAACATTTTCTATAGAAATAAAATGTTGACAAAATTTTCTATAGGAATAAAATTTTGACAAAATTTTGACCAAAGTTTCTATAGAACTAAAGTTAATATTGTCAAAACTTTAGTTCCATAGAAATAAAATTTTAACAAAACTTTCTTTGAACAAAAATAGAGTAAAAATTACTATAGAAATTAATTTTTGACAACATTTTCAATAGAAATAAAATTTTGACAATTTTTTTTATAGAAATAAAATATTGACAACATTTCTATAGAAATAAAATTTTGACAAAATTTTCTATAGAAATAAAATGATGACAAGACTGTCTATAGAAATAAAATTTTGACAACATTTTTTATAGAAATAAAATTTTGACAAAATTTTTATAGAAATAAAATTTTCACAAAATTTTCTATAGAAATAAAATGTTGACAAAAGTGTCTATAGAGATAAGATTTTGACAACATTTGCTATAGAAATAAAATGTTGACAAAATTTTTTATAGAAATAACGTTTTAACAACATTTTTTATAGAAAAAAATTTGACAAAATTTTCTATAGAAATAAAATGTTGACAGAATTTTTTATAGAAATAAAATGTTGACAAAATTTTATATAAAAATAAAATTTTGACCAAAGTTTCTATAGAAATAAAATTTTGGGAAAGTGTTTTCTATAGAAATAAAATTCTGACAAAATTTTCTATAGAAATAAAATGTTGACGAAATTTTCTATAGAAATAAAATTTTGACAAAATTATCTATAGAACTAAAATGTTTACAAAATTTTTTATAGAAACAAAATTTTGACAACATTTTGACAAAATTTTCTATAGAAATAAAGTGTTGACAGAATTTTTTATAGAAATAAAATTTTGACAAAATTTTCTATAGAAGTAAAATTTTGGCAAAATTTTCTACTGAAAAAATTCAATACCTTTAAAACTTTTAATTTTCGTGCTATCAAATTCCGTTGTGGGTAAGTTATACCTTTTTGTAGAAGTGATAACTTTCCCTTGTTGGTGCAAGCTAAAATTATTACAACATTTAACATTTGACACATTTAAAGTTCAGGGGATATTTCATACGAATTGAAAAAAGTAGAATAGATAAATTGAACTCTTTGTCAGTACACTTAAAAACTACATTTAAAAACTATTCCAATTTTATATATACTGTGATTTTAAAAAAAATATAAAACCAAATTGCCCCATTTTGTTTACAGGTCTTCTTCAAATTCATTTAATAAATTAGCAATTAGCTCATTACTCAACAGACCGCATTTAAAAATTCCTCCTCGAATTTCCATACCAATTAAATCACCATTATTATGAAGTTTGTGAGAGAAATATCATCAAAGCTAATTATTCACAGAACGGAGGAATCATTTCTTTTTTGTGACATTGTATTCTAATGACGACACATCCATCAATCTTTAGCGTTAAAGTGTCATTTGAAACAAAATATTGACATAATACAGCTCGGATGGAATCATATACAGAAACTCTTCTAAAAAAAAGGGCACATTAACGTTCATTCTTCCCTTGACTCGTCGTATTAACGCAGACGGCGGCGTTGTTAGAGCTAATTAAGGAAAATGTGGTTTTTCCACACAAAATCGATAAAATTGCAATGGGGGACACTGATAGACAAATGCATGGACTAAATATAAAGAGATACTGCGGAGAGTCATATGTGAATAGAGAGAAGGAAGTATGTAAATGCAAAAAAAAAAACAACAACAATTGCAACAGAACAATTATAGGCATAATGAGACTGTTATTATAGCTATGTAATTTGATGCCACACTCGAAATCACATTATGGTGACTATGGAATGGTGAGGATTTTAACAGTAAATGTACTCCCTAATGTAAATACTCTCATTGCATTCCCTTACTCACTTACTCACTCGTTTGCTTGATTTCTATTGTACATTCAAGTGTGAGTGATGACTGCAAGTGAATGGTATTTTATCGGAGCGAGAGACAGAGAGAGAGAGGGGTAAGGGTGAGAGTAATAGAAAAAAATCAACATAATGGATTCCGCAGAATTCTTGTCGTGCGTTTAAAAGAGTAATCTGTGAATGTGCATAATAACTGCCATACCACAGAGTAGTATTAAAACTACAACAATTCACGCAATGAAATCATTGAAGCCCATAAAATCTGGAGTGTGAGTAGTCATCATTCATTCATCCATCTAACCATGGAAAAATTATTGCCCAGTTCCCGTCCACATTCAGCAAAGATATGAAGGCATTGCCAATGATGTATGGCTTAGTATAAACGAATATATGCTGAGCAATTATGATTCCAATAATCTCCATTCCACTGTGTGTGGATGCACTTTACGCACAATAGAGTGGTGTTGGGAATGAAAATAAACTAAAATAAATTTTGAAAAAAATAATTATTTAATTAAATGTGAAAATTAAATGCTAATGGACCAATATTGAATATTTTCATTGAAAACCAAATAAAAGCTTTGAAGGTTCCAACGGCGATTGCGAGAGAAATAAACGATGTAAAATCTAGTGATCGGCTTATTTCGAGGTAGACTCTCTCTCTCTATCATTATCCTTAAACAAAGTCAAACACTTCTTTGGAATAGTCTATGGATTCCCCTTAATGTCCGGAGTGAACAAAACGACATCTCAATTTTTATTTCCAAAAACTCATACAGGATAAAACCAACGCTGTCATTAGAAATCTCTAGGATTAAATGAAACAATTAAAAAAATAAATTCGAATGGATCAATATAGAGCATTTTCACTGGAAACCAAATGAAAACTGTGCAGTTTCCAACAGCGACAAATAAAGGATGTTAAATTTAGTAATCATATCATCAACTTATATCGGTCATATCTCTCCCTATGACCTTAAACAAAGTCAAATACTTCTTTGGTATAGTCTAAGGGTTTATTGCCCGGAGTGAGAAAAGCATCAATCATTTTGATTTTTTATGCCCAAAAAATCTTTAGGGAAATAGCAATTTTTTATTTTATTATTATTTTTATTATTATCTCTTGGTTGATTTTACATTTATTTATATTCAGTATATCTCCATCTAAATTAACACAAAGATGATGAACTGCAATGGTGACTCATATTACTCCAATGCTAAATCACGGTTAAACAAAACGGGATAACAAATACTATTGCAACAGTGCTCAACTAAAAATTCTCTTTCCACTCTAATAATTACCCGCATTCGTTTTTAGAAACTTACCATCTCTACGATTTATGTCATATACCTCCTTTGGGCCACCGCTGTATATGGTGCCTTTGACAATTATGACGATTGAAACTATTATAACGGTAACCGTCTGTATAACATCAGCATTTATGGCTGCTTTAAGTCCACCCTGTGTGAAAGGAAGAGAAAAAACAGCAAATGAAGCATTAAAAAAAAAGATCAAAAAATTGAGAAAGGGATAAAGTCGAGAGAAACCGACTATATAGCACTCTAAGCAAATGTGTTTATGTTAATGGTGTTTGGTACTTTTGAGAGATCTTATTGCCGTTAGATAATTTCATTTTATTTACAGTGGATCTACATCAGAGATGGGCAGTGTTTTGCTTTTACTCTCCAAAACATACTCCTTTATTCATAAGGAGAAATATAATATTATTAGTGATGAAATGTATCTTTAAATAGAAAAAATTAAAAAAAAAACTTGGCAAAGCCTTCCTTCCAAATGGAAATGAAACAAATTTTTGTTAATTCCAAATTCGAGTCACACTTCTCGATGTGCATAAAGTGAGGAATTATAAGAACTTGCACACAAACATAAAATCCTCTCTGCCCATCCCTGATCTACCTCTTAACCTGATATAGATACAATAGGTATTTGTGTTTTTGGTAAGTATATTAAATGAGTACCATGTGGCATATAATGTTAGAGTTCTATCTGAAGTGAGTATCATTTTAAGAGAGACCCACTTGGCGAAATAGTGAATTGCTCTTAGCCACAAAATATGCCCTTTTCGTTTTGTTTATGTTAATGGTACATGGAAAATTTGAGAGATCTCATTTACATGGATAGTTTCATTTTATTTACAGTGGATTTATAATATATCTGATATGGATACGATAAGTATTTGTACTTTTGATAAGTATATTGTCGCATAAAATGTTAAAGATCTATCAGAAGAGAGTATCATTTTAAGAGAGACCCATTTGGCGAAATAATGAGTTGCTCTTAGCCACTTTTCGTTTAGAGTATGTGTCCTTTTCGTTTTGTCTATGTGAACCCTCTAATGCCCCAATTTTTTTGCCAGCTGATTAAATATTCAATGTTAACGACACAAAAGCAAGAAACCTAACCAAGAAAAATTTATGCGGTATATGCTGCAAAGCCTCTTGAATAGTTTCAAATAAGTTTTCTTTTTATTTTGCCCATTTTTGTTGTAACATATTAAGGTGTGTTTTACTAAAAGCTTCCTATTAAATGGGAATTAGAGGGTTAAAGGTACATTTGAGAGATATGATTTACATGGATAGATTCACTTTATTTTGCACTTTTGATAAATATATTAACAGAGTACAAAGTGGCAATATTGAATAGAGTATTATCTTAAGAGAGTACTACATGATGAAATGCTGGAGTGTAGCAATTTAAGAGAGACTTTTTTCATGTTGTCTTGGATTTTTTCATAGATTTAAAGAAATTCGGTTAATAAATGAAAGGTTTTTTTGTTTTTAATTTGGATGGTACATATATATTTTCGCTAAATTAATTACCTCGTGTGAAATCTTTGAAAATCAGGAGAAAAATTCAAGAACTCTCTTGCGAATACAGAAATAAGAGGACAGACGGACGGACAGCCATGACTGTATGAATGTATATGGATTTACGGATTTAAAGTTATTCATAATGTATGACACGTTATTTGTGTGTCTTGGATTTTTTCATTGATTTAAAGATTCATAGATTATTTGTGATAAGATTTGGTAGATCATAATTATTATATTTTGGGCAGTTATTGATGTAGGGTAAATCTACCCCATAGCCGGTGAGTGCTTGTTGTAACATTTGAACGGTTTGTTGCTTTACTATTATATCCTGCTTTATGATGTTGCACAATATAGCGAAACATTACTTACCTTAATGGAGAAAAATATACAAATTGTCGCCATACCACTAATGGATGCCCAATATGGAATGCCAATAACAGTGGCCAAGGCTACACTTGGTGTATAGACAGTGACGCCAAGTGAACATATTTGACGTATAATATAGGTAGCTGAAGCCAAACAACGAACCATGCGAGATTTAAATCTAGAAAGAGTACAAAAATAAAGTGGACATTGGTAAAAGGTATGTGATTATAGAGAGAATTCATAGTGAGATTCTATAGAGATGTAATAATTAAGTTTTTGCAAACGGATTATGAAAGATTTTAACATATCAGCTAGCAAGCAACAACTTTTTGTTTGCATTAAAAAACGAATGAATAAATTAATTTTGAAATTGAATTTTTTTAAAATTCTATTAAGTTTTTAATTTAAAACAAGTATATACGGCCGTAAGTTCGGCCAGGCCGCAGCTTATGTACCCTCCAGCATGGATTGCGTAGAAACTTCTACTGAAGACTGTCATCCACAATCGAATTACTTGGGTTGCGGTAACACTTGCCGATGGCAAGGTATCTTAAAACTTTCTAACATCGTCTTCTAAATTACAAGGTAGTCCATACGTAGTATATATTAAACTAAAAAAGGCCGATTAAATTCGTATATAATTAAGTTTAAAGTTTCTATAGAACTAAAATTTTGACAAAATAGAATTTTGACAACATTTTCTATAGAATTAAAATTTGGAAAAAATTTTCTATAGAAATAAAATTTGGAAAAAAAATATTATAAAATTTTGACAAAATTTTCTATAGAAATAAAACTTTTACAAAATTTTCTATAGAAATAAAATTTTTACAAAATTTTCTATAGAAATAACATTTTGACAATGTTTTCCATAAAAATAAAATTTTGTTAGATTATTTTTGGCTCGAGTGGCAACCATGAATATGAACCGATATAGACCAATTTTTGTTTGATTGGGGATCGGCTATATATAACTATAAGCCGATATGGACCAATTTTGGCATGGATATTAGCGGCCTTATACTAACACCACGTTGCAAATTTCAACCGGATCGGATGAATTTTGCTCCTCCAAGAGGCTCCGGAGATCAAATCTGGGGAACGGTTTATATCGGGACTATATATAATTATGGACCGATATGGACCAATTTTTGCATAGTTGTTAGAGAGCATATACCTATACCATGTACCAAATTTCAGCCGGATCGGATGAAATTTGCTTCTCTTAGAAGCCAAATCGGGGGATCGGTTTATATGGGGGCTATATATAATTATGGACCGATGTGGACCAATTTTTGCATGGTTGTTAGAGCCCATATACTAACACCATGTACCAAATTTCAGCCGGATCGGATGAAATTTGGTTCTCTTAGAGGCTCCGCAAACCAAATCGGGGGATCGGTTTGTACGGGGGCTATATGTAATTATGAGCCGATATGGACCAATTTTTGCATGGTTGCTAGAGACCATATACTAACACTATGTACCAAATTTCAGCCGGTTCGGATGAAATTTGCTTCTCTTAGAGCGATCGCAAGCCAAATTTGGGGGATCGGTTTATACGGGGGCTATATGTAATTATGAGCCGATATGGACCAATTTTTGCATGGTTGCTAGAGACCATATTCTAACACCATGTACCAAATTTCAGCCGGTTCGGATGAAATTTGCTTCTCTTAGAGCGATCGCAAGCCAAATTTGGGGGTCCGTTTATATGGGGGCTATACGTAAAAGTGGACCGATATGGCCCATTTGCAATACTATCCGACCTACATCAATAACAACTACTTGTGCCAAGTTTCAAGTCGATAGCTTGTTTCGTTCGGAAGTTAGCGTGATTTCAACAGACGGACGGACGGACGGACATGCTCAGATCGACTCAGAATTGCACCACGACCCAGAATATATATACTTTATGTGGTCTTAGAGCAATATTTCGATGTGTTACAAACGGAATGGCAAAGTTAATATACCCCCATCCTATGGTGGAGGGTATAAAAAATATTGGTGATATTGTTACCATAATTATCTAACTAACTAATATTTTCAGCATTACTTACACCCAGAGAAGGAATATTATCACCTCAAACATGTTTCAAGAGCAAAATTTTATTTTTGGATGGTGACCATGTAACATGTTTGTCGCAAACATTTTGTTTTCTCTGCAAACATAACATGCTTTCCGAAAACAGATACATAATTTCCGAGAAAATAACATGGTTGCGGCGAACATGTTACATGGTCTCCATCCAAAAATAACATTTTGCTCTTGAAACATGTTTGAGGTGATCATATTCCTTCTCTGGGTGTAGAAAACACCTCCTTGAGCAAAAATGTTATTTTTCTCCCCATCCAAAAATAACAATTGCCCAGCAAAAAAAAAAAGCGTCGCCAAAAAAGCAGTGAAAATGTTCTTTTTGTATCCGGAAGTGGTGCAAAATTGACGCAGAAGCGATGAATTTAACATGGGCTTGTCATAGGACGGATGTCCACCATTTCAACAGCCGTTTGACTGAATTTCCATCACTCCTTAAGGTGTGAAGCGAATCCAATGTTTTGGATGTGAATTAAGAAATTTTGTGATATTTTGACGAATAAGTAATTTTTAAAATTTTTTATGATTTTTAATGCATTATAACGCTTGTCTGGAACGTTTGACATCAAATATTTTCAAAAAATCGCAATGTTTCTAAAAAGGATTTAGCATGTTTTTCGGCAAAATTTAAATAATTTACACTATTGTAATAATTCTTATTCTGTTTTTAACCTTTTTGAAACAAAAAAAATTAAATTTCCCTTTAAAAATATGAAAAACAGCGAGTTATAAAAAAATGACTCAAATAAACTCCCTGTGCAGTTAAAATAAAGAACATCTTAGGGAGGACATTTTTGGAAGTGTTGTGCCTTTAGAAGCACTTCCAAATTTGTTTGCTGGGTGACTCTGGGAAGTCATCATATTCCTTCTTTGTGTGTGGCATTGAACCCATGACCCATTGTATGCAAGACGGCCGCTAACCATTGCTCCATGATGGCTCGATGGCTAGGTTTTCTTTAGTGAGATTAAAGAACATCTGACGATCTAACATTTGTGTCTCGGAATACTCTTGACCTTAGAACTTAATCTAAGCTCTTAATAATATTACAAACCCAATTTTGAATACTATTTCACTGACCACTGTCATGCCATTGCTTGAGTGTAGGAAAACAAAACATAAATTATAGGATTTCCATGTATTCAAAGTCCTCTTCAACTGCTAAACTTTACAAAATTCAAATCATTCATTTGAAAAACTTAGTTTTACTCTTATACGCATGCATGCATTTAACTCTAAAAGATATTGGTTCCCTTTTGCATGATAACAGCAACAGCAAAAACAACAACTTCATATGTCTCTTCTGTTATATCATCTAACACCATGACTATTTCTTCTCTGCTCACTCACTGCTTATAGCTCAAGAAAATACAAAATTTATCTCCTTTTATCTCCATATAATCAAACTTTCTCCCTTATGTTGAGGAGGTTACTAACTCATCGGAGTTGTTGCTAAAACTTAACGATCCTTGAGGCAACAAAAGATGGAATAGCTTGTGTGTTGGGTGTGCGTATGGGTGTGTGTGTGTATGTGTAAATGTTCTCAGGAACAATAGAACAGTTGTAAAAATTAAGTGCATTTGTCTTCAAAATTTCAAAGAGAAATGGAAACGAAGAGAAATTTACCATTTCCCCTTTGGTGAAAATACCTAGAAGCTCCCCCTTACAATTCAAAGCCATAGAAAAATAAAAATGTAAAAAAGGACATCTGTTTAGATGCGGGTTTGTGTTTAAAAGTGTACGTCTATGTGTATGTTGGTATTAGGGATGTAGATTTTTTTCTCATGGAAAGTTTGAAGGGATTTTCAATCCTTTTGATTTATTTTATTTTTGTTGAATTTTTTAAAAGATAATAAAATATTGGGTTTATGGAGGGTGTGCAACATTATAGTAGATTCTACGTACAAATAAAAATAGTAAATATTGGCATAATTTTGCTATTTTTATACCCACCAGCATAGAATAGTGATGTTTGTAAGACATCGATAACTGACTATATAAATTACAAAAATTCTTGATCAGGGGGGAATTTTTAGTCGATATAATGATGTCCGTCCGTGTGTTGTAATAAAAAATCTCCGGATCTCAATTCGTTGGACTTTTGCGCTGGGAGTAAGGCTGGAACTAAAAAATATCAAAGTACCGATCATTACGAGACGGTGCTTCGTGCATGGTGTGATCTCTTTGTCGATAGTTTGATTAGTGACACAAATGTAAACTGGTTCTAAACTTTAATATTATTTCCGACATTTTTTCTTTTGAACAATAAAATTGAAAATAAACAAAATATAACGCTTTAATTTGTCGCATTACATATCAGCTACCATGTATATTTGCTATGCCCTATACACTTATGTAGATCGAAATCAATAGCTTTATGATTAACTGGGATCCTAGTCGGTTATGTGTAACTAGAAATGGGGGTTTTTATACCACCCACCATGGGATGGGGGGTATATTAACTTTGTCATTCCGTTTGTAACACATCGAAATATTGCTCTAAGACCCCATAAAGTATATATATTCTGGGTCGAGGTGAAATTCTGAGTCGATCTAAGCATGTCCGTCCGTCCGTTGAAATCACGCTAACTTCCGAACGAAACAAGCTATCGACTTGAAACTCGGCACAAGTAGTTGTTATTGATGTAGGTCAGGTGGTATTGCAAATAGGCCATATCGGTCCACGTTTACGTATAGCCCCCATATAAACCGATCGCCAGATTTGGCTTGCGGAGCCTCAAAGAGCAGCATATTTCATCCGATGCGGCTGAAATTTGATACATGGTGTTGGTATATCGTCTCTAACAACCATGCAAAAATTGGTCCACATCGGTCCATAATTATATATAGCCCCCATATAAACCGATCGCCAGATTTGGCTTGCGAAACCTCAAAGAGAAGCAAATTTCATCCGATCCGGCTGAAATTTGGTAAATAGTGTTGGTATATCGTCTCTAACAACCGTGCAGAAATTGGTCCACATCGGTCCATAATTATATATAGCGCCCATATAAACCGATCCCCAGATTTGGCTTGCGGAGCCTCAAAGAGCAGCAAATTTCATCCGATTCGGCTGAAATTTGGTAAATGGTGTTGGTATATCGTCTGTAACAACCGTGCAGAAATTGGTCCACATCGGTCCATAATTATATATAGCTCCCATATAAACCGATCCCCAGATTTGGCTTGCGGAGCCTCAAAGAGAAGCAAATTTCATCCGATCCTGCTGAAATTTGGTACATGGTGTTGATATATGATCTTTAACAACCATGCAAAAATTGGTCCACATCGGTCCATAATTATATATAGCCCCCATATAAACCAATCCCTAAATTTGGCTTGCGGAACCTCAAAGAGAAGCAAATTGGATCCGATTCGGCTGAAATTTTGTACATAGTGTTGGTATGTAGTCTCTAACAACCATGCAAAAATTGGTCCACATCGGTCCATAATTATATATAGCCCCCATATAAACCGATCCCCAGATTTGGCTTGCGGAGCCTCAAAGAGGAGCAAATTTCATCCGATCCGGCTGAAATTTGGTAAATGGTGTTGTTATATCGTCTCTAACAACCGTGCAGAAGTTGGTCCACATCGGTTCATAATTATATGTAGCTCCCATATAAACCGATCCCCAGATTTGGCTTGCGGAGCCTCAAAGAGAAGCAAATTTCATCAGATCCGGCTGAAATTTGGTAAATGGTTTTGTTATATCGTCTCTAACAACCGTGCAGAAATTGGTCCACATCGGTCCATAATTATATATAGCTCCCATATAAACCGATCCCTAGATTTGGCTTGCGGAGCTTCAAAGAAAAGCAAATCTCATCCGATCCGGCAGAAATTTGGTACATGATGTTGGTATATCGTCTCTAACAGCCATGCCAGAATTGGTCCACATCGGTCCATAATTATATATAGCCCCCATATAAACCGTTCTCCTCCGGAGCCTCTTGGAGGAGCAAAAATTGGTCCACATGGGTCCATAATGGCTTGCAGAGACTCAAAGAAAAGCAAATTTCATCCGATCCGGTTCAAATTTGGAACGTGGTGTTAGTATAACAACCATGCAAATTTGGTCCACATCGGTTCATAATTATATATAGCCCCCATATAAACCGATCCCCAGATTTGACCTCCGGAGCCTCTTGGAGGAGCAAAAATTGGTCCACATGGGTCCATAATTATATATAGCCCCCATATAAACCGATCCCCAGTTTTGGCTTGCGAAGCCTCTAAGAAAAGCAAATGTCATCCGATCCGGTTGAAATTTAACATAGTGTATGATCTCTAACAACCATGCCAGAAATGGTCCATATCGGTCCATAGTTATATATAGCTCCCATATAAACCGTTCCCCAGATTTCACCTCCGAAGCCTCATGGAGGAGCAAAATTCATCCGATCCGGTTCAAATTTGGAACGTGGTGTTAGTATATGTCCGCTAACAACCGTACCAAAACTGGTTCATACAAAAAAGTTGGTCCATATCGGTTCATAATCATGGTTGCCACTCGAGACAAAAATAATCTACCAAAATTTTATTTCCATAGAAAATTTTGCCAAAATTTTATTTCTATTAAAAATTTTGCCAAAATTTTATTTATATAGAAAATTTTGTTAAAATTTTATTTCTATAGAAAATTTTGTTAAAATTTTATTTCTATAGAAAATTTTGTTAAAATTTTGCCAAAATTTTATTTCTATTAAAAATTTTGCCAAAATTTTATTTATATAGAAAATTTTGTTAAAATTTTATTTCTATAGAAAATTTTGTTAAAATTTTATTTCTATAGAAAATTTTGTTAAAATTTCATTTCTATAGAAAATTTTTTTAAAATTTCTTTAGAAAATTTTGTCAAAATTTTATTTTATAGACTTACTTACAATTTAGAAGACGTTGCTAGGAGGTTTTAAGATACCATGCCATTGGCAAGCGTTACCGCAACCCAAGTAATTCGATTGTGGATGACAGTCTTTAGAAGAAGTTTCTACGAAATCCATAGTGGAGGGTACATAAGCTTCGGCCTCGCTGAACTTACGGCCGTATATAATTGTTTAAATTAGTGTTACTAAAGCTTCGGAACTATTCTCATAAAATTTATCTCGTAAAATTCCTCTTAGATTTTACGATATACATTTGGGGTCAATCGTTGGGGTTGTTGTGTTAGTTTAAGTGGCTGTTGTTTACATATGTGTTTGGTTTTGTATTTGGCTTTGGTAATAACTATATGAAAAACATAGTTTGAGAGTCATTAGGAGATCGTTGATAGCAAGAGAGTGAGCCAAAGCAATGAGAGTAATAGGATTAAGTGAAAGATAATGATAGGTATGGGGGAGGATGTATGTGCAGTGAGAGTTGGACATTTTAGATTTTAAAGTGATCACACATTCGGTCAGATTTTGATAAAGCTTCAGAAAATTTTATTGTAAGAATCCGTCTCGGTTATTATTTCCAAGAAAAAAACATGATTATGACAAACATAAAACATGTTACCCGTGGAAATGTAACATTATGCTCCTGAAACATCCGCAGAAAACCTTCACCACAGATGGTTTAATTTTGTTCTTGGTTGGATTGATGGACTCCAATGCAAAAGAAAAATCCCACAATCTCTCATTTTCGCTAATTTGCAACCTCTATGATGTTCATTTAGATGAATGTATATTCCCACATATATATCTATTTTATGAAGATTTGTTGCCTTGTAAAGCAACACTCACTCATTCAATCTCTTGTTGCTACAATGTTCACCAAGATTAGATTCCTCTGTATTCTCAAGAAACTTATTTATGTATTGCTCCTGGGCATTGTTGTTGTGTCTTAGAGAAATTCTTTAGTCCATGAATGTTGAAATGGGTAAAGGGGGAATGCGAAGACAAAACACAATATTGCTGAAGAACATTTGGAAACCTTTCAAATTGTTGCAAATTAAATTTATTTTAAAAATCTTCTTCATTCACATTTTGCTGAGGGGGAGGGCAAGGCAAGACGTTGCCTTGCAGACACACTGCTGCTACTCGATCTCTACAAAATAATTAATTTCTTTTGCCAATTCGACTATAGCTTCAGCTCCTGCCGCTGCTGGTATGTGGGATCCGTTGATTTCCATTTGAAGGTGGTGAAATATTTCTCAAGTCGTTACAATGTGTCCCTAGTGTTTGATGTGGAAATGAGTCGTGTAACCCAAATGGATGACAAGGATGCATGCATTCGATGTTATCGTTTGAATTGCATTGTCCTCCATTTGAATGACACACTCTGAAGGTTTCTTTAAATTTCAAGCAACTTTGTATAAGGTTCGAATTGCTGACAAGGGATTTGACGAAACAAAAATAATGAAAGATTTAAAATTAAATCAAGCAACATTTTAGTTTTGTGATTTTACATCATGATACTATATTATCAAAAGTATTTTGTACAATTGCATAGATAACAAATGTTGTCTTGAGATCACAGTTGCCACTCGAGCCAAAAAGAAATCTACCAAAATTTGGAGAAAATTTTACCAAACAAAAAATTTTACTTTCTAAAATTTTATTTCTATAGAAAAATTTGTTAAAATGTTATTTCTATAGAAAATATTGTTAACATTTTATTTCTATAGAATATTTTGCATAGAATTTCTATAGAATATTTTATATAGAATTTCTATAGAATATTTTGTTTTAGTTCTAAAGAAAATTTTATCAAAATTTTATTTCTACAGAAAATTTTGTCGAAATTTTATTTGTATAGACAATATTATCAAAATTTTATTTCTATAGAAATTTTCGCCAAAATTTTATTTCCAGAGAAAAATTTGTTACAATTTTTTTCTATAGGATTTTTTGGTTTTGTCAAAATTTTATTTCTATAGAATATTTTATAAAAATTTTATTTCCAGAGTAAAATTTTTTTAATATTTTTTTTTCTGAAGGATTTTTTGATTTTGTCAAAATTCTATTTTTATAAAAAATTTTTGTCAAAATTTTATTTTTATAAAAAATTTTGTCAAAATTCTATTTCTATAGAAAATTTTAAAAAAATTTTGTTTCTATAGAAAATTCTATTTCTTTGGAAAATTTTGTTAAAATTTTATTCCTATAGAAAATTTTGTCAAAATTTTATTTTTATAGAAAATTTTGTCAAAATTTTATTTCTATAGAAAATTTTTGTCAAAATTTTATTTCTATAGAAAATTTTGTCAAAATTTTATTTCTATAGAAAATTTTGTCAAAACTGTATTTCTATAGAAAATTTTTGTCAAAATTTTATTTCTATAGAAAATTTTGTCAAAATTTTATTTCTATAGAAAATTTTGTCAAAATTGTATTTCTATAGATAATTTGGTAAAATTTTATTTCTATAGAAAAATATTGTTAACATTTTATTTCTATAGAATATTTGGTCAAAATTTTATTTCTACAGAAAATTTTGTCGAAATTTTATTTCTATAGAAAATTTTGTCAAAATTTTATTTCTATAAAAAATTTTGTCAAAATTTTATTTCTATATAAAATTTGGCCAAAATTTTATTTCTAGAGAAAATTTTATTAGTACGACAAAATTATCACTATTTTATTTGTAGAATAAAATTAGATTTCTAGAGGATTTTTTGATTTTGTCAAAATTTAGTTTAAATAGAAAATTTTATCGACATTTTATTTCTATAAAAAATTTTGTCAAAATGTTATTTCTATAAAAAATTTAGCCAAAATTTTATTTCTATAAAATTTTTTTTCAAAATTCTATTTGTATAGAAAAATCTGTGAAAATTTTATTTCCAGAATAATATTAGTTAAACTTTTTTCTATAGGATTTTTTTTTAGTTTTGTCAAAATCTTATTTTTACAGAAAATTTTGTCAAAATTCTGTTTCTTTAAAAATTTTGTCAAAATTTTATTTCTATAGAAAATTTTGGCAAAATTTTATTTGTACAGAAAAATTTGTCAAAATTTTACTTCCAGAATATAATTTGTTAAAATTTTTTCCTTTAAGATTTTTTGATTTTGGCAAAATTTAATTTATACAGAAAATTTTGTCAAAATTCTATTTCTGTAAAAAATTTTTTAAAATTTTATTTCTATAGAAAATTTTGTCAAAATTGTATTTCTATAGAAAATTTTGTCAAAATTTTATTTGTATAGAAAATTTATCAAAATTTTCTTTCCAGAGAAAAATTTGTTAAATTTTTTTTCTTTAGGATTTTTTGATTTTGTCAAAATTCTATTTCTATAGAAAATTTTGTCAAAATGTTATTTCTATAGAAAATTTGGCCAACATTTTATTTCTACAGAAAATTTGTTCAAAATTTTATTTCTCTATAAAATTTTGTCAAAATTTTATTTCTCTATAAAATTTTGTCAAAATTTTATTTCTCTATAAAATTTTGTCAAAAATTTATTTCTCTAGAAAATTTTGTCAAAATTTTATTTCTCTAGAAAATTTTTTCAACATTTTATTTCTACAGAAAATTTGTTCAAAATTTTATTTCTTTAGACAATTTTGTCAAAATTTTAGCAAAATTCTATTTCGATAGAAAATTTTGTCAAAATTTTATTTCTATACACAATTTTGTCAAGATGTTATTGCTATAGAAAATTAAAAAAAAAAATAAAAATTTTATTGGAATAGAAAACTTTGTCCAAATTGTATTTCTATGGAAATTTTTGTATAAATTTTACTTCTATGGAAAATTGTGTCAAAATTTTATGTCTATAGAAAATTTATGAAGTTCCTCTTAGTTGGAGAGGAATATTTGGTAAAATCTACCAAAACATCAAGAATTCTACCAATTTACCAAACAGTAAAAGATCTGCCATTTTTGGTACAAACTGTGGAAAATTCGATTATCGAAATTCTGAGTAAAGACAGAAGAATAATATTGTCATTTAGAGCAGCGAATAGCAAAAAATGATACTTTTCCATGACAGCCTAACAAAAGCCAAATACACACTGACTCAGAAATAACAAATACAATGTCATTGCTTTTGATTACCGAAAAGCGAAGAACGATAACCGTATAGAAACTGTTAGCAATGATTCTCAAACTACTTTTCATATGGTAGAAAAACAAAAGGCAACACACAAAAACACGCACTACCAGCCAAACCATAGCTCCTCAAACTAACGCGACAAGCATATTAGTCTCAATAAGTTTTGAGAGGATCTCTCAAAACACTTACAATCTCTGTTTTCTCTATGGGGAAATTTATAATAATACGTACGTTAGTTCTAATTGTCAATCAAGAGCCAATAAAATTCGTAGAGGTTTTCCAAAAGAATAAAGGAAAAGAAGAATATAATTCCCCCCTTAATTAATATAATTAGTTGCGACTTTATTGGTTACTAACCTCAGAGAACAAAAGTACATCTTAACAAAAGCAATGATACTAAAACTATTACATAAAAATTTAATATGACTTTTCTTAACGTTACGATATAAAATTGAGAAATTATTCCATATTTATATTTTACGGAAATTAAATAAATAACAAAAGGTATAAAAATGCAATACAATATTAAGGAAATGATCATAGAAATGTTGTAACGAGACACTCGCATATCGTATATCCCTCTATACTATTCCAACACTACGCGACAAATATTTATCATCTTAAGACACATTTCACTGCAACAATACCAATGACCATATATTATAAAACCCAATTTTTATATCATTTCACAAATCCATGTGACAGTTCTTTTAAATAAAAGACCTACTCGGCAAATGATGCCAGACGGGTTAATTGTTACAACAAACACTGAATGATAAAAAAAAAGTGTTGATGATGATGATGGAATTCAAAGGCTACAACAAAACCCAACTTAGAGCTCGTTTCCGCTATGTCACACCGACGATATGTAGCATCGGTGGTGATGCTTTTCCATATGGATATCCTGTCGTTTTTTTCTGTATTCAGGAAATTTCATATATTTATGACTTCCTCTTGAATTACATCAAGTTTTTCATTTCCAAGGGTTATCTCTGTCATAAAATTTGCTGTCATACTATCAGCCTCATACCCAGCATGTTGTTCGTGGGACGTGGTGAGTCAGTCGACAACATAGCTAGCATCCATATCCATAAGGATAAACGAAAGAAAAAAACAATATTTATTTAAATGAAATTTGTGTTAATAATATTATTACTGAAAATTTATTAACAAGAACAACAACGCTAGAGCAATCATTATACCCACACTGAACAAAACCATGGATTTGGATTTTTAAGGCTTAAATTCTCATACGTACGATCAATTACCCAGCAAAAAAAGCTTACAAAAAAGTCGTTTCGATCCCCAACCACGGTTGCTCCAGTTGGTAGAATTCTATCAAAAATGTTAGATTTTGTACAGTTTGGTAGATTGGTAGATCTCTTGATGTTTTGGTAGATTTTGCAAAATATTCCTCTCCAACTAAGATAGTACATATATTTGCTTTATATATAAAATTACTTTACAAATAAAATTTCGAAAAAATTTTCTATAGAAATAATCTGAAATCAAAAACAACAACAATGATTAAAGGGAAAAAACAACAATAACAAAACAAAGCGAATGAGAAAAAGAGGAAGCACGCACAAAATAAACCCAGCCAACTACACTCAAATCGAGATATGTTTGTACGAATTTATTTCGGCATAAGCCGGCTATCATGTAAAACCTATTTTCGGAAGGTTCAAGTGTGGTTCACTGTTGGGTTTAGTGAACTGCCTGAATTTATTCTGATAATTGGTTGATAGTTTTGCTGCAAGTAGAGGATGCTGATGAGGAATGTGGTAATTCCGAAACATGCGTCCATCCAACCATCTTGCAGTCTATAGGGCTTTGCCCAACTAAATTTGACAAACATTATTTTCCTCTGTTGGTTAAGCTACACTTGTAGTTTAGTCAAGGCATGGTTTTAGGCTGAAATAAAAAAACAACAATGATTAAAGAAAAAAACAACAATAACAAAACAAAACGAATCAAATAAAATTTCGATAAAAGTTTCTTTAGAAATAAATATTCGACAAAATTTTCTAAATAAATCAAATTTTTTAGAAAATTTTCTATAGAAATAAAATGTTGACAAAAAAATTTTATAGAACTAACATTTTGACAAAATTTCCTATAGAAATAAAATGTTGAAAAAATTTTCTACAGAAATAAAATTTCGACAAAATTTTCTATAGAAATAAAATTTTAAGATACTTTTCTGTAGAAATAAAATTTCGACAAAATTTTCTATAGAAATAAAATTTTGAAAGTATTATCTATAGAAATAAAATGTTGAGAAAATATAAATAATATTTTGAGAAAATTTTATATAGAAATAAAATTTTGAAAAAAACTTTGACAAAATTTTCTATAGAAATAAAATTTAGACAATATTTTCTATTGAAATAAAATTTTGACAAAATTTTCTATAGAAATAAAATTTTGAGAAAATTTCTATAGAAATAAAATTTTGAAAAATTTTCTACAGAAATACAATTTTAAGATAATTTTCTATAGAAATAAAATTTCGACAAAATTTTCTACAGAAATAAAATTTTGAGAAAATAGAAATAAAATTTTGAGAAAATTTTCTATAGAAATAAAATTTTGACAAAAATTTCAATAGAAATAAAATTTTGGGAATATTTTCTTTCGAAATAAAATTTTGACAAAACTTGCTATAGAAATAAAATTTTGTGAAAATTTGACAAAATTTCCAATAGAAATAACATTTTGAAAAAATTTTCTACAGAAATAAAATTTCGACAAAATTTTCTATAGAAATACAATTTCGACAAAATTTTCTATAGAAATAAAATTTTCAAAAAATTATCTATAGAACTAACATGTTGAGAAAATAGAAATAACATTTTGAAAAAAATTTTTATAGAAATAAAATTTTGAAAAAAAAAATTGACAAAATTTTCTATATAAATAAAATTTTGAAAAAAAATTTTGACAAAATTTTCTATAGAAATAAAATTTTGACAAAATTTTCTATAGAAATAAAATTTTGACAAAATTTTCTATAGAAATAAAATTTTGACAAAATTTTCTATAGAAATAAAATTTTGAAAAAATTTCTATAGAAATAAAATTTTGAGAAAATTTCTATAGAAATAAAATTTTGAGAAAATTTTCTATAGAAATAAAATTTTGACAAACTTTTCTATAGAAATAAAATTTTGACAAAATTTTCTATAGAAATAAAATTTTAAGAAAATTTTCTATAGAAATAAAATTTTGACGAAATTTTCGATAGAAATAAAATTTTGACAACATTTTCTATAGAAATAATAAAATTTTAAGAAAATTTTTTATATAGAAATAAAATTTAGACAGAATTTTCTATATAAATACAATTTTTAAAACATTTTCTATAGAAATAATAAAATAAAATTTTGAAAACATTTTTTATATAAAAATACAATTTAGACAGAATTTTGTATATAAATACAATTGTTAAAACATTTTCTATAGAAATAAAATTATGACAAAATTTTCTATAGAAATAAACTTTTGACAAAATTTTCTATAGAAATAAAATTTTGACAAAATTTTCTATAGAAATAAAATTTTGACAACATTTTCTATAGATATACAATTTTGGCAAAATTTTCTATAGAAATAAAATTATTATATTACATGTTAGCCTGATACCGAAACAGGCAATTGACGTCCAAATGCATTATATCTAATTATACAATTATTTTTCGAGCTTTATGGACAGATATAGATTAAGGAACATGGTTAATAGAGCCATTGAAAAGAAAACGCCAGATACCAATCTATACACGCCTGGACTGTACATGTTTCGGTTCGGGCGAATGAACCTTTCCACAGCCTTTAGTATAGATCTGGCTGGGAGAGATAACTCAATTTTGGGCCCTTTATGCTAACTCCTTATGGAGAAAACATTTGGGAAATTTCCTCTTACAAATTGAATCATCTTTTCTCCCACTGTACATCATCTTTTCATATAACTTACAAGTCCCTTAATCTTATTTTTATTTCGTTTTGTTACATAGTAATGCAACAACACGAAATTTATTTTTAGAAAGCTAATTTGTTAGAATTCACCTAAGTGGTGAACAGTCGAACAATGCTTATTGTTTCTACAGTCAACTACAACATATGACAATTAACAGAAACTGGTTTCCAGGATACAACAACAATTCTAACGCGTACATTAGTCGTGTTTTTCCTAGTTTTACGACGGGCTCATCGTTGCTTATTATATTACATGTTAGCCTGATACCGAAACAGGCAATTGACGTCCAAATGCATTATATCTAATTATACAATTATTTTTCGAGCTTTATGGACAGATATAGAGATATATCTATATAGAGATATATATATATCTATATAGAGATATATCTATATCTGTCCATAAAGCTCGAAAAATAATTGTATAATTAGATATAATGCATTTGGACGTCAATTGCCTGTTTCGGTATCAGGCTAACATGTAATATAATAAGCAACGATGAGCCCGTCGTAAAACTAGGAAAAACACGACTAATGTACGCGTTAGAATTGTTGTTGTATCCTGGAAACCAGTTTCTGTTAATTGTCATATGTTGTAGTTGACTGTAGAAACAATAAGCATTGTTCGACTGTTCACCACTTAGGTGAATTCTAACAAATTAGCTTTCTAAAAATAAATTTCGTGTTGTTGCATTACTATGTAACAAAACGAAATAAAAATAAGATTAAGGGACTTGTAAGTTATATGAAAAGATGATGTACAGTGGGAGAAAAGATGATTCAATTTGTAAGAGGAAATTTCCCAAATGTTTTCTCCATAAGGAGTTAGCATAAAGGGCCCAAAATTGAGTTATCTCTCCCAGCCAGATCTATACTAAAGGCTGTGGAAAGGTTCATTCGCCCGAACCGAAACATGTACAGTCCAGGCGTGTATAGATTGGTATCTGGCGTTTTCTTTTCAATGGCTCTATTAACCATGTTCCTTAATCTATATCTGTCCATAAAGCTCGAAAAATAATTGTATAATTAGAAATAAAATTATGACAAAATTTTCTATAGAAATAATAATATAAAATTTTGAAAAAAAATTTTATATAGAAATAAAATTTAGACAGAATTTTGTATATAAATACAATTTTTAAAACATTTTCTATAGAAATAAAATTTTGACAAAATGTTCTATAGAAATAAAATTTTGACAAAATTTTCTATAGAAATAAAATTTTGACAAAATTTTCTATAGAAATAAAATTTTGACAAAATTTTCTATAGAAATAAAATTTTGACAAAATTTTCTATAGAAATAAAATTTTGACAAAATTTTCTATAGAAATAAAATTTTGACAAAATTTTCCATAGATAAAAAATTTTGGCCAAATTTTCTATAGAAATAAAATTATGGCAAAATTTTCTATAGAAATAAAATGTTGACAAAATTTTCTATAGAAATAAAATTTTGACAAAATTTTCTATAGAAATAAAATTTTGACAAAATGTTCTATAGAAATAAAATTTTGACAAAATTTTCTATAGAAATAAAATTTTGACAAAATTTTCTATAGAAATAAAATTTTGACAAAATGTTCTATAGAAATAAAATTTTGACAAAATTTTCTATAGAACTAAAATTTTGACAAAATTTTCTATAGAAATAAAATTTTAAGAAAATTTTCTATAGAAATAAAATTTTAAGAAAATTTTCTATAGAAATAAAATTTTGACGAAATTTTCTATAGAAATAAAATTTTGACAAAATTTTCTATAGAAATAAAATTTTGACAACATTTTTTATAGATATACAATGTTGGCAAAATTTTCTATAGAAATAAAATTATGACAAAATTTTCTATAGAAATAATAATATAAAATTTTGAAAAAAAATTTTATATAGAAATAAAATTTAGACAGAATTTTGTATATAAATACAATTTTTAAAACATTTTCTATAGAAATAAAATTTTGACAAAATGTTCTATAGAAATAAAATTTTGACAAAATTTTCTATAGAAATAAAATTTTGACAAAATGTTCTATAGAAATAAAATTTTGACAAAATTTTTTATAGAAATAAAATTTTGACAAAATTTGCTATAGAAATAAAATTTTGACAAAATTTTCCATAGATAAAAAATTTTGGCCAAATTTTCTATAGAAATAAAATTATGACAAAATTTTCTATAGAAATAGTAAAATAAATTTTGAAAAAAAAAATTTTATATAGAAATAAAATTTAGACAGAATTTTGTATAAAAACAATTTTTAAAACATTTTCTACAGAAATAAAATTATGACAAAATTTTCTATAGAAATAAAATTTTGACAAAATTTTCTATAGAAATAAAATTTTGACAAAATTTTCTATAGAAATATAATTATGACAAAATTTTCTATAGAAATAATAAAATAAAATTTTGAAAAATAAAATTTTATAAATAAATAAAATTTAGACAGAATTTTGTATATAAGTGCAATTTTGACAAAATTTTCTATAGAAATAAAATTTTGACAAAATTTTCTATAGAAATAAAATTTTGATAAAATTTTCTATAGAAATAAAATTTTGACAAAATTTTCTATAGAAATAACATTTTGACAAAATTTTCTATAGAAATAATAAAATAAAATTTTGAGAAAATTTTTTATAGAGAAATAAAATTTAGACAGAATTTTCTATATAAATACAATTTTTAAAACATTTTCTATAGAAATAATAAAATAAAATTTTGAGAAAATTTTTTATATAGAAATAAAATTTAGACAGAATTTTGTATATAAATACAATTTTTAAAATATTTTCTATAAAAATAAAATTATTTATAATTTCCATAGAAATAAAATTTTGACAAAATTGTCTATAGAAATAAAATTTTGAGAAAATTTTTTATCGAAATAAAATTTTGACGAAATTTTCAATAGAAATAAAATTTGAACAAAATTTTCTATAAATATTTAATATTTGTAAATGTTTTAATTTTCGTGTGTGGTTCTACTATCAAAGTCCGTTGTGAGTTAGTTCTTCCTTTTTGTAGAAGTAGTAACTGAAATAACTAAAATAAAATAATAAAACAGTTTTTTCGAAGAAAAAACATTATTTCGTACTAACCACAAAATTTTGATCAAAATCTTCAAAATTTCAATTTCTTATTTAAAATATTGTTAGATTATTTTTGGCACGAGTGGATGACATGTGGTGTACCCAACATGTCATCCGGAAGTATTGAAAATCTTGATCATCTCTAATGAATTTTACATGGGCTTATCATATGACGAAAGTAATTCGTTTCCCATCCTTTACCTTGCTTTAAAAGTTGTCAATTGAAATTTTTACTCCCGTAAAAAATCTTTATATCATAGAAATGCGACTATACAAAAATGGTACTTGTATTTTGAAGATAAAAACTTTTTGTGCTTATTACTAATTTTTTTTTTTTCAGTGTAGTACAATGGTAAGTAAGGTTTTCCTAGAATTTTGTTCACAATTCTTCCTTCTGTTTTCTTTCCGATACATTTTTGTTTTATTTTTAAGTTCCATGGACATTTATTTAATTATTGCTGACCATCGGTAAATTTATGGACGATGACAGTTGACGATAATGAAAATAAAAAAAAAAACGAAATCATGAAAATTAAAATTAAAGTTATTTTATTACATTTTCATTGCAATCAACTATTCACAAGCGCTACGAGTGTCTCATAAATTTTAAATTCTTATCATGGAAAGGAATGAAATAAAATGACAGAAATTGGGTAAATGGATTACGTAGGGAGAATTTTTTACGATTACATATCATTTGCGTTTTGCGTTTGTGACACACTCTCTTTTCAAATAATGCTCGCGCAATGTCTTTTAAACTGTATGCTACAAGCTACACAAATTGCATTGCTACTCATACTGAAGCAATAGCGACAACAGCCTTGATGTTTACTCTCTCAACAAAAGAGAACTGAGTTACATTTTAAATGGATCCTATCTTTATATAAGCTTTATGGCATTGTGAAAAAGCTTGAAATATGAGTGATTTTTTTTCAAAAAGTTCCAAAATCTACAAGAATATTTTATATAGTGATTTTCTATAAATAATTTACCATGGCTTAATGTTCACAAATGTGCGTAATTTTGTTGGAAATAAACTTCAAGAGATCGCCGTATTTAATTAACATTGAGTTTTATTTTGTTTTCGCTTGAAGGCAATAGCTCTCATTACATAAATAATTAACGAAAATTTCAAAATTTAAACCAATTTTTATTACAATGGACAACAGAGTGTAATAATCAGAATACCCTGTCAGCTAAGAAATAATCCTATTCCAACAAGTGCTTACGAGGGTTCGGTATTTGGCAACCATAGTTTTGGAATCTGCCAAATGACAGCTATATCGTAAAGATTAACATTTTTGAGGTTATACGTACTCGGAACGTTTTGACATATGAGCACGGTTAACACTCGTGTCAGAAATAATCTACCAAAATTTAAAGAAAATTAAATTAAAAACGAATATTGTTTTGACATTTTTGTGGTTATTATGAAAGAAAAAAGAAATGGTTTCTTTGAAAGAAATGTTTACTTGTTTTATTTGAGCAGTTTAATTCGGTATTTGCTATATTATATAAACTAAGATATCTCCTATTAGCAACAAAATTTTTGGTGTACATATATCCCTTGAATTGTAAATATGTCGAATTTTAAATGTTTTAACAATTTGTAGCAACTAAGGAATGTTACCACTTCTAAAAATTCTTAAAGCTATTTATATATTGGTTCAAAATTTTATTTCTACAGAAAGAATTCTCAAAATTTTCATTTTATACCAAATTTGGTCATTATTTTATTTCTATAGAAAATTTTGTCAAAATTTTATGTCCATAGAAAATTTTGTAAAAATTTTACTTCTATGGAAAATTTTGTCAAAATTCTATTTCTATAGAAAATTTTACCAAAATTTTATTTCCAAAGAAAACTTTACCAAAATTTTGTTTCTATAGAAATTTTGGACAAAATTTTTTTTCTATTGAAAATGTTGTAAAAATTTTAGTTCCATCGAAAATTTTGTTAAAATTTTATTTCTATAAAAAATTTTGTCAACATTTTATTTCTATAGATAATTTTGATCAACAGTTTATTCCTTTGGAAGATTTTTTCAAAACGTTATTTCCATAGAAAATTTGGTGAGCCTCTTATTTCTAAAGAAAAATTTGTCTACATTTTATTTCTATAGAAAACTTGGTAAAAATTTTATTTTTATAGAATTTTGTCCAAATTTTATTTCCATAGAAAATTTTGCCAAAATTTTATTTCTATAGAAAATTTTTTCAAAATTTTATTTCCATAGAAAATTTTTTCAAAATTGTATTTTCATAGAAAATTTTGTCAACATTTTATTTCTATAGAAAATGTTGTCAAAATTTTATTTCTACAGAAAATGTTGTCAATTTTTGACAAAATTATTTCTATAGAAAATTTTCTCAAAAGTATATTTCTGTAGCAAATTTCGTCAAAAGTTTATTTCTTTGGAAGCTTTTGTGAAAACGTTATTTCTATAGAAAATGTTGTCAACCTTTTATTTCTAAAGAAAAAATTGTTGACATTTAATTTCTGTAGAAAATGTTGTCAAAATTTTATTTTTATAGAATTTTGTCGAAATTTAATTTCCATAGAAAATTTTGTCAAAATTTTATTTCCATAGAAAATTTTGTCAAAATTTTATTTCTATAGAAAATTTTGTCCAAATTTTTTTCTGTGGAACATTTTGTCATTTTTTTTTTGTACAGAAAATTTTGTCAGCATTTTTTTTCTATAGAAAATTTTGTCTAAATTTTATTTCTATAGAAAAGTGTCAAAATATTTAGTTCTATAGAAAATTTTGTCTAAATTTTATTACCATAGAAAATTTTGTCCAAATTTTATTTCTATTAACATTTTGTCAGCATTTTTTTCTATAGAAAATTTTGTCAAAATTTTATTTCTATGGGAATTTTTTTCAAAATATTTATTTCTATAGGAAATTTTATCAAAATTTTATTTCTATGGAAAATTTTTTCAAAATATTTATTTCTATAGGATATTTTGTCGAAATTTTATTTCTATACAAATTTTGTCAAAATATTTAGATCTTTAGAAAATATTTTTGAAAATTTTATTTCTATATAAAATTTGGTAAAAATTTTATTACCATAGAAAATTTTTTCAAAATTGTATTTCCATAGAAAATTTTGTCAACGTTTTATTTCTATAAAAAAAAATGTCAAAATTTGATTTCTTTAGAAAATGTTGTCAAAAATGTTATTTTATAGACGATTTTCTCAAAATTTTATTTCTGTAGAAAATTTTGTCAAAATTTCATTTCTTTGGAAGATTTTGTCAAAATTTCATTTCTTTGGAAGATTTTGTCAAAACGCTATTTCTATAGAAAATTTGGCCAAACTTTTATTTCTAAAAAAATTTCTACATTTTATTTCTATAGAAAATTTGGTCAAAATTTTATTTTTATAGAATTTTTTCAAAATTTTATTTCCATAGAACATGTTTTCAAAATTTTATTTCAATACAAATTTTTTTCAAAATTTTATTTCTATAGAAAATTTTGTCAAAATTTTATTTCTGTGGAACATTTTGTCAATTTTTTTTGTATAGGAAATTTTGTCAGTTTTTTTTTCTATAGAAAATTTTGTCTAAATTTTATTATCATAGAACATTTTGTCCAAATTTTATTTCTATATTTCTATTGGTCAAAATTTAATTTCCATAGAAAATTTTATTTTTATAGAAAATTTTGTAAAAATGTTATTTCTATAGAAAATGTGGTCAAAATTTTATTTCCATAGAAAAAATTGTCAAAATTTTATTTCCATAGAAAATTTATAAAAATTTTATTTTTATAGAAAATTTGGCCAAAATTTTATTTCCATAGAAAATAGTTTCAAAATTGTATTTCCATAGAAAATTTTGTCAACATTTTATTTCTATAGAAAATTTTGTCAAAATTTCATTTCTTTGGAAGATTTTGTCAAAACGCTATTTCTATAGAAAATTTACTCAAACTTTTATTTCTAAACAAATTGTCTACATTTAATTTCTATAGAAAATTTGGTCAATTTTTTTTTTGTAGAATTTAATTTCTATAGAAAATTTGGTCAAAATTTTATTTTTATAGAATTTTGCCAAAATTTTATTTCTATAAATTTTTTTTTTCAAAATTTTATTTCTATAAAAATTTTTGTCAAAATTTTATTTCTGTGGAACATTTTGTCAATTAGTTTTTTGTATAGAAAATTTTGACAGCATTTTTTTATAGAAAATTTTGTCTAAATTTTATTTCTATAGAAAAGTTTGTCAAAATTTTATTTCTATAGAAAATTTTGTCCAAAATTTTATTTCTATACAAAATTTTGTCCAAAATGTTATTTCTATACAAAATTTTGTCAAATTTTTTTTCTATAGAAAAGTTGTGAAAACGTTTTTTTTTATAGAAAATTTGGTCAACCTTTTATTTCTAAAGAAAAATTTGTCTACATTTAGATTCTATAGAAAATTTGGTCAAAATTTTATTTTTATAGAATTTTGTCGAAATTTCATTTGCATAGAAAATTTTGTAAACATTTTATTTCAATAGAAATCTATGGCAAATGTGGTCAAAATTTTATTTCCATAGAAAATTTATAAAAATTTTATTTTTATAGAAAATTTGGCCAAAATTTTATTTCCATAGAAAATATTTTCAAAATTGTATTTCCATAGAAAATTTTGTCAACATTTTATTTCTATAGAAAATTTTGTCAAAATTTCATTTCTTTGGAAGATTTTGTCAAAACGCTATTTCTATAGAAAATTTACTCAAACTTTTATTTCTAAAAAAATTGTCTACATTTAATTTCTATAGAAAATTTGGTCAAAAAAATTTTTTTTTTTTAGAATTTAATTTCTATAGAAAATTTGGTCAAAATTTTATTTTTATAGAATTTGGTCAAAATTTTATTTCTATAATTTTTTTTTCAAAATTTTATTTCTATAAAAAATTTTGTCAAAATTTTATTTCTGTGGAACATTTTGTCAATTAGTTTTTTGTATAGAAAATTTTGACAACATTTTTTTTTATAGAAAATTTTGTCTAAATTTTATTTCTATAGAAATGTTTGTCAAAATTTTATTTCTATAGAAAATTTTGTCCAAAATTTTATTTCTATAGAAAATTTTGTCCAAAATGTTATTTCTATACAAAATTTTGTCAAATTTTTTTTCTATAGAAAAGTTGTGAAAACGTTTTTTTTATAGAAAATTTGGTCAACCTTTTATTTCTAAAGAAAAATTTGTCTACATTTAGATTCTATAGAAAATTTGGCCAATTTTTAATTTTTTTATAGAATTTTGTCGAAATTTCATTTGCATAGAAAATTTTTTAAACATTTTATTTCAATAGAAATCTATGGCAAAATGTTATTTCTATAGAAAATTTTGTCAAAATTTTATTTCTCTTGAAAATTTTGCCAATATTTTATTTCTATAGAAAATTTTGTCAACATTTTATTTCTTTAGAAATTTATGTCAAAATTTTATTTCTATAGAAAATTTTGTCAAAATTTTATTTCTGTAGATAATGTTGTCAAAAATTTTATTTCTATAGAAAATTTTGTCAAAAACGCTATTTCTATAGAAAATTTGGTCAAACTTTCATTTCTAAACGAAAATTGTCTACATATTTTTTCTATAGTAAAATTGGTCAAAATTTTATTTTTTATAGAATTTTGTCAAAATTTTTCTTCCATGGAAAATTTTGTCAAAATTTTATTTCTATGGAAATTTTTTTCAAAATTTTATTTCTATAGAAAATTTTGTCAGCTTTTTTTTCTATAGAATTTTTTTTTAGAAATTGTATTTCTATAGAAAAGTTTGTCAAAATATTTAGTTCTATAGAAAATTTTGTCTAAATTTTATTTCTATAGAAAATTTTGTCCAAATATTTAGTTCTAAGGAAAATTTTGTTAAAATCGGCACAAAGAACTGAAATTTTGAGCATTCAAACCATCGATTTGATCGGTCATCCTAACTCGGCACCGAATGACTTAGTTTTGTTCCTGCACGTAAAATATAAAATGAAAGGTTAATATTTTTCGACACCTGAAAACGTGATTGATGTGTTTAGAATCAGAGTGAGAAAAGTGCTTTTACAAATGGTTCTAAGGCATGCAAAATTATATAGATATTAGTAGGGAATATTTTGAAAAACAATAAAGTGGTTTTTGATTATTGATATTTGTTTTTGTGCTCTAATGCCAAAATATAAACTGCAACCCTCGTAAGTATAATAATAAAGAAATTGATTTAATGTAAATCGATGATAGAATCGGTCATTACATATTTTGTGTATTCCTTGAATTAACTAAAATTCTTTGTATTCACATTTTTATTTTTTAATATCAATATTAGTCCTGTCGAATTTCCCTTTTGAGATGTTTTTCATGTATATAAGTTTTCCTCTGGTCAGCCGTAACATTGTAAGAATTTCCTATCGTTTTTATTTTATTTTTTGTCATATATCATTTTTCAATGTCACCAACATTACATATGAACCATTAATAATAATAGCCATCCCATCCCTAATCAACTTTGGAAACTTCGGGGGGAAATCAAATTTTCAATAAGGAAACATTAGTAATAAAGGGATTTGTTTATGATCTTAATAATATGAGAGAAAGAGAGAAAATAGTTGGTCTAGGAAATTAAATGAATTAAATGAAATAATTGACGATATCAAGGTCATAGCCAATATTTACTCAATGTTCCTATGGAACTATTTACCCATATGGTGCCATAACATATAGCCATTATTCCATTACATGTCACTTACATTCGCTGTCCTTTACTCTTAATGAGTGTAATTGTTTGTTTTTATAGCAACAACTAATCAATCGTTTTGCTTCTACCCAAAAGGCTTTTGTTTAAGTTGGTTTATATAGTGGGTCCATTAAATCAATTTGCGGCAATTAAACTAAAAGTCGAAAATTATAATCCAAGCAAACAACAGGAAAAAAAAATGCTGTGTTTCCAATGACAGGTGTTAAGCCGATTGTGTGACAATATTGGTATAATAGAAGGTGACAATAAAATGACAAATGATGTCACCACATGACCAGGCGGAGGATATAACATAATGACTTGTTAATGTCTTCAATATTCTCAAAAGTTCACATAAAACGTCAGCAATGCCACAAGTGCCAACAACATGTAACAGCAAATGTAACAATGTGGGAGGACCTCCTATGATTATGTCCTTCGCCATTATCCATACATGTCACACTCAGATAGATGTCAAGATGTAAAGAGCATAAGCATAAGACATCACTATCACTTAGTGATACACTCAAGGAAAATTTTGAGATAATTCAAAGATTGAGATTGATTAGAACGCCCTCTCTTTACATCCGAACCATTGGAGTAAGTCCCTAAGAGAGCAATGATGAAGTGAAATGCTCTTAGAAAAATTTAGAATTCAGAGAGATAATTTTTAAGGAAATAATTTATGCAATTAACATACAACCTCATGTTGTTTACAGAACGAATATTCATGAGAATCATTATAACGCACTCTTTAAATCCGAACCATGGATATAAGCTCCTAAGAGAGCTGTGGTAAAGTGAAATGCTCTTAGGAAAATTTAGAATTTAGAGAGACAATTTTGGATGAGATAAGTTATGGAACTACAATCTCATATTGTCCACAGAAAGAATATGCCGGAGGTTCATTACACCACCCTCTCCTTATATCCGAAAAATGGAAATAAGCTTCAAAGAGAAATGTTCTAAGGAGAATTTAGAAGACAGATAGATAATTTTGGAGAAGATAATTCATTCAACTACAGCCTTAGAACAATTATTCCTGAAATTCATTACAATGCTCTCTCTCTACATCCGAACCATGGGAATAACCATAGGTGAAATGCTTTTAAAAACATTTAGAATTCAGAGAGATAATTTTGGATGAGATAATTCATTCAACTACGATTTATTGTTGTTCATAGAACGGATATTCCTGGGAATCGTTAGAACGGATATTCCTGGGAATCGTTAGAACGCTCTCTTTACATCCGAACCATGGAAATAAGATCATTTTTCAATGTCACCAACATTAAATATGAAACATTAATAACAATAGCCATCCCATCCCTAACAAACGCTCTCTTGTTCACAGAATGAATATTCAGAGAATCATTTTAACGCTCTTTTTAAATCCAACCCATGGAAATAAGCTCATGAGAGAGTTGCAGAAAGAGAAATGTTCCTAGGAGCATTTAGCATTAAGAGAGATAATCTTGGAGGACATAATTCATGTAACTACTATCTCATGTTATTCATAGAATGAATATTCCTGAGATTCATTAGAACGCTCTATTTACATCCGAATAATGGTAATAAGCTCCTAAGAGACAGGGACGGAAAATACAATTTTTATAAAAGTACAAAAAAGTATTTTTTTGACCGAAAAAGTACTTTTCACTACATTTCAACAAGACTTCCATTGTAAGATTATTGTCAAGTCCTTTAGACTGAATTTTAAAGAATTTTATATTTAATTTGAATTTTAAATTTGAAATAAAATTTTAACAAAATTTTGTATAGAAAAAAAATTTTCTATTGAAATAAAATGTTGACAAAATATTATATAGAAATAAAATTTTGACAGAATTTTCTACCGAAATAAAATTTTCACAAAATTCTCTACCGAAATAAAATATTGACAAAATTTTCCGAAATAAAATTTTCTACGAAATAAAGTTTTGACAAAAATTTCTATAGAAATAAAATTTTGACAAAATTTTCTATAGAAATAAAATTTTGACAAAATTTTCTATAGAAATAAAATTTTGATAAAATTTTCTATCCAAATTTTCTATAGAAATAAAATGTTGAAAAAAAAATCAAGTAAAATTTTAACAAAATTTTCCAAAAGAAAACATTTTAACAAACAAGAAAACATTTTAACAAAAAACAAGTAAGGAAAGTCTAAAGTCGGGCGGGGCCGACTATATTACACCCTGCACCGCTTTGTAGATATATATTTTCGATTCCATATCACATCCGTCAAATGTGTTGTGGGCTATATATAAAGGTTTGTCCCAAATACATACATTTAAATATCACTCGGTCTGGACAGAATTTGATAGACTTCTACAAAATCTATAGACTCAAAATTTAAGTCGGCTAATGCACTAGGGTGTAACACAATGTTAGAAAAAAATATGGGAAACATTTAAATCTGAAGCAATTTTAAGGAAACTTCGCAAAAGTTTATTTATGATTTATCGCTCGATATATATGTATTAGAAGTTTAGGAAAATTTTAGTCATTTTTACAACTTTTCGACTAAGCAGTGGCGATTTTACAAGGAAAATGTTGGTATTTTGACCATTTTTGTCGAAATCAGAAAAACATATATATGGGAGCTATATCTAACTCTGATCCGATTTCGGCACGCATAACTACAATGCTAATTCTACTCCCTGTGCAAAATTTCAACTAAATCGTAGTTAAAAATTGGCCTCTGTGGTCATATGAGTGTAAATGGGGCGAAAGCTATATATGGGAGATATATCTAAATCTGAACCGATTTCAACCAAATTTGGCTGGCATAGCTACAATCCTAATTCTACTCCCTGTGCAAAATTTCAATTAAATCGGAGTTAAAAATTGGCCTCTGTGGTCATATGAGTGTAAATCGGGCGAAAGCTATATATCGGAGCTATATCGAAATCTGAACCGATTTCAACCAAATTTGACACGCATAGCTACAATGCTAATTCTACTCCCTGTGCAAATTTTCAACTAAATCGGAGCCAAAAATTGGCCTCTGTGGTCATATGAGTGTAAATCGGGTGAACGATAAATATGGGAGCTATATCTAAATCTGAACCGATTTCAATAAAATTTGGCACACTTGACTACACTACTAATTGTACTCCTAGTGCAAAATTTCAACCAAATTGGGGTAAAACTCTGGCTTCTGGGACCGTATTAATCCATATCGGGCGAAAGATATATATGGGAGCTATATCTAAATCTGAACCGATTTCAATAAAATTTGGCACACTTAACTATAGTACTAATTGTTCTTCTTGTGCAAAATTTTAAGCAAATTAGGGTAAAACTCTGGCTTCTGGGGCCATATAAGTCCACATCGGGCGAAATATATATATGGGAGCTATATCTAAATCTGAACCGATTTCTTCCAAAATAAATAGGGATCTATTCTGAGCCAAAACACATACTTGTGCCAAATTTGAAGTCGATTGGACTAAAACTGCGACCTAGACTTTGATTACAAAAATGTGTTCACGGGCAGACGGACATGGCTATATCGACTCAGGAGCCCACCCTGAGCATTTGTGCCAAAGACACCATGTGTCTATCTCGTCTCCTTCTGGGTGTTGCAAACATATGCACTAACTTATAATACCCTGTTCCACTGTGTGGCGCAGGGTATAAAAAAAAAAAACTTTGGTCGAAGCAGGGATCGAACCCTTGGCATGCAAGTCAGACGTAGCAACCACTGCTCCACGGTGCCCAACTAAATGTATTTTTCTGTTAAATAAACTTTGTTTAATCGGCTCGTGAGCGCCGCAAGCTATGCTATATAAATATAACTTATATGGGTAATTGTCTATTGATGACAATAACGGCTACATAGCTCAGTGGATAGTGTGTTGGCTTACAAATTGCATGGTCCGCGGTTCGATTCTCCGTCCAGGCGAAAGGTAAAAAAAAATTAATTTATAAAATCGTATATTTTCTTCTACATTGTTTGTATTACAGAAAACGGTGCTAAGAACTAAAAAACTTCGTGGAAGTGAGAAAGATGTGAGGGAAAATACAATTAGCCAGAAAAATTTTTTTGAGTTAGTCTTTATGAAATTGTTTTTACATCCTTGAAAAGAATAAACGTTAATCACAAAAAGTATATACTTTTCTTCCAAATACACATCCTTTCAACGAAAAGCAAATGAGAAACGAACTTTGGTTGTCTAAAATTTCGTTTGGGAGGAAAGAATTTTTTTTTTGCGTGTAGTTAATTAATTTCGTTCATTTCATTTCACTTCATTTCCAAAAAAATCACTCTCAACTTGCCTCAACTCAATGACATTTTTCCTCGACTCTAGCTAAGCACTTATCTCTATAGTTTCACTCACCATCATCGTTACACATCACACAAATGTTCGATTCGGAAAAACGTCTGTTATTTGCTAAACGATTATCATTTTAAGGAAAATGTGGAAACTTTTATGGATTTTTCTGCTTTAGTGTCATCTTACTTATTTTGTGATATGTTCGACAACAATAATCAAGAAAATACACTACGCTACCCAGATATGGTCCCCCATGTGGTCCCCCAAAGGACAAACATACAAAGGACAATGTTAGGCCACAATTGATGCAAAAGTACCGCAAGAGGAAGAAGAAGATGACGATAAACTTTACCTAGAAGCATCACATAAAAAGTGAATGTAATCGGAAAAATAGATATCAAATCATCAAGTGAACCATTCCGCATAAAATCCTGTACCACCCACCCTACGGATATCATCAAAAAGTAAGAAATCACAAAATTACACAAGAAAAACCTCAAAGGACTAAGATCAACAATGGAACATTGGTAAAAGCCACAAGGGTAAGGTGGTAAGCATCAAAGCAATCATGGTTTTTTAACTGTTCAACATTTCGTTGTAATGTGTGTGCATTTAACTTTAAATGGCTTTTAATGTCAACTTTTTGATCTTAACTCTTTGGAAAGGATATTAGAAGTTTGGTCATTGTGCAATCAGGTATATTTTTTTCATTGGAAAATTTTGTCGTTAACAATTTAAGGGGGACGATTGTGTACAAGCATCATTAAGTAGAGAAAATTGCACGATCCTTTTTTTTCAATGATTTATTTTGGACTCAAATATTTTTGGAAGGAAAGTGTCTGCAACATTTTGCTTTTTACGGGGTCAACATGAATTTGGGGAGAAATGTTCCTTTTTATGGCAGAAACTATAGTCCCTCAAAAAACTTTTTTTGCAAACATGTCGCTGATTTGCGAAACATTTTAGTAAAACAAACTGTTCTCAACCCATGTTGCTAAATAAATGTTTCCGATATAAGTTGCTTGAAAATTATGTTGCCTAAAGATCTTCAACGACTTTTATCGAAAATGTGTTCCAGACCCTTATTGGGGAAGGAAAATATGGTCCAAAAATTTTTTTTTGGAAAAAAGCAAGTCTCTGATTCTCTTGATGTTAAAAACTGCAAACTCGTTGTCCCCAAAACACGTTGCTTAATAACTTTACTTGATGCCATAGGGGAAAATGGCACGAGTTTTTGGAAAATGTATCGCCGACACTTGTTAGGGAAGGAAAATATAGACCTGCACATATTAAAAAAAATTCGGACAATCGATATACCTTAGTAAAATAATGTCCCCAACATATGATGAAACAAATTTGTCCCCGAAATATGTTGCTTGATAACATGTGTGCAAAATGTCCCCTACAATTGTTAGTAAAGGAAAATGTAGACACATATTTTTCAAAAACATATTTCTGACAATCGATACACCTTCGTAAAAAATGTCCCCAACATATGATGAAAAAACAAGTATATACGGCCGTAAGTTCGGCCAGGCCGAAGCTTATGTACCCTCCATGATGGATTGCGTAGAAACTTCATCTAAACACTGCCATCCACAATCGAATTACTTAAGTTGCGGTAACGCTTGCCGATGGCAAGGTATCTTAAAACCTCCTAACACCATCTTCTAAATTGAATGTAAGTCCATACGTGGTATATATTAAATCAAAAAAGATCGATCCAATACGTATGTAATTCAGTTTGACAAAGTACACATAAAATTTTGACAACATTTTCTACAGAAATAAAATTTTAACAAAATTTTCTATAGAAATAAAATTTTCACAAAATTTTCTAAAGAAATAAAAATTTTGACAAAATTTTCTATAGAAAGAAAATTTTGACAAAAATTTCTACAAAAATAAAATTTTAACAAAATTTTCTATAGAAATAAACTTTTGACAAAATTTTCTATAGAAATAAAATCTTGGTAGATTATTTTTGGCTCGAGTGGCAACCATGATTATGAACCGAATAAAATTTGAACAAAATTTTCTATAGAAATAAAATTTTGACAAAATTTTCTATAGAAATAAAAGTTTGACAATGATGAAAATTTCATTATGAACCGAATAAAATTTTAACAAAATTTTCTATAGAAATAAAATTTTGACAAAATTTTCTATAGAAATAAAATTTTGGTAGATTATTTTTGGCTCTAGTGGCAACCATGATTATGAACCGATATGGACCAATTTTTGTGTGATTGGACCAATTCTAGTATGGTTGTTAACGACCATATACTAACACCATGTTCCTAATTTGAACCGGATCGGATGAATTTTGCTCCTCCAAGAGGCTCCGGAGGTCAAATCTGGAGAATGTTATATATAATTATGGACCGATATGGACCAATTCTGGCACGGTTGTTAAAGATCATATACTAACACCATGTTCCAAATTACAACCGGATTGGGTGAAATTTGCTTCTCTTGGAGACTTCGCAAGCCAAATCTGGGGATCGGTTTATATGGGGGCTATACATAATTATGGACTGATATGAATCAATTTCTGCATGGTTGTTGGATACCATATACTAACATCACGAACCAAATTTCAACTGAATCAGATGAATTTTGGTCTTCCAAGAGGCTCCGGAGGTCAAATCTGGTGATCGGTTTATATGGGGGGCTATATATAATTATGGACCGATGTGGACCAATTTTTGCATTGTCATTAGAGACCATATACTAACACCATGTACCAAATTTCAGCCGGACCGGATGAAATTTGCTTCTCTTAGAGGATTCGCAAGCCAAATTTGGGGGTCCGTTTATATGGGGGCTATACGTAAAAGTGGACCGAAATGGCCCATTTACAATACCACCGACCTCCGTCAATAACAAGTACTTGTGCCAAGTTTCATGTCGATAGCTTGTTTCGTTCGGAAGTTAGCGTGATTTACTAGCACCATGTACCAAATTTCAGCCGGATCGGATGACATTTGCTTCTCTTAGAGGATTCGCAAGCCAAATTTAGGGGTCAGTTTATATGGGGGCTATACGTAAAAGTGGACCGAAATGGCCCATTTGCAATACCACCCGACCTACGTCAATAACAAGTACTTGTGCCAAGTTTCAAGTCGATAGCTTGTTTCGTTCGGAAGTTAGCGTGATTTCAACAGACGGATGGACGGACATGCTCAGATCGACTCAGAATTTCACCACGACCCAGAATATATATATACTTTTTGGGGTCTGAGAGCAATATTTCGATGTGTTACAAACGGAATGACAACGTTAATATATCCCCATCCTATGGTGGAGGGTATAAAAACATGTTTCTGACAATCGATACACCTTCGTAAAAAAATGTCCCCAACATATGATGAAAAAAATTTGTCCCCGAAATATGTTGCTTACAAACTATACTCCATAGTATGGGAAAATCATCAACGGATTTTATGGAAAATATGTCCTGTCATTTGTTAAGAAAGAAAATTATATACCCTCACACATTTTTTTCTTAATTATGTCTCTGAAAATCGAGATACTTTGTTAAACAAAAATGTTCTCAACACAAGTAGGAAAACATGTGTCTCCGAAACATGTTGCTTAAATGCTATACTAAACGCTATGGAGAAAATCATCAACGGGACTTACGAAAAATATGTCCCCGACACTGGGTACTTTAGGTTAGGTGGCAGCCCGATGTATCAGGCTCACTTAGACTATTCAGTCCATTGTGATACCGCATCTTTCTTATCACTGAGTGCTGCCCGATTCCAAGTTAAGCTCAATGACAAGGGACCTCTTTTTTATAGCCGAGTCCGAACGGCGTTCCACATTACAGTGAAACCACTTAGAGAAGCTTTGAGACCCTCAGAAATGTCACCAGCATTACTGAGGTGTGATAATCCACCGCTGAAAAACTTTTTGATGTTCGGGTACTTTAGATGTAACGTCCATTTGAATTTCGTCATTTCTTGAGGGGAGTTAGTTTCAAGTTAAAAATTCGATAATGTTGCCAACAATTAAAGTAGGAAAATCAAATAGTCATTCCCTGGGTAAATTGTGCAAAATTTTTGTTACCGATATATTTTAATGAACGACACGATCCCCAATGTTGTTTTCATATATTTCATGGCAAACACGTTAATAAATAAATGTCCCTGAAATATGTAACTTAATAACATATTCTCGATAATATGGGTAAATTTTTCAAATATTTTAATTGAAAATGTATTTTGGATACTTTTTGGGAGACTATACGGCTTTTTGGGGAAAATATCCTACGTTATATGCGGTTAATAGGCTCCCAAAATTTTGGTTTAGTACAAATATATTCATAAATAAATTTGGTAAACAGATGACCCTAAAATATGTAAAAATGATATAAGCATTTCTTTTACAAAAAGTATGTGTCAACAGGTTAGATGAATTTTGTTATGGTAAGTTATTGAAAATATCCCTAAAAATTATGGACAAATAAGAATATTTGCACTATTTGCGAAAACATATTTTGGGGACATATAGTCTGGGAAAAATGTTCCGGTTACTTAATGGAAAGAAATTACCCTATCACTCCATATCGATATATTTTAACGGAGAACGAGTTTTTACCTGCAGATACCTGCAGTCGACGCCATATTTTGGGGACAATACTTTTATGGAGAAAAAGTCCCCGAAACATGTTGCTGAGCTACAATTCTCTATACTATGGTTTCCCCGTTTCAAATATTTGATCGGAAATGTATTTCGGATACTTTTTAGGTGACTTTTAGGGAAATTATCCTACGCTGTATGTGGTTAATAGAAATATGTGCGTTTCTGGAAAATGTGTCTCCGACACTTGTTAGGGAAGGCAAATACAGACCCTCACTCATTTATAGACCTTCAGACATGTTTCTGACAATCGATACACCTTCGTAAAAATGTTCCCAACATATGATGAAAAAAAATTGTCCCCGAAACATGTTGCAGAAAAATTATAAAAAAAAATTATTTTACCAAAAGTAAAATAAATGTTTATAACACTTTTTTTACAAAAGGTTAGAGGAAATTTTCGAAGATATCCCTAAAAACTATGGACAAATATGATTATTTGCCCTATTTACGAAAATACCACGGGAACATATTTTGGGGACATACCTATAGTCTGGGAAAAATTGTCCTACCTTCTTGGGGTAAAATACTATCTTTATCGATATATTTTAACGACAATAAGTAGCGAAGATACCTGAACCGCTTGACTACAAAAATGTTCACAAATAAATTTGTTAAACAAATGTCCCCGAAATATGTTGCAGTAAAAGTAATATAAACATTTATTTCACCAAAAGTATGTGTTCAAAACCTCTTTTTCCAAAAACTAAGATAAATTGTTATGGTTTATTTTCGAAAATATTCTTTAAAAAGATGGACAAATGTTACTTTTTTCCGAAAATATCTCGGGAAATATAGTTTGGGGACATGTTCTCTGGGGAAAATATTCCGGCCACTTGCTGGGAAAGAAATGGCCTTACCGTCTTGTAGTAAAATAATAACCTACATATTTGAAGGCAATGTGTCTCAAACACTTTGTGGGCAAAATGTGTTCCCATAACGATGACCTAAACTACTATGTAGTTAGGTTATAATGTGGAAATGTGCTTGCCGAAAATATCAGTATTAGAATTTTTTTTTAATCTGAGTCAAGGTCCTGACCACTCTAAGGAACTTGGGTCATTTAAGTATCCCTCCGGTATCTAACTGACTCCTGAAGTGACTGATTGAAGTCGTGGCCATTTTTGGATACTTCGGAGCATCTTTCAGTGATTTTGTAAATAGCCTTTCGCAGTATAAAATGGTCCCCCTTTATTATTGAGCTTAAAATAAAATCGAGTTACACCCTTGATACATGCAGAGAAGGAATATGATCACCTCCTAGAGGAAAATGTTATTTTTAGATGGGGAACATGGAACATTTATATAATAAAAATGTTGTTTTCTTGTCACACGGCTTTCAAAATCAGATACCCAACGGCCGGGAAAATAATATTGTTGCGACAAACATGTAAAATTTTTGCTGTCCTAAAATAATATCGTGCTCTAGAAGGTGATCATATTCCTTCCCTGGGTGTAAGAGAGAATGTCAGAAACTATAACATCACAATCGAATCACAAAAAAGTCTAAATTTGGAGAAACATGTAGCCACATCTGTGTGATATTTTCTCTCTTTCGTGTATTCCATTTTGTGGATATCCCTTGTCATCGAGATAATGACAACAATAACCCGCTATCCTTTTACTCCTTTTACCGAAGTAAGAGTTTACACATTCACATTTAATTTCTATTTGAAATCTTTATTCCTTGAATTGCTTATCTCACTGTACATAGTTCACAAGACTCAAACATACAACTATGCCACGACAAATTTATTTACTCCTCCATTCACATTCCGCAAAGTAAATATCTTTGAATTATTGTGACCATAGAATTCACAAAATGCCCTTCATTCATTCGACCACCAATTCACCTATTCATTCGTTCATCTTTGGTTTATCTACGGAAATCAAAGCTAAATCTATATGCCTGTGTGAAGCAGCAAATTCACTTGAAATCTTTGAACCACAGAAGCCACAACGATTGAATATTTTTGGGCAGTGATCCCCTTTATAGACACCCAGAAACACATGCGTTCCTACACCCACCATCGCTTATATGTACATACACTTACAATATCAATATAGGCAATAGCATTGATTCTCATATAGAAATCAAACGATTCGTATAAATAGAAGAGATTTATCAGATGAGATTGTGTCCATAGGACATTCCATCATTCAATCAATGAATCATCGATTCAAGCAACCATTGAGTCGTTCACAACACAATGTAGCTATAGCTATTGATGTTGTTGCTGTTGTTTGTTGATTGTACTCTATGAGAGAGGAGAATGTGTGTGCATGCATGTGTGTTTGTTCATATAAACTTTTGCGGTCAAAAGTGTGTGTACGTAGGTTTTTTATTTGGTGACAAATTCTCCATATATAAATGTCTGCTGCGAGTGAATGAGAGCCTTAAAAAACAAATGCGAGTGTATCTGCATAGATTTGTTTCCACATACACACACACATTCAGACATTTATGGAAATATTGAAGAATAACAGTAATACAATCCAATTGCCTAAAGCTGAATGCCTACCTATTGGGAGGAAAGAATAGGAGAAAGATAGAGAGAGCGTGAGCGACTGTATGTTTGAGTTTTTATTTGTATATCCTCTATGTGGGATATTTTAAAGGTTTAGATCTTATGGAATAATGCGAGAGCAAATATCAGCATTTTTGCAAATTTTTGATATTTGTTGTAAATTTTATATTTTTAAAAAATAATTAAGGTTTTTGGGAAACCATCATATCAGAAACCTAGAGTGATATTTTGATGAGTTAGCCATGGTGAAACCACCGAGAGAAGCTTTGAAACACTCATAAATATTACTAGAATTAAAGAGGCCACTTTAGAATTTTTTTAGTATTTGGTCGAAACTGGGATTTAATCCATGACCTTCTATATGCACAGTGGTAACATGCTATTGCTAGTAACACATTTTTATATTAGTTTGAGACTCTATAGAGAGTAATATTGACATGAATATTATCGAATTTGTAATCAATTTAGCAATGAAAACAAAAACAGACGAGGAAATTATCTTGAAATTTGGTATCGGATTTTTACGAAGGGACTTGCATTTTTCTATAGCTTGAAGATGAAGATTGACCAACCTAAATAAACTCATGTTTTATAATTTTAAAACAAAGCTATAGATTTTTCTAAGTGGTGGATATTTTTCTGAGACTTTAATATTTGCAAAGTTAACACCCTGTGTGTTTTATCAATAAATTCATCCCATTTATCCCTTTTGCTGAATAATTTTCTCCATATGTTCTGATGGTTTATATATCACCGCCTTTGGGGCTACCCTTTTTAACATCATAACGAATTCCAAATCAAATAATCAAGCTCAAGAACATACGACCACACACACACACACACTCCATTATACACTCTCATTCTCATATATGCATGTTTTGAGCAATGGGAGGCCCATGTTTATTCAATTTATGTGTCCATGTGTTGGTCTTTCAACTCCCGGGAGGTTGTGTTTTTTTCTACTCTGATATTTGCTTATTTTTGACAATTCCCGACATGATTTATTTGATTTATGCTTATTCGTTTACATGTTGTTCGACAAACAGCAGCAACATCACAAACCACCAACCATCACTTCCCATTCGCATTCTCTTATTTTGTGCTCTTTAATTCGTTTGAAGCGTGGGGAAAGAGAACTGTGTTTTTTTTGTGGGTTTTGTTGAACTTTTGTGGCTGATGAAATGACAGCCACAGACTAATCTACAAATGACTAGTGACGCACAATATTAAAGAGGTGGAAATACACTACACATAGAAAAAAGTAAAATTATCATGAGAGAAAATTTAGTTTTATTTTCGAAAAATTTTATATAAAATATTTCACGAATAGCAACATTATATAGATGTACTTAACAAAAATGGAGTTAAATATTGCTTAAATGTTCATGACGAACAAAATTGAAGTAAAATTTACCCAATCTAAAAAACTGTGAATATAATTTAAAGAAGATGCACGCATTTTAGAATAATATGAACTATGTTTTGGGAATATCAAATTTCGTAAAATGACTTCATAGCGGTATAATAAGTTTGCCATTCCGGGCGAAAAACTACAATGTCTTTAAGCAGGTCGACTGTGGGCTATATCGGTCCTTGTTTTGGTGTAGTCCCCATACAAGCGACCCCCAATTTGGTTTCATGAGCATCTAGACACAATTCGCCTGAGCTTGGAATCCTAGAGGTATTTTTAGCACGGTTGCCAAAGTTGGTAGAATTCTACCAAAAAACGTCGATTTTTTACTGTTTGGTAGATTGAGAATTCTTGATGTTTTGGTAGATTTTGCAAAATATTCCTCTCCAACTAAGAGGTACTTACATTTTCTATAGAAGTAAAAATTTGACATTTTCTATAGAAACAAAATTTTGACAAAATTTTCTATAGAAATAAAATGTTGAAAACATATTCTATGGAAATAAAATTTTGACAAAATTTTCTAAAGAAATAAAATGTTGACAAAAGTTTTCTATAAAAATAACATTTTGACAAAATTTTCTATAAAAATAAAATGTTGACAAAATTTTCTGTAGAAATAAAATTTTGATACATTTTTCTATAACATTTTGACACAATTTTCTATAGAAATAAAATTTTGATAAAATTCTCGAAAGAAATAAAAGAAAAAAAACAAGAAACTAAAATTTAAACAAGTATATACAGCAGTAAGTTCGGCCGGGCCGAATCTTAAATACCCACCACCATGAACCAAATATTAGGGTTTCCTTCGAAATTTCAGGAGGGCTTGAGGACTTCAGGACACTTCCCGAAGATAAATTTAAAGATTTCACCTATGAGGACTATATCAATTCTGAATTTATAAGAACCATTTTTGTTTGAGTTTTAGAGGAATCATTAACATCTCATGTAAGTGTGCAAGAAAATTATAAAATAACGTCTTGATTTGAAATCTTAAATCTGTAGAAGTAAAATCTGGAAATTTTACATTGAGTTTCAAGTAATTTTCATGATCAGTGCGCCTTCTACACCCTCAAGAAGTGAAGTCGGTCTATATGGAGGCATTACCAAATGGACCGATAAAAACTTAATCCGATACACGTTTTTGTGAGCCTAAAATACCAGAATATTTACAATTTCAGGCAAATCAGATAAAAACTACGGTTTCTAGAAACCCAAGGAGTTAAATCGGGAGATCGTTCTTATGGGAGCTATACTAAAATATGGACCGATACTCACCGTTTTCGGCACACCTCTTTATGACCCGAAAATACCTCTAGATTTCCAATTTCAGGCAAATAGGATAAAAACTTCGGATTCTAGAAGCCCACGAAGTAAAATCGGGAAATCGGTCTATATGGGGGCTATACCAAAATATGGACCGATACTCACCATGTTCGGCACACCTCTTTTTGGTCCTAAAATACCTCTAGATTTCCAATTTCAGACAAATTGGATAAAAACTACGGTTTCTATAAGCCCAAGACCCCAAATCGGGAGGTCGTTTTATATGGGGACCATACCAAAACATGGACCGATACTCACAATTTTTGGCACACGTATTTGTGGTCCTACAATACCTCTCGCTTTCCAATTTTAGGTAAATTGAATAAAAACTGCGGTTTCTATAAGCCCAAGAAGTAAAATCGGGAGATCGGTCTATATGGGGGCTATACCAAAACTTGGACCGATACTCACCATTTTTGGCACACGTATTTGTGGTCCTACAATACCTCTCGATTGCCAATTTTAGGTAAATTGAATAAAAACTGCGGTTTCTATAAGCCAAAGAAGCAAAATCGGGAGATCGGTCTATATGGGGGCTATACCAAAATATGAACCGATACTCACAATTTTTGACACACGTATTTGTGGTCCTACAATACCTCTCGATTTCCAAGTTTAGGTAAATTGAATAAAAACTGCGGTTTCTATAAGTCCAAGAAGTAAAATCGGGAGATCGGTCTATATGGGGGCTATACCAAAATATGGACCGATACTCACAATTTTTGGCACACGTATTTGTGGTCCTACAATACCTCTAGATTTCCAATTTCAGGTAAATTGAATAAAAACTGCGGTTTCTATAAGCCCAAGAAGTAAAATCGGGAGATTGGTCTATATGGGGGCTATGCCAAAACATGGACCGATACTCACCATTTTTGGCACACCTCTTTATGGTCATAAAATACCTCTAAATACAAATTGGATAAAAACTACGATTTCTATAAGCTCAAGACTCCAAATCGGGAGGTCGGTTTATACGGGGACTATATCAAAACCTGGACCGATATAGCCCATCTTCGAACTTGACCTGCCTGCAGACAAAAGACGAGTTTGTGCAAAATTTCAGCACGATTGCTTGATTATTGAAGACTGTAGCGTGATTACAATAGACAGACAGACAGACAGACGGACAGACGGACATCGTTATATCGTCTTAGAATTTCTCCCTGATCAAGAATATATATACTTTATATAGTCGGAAATCGATATTTCGATGTGTTACAAACGGAATGACAAACTTATAATACCCGTCACCATTCTATGGTGGTGGGTATAAAAAAATCTATAGAAATAAAATTTTGACAAAGTTTTCTATAGGACTAAAATTTTGTATAGAAATAAAATTTTGACAAAATGTTCAATAGGACTAAACTTTTGATAAATTTGTCTATAAACATAATATTGAAAAAATTTTCTATAGAAATAAAAAATGGGCCAACGGACCCCCAAATTTGGCTTGCGATTGCTCTAAGAGAAGCAAATTTCATCCGATCCGGCTGAAATTTTGTATATGGTGTTAGTATATGATTTCTAACAACCATGCAAAAATTGGTCCACATCGGTCCGTAATTACATGTAGCCCCCATATAAACCGATCCCCCGATTTGGTTTGCGGAGCCTCTAAGAGAAGCAAATTTCATCTGATCAGGCTGAAATTTGGTACATGGTGTTAGTCTCTAACAACCGTGCAGAAATAGATCCACATCGGTCCATAATTATATATAGCCCCCATATAAACCAATCCCCCGATTTGGCTTGCGGAGCTTCTAAGAGAAGCAAATTTCATTCGATCCTGCTGAAATTTGTTACATGGTGTTAGTATAGGGTCTCTAATGACCATGCAAGCATTGGTCCACATCGGTCCATAATTATATATAGCTCCCATATAAACCGATCACCAGATTTGACCTCCGGAGCCTCTTGGAGGAGCAAAATTCATCCGATCCGGTTGAAATGTGGTACGTGGTGTAAGTATATGGTCTCTAACAACCATGCAAAAATTGGTCCATATCGATCCATAATTATATATAGCCCCCGTATAAACCGATCACCAGATTTGACCTCCGGAGCCTCTTGGAAGGCCAAAATTCATCTGATTCAGTTGAAATTTGGTACGTGGTGTTAATATATGGCCTCAAATACCCATACAAAAACTGGTCGAAATCGGTCATTAATTATATATAGGCCCCATATAAACCGATCCCCAGATTTGACCCCCGGAACCCCTTGGAAGAGCAAAATTCATCCGATTCGGTTGAAATTTGGTACGTGATGTTAGTATATGGTATCCACCAACCATGCAGGAATTGGTTCATATCAGTCCATAATTATATATAGCCCCCATATAAACCGATCCCCAGATTTGACCTCCGGTGCCTTTTGGAGAAGCAAAATTCATCCGATCTGGTTGAAATTTGGTACGTGGTGTTAGTATATGATATTTAACAACCATGCCAAAAGTGGTCCATAATCATATATAGCCCCCATATAAATCGATCCCGAGATTTGGTTTTGGAGCCTCTTGGAGGAGCAAATTTCATCCGAGTCAGTTGAAATTTGGTACATTGTGCTAGTATATGGCCGTTAACAACCATGCCTAACTAGGTCCATATCGGTCTATAGATATATAGCCATCAGATAAATCGATCCCCAATCACACAAAAAGTGGTCGATATCAAGTTCATAATTGTATATAGCCCCCATATAAGCGACCCCCATATTTCAATTCTGGCTCTCTACGTACCGTGCAAAAGTCCATGTCGATTCATAATTATTTATAGACGTAACTATACATAACTTTTTTGTCTAATATATACCACGTATGGACTAACTCACAATTTAGAAAACGATGTTAAGCAGTTTTAAGATACTACAACCCAAGAAATTCGTAGAAGTTTCTACGCAATACATGGTGGAGGACACATAAGATTCGTCCTGGCCGAACTTACGGCCGTATATACTTGTTATAACTGAGTCCAAGGGTTTCACGTTACGGTGAAACAATTTTCTTTCACACTTAGACGAGAAGTTTTTGATTCTTCTAAAACGTAGACAAAAATGGTCTCTAATGGAGTCTCCATATGTAGGAACTTTAAATTCAACTTCGGGAACCGTACCATTTGAATCGATATCTTTGAGGGAGTATTTTTCATCAAATTCCTATGCCGAGGGATTTCCATAGGTAAATATTACATTTGATCCATGTATGTAGGTATTTCAGATATGGGCCGATCACTCCTGCGATTAGAATCCTTAAATAACTTTCAACTTTTGTAAAAATTTGAAAATTCTTTGAATTGTCAATTTTTTTCTGATCCACCCTAATATATGTTATATCATATCCACCTACCATATTTATTATATTATTACACTCACACAAATACACAATTCTAATATTTGCAATTATTATTGTTATGATATTGTAGTTGTTGTTGTTCTTGTTATTGTCCATTTGACATGATTTCGTTTTGTTTTGGGCTTAAATAGTTTTTCATATTGATGGGACAATTGACAACTGCACAGTAGATTGAAATAGGAAAAAATTGCAAAATAATTTCAGAATGAATGATATGCAAGGAAAACTATTCTTTCCACCAAGAATCCTTCCTTCGTTTCTCATCAAATTTGAAGCCAATCACCTAGTGAATACCCTTTTAATTTTCGAAAGTTTAAGTAAATTGACATGATAGTATTGCAAAAAAAAAAAACACAACAAGAAAACAAGTATATAGAGCACTAAGTTCGGCCGGGCCGAATCTTAAATACCCACCACCATGAACCCAATATTAGAGTTTCCTTTGAAATTTCAGGAGGGCTAGAGGACACTTCCCGAAGATAAATTTAAAGATTTCACCTATGAGGACTATATCAGATTCTGGATTTATAAGAGGAATCATTAATATATCTTGTAAGTGTGCAAGAAAATTATAAAATAACGTCTTGATTTGAAATCTTAAATCTGTAGAAGTAAAATCTGAAAATTTTACATTGAGTTTCAAGCAATTTTCATGATCAGTGCGCCTTCTACACCCTCAAGAAGTGAAGTCGGTCTATATGGAGGCATTGTCAAATGGACCGATAAAAACTTAATCCGATACACGTTTTTGTGAGCCTAAAATACCATAATATTTACAATTTCAGGCAAATCAGATAAAAACTACGGTTTCTCTAAACCCAAGGAGTTCGATCGGGAGATCGTTTTTAAGGGGGCTATACTAAAATATGGACCGATACTCACCGTTTTCGGCACACCTCTTTATGACCCGAAAATACCTCTAGATTTCCAATTTCAGGCAAATAGGATAAAAACTTCGGATTCTAGAAGCCCAAGAAGTAAAATCGGGAAATCGGTCTATATGAGGGCTATACCAAAATATGGACCGATACTCACTATTTTCGGCACACCTCTTTATGGTCCTAAAATAACTCTAGATTTCCAATTTCAGACAAATTGGATAAAAACTACGGTTTCTATAAGCTCAAGACCCCAAATCGGGAGGTCGTTTTATATGGGGACCATACCAAAACATGGACCGATACTCACAATTTTTGGCACACCTATTTGTGGTCCTACAATACTCTAGATTTCCAATTTCAGGTAAATTGTATAAAAACTGCGGTTTCTATAAGCCCAAGAAGTAAAATCGGGAGATCGGTCTATATGGGGGCTATACCAAAATATGGACCGATACTCACAATTTGTGGCACACGTATTTGTGGTCCTACAATACCACCAGATTTCCAATTTCAGGTAAATTGAATAAAAACTGCGGTTTCTATAAGCCCAAGAAGTAAAATCGGGAGATCGGTTTATATGGGGGCTATACCAAAACATGGACCGATACTCACCATTTTTGGCACACCTATTTATGGTTATAAAATACTTCTAGATTTCAATTTTCAGGCAAATTGGATAAAAACTACGATTTCTATAAGCCCAAGACCCCAAATCGGGAGGTCGGTTTATATGGGGACTATATCAAAACCTGGACCGATATAGCCCATCTTCGAACTTGTCCTGCCTGCAGACAAAAGACGAGTTTGTGCAAAATTTCAGCACGATTGCACGATTGAAGACTGTAGCGTGATTACAACAGACAGACAGACAGACAGACGGACATCGTTATATCGTCTTAGAATTTCTCCCTGATCAAGAATATATATACTTTATTTAGTCGGAAATCGATATTTCGATGTGTTACAAACGGAATGACAAACTTATTATACCCCCGTCACCATTCTATGGTGGTGGGTATAAAAAGGATGACTTCTCTCTATCCAACTATCAAGCAATGGGTACCCAGTTTTTCGGAAGTTTTACATAAAAACTTGAATTAATTTTTTGGAAAGGCCCTAATTCTCCCTTTGTTGGCTCTGCATTAACAGCAAAAGATAATGGAGAAAAAAATAAATGGTTTCTAGAATATAGATTAGTTTAGAAAATTTTCGAAATTTTTTCCAATCAATAAAAAATATTGTCCCACAAAAATATAGTCATTTGAATTGATAACATGCAAAATATACCTATTTAATAAAATTTGCTTTAGAGTATTCATTTTCATGTTTTTGGTAAGTTTTTTTAATCAATGAAAACTATTTTCACAGCAAAAAATATGGTAATTTAAATTGGTAACATTTCGTGATGGCGACCCTTAGTAATACCTCAATTCAATGAAATTTGCTTTATAGTATTCACTTTCACATAAAAAACCAATGAAATTCGATACAGTCTAAGTCATCACATCTTTACATTTTTGCCCAATTCACCCCATTGTGCTTCAATGAGATTTGCTTTTATTTGTGGTACTGTTATATGTCTGCCAGTGTCACCATATTTTGTATTTGTTTTCTCTTTTTTTGGTAAGTTGGAATTACATTTGTTATTCATTCACGATTTGTTTCGATTTGGTTGATGTGGTAGTCTTGTTTCTACACCATCCTCATGCTCACCACTAATACTCCCGCTCTCTCTCTCCCTCTCCCACGATAGGCTCTCGTATGTGCAAATTAGAAGGCGTTTGTTTCATGTTCTACCATCATCCACAAAATTGGTTTAGTACCCAGAGGGTCGGTCGAATGGTCTGGATTGACAAAGCGGAATAAAACACAGTACACTTGCCTTGATGTGGATGAATATATATTTCTGGACATGATGAATGCATAATAAATTGGGGGATTATTTTAATGTGATGAAGCCAACGAGTGAGAGAGACTCAAAATGCAAAAACGCCTGGTCCGGGTCGAGATAATATAATGAATATTATATACGCACATACACACACACCCACACTAACTGAGACACCCATACATCCATAAATGCTTAAACTCACTCTAGGAAATACAAAACCATAAACTAATTAAAATGTTAATTTGTTGCGGTTTTTGCTATGCGATCGAATGATGAATAGAGAGTAACATTTTAAATTAATCATTATGACAGAAAATTTAATAAATAATGACGATGATGCTCTGATACCGATACGAATACAAATACCAATAACGACAACGAAATCTATATTGCTAATGGTATTGGATAATTGCCATTGGGTGAATTTGTGGATATGAAATGAAATTAGAAAGCCATAGCCTATTGTTGCAAGGACATAAGTATGGATTTGTTGTATTTCATTTAAATGTTTTTATCGTGTGGGGGGAGGGGGAATAGGAGATTTAGTGTTTCGATTAATTATACTCTACGAAATTTTTGGTAGGGTGGTTAGGGTCTTATGACCTTGTGACAAAATATATGATTAGGAGACGAGGGGATATACCCTTAGTGGTTTTGGCAAAATATATTTTACTAAACGATATTAATTCGTTCATTTGTCCATGTATTCTTGTAATCATGATGTCATTTACAATACATCATTTCACAAATGAAATCGATTAAGATTTGAATATAATCTTTGTTTAGTGAAGAAAATAGATGTTTTAAAAAATATTGACATTGTTTTATATGCTATGTTAGTTTGAATAGCGTTTGTTTGGTTTGTTGTATGTGAGTGTAGTGTTAAGCTTTTATTAGGCTGGTATGGAGAAAAAAGTTAGAGAGTCATTGGGGGAGCATTGCGTGAGTATATATATGTGAGCGCCAGCGTTGCCAATTTAGCTTTTTCCCGCTAGATTTGGCTTTTTTTGAAGACGTTTAGCGGGAAAAAATGCATTTAGCTTTTTGCTTTTTTTCTGGCTTTTTAGCTATTTTGACCCTTTTAGCTATTATGACCCTTTTAGCTATTTTGGCTTTTTTATTTTCGACATGTTTCTATTGAAATATGGATAAAACGGCGTTTTTATCTAAGCCTTGCTTCAAGAATAAGGGTTTCCACATATTTCAAAGCTCAGTTGAAACATTAATAATGATTCCAGCCACTATGCGGGCATTTTTGTAGCAAATACACCTTGTTGTAAAGTCTTTTCATCATATTCATAAAAGTTATCATTTGACTCGTTTATCTTTTTTATGTTATTATAATATTCTAAAGTTATAACGATATTACTGAATTAAAATAGTAGATGTGAATTGCTGATTTTGGAAATTTAAGTTGGCGTTAGCACGTTATTAAAGCACTTTGATAGGTCATGAAGAAAAGGAAAATGTTTTTACTGGTAAATGTAAACTGTAGATATTTTCTACAATTTAAATAAAAGTAATGTATTTCGAATATATCACAATTTCAAAACAAAATTAAAATTTTATTTTAAACAAGTATATACGGCCGTAAGTTCGGCCAGGCCGAATCTTATGTACCCTCCACCATGGATTGCGTAGAAACTTCTACGAAAGACTGTTATCCACAAATTTCAACTCACATGGTTCTGAAATATCATATGCTACCACCACGTACCAAATTTCAACCAGATCGGATGAATTTTGCTTCTCCAAAAGGCACCGGAAGTCAAATCTGTGGATCGGTTTATATGGGAGCTATATATTATTATGGACTGATAGGAACCAATTCCTGCATGGTTGTTGGATACCCTATACTAACATCACGTACCAAATTTCAACCGAATGGGAAGAATTTTTCTCTTCCAAGGTGCTCCGGAGGTCAAATCTGGGGATCGGTTTATATGGGGCCTATACATAATTATGGACCGATATCGACCAATTTTTGCATGGGTGTTTGAGGCCATATATTAACATCACGTACCAAATTTCAACTGAATCAGATGAATTTTGGTCTTCTAAGAGGCTCCGGAGGTCAAATCTGGTTATCGGTTTATATGGGGGCTATATATAATTATGGACCGATGTGAACCAATTTTTGCATGGTTGCTAGAGACCATATACTAACACCATGTACCAAATTTCCGCCGGATCGGATGAAATTTGCTTCTCTTAGAGGATCCGCAAGCCAAATCGGGGGATCGGTTTATATGGGGGCTGTATATAATTATGGACCGATGTGGATTAATTTTTGCATGGTTGTTAGAGACCATATACTAACACCATGTACCAAATTTCAGCCGGATCGGATGAAATTTGCTTCTCTTAGAGGTCTCGCAAGCCAAATTTGGGGGTCCGTTTATATGGGGGCTATACGTAAAAGTGGACCGATATGGCCCATTTGCAATACCATCCGACCTACATCAATAACAACTACTTGTGCCAAGTTTCAAGTCGATAGCTTGTTTCGTTCGGAAGTTAGCGTGATTTCAACAGACGGACGGACGGACGGACGGACGGACATGCTCAGATCGACTCAGAATTTCACTACGACCCAGAATATATATACTTTATGGGGTCTTAGATCAATATTTCGATGTGTTACAAACGGAATGACAAAGTTAATATACCCCCATCCTATGGTGGAGGGTATAAAAATGACAAATCATTTTGTACCATATCCAAAGCATGCTTAGATTATTTAATATTTTAAAATAACAAGTAAATAAAATAGAGGTGTTGGGGGTAGCTCCTACAAACCGAAGGACTTCCAATAAAAAAATTGTAATAGTAATCAAAATGTATCGAATACGCAAACATAGCTAATATGCCTTAGATATTGTTACAGTCTAACAGAAGTGGAATTAAAATAAATTAAAATGAAAATAATATGCATTTTAAGTGAAATAAAGCCTTTAAGTTTGTTAAATTTCAATCAAAAATGTGACTTTTTATACAAAAAACAAGTATATACGGCCGTAGGTTCGGCCAGGCCGAAGCTTATGGACCCTCCATCATGGATGGCGTAGAAACTTCTTCTAAACACTGCCATCCACAATCGAATTACTTAAGTTGCGGTAACGCTTGCCGATGGCAAGGTATCTAAAAACCTCCTAACACCATCTTCTAAATTGTATGTAAGTCCATACGTGGTATATATTAAATCAAAAAAGATCGATCCAATACGTATATAATTCAGTTTCACAAAGTAGACATAAAATTTTGACAAAATTTTCTACAGAAATAAAATTTTAACAAAATTTTCTATAGAAATAAAATTTGCACAAAATTTTCTATAGAAATAAAAATTTTCTACAGAAATAAAATTTTAACAAAATTTTCTCTAGAAAAAAAAATTTGACAAAATTTTCTATAGAAATAAAATTTTGGTAGATTATTTTTGGCTCTAGTGGCAACCATGATTATGAACCGATATGGACCAATTTTTGTGTGATTGGGCCAATTTTGGTATGGTTGTTAGCGACCATATACTAACACCATGTTCCTAATTTGAACCGTATCGGATGAATTTTGCTCCTCCAAGAGGCTCCGGAGGTCAAATCTGGAGAACGGTTTATATGGAGGCTATATATAATTATGGACAGATATAGACCAATTCTGGCACGGTTGTTAAAGATCATATACTAACACCATGTTCCAAATTACAACCGGATTGGATGAAATTTGCTTCTCTTGGAGACCTCGCAAGCCAAATCCATATCGGTCCACTTTTACGTATAGCCCCCATATAAAGGGACCCTCAGATTTGGCTTGTGGAGCCTCTAACAGAAGCATATTTCATCCGATCCGGCTGAAATTTGGTATATGGTATTGGTATATGGTCCCTAACAACCATGCAAAAATTGGTCCACATCGGTCCATAATTATATATAGCGCCCATATAAACCGATCCCCAGATTTGGGTTGCGGAGCCTCAAAGAGAAGCAAATTTCATCCGATCCGCCTGTTATTTGGTACATCATATTGGTATATGGTCTCTAATAACCATGCAAAAATTGGTCCACATCGGTCCATAATTATATATAGCCCCCATATAAACCGATCACCAGATTTGACCTCCGGAGCCTCTTGGAAGACCAAAATTCATCTGATTCAGTTGAAATTTGGTACGTTGTGTTAATATATGGCCTCAAACTCCCACTCAAAAATTGGTCGAAATCGGTCGATAATTATATTTGGCTTGCGAGGCCTATAAGAGAAGCAAATTTAATCCGATCCGGCTGAAATTTGGTACATGGTGTTACTATATGGTCTCTAATAACCATGCAAAAATTGGTCCACATCGGTCCATAATTATATATAGCCCCCATATAAACCGATCCCCAGATTTGCCCACCAGAGCCCCTTGGAAGAGCAAAATTCTTCCCATTCGGTTGAAATGTGGTACGTGATGTTAGTATATGGTATCCAACAACCATGCAGGAATTGGTTCCTATCAGCCCATAATTATATATAGCTCCCATATAAACTGATCCCAAGATTTGACCTCCGGTGCCATTTGGAGAAGCAAAATTCATCCGATCTGCTTGAAATTTGGTACGTGGTGGTAGTATATGATATTTAACAACCATGTAATTTGAAATTTGTGGATGACAGTCTTTCGTAGAAGTTTCTACGCAATCCATGGTGGAGGGTACATAAGATTCGGCCTGGCCGAACTTACGTCCGTATATACTTGTTAGCTATCTTTTTGGGCAAATCTAGCGGTTTTTGGTGAAACAATTCTGGCAACGCTGGTGAGCGCTTACGGAAGTTTTGCGGGGGATAAGTATCAAACGAAAATAAATTTTCTGTAGATATACAATAATTTTTCAATACCATTACAATTTTGTGGAGAATTACGAATTTTTTTTAAAATATAAACTTTATTGTGTTATTTTGAATAGACACTTGGGCTATTGTTTGCTTTGTTGAGTTTGGCTTTTGTTATGATGCATGCATTAGGAAATAAGTGTGAGAGTTACTCGGAGAGTATGAAAAGCAAGAGATTGAGCTAATGCAACGAGAATCACTGGTGCCAAATCCCGAAGGGCAAACAACACCAAAAATATATTATAAATGCTAACATACTAGTTCCCAACATAAAAACTACTCCACCCACTTAAACTTCAATGTACTACTAAAAAAAACTTCCAAAGATGTATTTTAGAACTTTTGAGTATTTATGTGATTTGAAGGATTTTAAATTTTACCTATGCAATTGTACAGCTTTATAATTTATAATGCTTATTTTACTTTCATTCAATTCTTTTTGATCACCAATGACTTTCAAGTTTCAAAATATGTTTTTTTTCAGAGGAGGAAATAATTTTTTTTCTACATTAAATTTGGAATTATTAATATTTGGAGGGAGTCTATTTCAATTGTGAGTGCTTTTGTGAATTTAATGACATATTTATCACGTTCAGAAATTTTTCATTCGTCGCTAGACTTTTCAAAAGAATATTCTAAATAACAATATTGTTTAAAAAGGGATCAATAAAAATTAAATTCTATATTTTGCAATGTAGTTGAGTTTCCTAAGCTTTTGACAGTCGAATCAGAATTTTTATATGAAACGATGCCGTCAATTAAACTCAATACTATTCAAACAAAAACCAAAAGCATTAAATAAAAACGCCAGAAAAGGAAATGGTTAGTTAAACCGATATATTGTTAAGCAATAATAATGCAAATTAAAATATATTTCTAGTTATAAATTATTATGTATTAGTTACTATTGTATTTAAGGAAACATGAAAGCAGTAGCCTTTAAGCGCCAACATTAATCCAACAACAAAAAATTCGAATTTGTTCCAGAAACATCCCTGATCCTCCAGAGCATCGCCGATTAATTTTTTTCCAATTCCCATGAAGTTCTTTTGGGTCGGTGTTAAAAAATAGCGTATTTTAGGCCGTTTAAAGTCAAAATTCAAATTTTGGATAATTAAATGTCGCAAAAAGTAAAAAAAAAGTAAAAAACAATGAAAATTATATTAAACGGTTTAATCCCGCGGAACCTGTGCCAGAGAAGGTTTATCAAATTACGAGAATTTAAAATTTTTTTTGTTGATTTTAAATGGAAAAAATATATTTATACAAAAAAGTATGCAAAAAAAGAAAGCACAAGAAAATAACACAATTATTCGAAAAACTATTTGATAATAAGTCCCGATTATACGTTGGGAATGCAAACTATTTTTTGGAAGGTTCTTTGTAGCTGAGAAGTTGAAGGATTTTTTCCTTTAAAAATGTTATTATAAATTAAATTAAAAATTTGGTTTCAAAATTGATTCACGTGTAATGTTTATTACAAAAGTCTTTATAAAAGATTTTCCTATTCATTTCAAAATCTCTTGCATAAAAACCAATTGTCTACTTTCTTGAGAATCTTTTATTATTCTTTACCAATTATTTTAAGTATTTTATTATTTATAATTTATTTATTTATGTTTATTTATTTAAATATAATCGATCTAAAGATTGAAGCATACCAGTGTGACACCAATAAAGTTTAATTCAACATCTAAAACACCATAATACTCTTTATAGGGTATTATAACAATGTAGAGTATTATAACTGAACACTATATAATCTTATTATTGTCATTGCATAAACTTTCTCTCTCTCTATCTCTCTCTTGATATAAACAAAATAACAAATCATCTACCAATATAATAGTTGTGTTACTTTACTCGCAGTCAGGGCTGCCAATTTTGCCGATTTATCGGCATTTTGACGATTTTTTACTCAAAAAATAGCAAATGCTGATTTTCCGATTTTTGCCCCAAAAATGACGATATTAGCTCCGTTCAAAAATTTTGAATAGAAGCAGTTTGTTTAGACGTTTAGAGCCACGAAAAGAGAGTTTTTGCTAGAAATTTCAGATATGTAAGGGCTTTACCTCATTTTATATCTGCAGTATTGGTATCACGGTTGCCACTAGTGCCAAAAATAATCCACCAAAATTATAAGAAAATTTTACCAAAAATCTATCAAATTACAAAAAAAAAAAAAAAACAAATATATACAGTACTAAGTTCGGCCGGGCTGAATCTTAAATACCCACCACCATGAACCATATATTAGGGTTTCCTTTGAAATTTCAGGAGGGCTTGAGGACTTGAGGACACTTCCCGAAGTTAAATTTAAAGATTTCACTTATGAGGACTATATCAGATTCTGGATTTATAAGAACCATTTTTGTTTGAGTTTTAGAGGAATCATTAACATCTCATGTATGTGTGCAAGAAAATTATAAAATAACGTCTTGATTTGAAATCTTAAATCTGTAGAAGTAAAATCTGGAAATTTTACATTGAGTTTCAAGCAATTTTCATGATCAGTGCGCCTTCTACACCCTCTAGAAGTGAAGTCGGTCTATATGGAGGCATTACCAAATGGACCGATAAAAACTTAATCCGATACACGTTTTTGTGAGCCTAAAATACCAAAATATTTACAATTTCAGGCAAATCAGATAAAAACTACGGTTTCTAGAAACCCAAGGAGTTAAATCAGGAGATCGTTCTTATGGGGGCTATACTAAAATATGGACCGATACTCACCGTTTTCGGCACACATCTTTATGACCAGAAAATACCTCTAGATTTCCAATTTCAGGCAAATAGGATAAATACTTCGGATTCTAGAAGCCCAAGAAGTAAAATCGGGAAATCGGTCTATATGGGGGGCTATACCAAAATATGGACCGATACTCACCATTTTCGGCACACCTCTTTATGGTCCTAAAATACCTCTAGATTTCCAATTTCAGGCAAATTGGATAAAAACTACGGTTTCTATAAGCCCAAGACCCCAAATCGGGAGGTCGTTTTATATGGGGACCATACCAAAACATGGACCGATACTCACAATTTTTGACACACGTATTTGTGGTCCTACAATACTTCTAGATTTCCAATTTCAGGTAAATTGAATAAAAACTGCGGTTTCTATAAGCCCAAGAAGTAAAATCGGGAGATCGGTCTATATGGGGGTTATACCAAAATATGGGCCGATACTCACAATTTTTGGCACACGTATTTGTGGTCCTACAATACCTCTAGATTTCTTTAGATTTCAGGTAAATTGAATAAAAACTGCGGTTTCTATAAGCCCAAGAAGTAAAATCGGGAGATCGGTCTATATGAGGGCTATACCAAAACATGGACCGATACACTCCATTTTTGGCACACCTCTTTATGGACATAAAATACCCCTAGATTTCAAATTTCAGGCAAATTGGATAAAAACTACGATTTCTATAAGTTCAAGACCCCAAATCGGGAGGTTGGTTTATATGGGGACTATATCAAAACGTGGACCGATATAGCCCATCTTCGAACTTGACCTGCCTGCAGACAAAAGACGAGTTTGTGCAAAATTTCAGCACGATTGCTTCATTATTGAAGACTGTAGCGTGATTACAACAGACAGACAGACAGACAGACAGACAGACGGACAGACGGACATCGTTATATCGTCTTAGAATTTCTCCCTGATCAAGAATATATATACTTTATATAGTCGGAAATCGATATTTCGATGTGTTACAAACGGAATGACAAACTTATTATACCCCCGTCACCATTCTATGGTGGTGGGTATAAAAATATTTTGAAGTTGTTAATCAAATTTTTGTGATTAGTATATAAACAATTTTTGTTTTTTTTTCGTGAGAAATGTTTTATATTGAATTTATAGAAAATGTTGTTAACATTTTATTTCTACAGAAAAAGTTGTCAACATTTTATTTATATGGAAAATTTTTTCAAAATTATATTTCTATAGAAAATTTTGTCAAAATTTTATTTCTATAGAAAATTTTTTCAAAATTTTATTCCTATAGAAAATTTTGTCGAAATTTTATTTCCATTGAAAATTTTGTCGAAATTTTATTTCTATAGAAAATTTTTTCAAAATTTTATTTCCATAGAAAATGTTGTCAAAATTTTATTTCTATAGAAAATTTGGTCAAATTTTTATTTCTATAGAAAACTTTCTCAAAACTTTATATCTGTAGAAAATTTTTGCACATTTTTATTTCTATAGAACATTTGTCAAATTTGTCAAAATTTCATTTCTGGGAAAAAGTTGTAAAAATTTTATTTCTATAGAAAATTTTGTGAAAATTTTATTTCTATGGAATTTTTTTTGGAAATTATATTTCTATAGAAAATTTTGTAAAAACTATATTTCTATTGAAAATTTTGTAAACATTTTATTTCCATTGAACATTTTGTCAAAATTTTATTTTCATAGAAAATTTTGTCAAAATTTTATTTTCATAGAAAATGTTGTCAAAATTTTATTTCTATATAAAATTTTGTGAAAATTGTATTTATATAGAAAATTTTGTGAAAATTGTATTTCTATAGAAAACTTTCTCAAAACTTTATATCTGTAGAAAATTTTTGCTCATTTTTATTTCTATAGAACATTCTTGTAAAAATTTATTTCTTTAGAACATTTTTTTATAGTATATTCTTGCAAAATTTTATTTCTAGGAAAAATTTTGTCAAAATTTCATTTCTAGGAAAAATTTTTGCAAAATTTCATTTCCATAGAAAATTTTGTGAAAAATTTAATGATCAAATTGTGGAAAATTGTAGCACGATTATACACGTAAATATTAAAGATCTTTATTTTTATTTTTAAATAAAAACTTAAATCAATCATAAAAAGGTTTTTTTATTTTTATCCAAAAACTGAATTCATTATGCTTTTGTTGATGAAATGCATAGTTATGTATGTTAATTTTCTGTTCTTTATATGATTATACTTTTGTTTTTAAGCAAAAAATTAGTTTGTTTTAAAATTTGTTTGTTTTATTTACATTAGAGGTTTTTAGACGATTTTTAAAATAGTAGTGACGGTGATGACGATTTCTTCGGAAAAAAGTGATGATTTTTCTTGAAATTTTATTGGCAGTCCTGCTGGCATTAAAGAAGAGAAGTGCAACAAATTCTCTCAGAGCAAAAAATTCGGTTAAAAGTACGGATATGGAAGAAAATAATAATAACGGTTAATAAGTTAAGTTAATAAATGTTAGTTTTTCACAGAATGTGAATTATTGTCAATTGTAATATCACGTAATATCAAACGCAAAGAAAAAATTTACTTTTTTACTTGGAAAATTGTAAAAGAGAGCTTCCTTTTAACTCTGCTCTGTTAAAATTGTGTTAACGAACTAGAAATTGTCACAGTGTTAACTTTCTCTCTTGCTATCAATGGTCTTCCAATGATTTCCCAACTGTTCCTATCAAAAAATCATCCAACAACGGTTCTCAAACTAACACAGAAACCATGCCACAGATATGCAAGAACACCTCACAATTTTATAACATGCATATAAATTTTAACCTTCTTGTTAGCTTGCTCTACCTTTTTGTTAGAAGAAGTTCAATATAAGCGCTAGTTTGCAAAAATTTATTAGCTGTAAAAGCATCAGTTTTCTGTGTATGGTGAGTCTTAATCTGTAAGATTATTACCCGTCTGTTGTAATTTGGTTGATATTTGTGTCAATCGATTGACTTTTATAAGCTTGAGACACAAAATCGCACGGGACAAAATCAGTAAAATTTAGTAAAAAGGCCAGAAATCCAGAACATAATTCCACAAATTTTATAGAGGACAGGCAGGAGATGTGAGCAGGTGCGTTACCATAACGAAATATCATGTTTTTCATGAGCTGACCCGTTTATCTTCAATCTAGAGTCATATCGGGCCAATAATTGTCTATTGAACATCACTTGTAATCATTTTTCCCTTTTCCAGTTAGTGCTAATGTGGATCACCGTTTCGGCCTATAGATCAATCTACAATTATCTAATATCACATTTAATTTGAGTGAGTGATTTTTTCAGTGTAGAGGCAGTGTTTTAGTCCAAGATTTTCCGGTGCCATAATATTGATATATTTAAAATATGGAGGGAGATAGTTAATTATCGCAATTGGGTTGTCTGTTGACGAAAATACTCGCAAGTCCAATTTACTTGACAATTCTTCCATATTATGGCAATTTATGGTAGTCCCTAAAAACTTTAAAACTCATAAGATCTCTTTTGTCTAAGAGAAAGAGTGAGGTAATACTCATATCCATTAAAATTAATAAAAGAAAATGAGAATCCCATTTAAATTTCTCTAACCTATGTGTGGCATTAACTATTAACAGACCGTCATTAAATGTCTACCTTTGAATAATTTATTTCAAGTAATTTTAAATATAGCACTCCCATTGTTGTTGTTAACCGAAACATTGTGAGTTGTTTGCAAAAAGGAAAAAACAAAAACAAACAAAACCACATCTCATACATCTCAGTCATCCTTGGAAGGATGCTTTTTAGTATTCGGAATGGTACATTAACTACGTGTCGATGTCATATGAAGGTAGCAAGTTCATGGAATTTTGTCAATACCATTGCCATTGTATTCAAAACATTTCATCATCGTCATCATCATCGCCATTGCCATCATCATTGCCACAACAACATCCTCAATGATGGGAAAACGTGAGGCATCACTAGTGTCACGACCCATTGAAGGGGCGGTTTGATTACATAATGCCTCCACTTTCGAATGGGAGTAATAAGAGCAAAGGCGAAAAGCAACAACACCAGCAACAAAAATCATCCTAATAAGAAAATTATGTTCCATCGATGACAATGACAACAATCCATACGACAACACTCATATTCATACTCAAACCATACTCATATTTGTACTCAGCATTGCTTAGATTTCAAATGTGTGTTGTATGTGTGTGTGGATATGAATGAATGAGAATACCGTTACATGGCAAATGTATTCCATTGTATTTGTAATATTTCGCTCGTTATTCTGCGTTTGAGACCATTCTCTCTCTCTTTCCCCCGCCACCACCCACTCTCAAGCTTTCCCCATTAAGGTGAAATGAATGAATCACCTCAGATCAAAGTCAAGTGTTTGGGCATTGTGTATTTGGGCTGACAAAAAAAAAATCAAGTCAAACGTGAATGGCACCACAATAAAGGCGACTGGCGAAACAGACATTTTGTGTAATGACATACACAAAAAAAGACGCTCTACTTAACATACTTCCAGCTTTCACTGCTGCATGATGAGCAATACAATGACAATGCACGTAATAATCCTGTTCATGTTCATTTTCCCATTATGGACGAAGAAAAGGAAGGGGGAAACAAAAATAAAACTGTGATGAAATGTTTGTCATCTCTATGGTAGTTTGAAAGTCAAATGGAAAGCTGTAAGACTCGGTTAGTAAATGGTGATCTTTAATAGTTTTGATGTTTTTCTTTTTTCTAACGGCCATAATTTTTTGTTTTTTTTTAAGTTTTTTTGGGATTGCCATAACCATTTAAAGAGACCGTTATATTGGGAATTAGTTGTATTTTAAGTTCATTTATATCTATCTTTCTGCATTATAAATAAAATAAAATTTCATTTCTACAGGAAATTTTGCCAAAATTTCATTACTATAAGAAATTTTTGGAAAATTTAAGTTCTATAGGAAATTTTTTAAAAATTCCATTTTTATAGAAAATTTAAAAAAAATTTAATTCTTTAGGAAATTTTTGAAAATTCATTTCTATTGGAAATTGTTTAAAAATTTAATGTCTATAAGATTTTTTTTAGAAATTTTATGTCTATAGGAAATTTTGTAAAAATTTAATTTCCATATTTTTTGTCAAAATTTTATTTGTATAGGAAATGTGATAAAAATTTCATTTCTATAGGAAATTTTGTAAAAAATTCATTTCTGTAGGAAATTTTGTCAAAATTACATTTCTATGGAAAAATTTACCAAAATTCCATTTCCACAGGAAATTTTGTAAAAATTTTATTTCTATAGAAAATTTTGTCAAAGTTTTATTGCTATAAAAATTTTGTTAAATTTTAATTTTTATAGGAAATTTGTTAAAAAAAATATTTTTGCAGGAATTTTTTGAAAAATTCATTTCTATAGGAAAGTTTTAAAAATTTCATTTCTATAGGAAAGTTTGTCAAAATTGTATTTCTAAAGGAAATTTTTTCAAAGTTGAATTGCTATCGGAAATTTTGTTAAAATTTCATTTTTATTTAATTTAATTTTTAATTTTTGAAAAATTCATTTCTATAGGAAATTTTAGAAAAATTTCATATCTATAGAAAATTTTTTTTCAATTACAAATTTCGTCAAAATTTCCTTTCTATATATTTCTAGAGGAAATTTTTAAAAAATTAATTTCTTTAGGAAATTTTGTCAAAATTTTATTTTTATATAATTTTTTTTTTAATTTCATTTCTATAGAAATTAAAAAAAAAGATTTCTGTTTTTGAAAAATGATTTTTTTTAATTTAAAAATTCAATTTGTCTATAAGATTTTTTTTTAGAAATTTTATGTCTATAGGAAATTTTGTAAAAATTTCATTTCCATATTTTTTGTTAAAATTTTATTTGTATAGGAAATGTTGTAAAAATTTCATTTCTGTAGGAAATTTTGTAAAAAATTCATTTCTGTAGGAAATTTTGTCAAAATTTCATTTCTATGGAAAAATTTACCAAAATTCCATTTCCACAGGAAATTTTGTAAAAATTTTATTTGTATAGAAAATTTTGTCAAAGTTTTATTGCTATAAAAATTTTGTTAAATTTTCATTTTTATAGGAAATTTGTTAAAAAACATATTTTTGCAGGAATTTTTTGAAAAATTCATTTCTATAGAAAATTTTTGTCAAAATTTTATTTCTACATGATATTTTTTTAAGTTTTATTGCTATCGGAAATTTTGTAAAATTTTCATTTTTATAAAATAAGTTAAAAAATTATTTTTTATGGGAAATTTTTGAAAAATTCAATTCTATAGGAAACTTTTTGAAAATTTAATTTCTATAGGAAATTTTTTCAAAACTTTATTTCAATAAGAAATTTCGTCAAAATTTCATTTCTCTATAAAAATTTTGTTAAATTTTAATTTTTATAGGAAATTTGTTAAAAAAAATATTTTTGCAGGAATTTTTTGAAAAATTCATTTCTATAGGAAAGTTTTAAAAATTTCATTTCTATAGGAAAGTTTGTCAAAATTGTATTTCTAAAGGAAATTTTTTCAAAGTTGAATTGCTATCGGAAATTTTGTTAAAATTTCATTTTTATTTAATTTAATTTTTAATTTTTGAAAAATTCATTTCTATAGGAAATTTTAGAAAAATTTCATATCTATAGAAAATTTTTTTTCAATTACAAATTTCGTCAAAATTTCCTTTCTATATATTTCTAGAGGAAATTTTAAAAAAATTAATTTCTTTAGGAAATTTGGTCAAAATTTTATTTTTATATAATTTTTTTTTTAATTTCATTTCTATAGAAATTAAAAAAAAAGATTTCTGTTTTTGAAAAATGATTTTTTTTTTAATTTAAAAATTCAATTTGTCTATAAGATTTTTTTTTAGAAATTTTATGTCTATAGGAAATTTTGTAAAAATTTCATTTCCATATTTTTTGTTAAAATTTTATTTGTATAGGAAATGTTGTAAAAATTTCATTTCTGTAGGAAATTTTGTAAAAAATTCATTTCTGTAGGAAATTTTGTCAAAATTTCATTTCTATGGAAAAATTTACCAATATTCCATTTCCACAGGAAATTTTGTAAAAATTTTATTTGTATAGAAAATTTTGTCAAAGTTTTATTGCTATAAAAATTTTGTTAAATTTTCATTTTTATAGGAAATTTGTTAAAAAACATATTTTTGCAGGAATTTTTTGAAAAATGCATTTCTATAGAAAATTTTTGTCAAAATTTTATTTCTACATGATATTTTTTTAAGTTTTATTGCTATCGGAAATTTTGTAAAATTTTCATTTTTATAAAATAAGTTAAAAAATTATTTTTTATGGGAAATTTTTGAAAAATTCAATTCTATAGGAAACTTTTTGAAAATTTAATTTCTATAGGAAATTTTTTCAAAACTTTATTTCAATAAGAAATTTCGTCAAAATTTCATTTCTCTAAATTTCATTTCTATATATTTCTAGAGGAAATTTTTAGAACATTAATTTCTTTAGGAAATTTTGTCAAAATTTAATTTCTATATGACATTTTGTCAAAATTTCATTTCTATATGAAATTTTGTCAAAATTTTATTTTTATAGATTTTTTTTAATTTAATTTCTATAGACAATTTAAAAAAAGATTTCTTTAGGAAAATTTTGAAAAATTATGTTTTTTTTTAATTTAAAAATTCAATTTAAGAAATTTTGTCAAAATTTTATTTCTTTAGAAAATTTTGTCAAAATTTAATTTCTATAGGAAATTAAAAAAAAAGAATTGATAGAAACTTTTTTAAAAATTTTAGTTCTATAGGAATTAAAAAATAAGCATTTTTATAGGAAATTTTTTAAAAATTAATTTCTACAGGAAATTTTTTAAAAATTAATTTCTATAGGAATTTTTTTAAAAATTAATTTCTATAGGAAACTTTTTAAAAATTATTAATAAGAAGTTTTGTCAAAATTTCATTTGTATATGAAATGTTGTAAAAATTTCATTTCTATAGGAAATTTTGTCAAAATTGCATTTCTATAGAAAATTTTGCCAAAATTTGATTTCCACAGGAAATTTGGTAAAAATTGTATTTCAATAGAAAATTTTGTCAAAGTTTTTTTTGCCATAAAAATTTTCGTTAAATTTTCATTTTTATAGGAAATGTGTTAAAAAATGATTTTCGTAGGAAATGTTTGAAAAATTCATTTTTATAGGAAATTTTTTAATATTTCATTTCTATAGGAAAGTTTGTCAGAATTGTATTTCTACAGGAAATTTTTTCAATGTTTTATTGCTATCGGAAATTTTGTTAAAATTTAATTTTGATAAAATTAGTTAAGAAATTAATTTTTATTGGAAATTTTTGAAAAATTTCGTTTCTATAGGAAATTTTTTTTTCAATTAGAAATTTCGTCAAAATTTCATTTCTATATATTTCTGGAGGAAATTTTTAAAAAATTAATTTCTTTAGGAAATTTTTTCAAAATTTTATTTTTATATATATATTTTTTTTTAAATTTCATTTCTATAGAAATTTTAAAAAATGATTTCTGTAGAAAATTTTTGAAAAATTATTTTTTTTTTTAATTTAAAAATTCAATTTAAGAAATTTTGTCAAAATTTTATTTTTTTAGAAAATTTTGTCAAAATTTAGTTTCTATAGAAAATTAAAAAAAAAAATTGATAGGAACTTTTTTAAAAATTTTAGTTCTGTAGGAATTAAAAAATAAGTAATTTTATTGGAAATTTTTGAAAAATTAATTTCTATAGGATTTTTTTTTAAATTTCATTTATTTATGAATTTTTGAAATATTAATTTCTATAGGATTTTTTTTAAAAATTATTAATAAGAAGTTTGGTCAAAATTTTATTTATAAAGGAAGTTTTATCAAAAGTTTATTTCGATAGGAAATTATTTAAAAATTAGATTTCTATAAGAATTTTTTGAAAAATTCCATTTTATAGGAAATTAAAAAAAAAAAATTGTTGAAAAATTCATTTATAGCAAATTTTGGCAAAATGTCATTCCCATAAGAAATCTTATCAAAATTTTATTTCAATAAGAAATTTCGTAAAAATTTCATTTCTAAATTTTTATCAAAATTTTATTTCTATAGAAACTTTTTTAAAAATTTCAATTCTATAGGAAATGTTTTAAAAATTTAATTTGCATAGAAAATTCTATCTAAATTTTATTTCCATAGAAAATTTCGTCAAAATTTCATTTCCATAGAAAAATTTTGTCAAAATTTAATTTCGATAAGAAATTTCGTCAAAATTTCATTTCTAAAGAAAATTTTAAAAATTTCATTTATATAGGAAATTTTATCGAAATTTTATTTCTATAACAAATTTTATCAAACTTTAATTTCTATAGGACATTTTGTCAAAATTTGATTTCCATAGGACATTTCTATATGAAATTAAAACAAAAAATATATATTTCTTGGGAAATTTTTATAAATTCATTTCTATAGAAAATTTTGTCAAAATTTCATTCCATAGGAAATTTGGCCTTTAATCATAAAAATTAAGCCTTTATCCATATTTCAACTATATCTGTAGCTCAACACGGTATTTCTAGTTTTTAGCTAATCGGGACAAAAGTCCGACTTACAGATAAAAAAATAAAATCTGAAGATTTTTCTCAATCAATTTTTTCCATTATTTTCCATTTTATTACCACTCCATACTATAGTTTTTATCGTGATGGTGCAACTACTGCTGGTGTTGGTTTTTTCAATGTTTACTGCTGATAAAATATGCAGTCATTTAATGTAAGAGCAATTTTCAATTACTGACTCAACTCAACATCATCTTTTTGTTTTTTGTATTGGAAGCCAACAAAAGAAGATAAAAGAACTTTGCAGACATTTTTAATTGATTTCTGTTGTTTTGCAAAAAAAAAAAATATAATTGTGATAAAAAGAGTAATTGAACTCTATATAGGCTATGTCATGGAAATAAGCTTGAAAATGGTAGCTAGGGAATATTTTAGTTTATTGTTTAAAGGGAAGACAAAAATAGTTTTGGAAATTGGAATTTAATAATGACTAAATTAATCTGATTTCTAAAATTACAAATATGTTAAATCCTCTTCCATTAAAATGTTCCCTTGATCGTTTTTATAATGTCTTCATCCTTGGTCATTTTATTGCAATCTCTGTCGAAAACTGCATAAATCACTTGCCATTTAATGAAGTCCCAGCCCTGCAAGAATATTGCAATCAAAATTGGCACAAATATCGCTAACAAGCTTAAATCTGCTAATTTGGCATCCGGTGCGAATTGATAATTTCAACTCGAAGAGTAATCATACGCCACCGGTACTTCCATCACATAAACATCCTAGGTTGCGTATTGTTAGTGGAATAATTAGAGGAATATTAAGTATACGCTCTAAGTACCCAAAAGTAAGCATTTACTCCTTTGATTTGAATAGCGGAAGGCGGTTTTGCAATCATAAGATAATGAGATGTGGGTAAGTGAAATGCGTGCCAAATTATATTTTCATAGATACTTTTCTTGAAATTCTCCGAAAAGCCTACTATCGCATCTGATTTTGTAAAATCAAATGAAATGAATGAGTTTAGTGGTTGTGGGGGGAGGCGGGGATAATGAGTAAATGCTGTAAGTGTTTCTTTGATTGGTGATTTAGCCTCTCTTTCTTCGTTAGCAACCCCACCACAAACAGACAAGAACACAAACGAGGGGTATTGTAAAATATTGACTTATTACCATGAAATTTAAATTTACCAGATTCAAATGACAAATGCCATTATAAATTTCCTTTCAGCCATGGCCCTACACTTGCCATAGGAAGGTGAGGGAGGTTAAATGAATGGGCTTAATTCTGTTTTTGTTGATTTCTGGAGGCGAACTGGGAATCCTATACGCCAAAATACCCAATGTTTTGAAATTCTTAATTGAATTTCTAATTATTTTTCCCCAGCTACTGCTGATGCTCATCATCTTCGTTATTTGTATTTTAACTTAAAATGCTTAAGCCCCCCCCCACCAAAAAAAATCAAGTTAGCAAATATCAAAGTTCTATCTGCTTGCGTCTTCTTATCGCTTATCGTAGGCCATAAGACCCATTCAGAGATGTTTCGTTTATCCACATATTTTGCAAACTGTCATTGCTAATGTTGCAGTAAAGAGCTATTTTGCTAATGCCTGTCCCCTTTTGATTTCGCTGGTAGGTGTGGATGATGTTGCTGTAATAGCTTTTGTATTTTGTTGCTGATTACGACAATATTTTTAAATAACAATTTAATGATTTAGCTCATTAGAAATGCTTAAGTACTTCATTAAGAAATATTCAATGTTTTCTCTTCTAAATACAAGCTAGAAGCTTTTCACGCCCATAACCACGCCCATCTATAACACGTGGCCCCCATAGAAGAGGAAATGATTATCGGCTTTAACTCTTTCGCTTGATTTTAAGCAAAATTCTTTAGAATTGGGATTTAATTTAAAGCAGCCTAGAGGTCTATTGTCATTTATTTACACTGAAAAAAAAGTAACCTGGTTTATGGGAAATTTTAATCAAAATTGTATTCGAATTTTGTTGTTGTGAGCTTAAGGAGTAAACATATTCACATTAATAGAGAGTATGCGAATACATGTTTGAGTCTATTTTTATTTAATTTTGTAGTTATTGTGTTAGTTAGAATAGCCTTTATTTGGTTGGTCGTTTGTGGCTTTTGTTCTACTGGCATGAGAAAGTAAATTGGAGAGTCACATGGTGAGCATGTGAGAGTAAGAGGGTGAGCTAAAGCTATAAGAGTAATACTATTGTATTTTATTCTTAGCACATTAAGCTGTGAGAAAATGGTTTAGATTTTGGAATTATTAATTTAAAGTGGCCTAGAGGCCAATTTTTATTTATTTACACTGAAAAAAGTAAAGTAAAAAAGTAAGTTTTATGGGAAATTTTGATTAAAATTGTATTCGATTTTTTTGTGTGAGCATAAGGTGTAGACTATAGGCCAACGCATGTATTTCTTTTTGTTGTTGTCGTTGTTGTGTTAGTTAGTAGAGGTGTGCACGTGAGTAATATTTAACTCACGCACACTCACGACGGAGAAATCTTATCACGCACACCCACGCACGATATTTTTTGGTTGGATTCACTCTAACCCACGCTCACGAAAAGAAAATTTGTACTCACGCACGAAAATCATTTAAATGTCGTGACTCACGACAAAATATCGTGTCTCACGAAAAATGTCGTGACTCACGAATAATTTTATGAGTAATTTACCTATAGAACCTGACTGAAAATATGAGTATGATTAAAATCGAGAGCGTTATAAAACTTTTAACACTTAGGATGTCACTAAAATTATATATGAATTGAACTCGTATTTTATGTTCGTACACTGGATTATTTTCGTGAGCGTGTTTTTCCAAAATTCGTTACTCACGCACACTCACGAAGATATTATTTTCGTGACTCACGCACACTCACGACTCACGCCGTTGCGTGACTCACGCGTGAGTCGTGAGTCACGAAAATTTCGTATCACGTGCACAACTCCGTTAGTTCGTATTCCGTTGTTTGGTTGGTTGTTTATGGCTTGTGTTATGCTAGCTTCAGTAAATTCATTGGAGAGTCATGGGGAGAGCATTGAGATTAAGAGAATGAGTTAAAGCAATGAGAGTAATACGATTGTTCTTAGCTTATTAAGCTATCAGAAAACGGATTTGATATTGGAATTAATGGAAAGTGACGTAAGGGCCAGTTTTGATTTATCTACACTGAAAAAATGTAACCTGTTTTATTGGAAATTTTGATCAAAATTGTATTTATTTTTTTTTGCGTAGACGAAAGGCAAACATATGTTTGCGTGTTATATATTGTTGTGTTAGTTAAAATAACCGTTGTTTGGTTGATTGTTTGCGGCTTTTGTTATGATGACAGGAGTAAGTAAATTTAAGAATCATGGGGAGAGCTTTGAGAGTAAGAGAGTGAGCTAAAGCAATGAGAGTAATATAACTGTATTTTGTATGCAGTGTTGCCAACTCCCCAAGGCCAAAAAGCACAAAAAATATATTATAAATTCTAACTTACCACTTCCCATGAAGTATACACCTTGATCAGTTTTAATGCTTTCATCCAATTCATTTTGATCAGTAATGTCTTTCAACTTTCAAAATATTAATATATGGATGGAGTCTATTGCTAATTTCAGTTGTGCGTGCTTTTGTGAATTTAATACAAACATTTTTAATGACATCTTTATCTAGTTCAAAAATTCGGCACTCGTCGCTACACTTTTCAACAGACTACCCTAAATAACAATATTAATTACACAATAATCAATACCACCGTCATAACAATAAAATTCTATATTTGGCAATAAAGTTGAGTTTCTTAAGGTCTTTAAAGTCTAATCCAAATTTTTGTATCAATTAAACTTAATACTGTTCAAAATGAAAAAAATACCAAAAGCACTAAATGAAAATGCTAGTAAGCACCAAGTTGGTGCTTTTTTTGAAAAGGCATCAAAAAGGTAATTTGGTGCCTTTTAGAAATTAAAAAGCACTAAATTTGGTGCTAAAAGCACCAAATTGGCATCACTGTTTGTATGCATACACGGAAAAGATCAGTTGGTTGGTTTGTTATGGCTTGTGTTATGATAACATCAGCAAGAAAATTGCAGAGTCATGGGGAGAGCATTAAGAGTATGAGAGTAAGTTAAAACAATGAGAGTAATACGATTGTGTTATGATAACATCAGCAAGTAAATTGCAGAGTCATGGGGAGAGCATTAAGAGTAAGAGAGTAAGCTAAAGCAATGAGAGTAATACGATTGTTCTTAGATTATTAAGCTATGAGAAAACGGGTTTGATTTTGGAATTAATGAAACGTGGCCTAAGGAGATATTTTGATTTATCTACACTGAAAAAATTTATCCTGTTTTATGGGAAATTTTGATTAAAATTGTATTTAATTTTTCGCGTAGACGATAGGCAAACACAAGTTTGCGTGTTATTTATTGTTTTTATAGGTTTCGTTTTTTGTTTACTTTAAATCATGTTGAAGTCATTTAAGAAGCGTCTAGCCAAAATTTCGCCACGCCCATTGGTTTGGGCGGTAGAGAATGTTGCCTGTGGGCAACTTTGGGCAATTGTGACTACGAAATAGTTTGTTTTGTAATGATAGTCGTATTACGTTTTATTGGATTTTTTGTACGTTTTTTGTTATTTTACAGTAAATAAATACTTAGGTGCGCGCGTGAGTGGAATTTCACTCATGCTCAAACACATTCACGAAAAAGTGTTTGTACTCACGCACGCCATGTGGGTAGGAATTCACGCTCATGCCAATTCACGAAATAAAAAGTCATACTCGCGCACGCTCACACATGAACGACGTTTATGCCTCACGCTTTCGCATGATTCACCACAATTTTCGTACTTCACGACAAATCTCGTGATTCACAAATATTTTCGGAACACGACAATTTTCGTGGCTCAATAAAATTCTCGTAATTCACGAAATTTCTCGTGACTCACTCTATTGAAATCTTAAGCGTGATTAAATAAGTAAAGGCGATTAAAATTGGTGAGCGTGAATTTAATCGTGAACGTGAATTTGTTCGTGATTGTGACTTTTTGTGTCTCTGTATTACCGTGAGTGTGAATTTTATCGTGAACATGAAATTTATCTTGAGCGTGAGTTGGATCGTGAAAGTGAATTTTTATCAGGAGCGTGATTTCGGATAAATTTTACTCACTGACAATCACGAATACAATTTGATTTTTACTCACGCTCACTGGCCACACATTTTGGTTTATCCCGTTCACGCACATTCACGAGATTTCGTTTAAATTTCATTCACGGCTTCGTGTGTATCACGCGTGATTAACGAAAATGTTTTTTTTGTTTTGAACCCATGTCAATTTAACTGGCGGTATAAAAAACCAAAGTATTATAAAGGGCCAATATTCGTGCTAATCCACTAGTATGTTGCCAAGAAGGTCGATATATATGACTTCCTCCCTTTTTACGATTCCTTCCAAATTCCCTCCTGCATGCAGATATGTTTTCCACATCATCGCCGCATTTCTCGTCACTGGAACATCCCAATCCCAAACCTTTTTTCTCTATGTTAGGTCTTATGTCCAAAAATATGTAATTTTACTACCACAAGTGCCCACAGTTGCCCACAGGCAACTTTTCAATTTAAAAAATTTTTCATCTATTGTTTTTTGTCCAGGATGTATTGCTGGGCTAGGCTACTATTCAATTACTTTCCATATAAGGTACACTTATAATCAAATTGTTGTCAATTACATTTGCAAAAAAGAGAACAAATACGTTTAATAATAAGATATTAATACTGCACAACATGAAATAAATATTAAATAATTTTCTTTAAAATGACATATAACTATAAAAATGTATACGGTTTCGAAAGATAATTACAATTATATGTTGCAAAAGTTTTCATAATATCCCAGAACAAGCTAATATGAAATGATAGATGAAAGTAAAAAGAAAATACTGAATAATTGAATAATAATAATAATAATAAAATAATTAATGCTGTAGTTGGTGCTAGAATTGTCTTTGTTTTATTTTCTATTTATTGCACTTGTTGGTTTTGGTTGTATCGGTAAATTCTCTAATGCATATCTTTTATTCTCTCTTTTCCAATGTTCTCACATTTTGAAGATCTGCATTATGTATGTTCTCCATGCGCTGTTGAGCTAATGCTGTTGTTGCTATTTTTTCTGTATTAATGCATACTGAAATTTCTATGCCAAATATTTCGATTTACTTCAAGCTAAATTAAACACGATTAAATTTTGAGGGTAATAACAATAATTAAATAAAACCGTCATGTCATTGATTATCATCCTCCTAAACACATTGAATGAAATCATTAAAATTGATAATAATTTCACATCGCTTATTCGCAATAACAAATACATTTACAAATACATCACTTGTAAATGTATTTGTTTGTTGCTTTATTTGATTGTATTTACTTGTTCTCTCGCGATAGTATAGCCTAAAGGCATAGTAAATATCCTCTTATAATGTCAGATTGGTGATAATTACAACAATAACGAGAACACTAACATCTCAGCAACATCAACAACAACAACATCAATAAAGAGTGAAACCAATTTAAATGACATCTACGAACAATAATGATGGTGGTGGTTGTAGTATAGTAGAGTGGCTTCATCGTTGCTATCATCGACGTCATCACCAAAATTGTTGATGTAGCTCTTTGAACCAATATCACACACACACACACTCGCCCACATATAACAGCCCAGTCGGATAATTCGTGGGCCCTGCATTTATAAGAGCTGAAAATACGCATTATAAAAGCGTCAATGAAACTTCCAACACAGCTTACATGATAAGGTGCTTTAACATCTGTGTTTTTAAAAATTTTCTTAAGACGAAAAGATTCAATAGGCATTGCCCATTCGCTTCTTAAATCAAGCCTATTATAATGTCTATTTTTAGCCCAACATCGGAACGACTACTAATGACATTTCAACTTACACGAGAAGGCTTGTTTTTTATTCAAATTATTTCATTTAAAAACGAATGACACTTATTATTTCTGGCGGAAAATTTTTGAAATTACAGTTTACATTAGATGAAGTTGAAATTACATATTTTCTTAAGTCTTAAGCAATAAAAGGCATCGTTTTCTATGAAAGTATCACTACAGGGCAAATGTCACAGATAAAAGTGAACCCACCGGAAATTGTTCGTTCATTTTAGAAAATGTAGATTATTTATATTGAATATTATATATATTTTTCGACAAATTCAAGAAAATTTATTAGACATAATTAATCACATGTTAAAAACAAGTAAGGCAAGTCTAAAGCACCACTTTGTAGATCTAAATTTTCGATACCATATCACATCCATCAAATGTGTTGGGGGCTATATATACAGGTTTGTCCCAAATACATACATTAACTATCACTCGATCTGGACAGAATTTAATAGACTTCTACAAAATTTATAGACTCAAAATTTAAGTCAGCTAATGCACTGGGAAACATTTAAATCTGAAGCAATTTTAAGGAAACTTCACAAAAGTTTATGTATGATTTATCACTCGATATAAATGTATTTTAAGTTAAGGAAAATTACAGTCAGTTTTACAACTTTTTAACTAAGCAGAGGCGATTTTACATGGAAAATGTTGGTATTTTGACCATTTTTGTCGAAATCAGAAAAACATATATATGGGAGATATATCTAAATCTGAACCGATTTCAACCAAATTTGACACGCACAGCTGTAATGCTAATTATACTCCCCGTGCAAAATTACAACTAAATCGGTGTTAAAAATTGGCCTCTGTGGTCATATGAGTGTAAATCGAGCGAAAGCTATATATGGGAGATATATCTAAATCTGAACCGATTTCAATCAAATTTGGCACACTTGACTATACTGCTAATTGTACTCCTAGTGCAAAATTTCAACCAAATTGGGCCAAAACTCTGGCTTCTAGGACCATATTAGTCCATATCGGGCGAAAGATATATATGGGAGCTATATCTAAATCTGAACCGATTTCAATCAAATTGAGTACAATTAACTACACTACTAGTTGTGCTCCTAGTACAAAATTTCAACCAAATTGGGCCAAAACTCTGGCTTCTAGGACCATATAAGTCCATATCGGGGGAAAGATATATATGGAAGCTATATCTAAATCTGAACCTATTTCAATAAAATTTGGCACACATGATTATACTACTAATTGTACTCCTAGTGCAAAATTTCAACCAAATTGGGCCAAAACTCTGGCTTCTGGGGCCATATAAGTGCATATCGGCCGAAAGATATATATGGGAGCTATATCTAAATCTGAACCGATTTCTTCCAAAATCAATAGGGTTCTATTCTTACCCAAAAAAGGAACACGTGCCAAATTTGAAGGCGATTGGACTTTGATCACAAAAATGTGTTCACAGACAGGCGGACGGACGGACAGACGGACATGGTTATATCGACTCAGGGAACCACCCTGAGCATTATTGCCAAAGCCCCATATGTCTACCTCGTCTCCTTCTGGGTGTTACAAACATATGCACTAACTTATAATACCCTGTTCCACAGTGTGGCGCAGGGTATAATTAAATTTCGAGTATGTATATTAATATATAATATTTAATAAAGTTTAAAGCAATTTTTTTTAATTTGACTTTTTGACTTTGTTCTCATTACATCGCTGTTGCTAGTAACTGGTCAACAACATTTAACAATGCTTTCGAATTTAATATCCCGCTATTAGACGTTAGAAAGCCCCTGATTGTGCAATGCAGAGAATCATGAGTAGTGAATATTTTTCGGTTTCTAAAAACTGGTGTGTTGGAAGTACAATGCTTCTTTGGTAGAGCAGCATCACTATTCATTATGTTGTCGTTTCTAATAACAGACCTGTTAACACAGCTCTCATGGAATGCGGAGGATAATGTGTTTATGTATGTTACATTTAAATTAGCATTTAGCTCTGTGCAAAGCACAGCCGACCGTAGCCGAGTGGGTAGAGTGTGCGCTTATCAAGTCAATGGTCGTGAGTTCGACACCGCTTTCAGAAGAAATTTTATAAAGGTAAAATTAAATTGTAATAACAATAAATTCTATGTCAACATACATTAAGCAATTGGGGAAACCCATTAAAAACAAAAACAATAAATCTAAAAATAGCACAATTTTTTTTTATTTTTTTCCAAGACCTTACAAGACAACTTATTTCGAAGGCCTTATTAAAGGTAATTTTTTCTCCTAATAATATCATGCCTTATATCAGCACTATATATTGAAGTGAGAGGGCAAGGCCTTGGCCCCCAATGACACCCAATGTTATTTGGAAATAGAGTTTGCATTTGTGTGGCATCACTACTGGCTCCTAAATAAGGTACTTTATAATGACTGAAACACGACGCTTTTTCCTACTGGGAGCATCCTATAAACTTCGGTCGATTACCATCCAATTTTTAGCATCACGGCAAAAAAAAAGCAAAACAGTCAATATACCAATCACGAAGAGCACAGTAAGAACTACTACATGGTGTTCACACAGAATACAATGTTACCATTGTAAGTTGGATGCAATCGGGAGAAGTTTACAGTAGGTCAAAATAGAATAGTGATTTGTTGAAAGAAAATTAAATTAAAATTAATTAAATATAGTTTAGATTGAGTTTTTGGTTGGGGCTTTAGAGTTTGTTTCAAAGAAATAATATAATTGAGGTCAAAAATCGATCGCAGACGATCATGGTATATACAGTGTGAACGGAGAAGGGGTATCTACAACGGTTGCCACTCGAGCCAAAAGAAATATACCAAAATATGGAGAAAAGTTTACCAAACAACTAAGAAAAAAATGTTTGCAAATAATTTTTGCAAAACATTTCATTTTTATTTTAGATAGACATTAAGATTAAGGAATTGGTATTACTGACAAAAAACACCAGATACCCGACATATGTTTCTTTGCTAGCTAATGCAAGTTTCCATAGATCTGGCGGGGTCGGATGATTCAATTATATGTTTTATTTGGTTTTATAGAATATTTAGACGAAATTTTTTTCCATGGAAAATTTTGTGAAAATGTTATTTCTATAAAAAAATTTGTCAAAATTTTATTTCTATAGAAAATTATGTCAAAATTTTATTTCTATAGAAAATTTTGTCAAAATTTTATTTCCAGAGAAAATTTTGTCAAGATTTTATTTCTGTAGAAAATTTTGTCAAAATTTTATTACTATAACAAATTTTCTCGAAATGTTATTTCTATTGAAAATTTTGTCGAAATTATATTTCAATTGAAAATGTTGTCAAAATTTTATTACTATAGAAAATTTTCTCGAAATTATATTTCTATAGAAAATGTCAAAATTTTATTTCTATAGAAAATGTTGTCAAAATTTTATTTCCAAAATCTGTTAAAATTTTATTCTATAGATTTTTTCAAAATTTTGTTGCCATGGCAAAATTTGTCAAAATTTTATTTCTATAGAAAATTTTGTCAAAATTTTATTTCCAACATCTGTTAAAATTTTATTTCTATACTGTTTTTTTCCAAATTTTGTTGCCATGGCAAAACTTGTCAAAATTTTATTTCTATAGAAAATTTTGTCAAAATGTTATTTTCAAAATCTGTTAAAATTAAATTTATTTCTATATTCTCATTTTTTTTCTATAGATTTTTTTTTTTCAAAATTTTATTTCTATAGAAAATTTTGTAAAAAGTTTATTTCTATTGAAAATTTTGTCAAAATTTTATTTCTATAGAAAATTGTGCTAAAATTTTATTTCTACAGAAAATTGTGTCAAAATTTTATTTCTATAGAAAATTTTGTCAAAATTTTATTTCTATAGAAAATTTTGTCAAAATTTTATTTCTACTTTATTACTATAGAAAATTTTCTCGAAATTTTATTTCTATTAAAAATTTTGTTGAAATTTTATTTCTATAGAAAATGTCAAAATTTTATTTCTATAGAAAATTTTGTTAATTTTTTTTTCTATCGAAAATTTTATTTCTATAGAAAAATTTCTCAAAATTTTATTTCTATAGAAAATATTCTCAATTTTTTTTGTCTATAGATTTTTTTTTCAAAATTTTATTTCTATAAAAAATTTATTTCTATAGAAAATTTTGTCAAAATATTATTTCTATAGAAAATTTTGTCAAAATTTTATTGCTATAGAAAATTTTGTCAAAATTTTATGTCTATAGAAAATTTTGTCAAAATTTTATTTCTATAGAAAATTTTGTCAAAATTTAATTTCTATAGAAAATTGTGTCAAAATTTTATTTCTATAGAAAATTTTGTCAAAATCGTATTTCTATAGAAAATTTTGTCAAAATTTTATTTCTGTATATTTTTTTCCATAGTCATCACCATAGAAAATTTTGTCATTATTTTATTCCTTTTGTTTGTTATTGTTGGCTTCTCTTCAATCGTTATTGTTGTTGTTTTTTATCTCAGCTTAAAGCCATGCATTGACTAAACTACAAGTGTAGCTTAACCAACAGAGGAAAAGTATGCTTGTCAAATTTATTTGGGCAAAGACCTATAGACTGCAAGATGGTTGGATGTACAGTAGATAGGGTCACGGCCTAAAGGAAAAAAATAAGTTGATGCGGTCACCCCCCAGTTTTGTAGCATATTCGAAGACAATTTCAGAACACCAAAAAAATTTTTTTTTCGTGCACCCTACGACCCCCCGAAATACAATTTATTGTGCTGTGTCGTCATTTGAAGTCCGATCGAAAAGAAACGCATATCGTTGTTCGTGGTTGAACAGGGGCTATATTTCGTGCATTGGTCATTTTTGACTCCGACGTCAAATTTGATTTTTAATATATTTAGTTCGCTTCGTATAGCCCTATAATGCCCATTTCTTATAACCATTATAAAGATCTTAACAAAATATGAAACTTCATCAGCATGGATGCTGATGAGGAATGTGGTAATTCCGAAACAGCTGTACATCCAATCATCTTGCAGTCTATAGGGCTTTGCCCAAATAAATTTGACAAGCATACTTTTCCTCTGTTGGTTAAGCTACACTTGTAGTTTAGTCAATGCATGGCTTTAAGCGGAGATAAAAAAAACAACAATAACGATTGAAGAGAAGCCAACAATAACAAACAAAACGAATGAAGATAGAGGAAGCACGCTCAAAAACAAACCCAGCCAAATACATTCAAATCGATGATTTGAGTTTGGCAAAGGAAAAGAGATATGCTGGCAAATTTGTTTAGGCAGTAGCCGACTTTCAAACCCTTTTTCGGGAGGTTCAAGTGTAGTTCACTTTGGGTTGAGTGAATTACCCGAATTTATTCTGATAATTGGTTGATAGTTTTGCTGCAAGTAGAGGATGCTGATGAGGAATGTGGTAATTCCGAAACAGCTGTACATCCAACCATCTTGCAGTCTATAGGGCTTTGCCCAAATAAATTTGACAAGCATACTTTTCCTCTGTTGGTTAAGCTACACTTGTAGTTTAGTCAATGCATGGCTTTAAGCGGAGATAAAAAACAACAATAACCATTATTTTATTCCTATAGAACAATTTTGACAAAATTTTATTACTATAGAAAATTTTGTCAAAATTTTATGTCTATATTAAATTTGTCAAAATTTTATTTCTGTAGAAAATTCCAGTCACGGTTGCCACAGTAGGTAGAATTCTACCAAGCAGGTGGAATTTTGTACTGTTTTGTAGAAGTTTTGGTAGATTTTGCAAAATCCAACTCCACAAGTTTTCTATAGAAATAAAATTTTGACAACATTTTCTATAGAAATAAAATTTTGACATTATTGTGACAAAATTTTCTATAGAAATAAGATATTGACAAATTTTTCTATACAAAATTTTTTTTTTAATAAAATATTTTATTTCTATAGAAAATTTTGTCAACATTTTTTTTCTATAGAAAATTTTGTTAAAATCTTATTTCTATAGAAAATTTTGTTACAATTTTGTCCATTTTTGGAAGAATTCTACTATTTTGGGTAGAATTCTCTGGCAGCCTTGGTAATTGCGGCACAAAAATTCAAATACTATGACTTTCACCTTGAAGACACGCATCAAAATGAACGACCTGCATAATTCGACGAAGATCAATTTCCTGTTCAAAATCTCTTCTACCACTTCACTATTAGGCTTTCTTTACATCCGCTCTATGCGAATAAGCTCCTAAGAGATTTTGTAGAAAGAGAGAGAGAGAAATTCTCTCAGATGTTGTTCTCCTACAATCTGAACTAGGCGAATAAGACCAAGGAGAGATTGCAGGCGAGTCTCCAGAAGTAAGCGAGTTCCATAGACGATTGGGTCGTCACCTAAATACGACGATTCTCTTGGCCCTGATTGGCCTATAGAATATAAGCTTCTAAAATAGCTGCCTCGGTTCCTCTGTATATGCAGAAAGATTATGTTGTAAAGAGATCCCATATAACACAATCTCTCGATTGACTTACATCAGAACCTTTTGATGCTTTTTTTTGTAATTTTTCTAACCCATTTTTAGAGACCTTCAGATTTCCCATTGTCCCCACAGTGCCATTGATATTTCCATTACTTTCGTTTGTTCAACCCTAAGCCAGTTAGATTTTGCTTTTGCGTGTCATCAAGGCTCCATCTAAAGGCAAGTTTGTTTGTTTTTGTTTTTTTGTTGTCCCTACACTGCTCCTCATGTCACTACAGTATTTAATTAATTTTCAATTTTCCCATTTGCCAGCATTGTCGTAAGGGACGGACAGATTCACTGGCTTCACTTTGCAAAAAGACATGTCATCACTTGATAAGGAAATTTTGTTGGCATGTTGTTGTAGTAGTTGCTAATTTTAACAAAATATTCAAATATTCGTTGTTGTCGCAAACTGAAATGTTCACGCCATTTTGTAGCCCCCTTCCAAGCCTTACTAAAAATACCCCTTTGGGGCATATATATTTTTTTCTTCTTCTCAACGGCATCCTATTTATTTGGTGGCCAATTTGTTTAGCATGTCTTGGAGAGGACACCAAATTAAAGGATGTTTAGTTTTCCTGAGACCATCTAATTGTAGCTATACTGTTGCTATTGTTGTTGTTGTTAATTTTAACAACGAAATAATTAGGAAAAGCAGAAGAAGCATCAGAAACATCATTGATAGTAGACTAAGATCCTGGAAGCACAAGCATTTACAGCAATGAAAATTTCTGTTAATTTTGTGCAAAATAATCAAAAGCTTCTGTTTTGTGTTAAGCTGATGATAGTGATGGTTGATAGTTAAATTTAAACATTAAATTTAAAATTTTCCAAGGGGCATTTGAATCTTTATTCAGTGTTGGCAAGTAATAGAAGACTTTTGAAAGGTCAGTTGAAATAAAGTGTTTTTTTATAACAACACACTTTAAAGAGGATAGAGCTACTTCTTTACATTGAGTTCTCAGTACCAGATGGGCTCAATGGATCCAGCTCGTTGATGCACCCGTCATATGTACCGTCCTTGTGCTTATAATGGGAGGCATGCATTTTAGAGAATGAAGAAGTATACTCAAGAGAGTATATCCCAAGTCTTACTCATATTGTACTGAATGTGTGAGAGAGAGGGAGAGAGCATGCATTTCAGAGAATGAAGAAGTATACTCAAGATAGTATATCCCAAGCCTTAGCCATATTGTACTGATTATGAGAGAGAGAGAGAGGAGAATCGATTCAAATATTCAGTAATGCCAATTTATAGCTAGATATATTTTTGATGTTGAGCTGCTACAAAATTTGTAAAATTGCTATTAACCACACATTTAGCCATTTTTGATATAAATTGCGTTTGCCGCTTACTGTATATCACGATTATTTATGAAATGTTCTGTGTTACCACCATAATATCAATATGATCAATATCAATATCAGTATCAATATCAATATCAATGTCCGTCCATCTGTCTGTTGACATCACGCCTACTTCCGCACGAAACAAGAAGTCGCTTTGAAACCATATTTAGATATAGTCCCATATAAACCAATGCACATGTTTGACTTTGAGCTTCTTGGGGCCGCATTTTTCACCCGATCTTAAGCTTCCATACAAAATTTGTTCCATATCTGACCATAATTACATATAGCTCCGATATAGATTTGATTTATTGAACCTACAGGACCACATATTTCCGATTGAAAATTAGTGTGTTAACTGAAGAGGTAAAATACAACGACACCTCTTCGATTTTATCTGCCGAATTAGCTAAATTAATTGTTTAGCCGTGGTTAAATGCAGAAGTCGGAAGAGTATTTAGTCAAGGGAACACTTTGAAAATAATGTTAAAAACTAATTGATTGCCATCTAATTTTATTTTATGTGAACTGTTATATTTTCTAGCTTGATCGCATTTTGTGTACTAATCCGGTTGCCACAGATTATAGAATTCTACCAAAACTAGATTTTGTACTAATTGGTAATTTGGTGGAAATCTTGATGTTATGTTAGATTATGGCAAATATACCTCTTAGTTGAGTTACTCCACAAATTTTCTTTAGAAATAAACTTTTGACAAAATTTTCTATATAAATAAAAATTTGAGAAAATTTTCAATAGAAATAAAATTTTGAGAAAATTTTCCGTAGAAATAAAATGTTGAGAAAATTTTCCATAGAAATAAAATATTGACAAACTGTTCTATAGAAATTAAATTTTGATAAAAATTTTCTATAGAAGAAAAATTTTGATAAAATTTTCTATAGAAATAAAAGTTAGACAAAACTTTCTATAGAAATAAAATTTTGAGAAAATTTTCTATAAAAATAAAATTTTTGATAAAATCGTTTATACCAATAAAATTTTGAGAAAATTCTTTATGAGGAAAAATTTTGACAAATTTTCTATAGAAATAAAATTTTGAGAAAATTGTTTATACAAATCAAATTTTGGGAAAATTTTCTATAGAAATAAAATGTTTAGAAAATTTTATACAGAACTAAAATTTTGACAAAATTTTCTATAGAAATAAAGTTTTGACAAAATTTTCTATAGAAATAAAATTTTGACAAAATTTTGTATAGACACAATTTTCTATAGCAATAAAATATTTAGAAAATTTAATACAGAACTAAAATTTTCTACAGAAATAAAGTTTTGACAAAATTTTCTATAGAACTAAAATTTTGACAAAATTTTCTATAGAAATAAAATTTTGACAAAATTTTCTATAGAAATAAAATTTTGACAAAATTTCCTAAAGAAATTAAATTTTCTATAGAAATAAAATTTTGACAAAATTTTCCGTAGAAATAAAATTTTGACAAAATTCTCTATAGAGATAAAATTTTGAGAAAATTTTTTATGGAGATAAGAATTTGACAAAATTTTCTATCGAAATAAAATTTTGACAAATTTCCTATAGATATAAAATATTTAGAAAACTTTCTAGAGAAATGTACAAAATTTTCTATAGAAATGAAATTCTGACAAAATTTTCTATAGAAATAAAAGTTTGACAAAACTTTCTATAAAATAAAATTTTGAGAAAATTTTCTATAAAAATAAAATTTTTGAGAAAATCGTTTATACAAATAAAATTGTGAGAAAATTCTTTATGGGGAAAATTTTGACAAAATTTTCTATAGAAATAAAATTTTGAGAAAATTGTTTATACAAATAAAATTTTGGGAACACTTTCTATAGAAATAAAATGTTTAGAAAATTTTATACAGAACTAAAATTTTTACAAAATTTTCTATAGAAATAAAGTTTTGACAAAATTTTCTATAGAAATAAAATTTTGACAAAATTTTGTATAGACACAATTTACTATAGCAATAAAATGTTTAGAAAATTTAATACAGAACTAAAATTTTGGCAAAATTTTCTACAGAAATAAAGTTTTGACAAAATTTTCTATAGAACTAAAATTTTGACAAAATTTTCTATAGAACTAAAATTTTGACAAAATTTTCTATAGAAATAAAATATTGACAAAATTTCCTATAGAAATTAAATTTTCTATAGAAATAAAATTTTGACAAATTTTCTATAGATATAAAATATTTAGAAAACTTTCTAGAAAAATTTACAAAATTTTCTATAGAAATAAAATTTTGACAAAATTTTCTATAGTAAAAATTTTTTGACAAAATAAAATTTTGAGAAAATTTTCCAATTTTCTATCGAAAGAAAATGTTGCCAAATTTCCTATAGAAATAAAATTTCTAGAGAAATGTACAAAATTTTATATAGAAATAAAATTTTGACAAAATTTTCTATAGTAAAAATTTTTTGACAAAATAAAATTTTGAGAAAATTTTCCAATTTTCTATCGAAATAAAATTTTGCCAAATTTCCTATAGAAATAAAATTTCTAGAGAAATGTACAAAATTTTCTATAGAAATGAAATTTTGACAAAATTTTCTATAGAAATAAAATTTTGACAAAATTTTCTATAGTAAAAAAAAAACTACATTCAAATCAATGATTTGAGTGTGGCAAAGGAAAAGATATATGCTTGCAAATTTGTTTAGGCAGTAGCCAACTATCAAACCTTTTTTCGGAAGGTTCAAGTGTAGTTCACTTTGGGTTGAGTGAATTACCCGAATTTATTCTGATAATTGCTTGATAGTTTTGCTGCAAGTAGAGGATGCTGATGAGGAATGTAGTGATTCCGTAGGTTAGATTAGGTTAGGTGGCAGCCCGATGTATCAGGCTCACTTAGACTATTCAGTCCATTGTGATACCACATTGGTGAACTTCTCACTTATCACTGAGTGCTGCCCGATTCCATATTAAGCTCAATGACAAGGGACCTCCTTTTTATAGCCGAGTCCGAACGGCGTTCCACATTACAGCGAAACCACTTAGAGAAGCTTTGAAACCCTCAGAAATGTCACCAGCATGGGATAATCCACCGCTGAAAAACTTTTTTGGTGTTCGGTCGAAGCAGGAATCGAACCCACGACCTTGTGTATACAAGGCGGGCATGCTAACCATTGCACCACGGTGGCTCCTGTGGTGATTCCGTAATTGCTGTACATCCAACCATCTTGCAGTATATAGGGCTTTGCCCAAATAAATTTGACAAGCATACTTTTCCTCTGTTGGTTAAGCTACATTTGTAGTTTAGTCAATGCATGGTTTTAAGCTGAGATCAAAAACAACAGTAAAAATTTTTGGCAAAATTTTCTATAGAAATAAAAATTTAACAAAATTTTCTATAGACATAGAAAAGATTTGTATCTGGCGTTTTCTTTTCAATGGCTCTATTAACCATGTTCCTTAATCTATATCTGTCCATAAAGCTCGAATAATAATTGTATAATTAGATATAGACATAAAATCTTGAGAAAATTCTCTAGCTTTTTGCTATAACATTTATTTGGTTTCTCAATAATTGGCAACACTGCATATATTCATCACACCAAACATATGTCACCAGCATTTCAAACTCTCTATCTCTCTTTGTCATTCTGGTTTTCGCGTACATAAATAGCATATATAATAATATTGGCAAAATTACGCATTATCGAGAAAAAAATATTAGGATATCGTCAATATGCATAAGTACGAGGTTTGCCTTTTATATTCCGGGATTGGAGAACAAAACCCAATATTAATAATGGAAATTTTCTTTATTGGTTTTCTGCATATTCTCCTTATCTCCAATACATGGATTCTGAACGCATCAACCATTTCTTCAGGTGTCGAAAAACATTGAACTCTTATTTTATATTACGTACACTCAAAAAAAGTTTTATTGGATCCAAAGATGTTGACTTTCACTTAAAGATTTTGGTATTGATTCCGAGCCAAAGATGGACTCTTGTAGGATCATTTTACTGTCTTTTTTAACTTATATTTTCCAGTTTCTTTTATATAGCAATAGAATTTTTCCAGTCGGGCTAATGTAGATTTTTTTAAAAATCGGATTCGCTCTATTCTTAGCTATTTATCATTAAACTCGCTTAAATTTGTAAATTCCTTAGTTTTCCGTTTTCTCCGTAGAGCCATACCATATTGACTCTTTGTTATTGTAAATATTTTTCCTGTGTCAAATATCTTTATGTGAAATCTTTTAACAAATAAAGTAACAAAAGCAACAACCTTATCTCCTTATCAATTATCCTCACTTGTACCTTAATTTGGCATACATTTTCTACTCTCATTTGTTGGTGAGGAATTTTTTTTTGTTTTGGAAACAATACTCTTAGGCTAAGTACTCAGAGGTAGTAATGAGATGATTCTCTATGTTAATTTAATCTTAAGTGATGTCCGTTTACTCATTATCCTATTCAAGGATGTTAATGTAGAAGCATAGCCAGCATAGTTTTCGTATTTCTTAACAAATCCATATTCAAGTTCCAATTTGTTAATGCTGTCCAAAACATAGAAACAATAACAACAACAACAGCAACAACAATGACAAGATAGACAAGTAGCAGTTGAGAATTTTTCGAAATCCGAAATTGTTTGCATAAACATACTAAAGCAACACTAACACCATTGCCACCAATATCATCAACAGCAAAGAGAATGCAAAATACAAAATGAGAGAGAGGGAGAGAAATCAAACTAACTGCAAAGTGGAGAAATGAAAAGTTTGACTATGAGAATGAATTATTTCTGTACACTGGGATTGTTTTGTTGATTTGGATTTCATGGAAATTGATATTCATAGATAGATTACTAGGAAAAGTCTTTTTTTGTCGAAATATATATTCCTGATCACAGTTAAAGTTTTTGGGGCCGTATACTGATGATATTTGTTCCCCCTACTCCAATCCCATGACGTACAATTCCACAGTTCTCTCATTTTTAGATTCCCTCACTCTTGGGAGAACTAGCGAATTGTATGTCATTGATTAAGGCGGTGGGAGGATGGGGGGGCAATCAGAACCGTCATCACAACCATCCACTTAATTGTTAAACTCCAAAACAATATGTTATCTTCCGGTTTTTGCATACTAAATCGATTTTTGTTTCTCTCAATGTATTCTCACTCAAAGATTTTGTTGAAATTAATTCTTCTTCACTCTACACACACAAACATACAGAGTTTCATTTCTTTCTTTTTTTAGGGGGGAATATTTGAAGATTGCCATAGAATTGTAAATTTAATTTCAATTTCAGTGTCATTTCGTTTTTAATGAAAAAGTCATTAAGACTTGTTGAGTTTCGTTCATTTTGTTATGGATTTCACTTGAAATGTTAATGGCTTTCTTAATTATTTACATTAAGCTATTGTCTTTAGCATATTATTTGGTTTTTTTTCACATTCTGTGTGTTTTTTCGTTTGTTTTAGCTTCTCTTCTTTCATCCACTTGTGGATTGGGGCAATTGGGAAATTGCTTACCTTAAATCCAAATATTGATAGACTGATGTTATACCCAAATTGAAATAGACTGGAACAAAGATGAAACACACTAAGGGATATGCACTGGCCATGCCATAAATGATTTCCCACATGGCTGATCCGCGATAGTATAACTCACTGGGATAACCTGAAATATATAGGATAGAGTATAGAATAGAGTTGTAAAGTTAATTTTTTTTTTGTTGTTTTTGTAACCATCTTCTATTGGCCTATAGGCTTGGTTATTTTCACAATAAATATAAATAATTTAAAGAAATAAATAAAGTAAAATAAAATAGCAAATTTCGATCCGATGAAATTTGCTCGTCCAGGGGACTCTGCAAACCAAATGAGGAGGTCGGTTTATATGGGGTTCGATATGGGGTCTGCGACCAATATTTGGGGGTACATTTTAAAATAGTGATGTGATTTACTTGTCCAACACAATGTTTGAAAATCGCTATAAGGGGATAATAGAGAGTATCACATGCCAAATATCAATGACTTTTTGGCTCTATGGGACTCAAGAAATCAAGTCTGGGAAACGGTGTAGATGAGGGCGATAACTAAATGCGGTCCGATATGACCGATTTGCCATACAATTTTACATCTGTAACAACTTCTTGTGCAATCCAAAAATAATCTATTAAAATTTAATAAAATATCTACCAAATTTAAAAATCGTACTTTGAAAGTTTTTGATTACTGTTTTGTGGCTAGTATGAAAAAATGTTTTTTTTTTTCTTCGAAAGATATGTTTTATTTTATAACTTTTTTTTCAGTATTTGCAATGTTATATATTATTATCTCTCCTATTAGAAACATTTTTTTTTTTTGGTGTATAAATATTCTTTGAATTGTCAAAGTGTCGAATTTTATTGCTTGTACCAACAAGGGAAAGTTTTAGCTTGTACCAACAAGGGAAAGTTACTACTTCTTTAAAAAGGGAGTACTTACTAACAATGGACTTTGTTCGTTTTTGTTTTTTGTTTTTGTGACCTAACACGAAACTTAAAATTATTATATATTTTGAATTTATTGACAAATTTGTCAAAACGTTATTTCTATAGAAACTTTTGTTAAATTTTTTTCTACAGAAATTTTTTTTCTCAAAATTTTATACTCTGTAGAAAATGTTGTCAAAAATTTATTCCTAAAGAAATTTTTATCAAAATTTTATTTCTATAGAAAATTTTTCCAAAAGTTTATTACTATAGAAAATTTTATCAAAATTTTAGTTTATATATTTTGTCAAAAATGTATTTTTATAGAAACATTTTTAAATGTTTATTTCTATCGAAAATTTCGTCAAAATTTATTTCTATGGAAAATTGTTTTCAAAATTTTATTCTATAAAAAATGTTGTCAAAGTTTTTATACTCAATAGAAAATTTTGTCAAAATTGTATTTCCTCGGAAAATTTTGTCGAAATTTTGTGTCTATAGAAAATGTTGTCAAAATTTGATTTCCGGAGAAAACTTTGTCAATCTTTTTCTGTAGAATATTTTGTAAAATTTTTTTTCGATAGAAAATTTTGTCAAAATTTTAATTTTATAGAATATTTTGTCAAAATTTCATTTCTATAGAAAATTTTGTACAATTTTATTTCTATCGCAAATTTCGTCAAAATTTACATTTATGGAATTTTTTTTTAAATGTTATATTTATAAACATTTTTGTCAATTTCATTTCAATAGAAAATTTTTTCAATTTTTTGTGTCTATAGAAAATGTTGTCAAAATTTGATTTCCGGAGAAAATTTTGACAATGTTTTTCTGTAGAATATTTTGTAAAATTTTTTGTTCGATAGAAAATTTTGTCAAAATTTTATTTCTATCGAAAATTTTGTCAAAATGTTAATTTTATAGAATATTTTGTCAAAATTTTATTTTTATAGAATATTTTGTAAAATTTTATTTCTATCAAAAATTTCGTCAAAATTTACATCTATGGAATTTTTTTTTTCAAAATTTTATTTCTATAAAAAATTTTGCCAAAATTTTGTTTCTATAGAAAATTTTGTCAAAATTGTATTTCTTTGGAAAATTTTGCTGAAATTTTGTGTCTATAGAAAATGTTTTCAAAATTTGATTTCTGGAGAAAATTTTGTCAATCTTTTTCTATAGAATATTTTGTAAATTTTTTTTTTTCGATAGAAAATTTTGGCCACATTTTATTTTTATAGAATATTTTGTAAAATTGTATTTTTATAGAATATTTTGTAAAATTTTATTTCTATCGCAAATTTCGTCAAAATTTACATCTAAGGAAATTTTTTTCAAAATTTTATTTCTATAAAAAATTTTATCAAAAATTTGTTTCTATAGGAAATTTTGTCAAAATTTTAGTTTTATAGAATATTTTGTCAAAATTGTATTTCTATAAAAAATTTTGTGAAAATTTTATTTCTATCAAAAATTTTATCAAAATTTTATTTCTATTGAAAATTATGTCAAAATTTTAGTTGTATAGAAAATTTTGTCAAAATTGTATTTTTAAAGAATATTTTGTAAAGTTTTATTTCTATCGCAAATTTCGTCAAAATGTACAGCTATGGAAAATTTTTTCAAAATTTTATTTCTATAAAAAATTTGTCAAAATTTTATACTCAATAGAAAATTTTGTCAAAAATGTATTTCTATAGAAAATTTTCTCTAAATTTTGTGTCTATAGAAAATGTTGTCAAAATTTGATTTCTGGAGAAAAAATTTGTAAGTTTTGTTTTGTAGAATATTTTGTAAAATTTTTTTGCTATAGAAAATGTTGTTAAAAATTTATTTATATCGAAAATCAAATCAAAATTTTATTTTTATAGAATATTTTGTAAAATTTTATTTCTATCGCAAATTTCGTCAAAATTTACATCTATGGAAATTTTTTTGTAAAATTTTATTTCTCTAAAAAATTTTGTCAAAATTTTATACTCAATAGAAAATTTTCTCAAAAATATATTTCTATAGAAAATTTTGTCAAAATTGTATTTCTTTGGAAAATTTTGTGCCAGTAGAAAATGTTGTCAAAATTTGATTTCTGGAGAAAATTTTGTCAATTTTTTTCTATAGAATACTTTGTATATATAATTTTTTATACTTTTTTTCCATAGAAAATTTTGTCAAAATTTTATTTCTATCGAAAATTTTGTCAAAATTTTAATTTTATAGAATATTTTGTTAAAATTTTATTTTTATAGAATATTTTGTAAAATTTTATTTCTATCGCAAATTTCGTCAAAATTTACATCTACGGAAATTTTTTTCAAAATTTTATTTCTATAAAATTTTTTATCAAAATTTTATACTCAATAGAAAATTTTGTCAAAAATGTATTTCTATAGAAAAGTTTCTCTAAATTTTGTGTCTATAGAAAATGTTGCCAAAATTTGATTTCTGGAAAAAATTTTGTAATTTTTTTCTGTAGAATATTTTTTATTTTTTTTTTTGCTATAGAATATTTTGTCAAAATTTTATTTCTATCGAAAATTTTGTCAAAATTTTAGTTTTATAGAATAGTTTGTCAAAATTGTATTTCTATAGAAAATTTAGTCAAAATTTTATATCTATTGAAAAATTTGTCAAAAATTTATTTCTATAGAATATTTTGACAACATTTTATTTCTGTAGAAAATTTTGACAAAATTTTATTTTTATAGAAATTCTTGTCAAAATTTTATTTTTTATAGAAAATTGAAGTATTCCTTATTTTGAGTGGAATATTTTGCAAAACCTACCAAAACATCAAGAATTCTACCAATTTACCAAATACTAACATATCTATTATTTATATACTATAATTGTTAAAATTTTATTCCTATAGATTTTTTTTTTCAAAATTTTATAACTATAGGAAATTTTATCAAAATTTTATTTTTGTAGAAAATTTTGTCAAAATTTTTATTTTTGTAGAAAATTTTGTCAAAATTTTATTTCTGCAATTTTATTTATAAAAAATTGAAGTACTGCTAAGAGGGAAAGGAATATTTTACAAAATCTACCAAAACATAAAAAATTGTAACAGTAAAACAGTAAAAAGTCTATCATTTTTTGGTAATTCTACCAACTGTGCAACCATGCTTCGGATTCGGTCGGAAGTCAGGGCAATAAAATTTTTGATAAACGGGAATTTCGTTTAATGCAAATTATTTTATTTAATAGTAAATAAAAGCAAATTTATGAGAAACGATCCAACGGTTTTTTCTAATTCTTTGGCATGAAAAGAAATTTTCGTTCTTTACAAAATAAATCTCTTCTGAGACAAATATTTCGATGCGTTACAATGACGGAATAATAAAGATAGTACACGTAAAAATGTATTTTGTTAGTGGGAAATGAAATTTTAGACAAATTTCGTTGGGATCAAATGTGCCAACGAATAATATAAACCATGCGATTTATTATATATGGAAACATTTATATAGCTAACTTTACCAATAGAAGAAAACTTCGTTGGTCTAAAATTTCGTTTAGGAGTAAAGAACGATTTTTTTCTATGTATATCATCATCCATCATCCGTTATCTCTCTTTCGTGGAAAAAATTTCGATTTTTTTTAAGCATTGACACATTTGTGCCATTATTTTTGCTGTGTCACTAAATGACATATTTTTTGCTTTATTGTTTGAATTATTTTTGTTTTTTTTTATTTTTAATACAAATGTATTTAATTCCTTTTTTTTTGTACCCTAAACCACATATAAGGTAGTCGGGTAGTTGGTAGTGAGGGTATAAAAATTGTGGCGCAAATTAGCATCGCATTAAAAAAATGGTGTATTTGTCACTAAAATGGTACAAAAATTGTGTCTATATAGACTTACAGTACTAAGGCCCCATTGTTTTTTAGAGTCTATTAAAAATTAAGAACCTCACACTATCTTGGTCTCAAGTAAAATCGCTTTTGTTTTGTTCACCTTGAATTAATTCTCCCCTTATTTCAACCGACTTTTATTTCTTGACCATACCTTGCTTCCATTTATTTTCCAATGGCACACAAAACAAAACAGAGAATGGGAGTAACACAATAAGGTACAGGTATTATAATTTATTCTACGAACTTTATGATTCCCTAAGCTAATTTTGATTTAAGGATACATTAGAAAACCGTGTAGGCAAGTCGGACATTGGACATGGGACTAAACAATAAACATTAATTCTGCATCTACACATAAACTTCTTTCATTTTGTCCTAATATATGTGTGTGTTTTTAAGTAAGAGTTCTCTCTCTCTCTCTCTAGGAGTATCATTTATTACAATCTCATCTGTGAGATATTTTTTGGGGAAGCAAACAAAACACAGGCAAAAGCTGTGATCGAAAAACATTAAAACTCTCCCGCTTATGATACCTAAAAGTATTGTAGTTCGATGTTAAAATTTTGTTTCTTTTTCTATTGGGAATGAGGTTGAGAGAAAAAAACAAGCGACATAAATGCCATAAAAAAAACCAACACAGGACATATTTGCTATGCCTTCTGACCTTAGGAACTAGGGTTTGCATGTGTGTGGCTATGGGTCTGGATATTTGGGCTATGTGGTTAATGGTAACTAACCTATGGTTTTCGAGTCTCTTTTTATTCCCTTTTTCTTGGTTGTTTGGTCAGCCCAAACCATGAGTGTCGACAAAATATTCCAAAAAACAACATACACACACACACAAAAAACTTTCACAACAAAGTTTGTTCCCACGCTTCCAAATGTGACCACTGACCTAGCCTCAACTCTAGCAAACAAACAGTGGACACAAACATCGTGAATTTTTTGGGGACAAAATCCCCATATAGAGGTTTGTAGGCACCACCACCACCATCTCTCGCTATAATGCCAAGAATTTAAAAATTCTTTGTTTTGTGTGAACTTACCTAGAACAGTCCTTACGCCCAGAGTACCTCTGGCTATGGAAATCATTACGGCTACAATGGAAACACCGCCTGTTGCAAATACATAATCGGCTTTACTGCGAGCTTTCTGTTTACCAAACAAGCGTTTCCATAGTGGCGTGAATACCGTAAAAGCGATGAATAGGGCAAACATCAAATAATCCCATCCCAGTGTGTTCAGTTCTTTGGCCATGGTGATGCTGAAATGGAAAAAAATCGGAGAGAAAAAATCAAAGAATGGTAAAAAAAATTGGGACATTTTTAAAATTTAGACTAAAGTAATCAGGATTAGTATTAGTATTAGTATTAGTATTAGTATTAGTATTAGTATTAGTATTAGTATTAGTATTAGTATTAGTATTAGTATTAGTATTAGTATTAGTATTAGTATTAGTATTAGTATTAGTATTAGTATTAGTATTAGTATTAGTATTAGTATTAGTATTAGTATTAGTATTAGTATTAGTATTAGTATTAGTATTAGTATTAGTATTAGTATTAGTATTAGTATTAGTATTAGTATTAGTATTAGTATTAGTATTAGTATTAGTATTAGTATTAGTATTAGTATTAGTATTAGTATTAGTATTAGTATTAGTATTAGTATTAGTATTAGTATTAGTATTAGTATTAGTATTAGTATTAGTATTAGTATTAGTATTAGTATTAGTATTAGTATTAGTATTAGTATTAGTATTAGTATTAGTATTAGTATTAGTATTAGTATTAGTATTAGTATTAGTATTAGTATTAGTATTAGTATTAGTATTAGTATTAGTATTAGTATTAGTATTAGTATTAGTATTAGTATTAGTATTAGTATTAGTATTAGTATTAGTATTAGTATTAGTATTAGTATTAGTATTAGTATTAGTATTAGTATTAGTATTAGTATTAGTATTAGTATTAGTATTAGTATTAGTATTAGTATTAGTATTAGTATTAGTATTAGTATTAGTATTAGTATTAGTATTAGTATTAGTATTAGTATTAGTATTAGTATTAGTATTAGTATTAGTATTAGTATTAGTATTAGTATTAGTATTAGTATTAGTATTAGTATTAGTATTAGTATTAGTATTAGTATTAGTATTAGTATTAGTATTAGTATTAGTATTAGTATTAGTATTAGTATTAGTATTAGTATTAGTATTAGTATTAGTATTAGTATTAGTATTAGTATTAGTATTAGTATTAGTATTAGTATTAGTATTAGTATTAGTATTAGTATTAGTATTAGTATTAGTATTAGTATTAGTATTAGTATTAGTATTAGTATTAGTATTAGTATTAGTATTAGTATTAGTATTAGTATTAGTATTAGTATTAGTATTAGTATTAGTATTAGTATTAGTATTAGTATTAGTATTAGTATTAGTATTAGTATTAGTATTAGTATTAGTATTAGTATTAGTATTAGTATTAGTATTAGTATTAGTATTAGTATTAGTATTAGTATTAGTATTAGTATTAATATTGTGATGGCAAAAGTCGCCAGATGGCTTGTTTTTACCCACAACACTAATGTACTAGAGTATAGGATAACGTCATCTATTGGATTTGACAAGCAATGTTTACTTGAGCTGTCAGCTGTGTAGGTCAACAGCTGCGTGATGTGTGAGTGGCCGAGCGGCTGTGGCTATAAAAGGAGTAGCGAGACAAGAAACTGGGCGGTTGGTTGGCGATCGCCAAAGAGGTAAGAACTAATTTTAGTTAATGCTGAGTAAATCTCAGCTTCAAATAAAATTAATACAAACCACAAAAGAGGATCTTCCACCCAGCGCAGCTCGGCCAGCGAAGTATAATATTCGTCCGACACCCCTCCTTGGTCAGCGAAGTATAATCTTCGTCTGAAACCCCTCCCTTGCTTAGCGAGGTATAATCTTCGTTTGACACCCCTCTCCTCGCCACCTTGTTCAGAGAAGTATAATCTTCGTCTGACCATCCCTTTCTCTCTGACCTCCTCACCGCTCCCCTTCACCATCGAAACAGAACTTCGCCATCCAATCTACAACCCCTAACCCCTGTGTCCGAGTTCCCCTGGATCGTCAATAGAAGAAAACGGGCCCGTATATCCGCCCGCCCACTCCTAGCGCCGCGAGGAGTAACTATCTGCGTGGGACGACTAGATTTGTGACTATATTTAACATTTTTGTGTGATTATTGTGTTCAACCTGTGTAAATGAATAACTTTTGTGCATGTAAAAGAAATAAGCAGTGTTTCTTTCTCTGGCAGTCAACTAAAAATAAATGGTTTGTAACGACCCTGTTACCCGCTGAGTCTATCCTGGTATAGTTTTTGAAATTCATTCTATTATAACGACTAACTGAGAGTAAATTGCTAATATCTTTTCTCTGGTTATTTTTAACTGAAAAATTTTCAGCAGTTAAGTTTCTAACTAGCATAAATATACAGACAAGATAACAGATATGATATATGCTTCATGAAAATGGATATAAGGAAAATTGGAAACTAGTGCAAATTGTTCGACAAATTCAAGAAAATTTGCTATACATAATTTTGTTATTTGACTTGTTAGAGAAAATTTATTATTTTGAAGGAAAAAATTGGATTTCAAAATTGCAAAAATGGGTTTAGTGTCATACGAAGTTCAAGATGGGCGCATTATTGGTAAAATTTACAAATTTAAAGAAATTCTGAACTATTTTGTGGGAGACACTTAGTAAACCTCTATTCTTCGTTTGTGTATAATTTTTCTCTTTTTCACCTTTTTTGAGTGTAGGCTCTATAAAATTTAAATTAGGATAAAAGTCTGATTTATCGAAACTTTGTTCTCTTTTTTCAATTATTAACAAATCCATTCAACTACAAATATGTATCAGTTTACAAATTCAAACTATAACAAATTCTTCAAAGTAAACCCTATTACAAAAAAAAACTTAAAGCACAATTCAGAACCCCCAAAATAAGGCTCATAATTGATTTAAAAATTTGTATTACTTATTAGATCGCCTTATCGTTCACATAAGAACTGTATTTTTTTTTCAGAGCATAGAATTCACTCAGAAAAATTAGAAAATCAAATAACAACAACAAAAACAAAATTACTTGAGGCTTGTGCTCTCCTTCTCCTCATCATATCAAATGTAACTATGAGTGTAAGTCTGTGTTGAGAGATTAGTTTCTCAATTTTGACTTGCTTCTCTTTTTCAAAATTGTCGTCTCATATGATGTTTGTGTCACAGTTGGGATCCTTTTTCTGTTTTGGTTTTTTCTTTTTTTTTCAAAACCAATATTCACCTCTACATAATGGCCATCCTTTGGATGTTACCATATAAGCTCATGTAACCGACAATTGTTAGTTAGATGCATGAATTACGCTATTCCCATTTTGCTAGATGGGCGACTTGCTTGCTGACTGGATGCTGGCAATTTAAAATATGTCGTGTTTTGTTTTTGGCGAGTACACAACCACCACATTCAAGAGGTATTAAATAAAAGGGACTTTTGAGTTGTATCATTTAGTTGACACAACACTATCACATTTCACAAAAATTGTCCATAGTTCTCCGGGAGGAAAGAGAACTACGATTTTGTTGGTACTTGGTTACTATTCTCTTTTTTTCTTTGTTGTGTTTGGCCCTCGAGGGCAATGCCTATACTATTGACATCATATTTGCATCACTCATACATCAGAATAATGATGATGACGATGATGGATTTATTTTCTCACTTTAGAATTTTAAATGGACGACCGAGTGAATGGGTGAATAAATGTCCCCTTTCCCCGAGCTCATCTTTTATGTTGAAGCAAACAGAGCCACTTGGGACTTGTAGATTTAATCATTTGAAGTAAATTGTTTAGCCTCAGGGAGTTACAGATTGATGATGAGCAGCCTAGAGATAGTGGATGATAGAGGCAAGTAAGGGTGATTAATTATTTACGTGACTTAGTATGGGTCTGTGTGAGAAAGCTTTGTGAGAATATTACGAATGTATATACAACTGCAAGGCATTCATAATGGTATTAATGCTGTAATGAAACTATCGTTGTTGAAAGTATTTAAGTTGTCTATATTTCCATGGTATTGGTTTAATTAATTTATGGAAAATTATCTTTAATAAAAATAATATTGAATTGAATTGTATATGAGAGCACAAGAGACAATGAGAGACATGTGAGTGACAATCAGTGTTGCCAATTATTGAGAGGTAAAAATAGCTAGATTAAATTAAATTTAAAGCAAAAAATAATTATTTTTTTGTAATAAATGACCAAAAATAGCAAAAAAAAATATCTCATTCAGAGCGACAGAAGAGTTGAGTCAATAGGTTCGTAGGTTTATTTCTATAGAAACTTTTGTCAACACACAGACAGCGAAGTAGCAAGACAGCGGAGAAAATATAATTTATAATAGACAGTATGATTTTATTTTGTGAATTTTGTAACTAAATTTTGTACAATTTTGTAATTTGTAGCCTTGAAAACGGTTCCGACGAAAAATTTTGTCAAAATTTTATTTCTATAGAAAATTATGTCAAAATTTTATTTCTATAGAAAATTTCGTCAAAATTTTATTTCTGTAGAAAATTTTGTCAAAATGGAAAAAGAAGTGGAGGCACGCTCAAAATAAACCCAGCCATGTGAATTCAAATAGATGATTTGACAGTGGCATAGGAAAAGAGATATGTTTGTTTCGAATTTATTTCGGCATAAGCCGGCTATCAATGTAAAACCTTTTTTCGGAGGGTTCAAGTGTGGTTTTTGTTGGGTTTAGTAAACTGCCTGAATTTATTCTGATAATTGGTTGATAGTTTTGCTGCAAGTAGAGGATGCTGATGAGGAATGTGGTAATTCCGAAACGTGCGTCCATCCAACCATCTTGCAGTCTATAGGGCTTTGCCCAAATAAATTTGACAAACATTCTTTTCCTCTGTTGGTTAAGCTACACTTGTAGTTTAGTCAATGTATGGTTTTAAGCTGCAATAAAAAACAACAACAAAGCTTAAAGAACAAAACCAACAATAATAAAACAAAACAAATGGAAAATTTTATTTCTATAGAAAATTTTGTCAATATTTTATTTCTATAGAAAATTTTGTCAAATGTTAAACTCTGTAGAATTTTTTTCTTCAAAATTTTATTTCTATGGACCATTTGCATAAATTTTATTTCTTTAGAAAATTTTGCTGACATTTTATTTCTATAGAAAATTTTGTCAACATTTTATTTCTATAGAAAATTTTGTCAAAATGTTATTTCTATATAAATTTTTTCAAAATTTCATTGCTACACAAAATTTAGTCAAAATTTTATTTTTATAGAAACTTTTGAAAAAATTTTATTTCTATAGAAAATTATGTCAAAACACGACTAATGTACGAGTTAGAATTGTTGTTGTATCCGGGAAACCAGTTTCTGTAAGTTGTCACATGTTGTTTGTAGTTGACTCTAGAAACAATAAGCATTGTTCGACTGTTCACCACTTAGGTTAATTCTAACAAATTTAGCTTCTAAAAATAAATTTCGTGTTGTTGCATTACTATGTAACAAAACGAAATAAAATAAGATTAAGGGACTTGTAAGTTATATGAAAAGATGATGTACAGTGGGAGAAAAGATGATTCAATTTGTAAGAGGTAATTTCCCAAATGTTTTCTCCATAAGGAGTTAGCATAAAGGGCCCAAAATTGAGTTGTCTCTCCCAGCCAGATCTATACTAAAGGCTGTGGAAAGGTTCATTCGCCCGAACCGAAACATGTACAGTCCAGGCGTGTATAGATTTGTATCTGGCGTTTTCTTTTCAATGGCTCTATTAACCATGTTCCTTAATCTATATCTGTCCACAAAGCTCGAAAAATAATTGTATAATTAGATAAAATTTTATTTCTATAGAAAATTTTGTCAAAATTTTATTTCTGTACAAAATTTTGTCAAATTTTATTTCTATAGAACGATTTTATTTCTATAGAAAATTTTGTGAAAATTCTATTTCTATAGAAAATTTTGTCAAAATTTTATTTCTATAGCAAATTTTGTGAACATTTTATTTCTATAGAAAATTTTGTCAAAATTTTATTTCTATAGAAAATTTTGTTAAAATGTTATTTCTATAGCAAATTTTGTCACGATTTTATTCCTACAGAAAATTTTGCCAAATGTTAAACTCTATAGAAATTTTTTCAAAATTTTTTTTCTATGGACCATTTGCCAACATTTTATTTCTTTAGAAAATTTTGCCGAAATTTTATTTCTATAGAAAAAAAAATTTGTCAAAATTTTGTATAGAAAATTTTGTCATAATTTTAATTCTATAGAAAATTTTATTTCTATAGAAAATTTTGTCAAAATTTTATTTCTATAGAAAATTTTGTCACGATTTTATTTCTATAGAAAATTTTGCCAAATGTTAAACTATATAGAATTTTTTTTTTTAACTTTTTTTATATGGGCCATTTGCCAAAATTTTATGTCCTTAGAAAATTTTGCCGAAATTTTATTTCTATAAAAAAAAATTGTCAAAATTTTATTTCTATAGAAAATTTTGTCAAAATTTTATTTCTACAGAAAATTTTGTCAAAATTTTATTTCTACAGAAAATTTTGTCAAAATGTTATTTTTATAGAATTTTTTTTTTTCTAGATTTTATTTCTACACAAAATTTTGTCAAAATTTTATTTCTATAGAAACTTTTGTCAAAATTTTATTTCTATAGAAAATTATGTCAAAACTTAATTTGTATAGAAAATTTTGTTAAAATTTTATTTCTGTAGAAAATATTGTCAAAATTTTATTTTTATATAAAATTTTGTCAAAATTTTATTTCTATAGAAGATTTTGCCAAAAGTTTATTTCTGTAGAAAATATTGTCAAAATTTTATTTCTATAGAAAATTTTGTCAAAATTGTATTTCTATAGAAAATTATGTCAAAACTTAATTTCTATAGAAAATTTTGTCAAAATTTTATTTCCGAAGAAAATATTGTCAAAATTTTATTTCTATATAAAATTTTGTCAAAATTTTATTTCTATAGAAAATTATGTCAAAACTTAATTTGTATAGAAAATTTTGTCAAAATTTTATTTCTGTAGAAAATATTGTCAAAATTTTATTTTTATATAAAATTTTGTCAAAATTTTATTTCTATAGAAGATTTTGCCAAAAGTTTATTTCTGTAGAAAATATTGTCAAAATTTTATTTCTATAGAAAATTTTGTCAAAATTGTATTTCTATAGAAAATTATGTCAAAACTTAATTTCTATAGAAAATTTTGTCAAAATTTTATTTCCGAAGAAAATATTGTCAAAATGTTATTTCTATAGAAAATTTTGTCAAAATTTTATTTCTATAGAAAATTTTGTCAAAATTTTATTTCTATAGAAAATTTTTGTCAAAATTTTATTTCTACTGAAAATTTTGTCAAAATTTTATTTCTACTGAAAATTTTGTCAAAATGTTATTTTTATAGAAAAATTTGTCAAATGTTAAACTCTATAGAATTTTTTTTCAAAATTGTATTTCTATGGACCATTTGCCAAAATTTTATTTCTTTAGAAAATTTTGCCGAAATTTTATTTCTATAGAAAAAAAATTTGTCTAAATTTTATTTCTATAGAAAATGTTGTCAAAATTTTATTTTTACAGAAAATTTTGTCAAAATGTTATTTCTATAGAATTTTTTTCTAAATCTTATTTCTATAGAAAATTTTGTCAAAATTTTATTTCTATAGAAACTTTTGTGAAATTTTTATTTCTGTAGAAAATTTTGTCAAAATTTTATTTCTATAGAATATTTTGTCACGATTTTATTCCTAGAGAAAATTTTGTCAAATGTTACACTATATAGATTTTTTTTTCAAAATTTTATTTCTATGCCAAAATTTTATTTCTTTAGAAAATTTTGCCGAAATTTTATTTCTATAGAAAAAACAATTGTCAAAATTTTGTTTCTACAGAAAATTTTGTCAAAATTTTATTTCTATAGAAACTTTTGTCAAAATTTTATTTCTATAGAAAATTATGTCAAAACTTAATTTCTGTAGAAAATTGTATAAAAAATTTATTTCTGTAGAAAATATTGTCAAAATTTTATTTCTATAGAAAATTTTGTCAAAATTTTATTTCTATAGAAAATTTTGTCAAAATTTTATTTCTATAGAAAATGTTGTCAAATATTTATTTCTATAGAAAATTTCGTCAAAATTTTATTTCTATAGAAAATTTGTCAAAATTTAATACTTTATAGAAAATTTTATCAAAATGTTATTTCTATAGAAAATTTTGTCAAAATGTTATTTCTATAGAAATTTGTGTCGAAATGATATTTCTATAGAAATATTTTTCAAAATTTCATTTCTAAACAAAATGTTGTCAAAATTTTATTTCTATAGAAACTTTTGTCAAAATTTTATTTCTATTGAAAATTATGTCAAAAACTTAATTTCTACAAACAATTTTGTCAAAATTTTATTTCTACAGCAAATTTTGCCAAAATTTAATTTTTATAGTAAATTGTGCCAAAATTTTATTTCTATAGAAAATTTTGTCGAAATTTTATTTCTATAGAAATTTTGTCAAAATTTAATTTCTATAGAAAATTTTGTCATAATTTTTATTCTATAGAAATGTTAAACTAAATAGATTTTTTTTTTCAAAATTTTATTTCTATGGACCATTTGCCAAAATTTTATTTCTTTAGAAAATTGTGCCGAAATTTTATTTCTATAGAAAAAAAAATGTCAAAATTTAATTTCTATAGAAATTTTTTCTAGATTTTGTTTCTACACAAAATTTTGTCAAAATGTTATTTCTATAGAAACTTTTGTCAAAATTTTATTTCTATAGAAAATTTTGTCAAAATTTTATTTCTATAGAAAATTTTGTTAAAATTTTATTTCTGTAGAAAATTTTTTCAAAATTTTATTTCTATAGAAAATTTTGTCAAAATGTTATTTCTATAGAAAATTTTGTCAAAATTTTATTTCTATAGAAAATTTTGTCAAAATTTTATTTCTATAGAAAATTTTGTCAAAATTTTATTTCTATAGAAAATTTTGCCAAAATTTTGTTTCTAAAGAAACTTTTGTCAAAATGTTATTTCTATAGAAAATTTTGTCAAAATGTTATTTCTATAGAAACTTTTGTAAATTTTTTTTTCCATAGAAAATATTGTCAACATTTTATTTTATAGAATATTTTGTCAATTTAGTATTTTTATAGCAATTTTTTGAAATTTTTTTCTGCAGCATATTTAGTCAAAATTTTATTTCAATAGAAAATTTTGTCACAATTTTATTTTTATAGAAAATGTTGTCCAAATTTTTTTCCATAGAAAATTTAAAAAAAAAACTTATTTATTTTTTTAAAGCTATTTACCATTATTAATATTTTGTTTTTGTTATCTAATTCCGAAATATTATTAATATTATTATTTCTGTGATTGGATCCATATGTACAAGAAATAATAGACAATAATAATAGACACATTTTATTTCTATAGAAACTGTTGTCAACATTTTATTTCTATAGAAAATTATGTCAAAACTTAATTTCTATAGAAAATTTTGTCAAAATTTTATTTCTATAGAAAATTATGTCAAATTTTATTTCTATAGAATTTTTTTTCAAAATTTTATTTCTGCAAAAAATTTTGTCCACATTTTATTTCTAATGAAAATTTTGTCAATATGTTATTTCTATTGAAACTTTTTTCAAAATTTTATTTCCATAGAAAATATTGTCAAAAGTTTATTTTATAGAATATTTTGTCAATTTTGTATTTCTATGGTAATTTTTTGAAAATTTTTTTCTGCAGCATATTTTGTCAAAATTTTATTTCAATAGAAAAGTTTGTCATAATTTTATTTCTATAGAAAATATTGTCAAAATTTTATTTCGATAGAAAATTAAAAAAAAAAGCTTATTTATTTTTTTAAAGCTCTTTACCATTATTAATATTTTGTTTTTGTTATTTAATTCCGAAATGTGATTAATATTATTATTTCTGAGATTGGATCCATATGTACAAGAAATAACAGACAAAATAATTTCTTATATCCTCATGTCCATGTAAATACCTTTTTATACCCACCACCATAGGATGGGGGGTATATTAACTTTGTCATTCCGTTTGTAACACATCGAAATATTGCTCTAAGACCCCATAAAGTATATATATTCTGGGTCGTGGTGAAATTCTGAGTCGATCTGAGCATGTCCGTCCGTCCGTCCGTCCGTCCGTCCGTCCGTCCGTCCGTCCGTCCGTCTGTTGAAATCACGCTAACTTCCGAACGAAACAAGCTATCGACTTGAAACTTGGCACAAGTAGTTGTTATTGATGTAGGTCGGATGGTATTGCAAATGGGCCATATCGGTCCACTTTTACGTATAGCCCCCATATAAACGGACCCCAAAATTTGGCTTGCGAGGCCACTAAGAGAAGCAAATTTCATCCGATCCGGCTGAAATTTGGTACATGGTGTTGGTATATGGTCTCTAACAACCATGCAAAAATTGGTCCACATCGGTCCATAATTATATATAGCCCCCATATAAACCGATCCCCCGATTTGGCTTGCGAGGCCCCTAAGAGAAGCAAATTTCATCCGATCCGGCTGAAATTTGGTACATGGTGTCAGTATATGGTCTCTAACAACCACGCAAAAATTGGTCCACATCGGTCCATAATTATATATAGCCCCCATATAAACCGATCCCCCGATTTGGCTTGCGAGGCCTCTAAGAGAAGCAAATTTCATCCGATCCGGCTGAAATTTGGTACATGGTGTTAGTATATGGTCTTTAACAACCGTGCAAAAATTGGTCGACATCGGTCCATAATTATATATAGCCCCCACATAAACCGATCCCCCGATTTGGCTTGCGAGGCCTCTAAGAGAAGCAAATTTCATCCGATCCGGCTAAAATTTGGTACATGGTGTTAGTATATGGTCTCTAACAACCATGCAAAAATTGGTCCACATCGGTCCATAATTATATATAGCCCCCATATAAACCGATCCCCCGATTTGGCTTGCGAGGCCTCTAAGAGAAGCAAATTTCATCCGATCCGGCGGACATTTGGTACGTGATGTTAGTATATGGTCTCTAATAACCATGCAAAAATTGGTCCACATCGGTTCATAATTATATATAGCCCCCATATAAACCGATCACCAGATTTGACCTCCGGAACCTCTTGGAAGACCAAAATTCATCTGATTCAGTTGAAATTTGGTACGTGGTGTTAATATATGGCCTCAAACTCCCATGTAAAAATTGGTCGATATCGGTCCATAATTATATATAGGCCCCATATAAACCGATCACCAGATTTGACCTCCAGAACCCCTTGGAAGATCAAAATTCTTCCCATTCGGTTGGAATTTGGTACGTGATGTTAGTATATGGTATCCACCCACCATGCAGGAATTGGTTCCTATCAGTCCATAATTATATATAGCTCCCATATAAACCGATCCCCAGATTTGACCTCCGGTGCCTTTTGGAGAAGCAAAATTCATCCGATCTGCTTGAAATTTGGTACGTGGTGGTAGTATATGGTATTTAACAACCATGCCAAAAGTGGTCCATATCAGTCCATAATCGTACATAGCCCCATATAAACCGATCCCGAGATTTGGTTTTGGAACCTCTTGGAGGAGCAAATTTCATCCGAGTGAGTTGAAATTTGGTACATTGTGCTAGTATATGGTCGTTAACAACCATGCCTAACTAGGTCCATATCGGTCTATAGTTATATATGGCCCTCAGATAAATCGATCCCCAATCACACAAAAATTGGTCCATATCAAGTTCATAATTGTATATAGCCCCCATATAAGCGACCCCCATATTTCAATTCTGGCTCTCTACGTACAAAAAGTCCATATCGATTCGTAATTATTTGTAGACTAACTATACATAACTTTTTTGTCTAATATATACCATGTATGGACTAAATCACAATTTAGAAAACGATGTTAAGAAGTTTTAAGATACCACAACCCAATTAATTCGATTGTGGATGATAGTCTTTCGTAGAAGTTTCTACGCAGTCCATGGTGGTGGGTACATAAGATTCGGCCTGGCCGAACTTGCGGCCGTATATACTTGTTTTTGCTAAAACTGACATTGAAATGGTTTGCTGTCATTTTAATGCATTTTCCTTTATTGCATGTTTTCTTCTCCTTTGAAACCAAAAGATGTTCTCATGTAAATACATTAAAATATAATTTAATATAATTTCATTTGCAACTATTCTTGGCCATCCATTGTCCATTCCCAAAAAGCCTTTATGCCATAGTCATTGCTGTGTATTAGATTTAGCTTAGATTCAATTATCATCAACATTTTATTATTCAGCCCCCCTTCCCAGCAAACTCTGCCTCAAATGGATTCTTTGACAATGGCAAAGCATTACCAGAATAAACTGAAAATAATTTCTCTAAAATATTGCCATACTTCCTTATGACCAGCCCGTTGCTGCTGCTTGTCCTGTTTTCTTTCCGTTTCCGTTTTGCTGGTCTAGAGTGTTGGACACTCCTTTTGCATGCTTACACGAAAATTGCAAGTCGAAATTGTACATTTGATGTTGGTGGCTGGTTGGTATATTTGTAGACCTACAATGATGTAGACAACATCAACCGCAGAGAGGGTAATAAAAATATCAAGACCACATTTAATATACATTTAACGTAGATATACTACATCAGCTTTTCGTGTGTTGAAAATGTTCAACTAAATACTGGCATGAGAACTGTTAGCTTTTTCATCTGAGGGACGTGGGGCAGAGAAAGAAGTTTAAGGAGGAAAACTTTGAAATTTCCTCTAAATGAAATATATAAAAACTGAGATAAACTACAACAATATGTTCACCTAAAAAGTTGTGTGGTAAATTTCTTTTATTCTCGATTTCTGATAATATTTTAAATAGAAATAAAATCTAGCAAACATTTTCTATAGAAATAAAATTGCGAGAAAATTTTCTATGGAAATAAAATTAAGTTGGGTTTTCCTTCCTCACGCTTTAACTCCAGAACGCACAAACCGATTTCCATAGTTTTGCATTTGTTGGAAAGGTCTCGGGCTCCGTAAGGTTTATAGCAGAGAAAATTCAAGAAAAGTTTTAACGGAAAAGCTTGAAATTCTTTTTTATATGCAGCGCCATCTCTGATGCATTTCCAGAATGCACGAACCGATTTCCACGGGTTCTCATTGGAAAGGTCTCGGGATCTGTGAGTTTTATAGCAAAGAAAACTCAAGAACAGTATCAACGGAAAAGCGGGAAAATCTTTTTTTACATACAGTGCACATTACAAAAGTTTATAATTTGAATTGATCGCATTTCTCCTCAAGTACATACCGTAAAACTTTTCCAATTTACTTGAAATTTACAGAGGATGTGTGGTAGGTTATATTATTATAAAGGATATCTGATTTTGATAATTAAATTTATACAGGGTATATGATTTGTCGATGTCTGGTTGGGGAAGGGGAATAGTGAAGTTGGGTAGTTTGTGAAATGAATATAGGGTACGTGAATTTACGATATCTGGTCGGGGAAGAGTGACGGAGGGCGTTCCCTTTTGCCAGATTTTTTGAAAATAGTAAGTAGAGGATTGTCGATAAATGGGAACTCGGTACATAATTTTATGATTATTCCACAGGCTTCTGCCAGACTTTTTAAGTAAAAAAAAAAATAAATTTACATGAAATTGACAGACAACGTAGAGGGTGCTTCATTTTCCGGTATATGTTTGGGAAAGGCATGTTCTCCGTGTCCAACACTTTAATATGGTAAATTTTAAAATACTTTTACTTTTTTCGATTTATTGGACGGTATGTTGAGGAGAAATATACCGCCCCTCCAACGATTTGAAGACAGAACAATTCAAAAAAAAAAAAACTGGTTGAAAGGCAACACCCCCCTACCCAACATTTGTGAAGCCGGTCCGTTTTACATCTGCATAACCACCCTATTTCTGTATATAAACGAAAAAACGAAAAAGTAGTCCGATTTTTTTTGAAATGTACGCGGCACGTGTATGGAGGCCATGGAGTGATTAACCTGTACTTCAGTTTTTGTGCCAGATTTCCTCTGACCCTACTTTTTAAACGATTTCAAAATTTTGAATAAAATGTTCTACAGAAAAAAAAAATTGAAAAAAATTTATATAGAAATAAAAAAATATTGACGACATTTTCTACAGAAATAAAATTTTAAAAAAATTTTCTTTAGAAAAAATTTTTATAGAAATACAATTTTGACAAATTTTTGTACAAAAATAAAATTTTCACAAAATTTTCTATAGAAATAACATTTTGACGAAATGTTCTACAGAAATAAAATTTTAACAAAATTTTCTATAGAAATAAAATTTTAACAACATTTTCTATAGAAATAAAATTATGTCAAAATTTTTTAAAGAAATAAAATTTGCAAAAATTTTCTATATAAATAAAATTTTGAAAATTGTTTTTTAAATAAAATGTTGAAAAGATTGCTTTCCAAATAAATTTTTGAAAAAATTTCTTTTGAAATAAAATAAGTACTATAGAAATAAAACTTTAACAAAATTTTTTGTATTAAAAAATTTTCATAAAAATTTCTATAGAAATAAAGTTTTGACGAAATTTTTTATAGAAATACAATTTTGAAAAATTTTTGAACAAAAATAAAATTTTCACAAAACTTTCTATAGAAATAAAATGTTGACAAAATTTTCTATGGAATTTCTACAGAAATTTGACAAATTTTTCTATAGAATTAAGAGTATAAAATTTTGAGAAAATTTTTCTATGGAGTGCAAAATTTTGACAAACATTTCTATAGAAATAAAATTTTGAATATTTTTTTAAAATTTTAACAAAAATTTCTATAGAAATTGAACATCACAAAATTTTCTATAGAAATAACATTTTGACGAAAATTTTCTATAGAAATAAAATTTTAACAAAATTTTCTATAGAAATAATATTGTCAAAATTTTTTATAGAAATAAAATTTGCAAAATTTTTCCATAAAAATACAATTTTGCAAAAATTTTCTATAGAAATAGAATTTTGAAAATTGTTTTTTAAATAAAATTTTGAAAAGATTTCTTTTGAAATAAAATGTCGAAAATAAGTACTATTAAATTAAAACTTTAACAAAAATTTCTGTAGTAAAAAATTTTCATAAAATTTTTTATAGAAATAAAATTTTGACAAAAATTTCAACAAAAATAAATGTTAACAAATTTTTCTGTAGAAATTCTACAGAAATTTGACAAAATTTTCTATAGAATTAGGAGTATAAAATCTTGAGAAAATTTTCTATGGAGTGTAAAATTTTGACAAATATTTCTATAGAAATAAAATTTTGAATAATTTTTTTAAAATGTTGACAAAAATTTTTATAAAAATTGAACTTCATAAAATTTTCTATAGAAATAACATTTTGACGAAATTTTCTACAGAATTAAAATTTTAATAAAATTTTGACAAGAATTCTTATAGAAATAAAATTTTGATAAGGATTTTTATAGAAATAAAATGTTGACAAAATTTTATATAGAAATAAAATTTGCAAAATTTTTCTATAAAAATACAACGTCGCAAAATTTTTTTATAGAAATAAAATTTTGAAAATTGTTTTTAAAATACAATTTTGAAATGATTTCTTTTGAAATAAAATTTTAAAAATAAGTACTATAAAAATAAAACTTTAACAAAATTTTCTGTAGTAAAAATTTTCATAAAAATTTCTATAGGAATAAAATTTTGACAATTTTTTTTATAGAAATAAAATTTTGACAAAATTTTCAATAAAAATAAAATTTTTATAAAATTTTCTACAGAAATAAAATGTTGACAAAATTTTCTGTAGAATTTCTACAGAAATTTGAAAAAATTGTCTGTAGAATTAAGAATAAAAATTTTTATCAATATTTCTATGGAGTGTAAAATTTTGACAAACTTTTCTATAGAAATAACATTTTGAATAATTTTTTTAAAATGTTGACAAAAATTTTTATAAAAATTGAACTTCATAAAATTTTCTATAGAAATAACATTTTGACGAAATTTTCTACAGAAGTAAAATTTTAACAAAATTTTCTATAGAAATAAAGTTTTTACAGAAATAAAATTATGTAAAAATTTTTCATAGTAAAAAATTTGCAAAATTTGTCTATAAAAATACAATTTTGCAAAAATTTTCTATTGAAATAAAATTTTGGAAAGATTTCTTTTTAAATAAAATTTTGAAAAGATTTCTTTTAAAATAAATTTTTGAAAATAAGTACTATAGAATTAAAACTTTAACAAAATAACTATAGAATTAAAACTTTAACAAAATAAAATTATGTAAAAATTTTTCATAGTAAAAAAATTTGCAAAATTTGTCTATAAAAATACAATTTTGCAAAAATTTTCTATTGAAATAAAATTTTGGAAAGATTTCTTTTTAAATAAAATTTTGAAAAGATTTCTTTTGAAATAAATTTTTGAAAATAAGTACTATAGAATTAAAACTTTAACAAAATTTTCTTTAGTAAAAAATTTTCATAAAAATTTCTATAGAAATAAAAATTTGACAAAATTTTCAACAAAAATAAAATTTTCACAAAATTTTCTATAGAAATAAAATGATGACAAAATTTTCTGTAGAAATTCTACAGAAATTTGACAAAATTTTCTATAGAATTAAGAGTATAGAATTATGAGAAAATTTTCTATGGGGTGTAAAATTTTGACAAACATTTCTATAGAAATAAAGTTTTTAATAATTTCTTAAAATATTGACAAACATTTCTATAGAGATTGAACTGCACAACATTTTCTATATAAAAAACATTTTGACGAAATTTTCTACAGAAATAAAATTTTAATAAAATTTTGACAAGAATTTTTATAGAAATAATATTTTGACAAGAATTTTTATAGAAATAAAATTTTGACAAAATTTTTTATAGAAATAAAATTTGCAAAATGTTTCTATAAAAATACAATTGTGCAAAAATTTTCTATAGAAATAAGATTTTGACAAAATTGTCTACAGATAAAAAAAATTAACAAAATAAAATTTTGACAAATTTTTTTGTAGAAATAAAATTTCTATAGAGTATGAAAGTTTAACAAAAATTTTTATAAAAATAACATTTTGTATAAATTTTTGACAAAATTTTATATAAAAATAAAATTCTGAGGATATTTTCTGTAGGAATAAAATTTTCTATATTAATAAAATCTTTACAAAATTTTCTATAGCAATAAAATTTTGAAAAATTTTTCTATGTTAATAAAAATGTGACCAAATTTTCTGTAGAAATAAATTTTTGAGAAAATCTATATATATAAAATTCAAATTATGTTTGTTTATTTGTTTGTTTGTTTATTTGTATGTTCCGGGTTGGCGCGAAAACGGCTGAACCGATTTACTTGAAACTTTCAGAGATCGTGGGGGGCACTCATGTGCTGAAAATAGGGTACCTCATTTTTTGACATATGGTCGCGGAGAGGAACCTCCCCTTTGTCCGACTTTTTGAAAATTAGACCAAAGTTGACCGATTTGCTTGAAATTTTCATTGAAGATTGGGGTTGGCATCTAGACAAAGATCCGCTACTTTTTATTTCGATATTTAGTGGCGGAGGGGGGCCTCCCCTTTGTTCGACTTTTTTAAAGTACAGTGAAAAAACTAAAATTTTCTAAATTATCTGAGATTTACAGAAAACATGTGGTGAGGTTATGGAATTAATATGGGCTACCTGATGATTTCATATGTGGATGGGGAGGGGGACCTCCCCCTTGCCCGACTTTTTGAAACTTGGAACAAAATTATGCGATTTGCTTGAAATTTTCATTGAATGTTGGGGTTGGCATCTAGACAAAAATCCGCTACATTATTTTTCGGTATTTGGTCGGGGAGGGGGACCTCCCCTTTGCCGATTTTTTTTTTTGAAAGTACAAACAAGACTAAACTCCCCCGACTGAAATTTACGGAAAAACGGGTTATGAAATTTATATCACTTTCCTGATTTTTGAATAAAAATAAAAGGGCATAGGGAGACATCCGCTTCTCTTAAGTACATACAGAGAAACAATTAAACTTTACCGAGTTACTTGAGGACTGGTGAGAGGTTACGATATTAATAGTTGATACCTGATTGTGTGATATTTGGACGGAAGAGAGGCCGCCCCTTTAGGCTTATAATTTGTTTGACATTTTCGTTTACAAAAGATACGCTACATCACTTTTCGATATTTGGTCGGGGAGGAGGTCCTCCTCTAAAACTGCAAAAAAAATTAAGTTTTCTTGAAATTTACAAAAGCAGTGGGGGAAGGTTATGAACGAAGAGGCAACCTTCCTTGCCACACACTTGAAGGAAAGTTTCAAGAATTTTCAGGGAAGGTTAGGTGCTATTCACTACGGTGTTTGTCGATATTGTATCGGGGAAAGTGACGTCCCTTTAAAACAATAGAGCAAAATTTAAACATCGCCGATCTACTTGAAATTTACAGGGAACGTGGGAACATCGCCGATCTACTTGAAATTTACAGGGAACGTGGGAATTCTATCGAAGTAAATTCTATCGATTTACTTCGATAGAATTTATAGGGACCATTGAGTAGTTGCGAAATTAATATAGGGTAGGTGATAGTCCGATATCAGGTCGGAGTGGTGCGAAGGTGGGGAAAAGGTGCCCTTTTGTTCGTTTTTTTTTTTTTTTCTTAAATTGAAAGTAGAGGGTTGTCCATAAATTGGAACTCGGTACATAATTTTATGATTTTTGCACAGGCTTCTGCCAGACTTCTTTTTAGTAAAGAACTTTAATTTACATGAAATTGGTAGCCAACGTAGAGGGTACATCATTTTCCAACATTTTAGCAAATGTTAATGTGGTAAAATTTTTTACTACGTTTGCTTTTTCCGATTTATTGGATAATATAGTGCTTAATTTTCAGATTTTTTGAGGAAAAGGATACCTTTCCTTGACAAACCACACTTAAAATTCACAAGAAATATAGAAGATTGTCCAACTACTTGAATACAGAACATTATTAAAAAAATTTGGAGGAAAGGGTACACCCTCTACCGCCGTATTTGTACCTATAAACGAAAAATCAAGTAGTCCGATTTGTTTAAAAGAATTCAAATCTTTTCGAATTTGTTTTCAGCACGAAGGATATAGTTGACTAAGTTAACGCAAAATGTTCCTCCAAATACGCTTCGGAAGGCGCAGCGAAGCGGGCCGGGTTACGCTAGTTTTCTATATAAATAATTTTTTTTTTGGCAAATATTTCTATAGAACTAAAAAATTATAATTTTTATAAAATTTTAACCAAATTTTCTATAGAAATAAAATTTTCACAAAATGTGCTGTGGAAATAAAATTTTGACAACAATTTTCTATAAAATTAAATTTTGACAAAAATTTTCTATAAAATAAAATTTTCCAAAAATTTTCTCTAGAAATAAAATTTTCCAAAAATGTTCTCTAGAAATAAAATTTTGCAAACATTTTTATAAAACTAAAATTTTGACTAAATCTGTTATAGAAATTTTAACAAAATTTTCTATAGAAATAGAATTTTAGCAAAATTTTCTATAGAAATAAAATTGCAGCAAAAATTTTGACAAAATTTTCTATAGAGTATAACATTCTGACAAAGTTTTCGATAGAGTATAAAATTTTGACAACATTTTCTATAGAAATACAATTTTGCAAAATTGTTCTATAGAAATAAAATTTTGACAAAATCTGCTATAGAAGTTTTAACAAATAGAAATATAATTTTAGGAAAATTTTTATTTTATAAAAAAAAATTGACAAAATTTCAATAGAAAGTTGTGAAACTTTTGAAAGACCCTGATAACTTGACGAGTTGACCAAATACAATTTTGAAGATACGAGTACGAGATTCAGTTTCCTACCGCTACAGACTGTGTGGTCCTTTCTTGCTCCACATATTATTCTAAGGCCGCTATCGGCAACGACGACGAGGATGAGCACAACGGGGACGAGCAAGATGAGTGACCAACGTTGTATACTCAAAATTCAAAACTTAATTCAATTGAGCTTAAATAAACGACCAACCACATGACCAGCTGATGTTGGCAAGCCTTTTCCTGTTTCCGCCATCGTGTGGTCATTGTCGTCCTTATGTCCGGTGTCTGCAGTTTGGTCTTTTAAAGAATAAATTTTATCTCTACAACAAATGCAGCAAAGACAAAGCTCCCACAAGGGTGCTTGCATGGGGATGGGGCTTATGTAGCATAGGTTGCTCCAATGAGTGGAGAAATTGAAAATGATATTCTATGTTTTCAGATACGAAAATGGCAAGGGAACATTTTAAAGAAGGAAATTTAAATGAAAAATTAAAAAACAAATGAACTCTTCAGAGTCCGAAAATAGAGAGCCTAAAGACTAAATTAGGGATTGATAACAAAAGATGAACGAGATGGAATACTCGTACATTATGGCTTGGAAAATATAAATTTTGACACTAAGCCTTACTGAGTCTAAGCTACTTTATATTGGGCTTTTCCCATATAAGACCTTAAATACTACGCTACTGGAATTTTCATAGCCCAGAGTGCAAGAGTCTTATAACTTTTAGTTTGCACTTTTTTGAACATTCTCGCCTTCCCTTCGAGGCTTATTAGTTGAATACATTCCAAAGTAGAATTAAAACACAAAACAAGACCTAAGGTGTATGCATAAATGACCTTTTTTGTGATCATAAGAACATAGTTCGTTTGCTCAAAATCCACCTTTTTAGTTTTATTTTATTTAGGTGGGGCAAGGCCCATTGCCTGTATGCCATGGCAAATTCATGTAAGCCATTCACAGCCGGTGTCTCTTGGGTATGCCAATCGAATTAAAATTATAATTGTTATTATCCTTGGTGGTAGGTCGTTGGAATAGTCCTTCATCCGGTTACTTGAGTATGGATATTTGAAATTGGGGGTGTGAAAATGGCAATTGTTCAAACAGCAGGCAAGAAACAGAAACAGGGTTATCACGAATGAAACCACATGAATTTTCGTCCCCCCACCTCCCCTTCCTTCGGCATTCGACATTGTGGGGGGGGTGTGAACACAATGCTCTGTGTCAACAGACATAAGTGTGAGATTATTAAAATGCTCGAAGCTATAAATTCTTACATTGAAGGGAGAAAATATAGGATGCAGATAAGCAGGTAATATTTTCAAGGTTTCCATTGTAAATAAATCAATAGGGAATTGGAAGGGTTTGTGTACTCTATAAATCTAACCCAAGATAGGTTGTAAATAAAACATGGAAGTCTTACGGAGTACTTAGAGACGAATTGAAATACATCGATTGGATTTGTCCATGTGTCGCGTGATGGGTGAAGATCATCCTCTATTGCAGGTTCCAACGAGCGAAAGATTGATGTTTAGGTATCCGGAGATAACAGGTTGGCTGATAACTCCCCAGTCTGACACATAGATGGCGTCGCTAGTATTAAATGCATATTATTTTTATATAGTACCAACCTTCAAATGATTCGTGTCAAACTTTGACGTCTGTAAGTCAATTAGTTTGTGAGATAGAGCGTCTTTTGTGAAAAAAAAAATGGAAAAAATGGAATTTCGTATTTTGATAAAATACTGTTTTCTGAAGGGAAAAATACGGTGGAAGGAAAAAAAACTTGGCTTGATAATGAGTTTCCGGACTCTGCCCCAGTGAAATCAACAATAATTGATTGGTATGAAAAATTCAAGCGTGGTGAAATCAGCACGGAGGACTGTGAACGCAGTGGACGCCCGAAAGAGGTGGTTACCGAAGAAAACATAAAAAAAATCCACAAAATGATTTTGAATGACCGTAAAATGAAGTTGATCGAGATAGTAGAGGCCTTAAAGATATCAAAGGAACGTGTTGGTCATATCATTCATCAATATTTGGATATGCGGAAGCTCTGTGCAAAATGGATGCCGCGCGAGCTCACATTTGACCAAAAACAACAACGTGTTGATGATTCTGAGCGGTGTTTGCAGCTGTTAACTCGTAATACACCCGAGTTTTTCCGTCAATATGTGACAATGGATGAAACATGGCTCCATCACTACACTCCTGAGTCCAATCGACAGTCGGCTGAGTGGACAGCGACCGGTGAACCGTCTCCGAAGCGTGGAAAGACTCAAAAGTCCGCTGGCCTCTGTTTTTTGGGATGCGCATGGAATAATTTTTATCGATTATCTTGAGAAGGGAAAAACCATCAAGAGTGACTATTATATGGCGTTATTGGAGCGTTTGAAGGTCGAAATAGCAGCAAAACGGCCCCATATGAAGAAGAAAAAAGTGTTGTTCCACCAAGACAACGCACCGTACCATAAGTCATTGAGAACGATGCCAAAAATTCATGAATTGGGCTTCGAATTGCTTCCCTACCCACCGTATTCTTAAGATCTGGCCCCCAGCGACTTTTTCGTGTTCTCAGACCTCAAAAGGATGCTCGCAGGGAAAAAATTTGGCTGCAATGAAGATGTGATCGCCGAAACTGAGGCCTATTTTGAGGCAAAACCGAAGGAGTACTACCAAAATAGTATCAAAACATTGGAAAGTCGTTAGAATCGTTGTATCGCTCTTGAAGGGAACTATGTTGAATAATAAAAAAGGATTTTGACAAAAAAATGTTTTCCTTTGTTAGACCGGGGACTTAACAGCCAACCTGTTACCAGACCAGAGACAAAATATCACCGTTAAATACTCTCTAGGCAACATTCTCTTGTCTCTCGTCGTTTTTTTTTTTTTTTTTTTTTTTTTTTTTGTATTTATTAGTATTTTTGAGAAAAATAATTACAAAACATAGCTCTACTTCGTCTCTGCGCCATTAGGCATTATAGAGACTGACTTGGTAATATATACATATGTTTATGTGTTCATTAACTAATAAATATTATCAAAGAATACAAATCATTTAACAAAAATTCATTATATAAAACTGATATATTTTATAATACAAACATTATATCAGGAGCTCATCAATGCGTTCTAGTAAGTATTTTTTCAGACTAGTTTTAAAAACAGAAAGATTTTCAATCTCTTTTAAATTAAGCGGTAGATCATTAAAATATTTACAACCAAGATGATCAATACGCTGCCTGGTTGTTTCAGATTGACAAAATGCAACTTTTAAAAGGTTATTATTACGTGTATTAACCACCTCTTGATTTCTCCTAAAACGTATGGTGTGATGTCCAATATTATTTAAACATTTAAATATATATACAATCATTTGGCATTTATGAATTCCATAAATGGGTAAAACGGTTGGATGTTCTATCCTATATAAATTCAAAGTGGAATGGGTTACACTCAAATTCGCCACAACTTTAAGAGCTTTGTTCTGAAGCCTTTGAAGAGATCTTAGTTCAGTAGTTTTCTTATAACCATATACTATTGACAAGTAACAATAATGACTTTGTATCAAGGACTGGTAAATTAACAGTTTAGTTTTCCTATCGAATTTGTATTGGAATTTATACAGTAAACCAATAGCTGGTGATATCTTAGATTTCAGGTACTGTATGTGTCTATCCCACGAGAGGTTTCCCTGTAAGTACAAACCTAAGTATCTAACTATGGGAACTTCCGTTATCTCCCTTCCGTTAATACTAATATTAAAAACATTATTGAATTTAAAACGAGGCCTAAATCTCATTAATTGAGTCTTATCAGTATTCATAAAGAGCTTGTTGAGACGAACAAACTCAAAAATCAACGAAGCATCTCTCTCTATATAAAGTTTAACCATGCTCTCATTGTTATACGGATACATAAGACAGATGTCATCTGCATAAATAAACATTTTCCCATCCAAAGTAAGATTCCCCAGGTCGTTAATATAAAGAGAAAACAGAAGAGGCCCCAAAACACTGCCTTGGGGTACTCCGTACTTGACCTCCATCATAGAACTTCTCTGTCCCTTAACTTCAACAAATTGTCGCCGATTACCTAAATAACTACCTAAGAGCATCATCTCTTTTCCACAAATTCCATAAAACCCCATTTTCCTTATTAATAAATTGTGATCGACAAGATCGAAGGCCTTCGACAAATCATAAAACACCCCAACTACAGCCCTATAACCCTCATCCAATCCTTTACAGATACATCTATGAACATTAACAATTGCTTCCTCAGTGCCACAACCCTTACGAAAGCCATATTGATAATCATTCAATAAACGATTTTCCGACAAATACATATACAGTTGTTTATGTAATAAACGCTCAAAAACAATTCCAATTATAGGTAATATTGATATAGGACGAAAATCCTTCAATTCTCCTGCATTACTTTTCTTAGGTATTGGAATGACCTTATGTATCTTAAGTATTTGTGGATAAATTGATGTCCTTACCACATCATTAAAAATCCGTACTAAGTATGGTGTTAATATGCCAACACAAGTTAAAAGAACTTTAGGATATATACCATCATGCCCACTACTCTTGGTAGGAGATAAGCCACAAATAACACTATGCATTTCCTCAATAGACGTGTAACTAAAATAAAATCTATAATTACATGTACTCAATGTTCCCAAATCATTGAGATCATCGCCCGGGAATTCTCCAATACTTGATTTGACTTTCTGAACCGACTCCACAAAATAAGTATTCAACACTTCACTTTTAGCTTGATCACATTCAACTGGATTCCCAACACTGTCCCTAATGCATATATCATCTACTCGACCTCTCCCTAGTGTATTGTTCAAAAAACTCCATGTCTTCTTGGAATCATTCCCCAAATCAGAAAGAGTGTCAGCATAATAATTATTCATTGAGTCCCTATAAGCCTTTTTGATTACCTTGCTAATCCTTTTCAAACGTATCTCAATGTCAGGTCGTGAATTCTTCTTCCGAAGCCTTAGTAGACGATCCTTATATAACAGCAGCTTCTTTAAGTTACCATTCACCCATGGTGCTATCTTATTTCTCAAGCTTAATTTGGTACTCTTAGTCACTGTTGAACTACTTATAGCTTCTCCCAGGCACTCTATTAAATTAGCAGTATCTATTGATGGATTGCCAGTGTAACACAAATCCTGCACCTTGTGTTGTAGAGAATCTTTCACTCTCTCATAATCACAAACTAAATAACTTTCATTATCAAATTCACCATTTCTAACTTTCAAAGCGATTCTACAAAAAATGATATTGTGATCAGACAAATCAAACTCAATGGAATCTATAAAAAATTGTTTCTCAATGTTACTATACACATGATCAATTGATGATTCACTTTGAGGTCTTGTAACCAGCTCATGGCAATTCCTGAAGTCAAAGTTCATTAAAATATTTAAAAGGTCTGCAAATACTCTATGCTCTAGTAAATCAATGTTAGCATCCCCAACGAATACACAAGGATTTCTTCCATATCTCTCCAATGTACTTTCCATAAAATTGAAAAAGTTGTTTATTCCACACTTTGGGGACTTATAAAAGGATGTAAATATCATTGGTTTACCATTAACTTTGACATCATTCAATCTCAATACTACCGAATCTATGAAACCTTCACTTGTAATTTCCATTACAGAGAAAGGTAGCAAATTACGAATATATATGGAAGTCCCACCATACGAGTCAAATCTACAAGAATGTACTGCCTTATACCCAGGTATGTCATATACTTGAACTAAATCTTTCTGAAACCATGTTTCTTGTATAGCAATTACAGAAGGTAGCTGTGGTAGCTGCGAAATCAAAGATTTAAATTTGTTAAATTTCGAAACCGACGACAAGCTCCTGATATTTATAGACATTATATTAAAATAACTACAATGCGAATAACTAGTTTTAAAAGATTCAAAATTATTTATATATTGATTGTAATTCATAAATAAAAATAATAAAGGAAAATTAAAACACTATGGAATGAAGTATTAATTAAATAATTACGTTGGTGATACATAAGTGTTATCATCGGAATCATCAGCTTCAACTTGTATTAATTGTTTTGATTTCCTTTTATTATTTTGAACTGTAGCTTGTAGCAATAACTCATCAACTTCTTCCATGTTTTGAAGTTGTCTCGGTCTTGATAATTCAGACATCTTAACGAAAATTCTGCCATTTTTTGCATAAACGGAACGGTATCCAATATTTTTCAAAGACTTTGCATAGTTTAATAATGCCATTGTTTCTCTGCTAAGATATTCATGAATAAACACACTCTTGGTTTCATCCTTCTCATTAAGTTTACTCTTGACAAGCATAAGTTTATCTTTAGTTTTTTGTGAATTGAGTTTCACCACAATAGACTTCTTGTCGTTTTTTGTTTTCAAAAAGTAGGCATCACTAATGCTCTCTTGACTTACACTAACACCAACGTCGCTCGCTAACTTTATTACAGCCGCCTCAGCTGAGACACCATCAGCTGTTTGTATGCCAGTTACAACACAGTCATACTTCACTCGCTGGTCGTTCAAAAACTTAACAGATGCCTGCAGCTCACTCACTTTATCTTTCAAGGCTTTATTCTCTCTCTGCATTACCTCTAATTTCTTTTTATTTTCTGCTACTCCTTTCAAGACTTCATCAAATTTGCTGGACATGAAATTCACAGCATCAGATAAGCTGTCCAGTTGATCAAGTTTTTTAAGTCTCATATTGATGACATCAAGTTGAGTTTCAAAAGAAGAGTTTGATTTTGCTATGTTGCTCGATGTGCTCGCATTATTCTCACATACATGACAAACATATTCCTCATCTTCATGTTTACAATAGTAGTCAAACCGACTCTTGCTCAAATTTGTGCAACGAGCATGATATTGTTCTGAACATTTGTCACACTCTATGCTATTCTCATTCTCCTTCACTTCTTTTTTGCAGTGTGCACAGAAAATTTTGTTTTTAAGGCTACGTCGTGTTGTCATTGTTGAACTTCAAGTTCCAAAATAGTTTGTGTAACGTAACCAATTAAATTACAATACAAAAAACCAGGCAATTCACTCAAAAAGTTTTAATTATATTTTATATTCGGAGAGCTAAACAAAACACGACTTTATACGACCAATGTTGCCAATTTGTTGGTTTAGTGGTCTTGCATTGAAAATAAGACAGTTCCAATTGGTCAGCACTGCCTCCTGAACCTTTTCCGTATGAGCCAATCCCCGATCCACCGATCAGATAAGCAATTGAACTTAGTTCCTAACTAAAGTCGAACGTGATGGGGATGGTTTCATCGGAGAGATCACAGAGTGGTCTGTCAAAGGAGGCCCTATAGATTTGAATGTCGTCAGGATTGTCTCCCAGCCTTTACCTCACATGTGGCCAGTCAGTCAGGCTTTGCACATCCAACGTTAATGGCGGCCAGTGCTGCATGCTTGGTAAAAAGAAACAGGGACTTAAAAATTCTTGGAATCTTGATAGTGGCGGCCTTTATCACTGTGTGGACACGGCGATCTCTTTGTCGAGACTTTGGATCCTGGAATCAACCTGTCTGACAACTTGATGATTTTTTGAGGAAATTCAGACGGATGCCGGAACACATTTTTTGCACACCCTAGAAAAGACAACGCTCCAGAATATTTCTCGCACTGGCGCTGAATTTGCCCCTCAAAAGTTATGACAGTCTTGACCTTACTTTTCAGGTTGAAGAAATTGCAGATGGTTCTATTCAGCCGCCTGGATTCGTGATCTTACTCGTCCAGATGCTTGCACAACCCTCGCTTGTTGTTGGCGACGGGCACGGCGATCTCTTTGTGAAGACTTTGGATCCTGGAATCAACCTGTCAGACAACTTGATGATTTTTTGAGGAAATTCAGACGGATGCCGGAACACATTTTTTGCACACCCTAGAAAAGACAACGCTCAAAACTGGGATTGAAGCAAGAAAGAGGAGTCTGAGTTAACTAGTCGGCACAATCCACCTAAGGAGAAAAAGGTAAAGGGGGAAAAGGGAATATGACTTTGGATGGAGTGGATTTCATTCCTTGGTCTGTCAGTGCCGGTATGTGCAACCAATTGAGATGAGGGGAAATCCAACAACCTTTCGTTTTTTCGATCTCAGTCAGAGTGTGTATAGCTTTACAGCCTTGGTTGAAGCAATAAATGCAATATGGCTTTAAGGAACATAGAAAAACACCATGAACTAAAATTTACTTAAAATCTTCTATGACTAAAATGATGGCAACAAAGCCACTAAACTCCCAAGTATTTTTCACATTCTCTTACTGGGTACTTGATTTCTATTCCTACTGTGATAACCTTCTAGTTGGAATTTAATTAAATAACGATTATTATAGCTAAGTATGTGGATGGCGTTGGCATTGGTGTTCGATGGTATTTCCAATGGCTCAACGAAGGATCATAAAATCTATTGATTGTTTTGCAAACTCATTAAATGCTACTTTTAACGATTGTTATTCCATTTTAGCAGTATCAGCAACATCAATTCCATAAAATGTAATACCGAGGAATGGACTAAAATGAATATGAGCTCGTTTTCAGTTGGTATCGTCTAATGCGCCAACCTAAATCTAGCATGGACGAAAACGTAAAACAAAAACACAAACGAGAGTAAGGATAAAAGTAATGCTGGAGAATTGGAAATTAAATTAAATGCATTTGTTAATGAGATTTTGTTTTTACGTTGGCCCCTTTTGTTCCAAATCGATTGAGTGTAAGAGTTATGAAGTTCATTAGTGAGTACAAAGCAGAAGAGGATGGAGGATGGATGCAAATGGAATTTGAAATTGAAAATCCACATTTAATGGAGTGTGGGAAAGTTTTAATTAAATGTATGCAAATATGAAATGTTAATTGCCAAGTGCAGGTAGATTCTGATATCAATTTTCCATGGGGAGTGAAGATAAGTTAGCTTTGTCCCCACAGCTTTGGTGGTAGTCAAACCAATCGGAAGAATATCAGGTTAGGGATATTTAAGGAATATTGTTGAAATGAAGACTAGGGAATAAATTCATTGGAACGTATAGAAAACCATTGAGCTGATATTTAAAGTAGGGGCAGGAAGCCATTCTGGTTCAATGCTTAGCATAACCGACTTGCATACACAGGATCGTGGATTCAATCCCTGCTTCCACCGAACATCTAAAAGTTTTTCATCTGCGGGTAATCCCCCGTCAGTGATGTTGGTGATATTTCTGAGAGATTCAAAGCTTCACTGCAATGTGAAATGTCGTTCGAACCCTACTATAAAAAATGAGGTCTCTAGTCATTTGCCAAACATGGAATATTAAAATTCAGTCAATTAGTGACCCCGAAAAAGTATTGAATTCTCAAAAAAAGGAAATGTTTCGTTCTCCTCCAATTTGAAATCCTAGAGTAGAGAGAGCGAGAACCAAGATAAACAAGAAGAACTGGTGGTGGGAACGCCTCCTCCAATGGCTCAAGAAAATCTATCTATGAATTCTATTTTCGGTGACCCTATACGAAATGGGAGGGAGCCACCGTGGTAAAATGGTTACCATTCCCGCCTTGCATACGCAAAGTCGTGGGTTCGATTCCTGCTTCGACCGAACACCAAAAAGTTTTTCAGCGGTGGACTATCCCACCTCAGTAATGCTGGTGACATTTGTGAGGGTTTCAAAGCTTCTCTAAGTGGTTTCACTGCAATGTGGAACGCCGTTCGGACTCGGCTATAAAAAGGAGGTTCCTTGTCATTGAGCTTAACATGGAATCGGGCAGAACTCAGTGATAAGAGAGAAGTTCACCAATGTGGTATCACAATGGACTGAATAGTCTAAGTGAGCCTGATACATCGGGCTGCCACCTAACCTAACCTAACATAACCTTTACCAAATAGGAGCGGTTGAACTTTCCCGTGTTTCTGTGAAAATTCCATCATTCTCGACGATTTGGTTCAAGCAAGTTGCCAGTCAATTCATTGCATCTGGAATAACATCGGATTGACACTAAATTCCCTAGAATTATTGGAGCCATTGAGATAAGCGACTTGGGAGCCACCGTGGTACAATGGTTAGCATGCCCGCCTTACATACACGGGGTCGTGGGTTCAAACCCAGTTTCGAGCAAACGCCAACAAGTTTTTCAGCAGTGGATTATCCAACCTTAGTAATGATGGTGACATTTCTGAGGGGTTTAAAGCTTCGCTACGTAGTTTCACTGGAACGCCGTTCGGGCTCGGCTATCAGAAATATGAATTCTATTTTAGGTGACCCTATATGAAATGGGAGCGGTTGAAATTTCCCGTGTTTCTGTGAAAATTTCATCATTCTCGACGATTTGGTTCAAGCAAGTCGCGAGTCAATTCATTACATCTGGAATAACATCGGATTGAAAATAAATTCCCTAGAATTGTTGGAGCCATTGAGGTAAGCGACTTGGGAGCCACCGTGGTACAATGGTTAGCATGCCCGCCTTACATACACGGGGTTCGTGGGTTCAAACCCAAACACAAACAAGTTTTTCAGCAGTGGATTATCCAACCTCAGTAATGATGGTGACATTTCTGAGGGTTGTAAAGCTTCTCTACATCTATTTTCGGTCACCCTTTACGAAATGGGAGCGGCTGAAATTTCCCGTGTTTCTGTGAAAATTTCATGATTCTCGACGATTTGGTTCAAGCAAGTTGCGAGTCAATTCATTACATCTGGAATAACATCGTATTGACACTAAATTCCCTAGAATTGTTGGAGCCATTGAGGTAAGCGACTTGGGAGCCACAGTGGTACAATGGTTAGCATGCCCGCCTTACATACACGGGGTTCATGGGTTCAAACCCAAACACCAATAAATTTTTCAGCAGTGGATTAACCAACCTCAGTAATGATGGTGACATTTCTGAGGGTTTTAATGCTTCTCTACGTAGTTTCACTGGAACGCCGTTCGGACTCGGCTATCAAAAGGATGAATTCTATTTTCGATGACCCTATACGAATTGGGAGCGGTTGAAATTTCCCGTGTTTCTGTGAAAATTCCACCATTCTCGACGATTTGGTTCAAGCAAGTTGCGAGTCAATTCATTACATCTGGAATAACATCGGATTGACACTAAATTCCCTAGAATTTAGGTAAGCGACTTGGGAGCCACCGTGATACAATGGTTAGCATGACCGCCTTACATACACAGGGTCGAGGGTTCAAACCCAGTTTCGACCAAACACCAACAAACATTTCAGCAGTCGATTATCCAACCTCAGTAATGATGGTGACACTTCTGAGGGTTTTAAAGCTTCTCTACGTAGTTTCACCGCAATGTGGAATGTCGTTCGGACTCGGCTATCAAAAGGATGAATTCTATTTTCGGCCACCCTTTACGAAATGGGAGCGGTTGAAATTTCCCGTGTTTCTGTTAAAATTCCACCATTCTCGACGATTTGGTTCAAGCAAGTTGCGAGTCAATTCATTACATCTGGAATAACATCGGATTGGCACTAAATTCTCTAGAATTGTTGGAGCCATTGAGATAAGCGACTTGGGAGCCACCGTGGTACAATGGTTAGCATGCCCGCCTTACGTACGCAGGGTTCGTGGGTTCAAACCCAGTTTCGACCAAACACCAACAAGTTTTTCAGCAGTGGATTATCCAACCTCAGTAATGATGGTGACATTTCTGAGGGGTTTAAAGCTTCGCTACGTAGTTTCACTGGAACGCCGTTCGGGCTCGGCTATCAAAAATATGAATTCTATTTTAGGTGACCCTATATGAAATGGGAGCGGTTGAAATTTCCCGTGTTTCTGTGAAAATTTCATCATTCTCGACGATTTGGTTCAAGCAAGTCGCGAGTCAATTCATTACATCTGGAATAAAATCGGATTGAAACTAAATTCCCTAGAAATGTTGGAGCCATTGAGGTAAGCGACTTGGGAGCCACCGTGGTACAATGGTTAGTATGCCCGCCTTACATACACGGGGTTCGTGGGTTCAAACCCAAACACAAACAAGTTTTTCAGCAGTGGATTATCCAACCTCAGTAATGATGGTGACATTTCTGAGGGTTGTAAAGCTTCTCTACATCTATTTTCGGTCACCCTATACCAAATGGGAGCGGTTGAAATTTCCCGTGTTTCTGTGAAAATTCCACCATTCTCGATGATTTGGTGCAAGCAAGTCGCGAGTCAATTCATTACATCTGGAATAACATCGGATTGACACTAAATTCCCTAGAATTGTTGGAGCCATTGAGGTAAGCGTCTTAGGAGCCACCGTGGTACAATGGTTAGCATGCCCGCCTTACATACACAGGGTTCGTGGGTTCAAACCCAATTTCGACCAAACACCAACAAGTTTTTCAGCAGTGGATTATCCAACCTCAGTAATGATGGTGACATTTCTAAGGGTTTTAAAGCTTCTCTACGTAGTTTCACTGGAACGCCGTTCGGGCTCGGCTATCAAAAAGATGAATTCTATTTTCGGTCACCCTATATGAAATGGGAGTGGTCGAAATTTCCCGTGTTTCTGTGAAAATTCCACCATTCTCGACGATTTGGTTCAAGCAAGTTGCGAGTCAATTCATTACATCTGGAATAACATCGGATTGACACTAAATTCCCTAGAATTGTTGGAGCCATTGAGATAAGCGACTTGGATAACAGGACATAGATTGTAAAACATTTTAGGTAGATATGGATTTCAGTAATATTCCATGTTTTGTATGGCTAACAAATGGCTTGGGATTACTTTAGGCCAATGATATTATGCTCTGATATTCTGGTAATGAACTTGTTAACATTATTGGTCAGACTTATAGGGTGGCTGATATATAATGCAACAAAGTAAATCGCTGTATCTTTTCTTATTACACCCTTAACCACATAGTGGTTGGGATCTGTGTTTCCAGTATTTTTCTGGCTCTTGTCCCAAAATTATATTTAAATTCCTCACAAAAATCCCCAAAACATTTTGACAAGTTCTTAAATAAATTTTTGACAACATTTTCTATAGAAATAAATTTTTCGCAAAATTTTCTATAGAAATAAAATTTTCGCAAAATTTTCTATAGAAATAAAATTGTGACATAATTTTCTATAGCAAAATTATTTTGACAAAACTTTTTATAGAAATAAAATTTCGACAAAATTTTCTATAGGAATAACATTTTGCCAAACTTTTCTATAGAAAAAATTTTGACTAATTTTCGTTAGAATTAAAAATTTTGACTAAATTGTTTATAGAAATAAAATTTTGACAAAATTGTTTATAGATATAAAATTTGCGCATAATTTTCTATAGAAATAAAATGTTGACAAAATTTTTTGTAGAAAAAAAATTGTGACAAAAGTTTCTATAGAAATAAAATGTTGACAAAATTTTCTATAGAAATAAAATTTTCTATAGCAAAATTATTTTGACAATAATAGAAATAAAATTTTGACAACATTTTCTATAGGAATAACATTTTGCCAAACTTTTCTATAGAAAAAATTTTGACAAATTTTCGTTAGAATTAAAAATTTTGACTAAATTGTCCATAGAAATAAAATTTTGACAAAATTGTCTATAGATATAAAATTTGCGCATAATTTTCTATAGAAATAAAATTTTGACAAAATTTTCTATAGAAATAAAATTTTGACCAAATTTTGTATAGAAATAAAATTTTGGCAAAATTTTCCTTAGAAATAAAATTTTGGCAAAATTTTCCTTAGAAATAAAATTTTGACAAATTTTTCTGTAAAAATAAAATTTTGAAAAATTTATTTATAGAAATAAAGTTTTTACAAAATTTTCTATAGACATAAAATTTTGATAAAATTTCCTATAGAAATAAAATTTTGGCAAAATTTTCTATAGAAATAAAATTTTGACAAAATTTTCTATAGAAATAAAATTTTGGCAAAATTTTCTATAGAAATAAAATTTTGACAAAATTTTCTATAGAAATAAAATTTTGACAAAATTTTCTATAGATATAAAATGTTGACAAAATTTTCTATAGAAATAAAATTTTGGCAAAATTTTCTATAGAGTATAAAATTTGAACAAAATTTTCTATAGAAATAAAATTTTTATAAAATTTTATATAGAAATAAAATTTTGACAAACTTTTCTATAGAAATAAAATTTTGGCAAAATTTTTTATATAGAAATGAAATTTTCGCAAAGGTTTCTACAAAAATAAAATTTTGACAATATTTTCTATAGAAATAAAATTTTTACAATATTTTCAATAGAAATAAAATTTTGACAAAATTTTCAATAGAAATAAAATTTTCGATAGAAATAGAATTTTGACAAAATTTTCTATAGAAATAAAATTTTGACAAAATTTCTATAGAAATCAAATTTTGGCAAAATTTTCTTTAGAAATAAAATTTTGACAAAATTCTCTATAGGAATAACATTTTGCCAAACTTTTCTATAGAAAAAAATTTTGACTAATTTTGGTTAGAATTAAAAATTTTGACTAAATTGTCCATAGAAATAAAAATTTGACAAAATTGTCTATAGATATAAAATTTGCGCATAATTTTCTATAGAAATAAAATTTTGACCAAATTTTGTATAGAAATAAAATTTTGACAAAATTTTCTATAGAAATAAAATTTTGACAAAATTTTCTATAGAAATAAAATTTTGACAAAATTTTCTATAGAAATAAAATTTTCGATAGAAATAGAATTTTGACAAAATTTTCTATAGAAATAAAATTTTTACAAAATTTTTGATAGAAATAAAATTTTTAAAAATTTTTCTATAGAAAAAAAATCTTTGACTAATTTTCTATAGAAATAAAATTGTGACAAAATGTTCTATAGAAATAAAATTGTGACATAATTTTCTATAGAAATAACATTGTGACAAAATGTTCTATAGAAATAAAATTTTGACAAAATTTTCTTTAGAAATAAAATTTTGACAAAATTTTCTTTAGAAATAAAATTTTCGCAAAATTTTCTAAGAAATAAAATTTTGACAAAATTTTCTATAGAAATAAAATTTTGTCAAAATTTTCTATAGAAATAAATTTTTGACAAAATGTTCTATAGAAATAAAATTTTGACAAAATTTTCTATAGAAATAAAATTTTGACAAAATTTTATATAGAAATAAAATTTTGACAAAAGTTTCTATAGAAATAAAATTTTCGCAAAATTTTCTATAGAAATAAAATTTTGGCAAATTTTTTTTATATTTTCTATAGAAATAAAATTTTCTTTAGAAATAAAATTTTCGCAAAATTTTCTAAGAAATAAAATTTTGACAAAATTTTCTATAGAAATAAAATTTTGACAAAATTTTCTATAGAAATAAATTTTTGACAAAATGTTCTATAGAAATAAAATTTTGACAAAATTTTCTATAGAAATAAAATTTTGACAAAATTTTCTATAGAAATAAAATTTTGACAAAAGTTTCTATAGAAATAAAATTTTCGCAAAATTTTCTATAGAAATAAAATGTTGGCAACATTTTCTATAGAAATAAAATTTTAGCATAATTTTCTATAGAAATAAAATTTTGGCAAAATTTTCTATAGAAATAAAATTTTGGCAAAATTTTCTATAGAAATAAAATTTTGGCAAAATTTTCTATAGAAATAAAATTTTGACAATATTCTCTACAGAAATAAAATTTTGAGAAAATTTTCTATAAAAATAAAATTTTGAGCAAATTTTCTATAAAAATAAAATTTTGACAAAATTTTCTATAGAAATAAAATTTTGACAAAATTTTCTATAGAAATACAAAATTGACAAAATATTCTATAAAATAAAATGTTGACAATATTTTCTACAGAAATAAAATTTTAACAAAATTTTCTATAGCAATAAATTTTTGACAAAATTTTGTATAGAAATAAAATTTTGGCAAAATTTTCTATAGAAATTAAATTTTGGCAAAATTTTCTATAGAAATAAAATTTTGGCAAAATTTTCTATAGAGTATAAAATTTGAAAAAAATTTTCTATAGAAATAAAATTTTGACAAAATTTTCTATAGAAATAAAATTTTAGCATAATTTTCTATAGAAATCAATTTTTGACAAAATTTTCTATAGAAATAAAATTTTGACAAAATTTTCTATAGAAATAAAATTTTGACAAAATTTTCTATAGAAATAAAATTTTGACAAAATTTTCTATAGGAATAACATTTTGCCAAACTTTTCTATGGAAAAAAATTTTGACTAATTTTCGATAGAATTAAAAATTTTGACTAAATTTTCTATAGAAATAAAATTTTGACGAAATTTGCTGTAGAGAATAAAATTTGAACAAAATTTTTTGTAAAAATAAAATTTTGAAAAAATCTTCTATAGAACTAAAATTTTAACAAAATTTTCTATAGAAATAAAATTTTGACAAAATTTTTATAAAAATAAAATTTTGACAAAAGTTTTTATAGAAATAAAATTTTTCAAGAAAATCTCCACAAAAATTCCCAAATTTTTGGAAATTCGCCACCAAATCCCCAAGTTTCCAACTGAGAAATTTGGTCTTCATTCAAGAAGAGATATTCCCAATTTGGGGAAAAATCCCCTAAGCTGGCAACATTAGGTCAGGGTATAATAACTTTGATCTAGTTGTCTGTCTATGTATATGTTGTTCGCTGGATTCCGGTTGCAATTATAAACCGATTTTGATGAAATTGGGTGCAGAGTTTTCCATTGGTTTCCATTGATGGCCGCTATTGCATTTGGAAAATATAAGATCAAATTTAGATATAGCTCCCATATATATGTATCGCCTGATTTCGACAAATATGGGGTCATATTATGCTTATTTACTAACCTATTGTTGTAAAATTTAACACTATGTTTTTTTTTTCGGTAGTACCCTTTAAGTCTACAAAATAACATTGAAATCGGTTCAGCTTTAGATATAGCTGCCATATATATGTATCGCCCGATTTTTGCCAAATTTGGCCATAAAACCCTTATTTATTAACCGATCTTACTCAAATTTAGCACAATGTAACCTTAGGTAGTACAAAATAAACCAACGAAATATTATCTACATCGGTTTAGATTTAGATAAAGCTACCATATATATGCATCGCCCGATTTGTCCAAATTTGGCAAAACAAAACCGTTGTTTGCCAAATATTTCAATGATTCACAAAAAAAATGGCTGCATTTATGTTCTCCATTAAAAATAACTGGGGATTTGTGATTTTAAAGAATTTACACTTGGTGATATTTTGCACAGATATTTTTTTCCAAAATGAATTTATGTCAGATTCAAGTTAAGCATAAGAGTTCGCAAAACAACTCGCAATTTGCTATTATTTCGCTATACCATTACGACTATCGGAATATGGGGGAATATTTTAGCATTGTCACTTACGTATCTTGGCCGTGTTATTTACCTGCAATGGAAAATTAAAAAAGTTGACTGTTAATGAAATTTAAATAATAAATATAAAAACAAAATTATCTAATGATATAAATAAAAAAATGTGTTTTGTATATACAAGGAAATTTTGAATGCATAATATACTGACATTTGGCAAACGATTATCACACACATTGCATTTTTGTTGAACCACAGTAAATATCATTGTTATTGTTAGAGACTGTTAATCAAACAGCCTGGGAGAATTTTTGCAGCTATACAAACAATCCCCCACCCCCGGACATGAGGAATGAAGTGGCCTTCTCAATTATTTGAATGTTATTTGACATTGAGACATGGTAGCATGCTACAGAGAAGCTCCCCTTCAATTTTCATTTATAACAAGTCTGCCATTTAATCGAAAGTTAAAACTCTCGTATTTACTTAAAACCATTTTAACAGTCATGATGATTCAAAACAGCTGAACAACCATTTGCTATAATAGTTTTCATTCAGCCCTTCTCCACTCCTCCGTGCCCAATGTGCTTTCCAAATGCTCTATAGATTTGAGTATGTTTTGTCTCTCAGTACCAGAAGTAGGAAATAACTCACCTGCATTCATTCAATTGCTCTTGTGATGATGCTCAACGTTTAGTAAGTGGGGGGGTGGGGAGAAGAATGTGTCAGGCTTTAACTGCTAGCTAGCACTCGAGAGTTGTATTGTGGTTTGTGTTCCGGGTTTAGAAATGTACCCCCTCTCAGTAAGAGGATAACCCTAACATATTTGAAATTCAAGATCTGTATTAAGTTGGTCATGGTGGCCCCCTTCTTTCCCCTATCCAACAAACTATTGGGTACTCAAAAACATTTATGAGCACTTTCTTCGGTTCGTTGAATGTGTGGTTTTATTGCCAGACATTTTGCTCTCTCTCTCTTTTAAAACGCACAAAAAAAAAGAAAACACAGCTTTTCCACTAGCAAATCATTTGTTTGCGTGTGTGTGTGTCTGTGTTTGTGTGATAAAGTAAATGTGAAGTTCTCAACTGGAGAAAGAGAAAATGTTTCACAGTGTGTGATTATAATTTATGGTCTGTGACCTTTGTGTTAAAAGGACAAAAATGCTACATTTAATGCCAGCCAACAATTTGCATATGGAGATTTTAGATTTTTTAAAGCTATTATCCTGGCATAGTTGTTTTTGTGGTGTTATTTAACAATTTAATGATTTTTAGTAGAAAATATCTTTTGTGTTTTTGTCTTGATAATGTTAGCTAGCTAAAGTAGAAATCTATGTCACTCTAAATTCGCGTTTAAAGGAGGGCTTATTGGTGACACAGCTGTGTATGGAGAATTCGGTGGACACCAATTTCTACGTGTATTTCAGGGAGGTCCGGAGATACGACAATGGATCTAGCATTTAACTGTGGTAGGTGTGTGAACATTAATTCTCACATATTGAGAAATTAGCAACAACTAGGTAATGGAGAAATGAGAAAACACCCAATGGTTACTAGAGGAGAATTTTCGAGTTTATTTGTTATGTTCACCGTTTGAGATCGGGTAAACGGTGAGTATAGCCTACCAAGAAACTTACATACGTACATACATAGTTATTCACAATAGTAATGTCGATAAATTTAAGAGCGTTTTTAACCTTTTTTAAGGCCAAATTTTTAATTAACAATAATTCAATTTTTTCAAATTGAAGTCAACGCCTCTGCCTTTACATGAAAGAACCTGAGGTAGTCATTGATGCATTGCCATTTTGTATAGAAAATTATTATGTACAATTTTATATAAAAGTGTTTTTCGGAATAGAATAAAAAATGACCGGGTTTAAACCGGTTATTCGAACCTAGTTTTAGTCGATAAATTTTTCGGAAACCCACATCACTACACGCAAAAAAATAATTCTTTCCTCCCAAACGAAATTTTAGACAAACAAAGTTCGTTTCTCATTTGCTTTTCGTTGAAACGAAGTGTATTTGGAAGAAAAGTATATTCTTTTTGTGATAAACGTTTATTCTTTTCCAGGATGTAATAACAATTTCATAAAGACTAACTCAAAAAAATTTTTTTCTGGCTAATTGCATTTTCCCTCACATCTTTCTCACTTCCACGAAGTTTTTTATTTCTTAGCACCTTTTTCTGTAATACAAGTAATGTAGAAGAAATTATACGATTTTATAAATTTTAAATTTTTTTACCTTTCGCCTGGACGGAGAATCGAACCGCGGACCATGCAATTTGTAAGCCAACACACTATCCACTGAGCTATGTAGCCGTTATAGTCATCAATAGACAATTACCCATATAAGTAATATTTATATAGCATAGCTTGCGGCGCCCACGAGCCGATTAAACAAAGTTTATTTAACAGAAAAATACATTTAGTTGGGCACCGTGGTGCAGTGGTTGCTACGTCCGACTTGCATGCCAAGAGTCGTGGGTTCGATCCCTGCTTCGACCAAAGTTTTTTTTTTTTTTTTTTACATATATTCCAGAGATGGTCGAAAGATTCCGAAAAAATGTTCAACATTACATTCTACTATATTAAATTTTGCTATGAACTTTAAAATGTGTCTTATTAAAGACCTAAAGTCAGAAAAGAACAGTGTTTGAGATAAACGAAATGGACTGTGTTTTTGGTTCAAAAATAACTTTTTTTATTGAAAAAATAAAAATTTTGTACCAAATGAATTTTTTTGGTGATAAAAGTGTATACTTTTCGAAGCAATTCAAAAAACTCTAACAAAAGAAAAACGTTTTCGGTACACGTTTTCCAAACGTTTTTTTTCTTTGCGTGTATGTTTGCGAATGTTTGTTGTTATTGAATTTAGATTTGGAAAGTGCCTCAGGTAAATTTATATTTTTTTAAATCGTTTATGAATATAAACCGGTTAATATATCTGGTTCTAAGGGAAGTTTGAATGTAATAAGTGCCGCATTGTAAACATTTTAGTTTTAAACAAAATATGGATATAAACCGGTAATATATCTGGTTCTAAGGAGAATTCAGTATATCTGACATAAGCGTCGCAAGTCAATTTTTTTTTCATGTTAAACCGGATATGGATATGAGCCAGTTATTATCTCCGGTTCTAAGGAGAATTCATATCTAATAAGTGCAGCAGGGGAAACATTTTATAAAAAATTGCAAGATTAAAAAAAAAACAAACACTTTTTACTTTTCTTTCTATGTTCGAGTTTAGCCGTTAAAACCAAAAATAAATCAGTAAAAAAGGTATAAAATTAGACCTCTTTGATTCAAATTTTATTATAACTTGATGGGGAAGAGTCCAAAGCAAATTTTCATAAAGTTTAAAAATGGGCTATTAAAGAAAAGTAATTGTTAAAAAATGGTGATTTTAGCGGCTAAATTCGAACTTAATATCCGATTTTAACAGAGCTATCTTCGCTATTTATTTATTTTTTTATTTTTCTTTCTAAACCAGCTATTGATATAAATCGGTTAATTTTTTTCGGTATTAAAGAAAATATCGACACAAATTTCACTTTGATGGATAGGTAAGCTAAAAACTAGGTAATATCTCCTATTTTATGGATATAAACCGCCTACCATCCTATTGGACCATTCTTATGTTGTGCACTTGTGGAGCCGATGTAGAGAGACTCTCACAAAACTTAACGAACGTTGAGCTATGATCTCTACGAATGAATTTTAAGGGTGAACGCAATGGCACTATTGAACTTGTAGTGATGAAGGAAGAGACTGAGAGATACGTAGAAGAAGCAATAATTTCAAAAGAGAAATAAAGAGAGCATTGCACTAAAGAGAGTGTTAAAAGAAAGAAGTATTCATCACCCCATACATTCACTTATTATTATGGGGGAATATGTGTTTTGTGTGAAATTCACCACGTATGAGCAAAGAGACTATGCGGCGTTACTCTAGTAAACGTTCTCTTTTATTCATAGGGAGAAGTATAATATTATTAGTGATGAAATGTATCTTTAAATAAAAAACAAGTAAGGAAAGTCTTAAGTCGGGCGGGGCCGACTATATTATGCCCTGCACCACTTTGTAGATCTAAATTTTCGATACTATGGTCATATGAGTGTAAATCGAGCGAACTATATATATAGGAGCTATATCTAAATCTGAACCGATTTCAATAAAATTTGACACACTTGACTATTTACACTACTAATTGTACTCCTAATGCAAAATTTCAAGCAAATCAGGGTAAAACTCTGGCTTCTGGGGCCATATAAGTCCATATCGGGCGAAAGATATATATGGGAGCTATATCTAAATCTGAACCGATTTCAATCAAATTTTGCACACTTGACTATAGTACTAATTGTTCTTCTTGTGCAAAATTTTCAGCAAATTAGGGTAAAACTCTGGCTTCTGGGTCCATATAAGTGCATATCGAGCGAAAGATATATATGGGAGCTATATTTAAATCTGAACCGATTTGTGCCAAATTTAAAGGCGATTGGACTTAAATTGCGATCTAGACTTTGATCACAAAAATGTGTTCACAGACAGACGGACGGACGGGCAGTTGGACATGGCTATATCGACTCAGAAGCCCACCCTGAGCATTTTTGACAAAGACACCATGTGTCTATCTCGTCTCCTTCTGGAGACGAGATAGACACATATTTATATCCTGCTCCACAGTGTGGCGCAGGGTATAAATATGGGAAACATTTTAATCTGAACCAATTTTGAGGCAACTTGGCAAAAGTGTTTTTATGATTTATCGGTCGATAGATATGTATTAGAAATAAAGGAAAATTTGAGTAATTTTTACAAGTTTTCGACTAAGCAGTGGCGATTTTACAAGGAAAATGTTGGTATTTTGACCATTTTTGTCGAAATCAGAAAAACATATATATATATATGGGAGCGATATCTAATTCTGAATCGATTTCAACCAAATTTGGCATGCATAGCTACAATGATAATTCTACTCCCTGTGCAAAATTTCAACTAAATCGGAATAAGAAATTGGCCTCTGTGGTCATATGAGTGTAAATCGGGCGAAAGCTATATATGGAAGATATATCTAAATCTGAACCGATTTCAATAAAATTAAGCATACTGGACTATACTACTAATTGTACACCTAGTGCAAAATTTCAACCAAATTGGATTAAAACTCTGGCTTCTGGGGCCATATAAGTCTATATCGGGCGAAAGATGTATATGAGAGTTATATCTCAATCTGAACCGATTTCAATAAAATTTGGCACACTTGACTACACTACTAATTGTACTCCTACCCAGCAAAAAAATATGGAAGTTCTTCCAAAGGCACAACTTTAAAAGCACTTCCAGAAGATGTACTCCCAATGATGTTCTTTATTTTAACTACACAGGAAGTTCTTTTCATTCAATTTTTAAAATAAATGTACTCCCAATGATGTTCTTTATTTTAACTACACAGGAAGTTCTTTTCATTCAATTTTTAAAACAGACGTTTTTTATATTTTTAATGGTCAATTTTAACTTTTTATGTTTCAAATTGGTTAAAAACAGTATAAGAATCTATAAAAAGGTACAAATTATTTAAATTTTGTCAAAAAAAAAATGCTAAATCCAATTTGAAAAAATTGTGAATTTTTGAAAATATTTGAGGTCAAACATTTCAGACAAGCGTCAGAATCCATTAAAAATTATAAAAAATTATTTATTTGACAAAATATCACAGAATTTTTTAATTTACATCCAAAACATTGAATTCGGATCACACCTAAAGAAGTGATGTAAATTCAGTGCACCGGCTGTTGAAATGGGGGACTTCCGTCCTATGACAAGCCCATGTTAAATTCATCGCTTCTGTGTCAATTTTGCACCACTTCCGGATCCAAAAAGAACATTTTCATTACTTTTTTGGCGACGCTTTTTTTTGTTGGGTAGTGCAAAATTTCAACCAAATTGGGATAAAACTCTGGCTTCAGGGACCATATAAGTACATATCGGCTGAAAGATATATATGGGAACTATATCTAAATTTGAACCGATTTCAATAAAATTTTGCACACTTGACTATACGACCAAGTGTTATGTTTGTGCAAAATTTCAAGCAAATCAGGGTAAAACTCTGGCTTCTGGGTCCATATAAGTGCATATCGAGCGAAAGATATATATGGGAGCTATATCTAAATCTGAACCGATTTCTTCCAAAAACAATAGGGTTCTATTCTGACGCAAGACAGGAACTTGTGCCAAATTTGAAGGCGATTGGACTTAAACTGCGATCTAGACTTTGATCACAAAAATGTGTTCACAGACAGACGGACGGACAGTCGGACATGGCTATATCGACTTAAAAGCCCACCCTGAGCATTTTGCCAAAGACACCCTGTGTCTATCTCGTCTCCTTCTGGGTGTTGCAAACATATGCACTAACTTATAATACCCTGCTCCACAGTGTGGCGCAACACTTCTCGGAATACATAAAGAGAAGGATTACAAAAATTTCTCTCTGTCCATCTCTGGACTAGACTCTCATAAATTTGTTTTCTCCTAGAATTTCTAGTTTGACTAATTTAACTAATTTTTACTTAGGTATTTGGTTATATTGGGAACATGTAAATATATGGGTTTCCTCTCTCAGATTACAACTTTGTAGGTTTCTTCAAATTGTCTATGATTTTAGATTCAAATTCGCCTTCTTAAATTTTTCACTTTAAACGAAAGTGACAATTCCTTGAACCCATTTGATTGTCACAATTAGAGGTCTGCACAATTGCATTTGTAAATGCAGAGTACACGTGTACTTGCTACATGAGTACATCTATTTGAGAGAGTCGCAAAACAATTGGTACATATTTTAATGAACATCAAAAGCCACGAGTAACTTCTTGTTGCTACTCTGATGTCTTCACTACCAACAAACACATATTCCTCTTTCTCTCTTATTGAAGTGTACTCAGATTGATCACGTCGAGTATGTTGCGAGAACAAAACTTCATAGAGTACTCCATGTACCACGTGAAGTTTCAGAAATACAAGAAAACAGTTACTCTCCATAATATATGTTTTCGGATTGATATAAAGAACGGAAAACGTTAAGGTAAGTGTGTGACATACATAAATATATGAAATATGTGACATACATACATATCTATGATTAATAATAATGGAAAGTTTTGCTTCGCACATAGCTAAGCAATACTTGTGGTACCACGTGAAGTGAAGAGAATCCATGTTGTACTTTTTCTCAAGTACTTACATTTTTATTGTTCCTTTTTTTCGGAACACATATTGTTTCGGATAAGTACTTGGTGGTATTTGACAAGCAAGCGTTCTCTTCACTTCACTACTTGCGCTCTGAGAGAAAGACAGTGTATGTACTATATTCGACAGCGAATTGCATACATGTAGTGAAAAGTTATTCGATGCAGACCTCTAGTCACAATCACTTCGTGGACCAGTGTTGAATTCTTAGCTTCTTATGGTCTCTATGTGTATTTTAAGCGATTTTTTCCATTTCATGAGAAAGTGTTGAAAAACTTTCTTTTAGAACTTTAGAACTTGGCTTTTCCTAATTCCATTAGCCCATTACCAATAAAGTAATGACCACTGGGAAACATGGACCAAATGATGGCAAAGAACACAACCAAACAGGCTGTCCTAGTAAAGGAATAAACAAAAGGACAAAATAATTCCATGGAATGAAACCAAAAGTAAAGTGGGGAAACAAATGCGACAGGGGGGTCGGGGTAGTGTGCAATTGTGTGGAGGCTAGGAAAGCTGAAGCTGAAACCCTATCAAATTAACACCATGTGGCGCCAAATGTCTCAGTTAATTTAGAGGACATCCAGAGTATACTCATGCACAGCATCTACACAAAACATTCCAAGAAAAGTCATGGCTGAATGACTCCTGTTTGACTGGTTAGATGACTGGCTGGCTGGTTGGTAGCTGACAATACCAAGTGCAATACACTTGAGACCTTTGTAGTCGGGACATCATAGTGCGTTTACTTGGCGTCATTGTCGTCGTCATCATCATCATGAACAACGTTGGTCACAGGCCAACACCAGTTAGCTCTCGTAGAAATATAAGCATCAACAATCCATGGGGACATTGTAAACGACAACTGTTCTCTCTCTCATAATTCCCATGAAAAAGCCAAAGAGTTTGCTTTTGATGATGACCTAGTCATGAACCCCATCTTTGTTGATTCCCTCTCTCCTCCTCCCCCCACACACTACTTATACACTCTTGGCGAAAATTCGATATGTCCTATTAACATTAGATTTCTGTAAAGTTGTTCTCTTTTCTCATTTTATATCGTCCGTATGCACCACTGCAACATATGGCCTTAATTAGACTAAGACTAAAGCACTTGTGCTCTTCCTTTAAGTTTTCTCCCCAAAAAGCCAAGATTAAATTTTAATTTTAGACAAAGACCTCGTAATAGTGTTAGAATGAAAAACTTTGTGATTTTCTGGGTGTGAAAACTGCTTTTGTAAAACTCTATGAAATTGGTAAAATTTCATTAAGAGCTCAAGTGAATTTTGATGATGGTGCATGAACCAGAAAACTAAACAAGGGAAAGGGGCTGGCGGTGGTGGCAGAGAAATTGTAAATTCTATTTGGGTGTGGGTTTAAAGGAAATGTGTGATTTTGAAATGAAATTGCATTCAGTTCCAATTAGGAAAAGTGTTTTGGAAAATCATAAATATTTATTTAATTATTTGTTTATAATATTTATAACCATAATAAATTATGGATATAAATAATAGAAAAAAGTTTTTTATATTTTTTCAATAAATTTAATTTTTTGAAATAAAAAAATTGTGTTTAAGCTTAAAATTAGGTGGATTCAATAATGATTAATTGCTCTAATTTATATTATGGAAATTACTTCAACCACGGAAATTGTTATATCAATCACATCTATATAAACTTTTAATTCAATAAAAGCATTTATTTCATTAATTGTAATTGATTCCGTTAATTTTTACTAGTGATCATTTTTCTGTGTGATTATAGGAATCATAATTCGTCATTCAGTTTGTGATACATACAAATATTGAACTATATGGCTCTAGATCATTAAGAATATATATGTATTTGTTATGAAACACAGTTTAGAATTAGGATCCACTCTCTTTCATTGAGAGAGAAACAGAGAGAGAGAGAAAGAGCAAAGGTTGTAGAAGACAATGAGTATGAATAACAATGAGTGTAATGCAAAGCGGCCAAATTAGTTATTTTATAGAATAAAATATATTTATAGACTTTGTAACATTGCTAGAAATTAGGTAGAAATCAACAATTAGTGATAAGCGTTGCCGAAATTTATTTTAGTTTTTATGCCACCCATCATTTAACACATCGAAATATTGGCATAAACTGAGAGAACATTACCAAGTTCCAAAGATTTTGTCTTTTCAATAATGATTTTGTCATTGATTTTGGGCCACAAAAAAAAAAACAAAAAACAGAATTGCACTAAGGATGCAATTAAGGCGCAATCTACTTTTAAATTTGATTTTAGGTTTTAGTATATGGGCAAAAAAAAAAAAAAAAAAAACAGAATTGCACTAAGGATGCAATTAAGATGTACTTTTTATACCCTGCGCCACACTGTGGAACAGGGTATTATAAGTTAGTGCATATATTTGCAACACCCATAAGGAGACGAGATAGACACATGGTGTTTTTGGCAAAAATGCTCAGGGTGGGCTCCTGAGTCGATATAGCCATGTCCGTCTGTCTGTGAACACATTTTTGTGATCAATGTGTAGGTCGCAGTTTTAGTCAAATTGACTTCAAATTTGGCACAAGTATGTGTTTTGGCTCAGAATAGAACCCTATTGATTTTCGACGAATTCGGTTCAGATTTAGATATAGCTCCCATATATATCTTTTTTTATATGGACCCAGAAGCCAGAGTTTTACCCCTATTTGGTTGAAATTTTGCACTAAGAGTACAATTAGTAGTGTAGTCAAGTGTGCCAAATTTTATTTAAATCGGTTCAGATTTAGATATAGCTCCCATATATATCGTTCGTCCGATTTACACTCATATGACCACAGTGGCCAATCTTTTACTCCGATTTAATTGAAATTTTACACAGAGAGTAGAATTGGCATTGTAGCTATGTGTGTCAAATTTGGTTGAAATCGGTTCAGATTTAGATATAGCTCCCATATATATCGTTCGTCCGATTTACACTCATATGACCACAGTGGCCAATCTTTTACTCCGATTTAATTGAAATTTTGTACAGGGAGTAGAATTAGCATTGTAGTTATGCGTGCCAAATTTGGTTGAAATCGATTCAGATTTAGATATAGCTCCCATATATACGAGATGTTCCTTGTAAAATCGTCATTGCTTGGCAGAAAAGTTGCAAAAATTACTCTAATTTTCCTAAACTTCTAATACATATATATCGAGCGATAAATCATAAATAAGCTTTTGCGAAGTTTCCTTAAAATTGCTTCAGATTTAAATGTTTCCCATATTTTTGCACCCACCACGATAGAATGGCGACGGAGGTATAATATGTTTGTCATTCCGTTTGTAACACATTGAAATATCGTTTTCCGACTATATAAAGTATATATATTCTTGATCAGAGAGAAATTCTAAGACGATATAAGCATGTCCGTCTGTCTGTTTGTTGTAATCACGCTACAGCCTTCAATAATGGCGCTATCGTCCTGAAATTTGGCACAGGTTCGTCTTTTGTTTGCAGGCAGGTCAAGTTCGGAGATGGGCTATATCGGTCCAAGTTTTGATATAGTCCCCATATAAACCGACCTCCCGATTAGGGGTCTTGGGCTTATACAAACTGTAGTTTTTATCCAATTTGCCTGAAATTTGATATCTAAAGGTATTTTAGAACCACCAAAAAGTGTACCGAAAATGGTGCCTATCGGTCCATGTCTCGGTATAACCCTCATATGGACCGATTTCACCATTTCCTTCTTGGGCGACTAGCAAGTGTATTTTCTATCCGATTTACCTGAAATTGGAAATCTAGAGGCATAAGCGTAGGAAGGCCTCTGGGGAGGGGGCTTAGACCCCCCCAGAAAAATTTTAGCCCCCCCCAGAATTTGAAAACCTATTTACGATTTTACATTTTTATTAAAATTAAACAAGTATATACTCGTAGAACGCACAAAGTTCCACTAAAGACTTTCATGCACAATCGAATTACTTGGGTTGTGGTAGAAGTCTGATATTTATGAAATAAAGCTGTGGTTGAACTTATTCTTTCATAAATTAATATCTTAATAATGCTGCAAAAAAGCGTCGCCAAAAAAGAAGTGAAAATGTTCTTTTTGGGTCTGGAAGTGGTACAAAATTGGCGGAGAAGCGATGAATGTAATATGAACTTGTCATAGAACGAATGTCCACCGTTTCAACAACCGTTGCAATGAATTTGCATCACTTCTTAAGGTGTGATCCGAATTCAGTGCTTTGAATGTGAATTAAAAATTTTGTGATATTTTCCCAAATAAATAATTTTTATTCTTTTTTATGATTTTTAATGCATTCTAACGCTTGTTTGAAACGTTTTTTCAAATATTATCGATTTTTAGCATTTTTGTGGCAACATTTGAATAATTTGTACCATTTTATTTATTCTTACTCTTTTTTTTAACTATTTAAAAAAAGAAAACAAAAAATTACGCATTAAAATATAAAAAAATGAAGTAAAAAACTTCCTGTGTAGTTAAAATAGTTGTGCCTTTAGAACAACTCCCAATTTTTTGCTGGGAAAAGTGTGGAACTACCCTACGGGAAATGGATCAACCACAGAACTGGTACAGGACTAGTCCCTGGTGTGTATGGACCGGTCCCAGTTCTGATCAAAACGTATGGAAGGGACCGTCCACTTTAACATGGGTTTGTCATTGACGGAGTAAACTTACATTTTAGGACGCGTCTTGGACTCATCCCAAAGGACACGTCCTGGGACAATTTAGCAGGAGCAACCCATAAAGAGGTCCTCAGGAACCAGTCTCGGACAAACTCTTAGAAATCTCTTTCAATTTGGGCTCCTAATCGAACCCGAAATGAAAAAAAAAAAACTTGAAATATGTCAAACAAAAGGTTATTCTGATAATTTTATTTCACTAAATGTGAAAATTGCAACTAACTGGAGCACAGGTACCAGTTCTGTGATAGGTCCGTCAGTGGCAATTTGCACCAATTTCCCGTAGGGTACTTTTAGTTGATTTATTATAAATTGATTATCGAGCTATTTTGATGCCTATTTTTTATTCAATTTTATGAAATAAAACATTAGTTGAACCTATAAGTTCAGTCTAAAAAGTTTTAGCTAGGGGGGCTATAGCCCCCCCCTAGGAAAATTGTCTAGCTACGCTAATGTCTAGAGGTATTCTACGACCATAAAGAGGTGTGCTGAAAATGGGGTGTATCGGTCCATGTTTTGATATAGCCCCCATATAGACCGATCTCACGATTTTTATTCTTGGGCTTCTATAAACTGTATTTTCTATCCGATTTGCCTGAAATTGAAAATCTCGAAGTATTTTGGGGCCATAAAAGTGTGTGTCGAAAATGGTCCGTACCGGTCCATGTTTCGGTATGGCCCCCATATAGACCGATCTCCCGATATTGCTTCTTGGGCGTCTAGAAAATGTATTTTCTATCCGATTTGCCTGAAATTGAAAATCTGGAAGTATTTTTCGACCTTAAAATAGGGTATATCGGTCCATGTTTTGGTATAGTCTCCATAAAGACCGATCTCCCGATTTTACTGCTTCTAGAAACTGTAGTTATTACCTGATTTGCCTGAAATTGGAAATCTAGAGTTACTTTGGGACCAAAAATAGGTGTGCCGAAATTGAGGTGTATCGGTCTATTTTTTGGTATAACCCCCATATAGACCGATCTCCCCATTTTACTTCTTGGGCTTCTAGAATCCGTCGTTTTAATCCAATTTACCTGAAGTTAGAAATCAAGAAGTATTGTAGGAAAATAAAGATATGCGACGAAAATGGTGATTATCGGACCATGTTTTGATATAGCCCCATATAAACCGATCTCCCGAAACCTTTATATATAGCACGGATATGATATGGTATCGAAAATTTAGATCTACAAAGTGGTGTAGGGTATAATATAGTCGGCCCCGCCTGACTTTAGACTTTCCTTACTTGTTAATTTTAAATTTGAGTTAGGTTTTAGTTTAGGATTCTAATGTGACCCAAACCAGAAACTTGTGGCAAATTTGAAGTCGATTGGACTAAAACTACGACCTAGATTTTGATTACAAAAATGTTTTCACAAACACACGGTCAGGCGGACGTGGCTAGATCCACGCTGAGCATTTTTGCTAAAGACACCATCTATCTATCTCATCTCTCTATAGAAATAAAATATTGACAAAATTTTACATGAAAAATTTTGAAAAAATTTTCTATAGATATAAAATTGTGACAAAATTTGCTATAGAAAAAAAATTGAAAAATTTTTCTAAAGGAATAAAATTTTGACAAATGTTTCTTTAGGAATAAAATTTTGACAAAAATTTCTATAGAAATAAAATTTTGGCAAAATTTTCTATAGGAATAAAATTTTGATAAAATTTTTTTTGAAGAAATAAAATTTTCACAAAACTTTCTTCTACAGAAACAAAATTTTCTATAGAAATAAAATCTGGAAAAAAATTTCTATAGAAATAAAATTTTGACAAAACTTGCTACAGAAATAAAATTTTGACAAAATTTTCTATAGAAATAAAATTTTGAAAAATTTTCTATAGAAATAAAATTTTGAAAAATTTTCTATAGAAATAAAATTTTGAAAAGTTTTCTATAGAAATGAATTTGTGACAGTATTTTCTATAGAAATAAAATTTTCACAATTTTTTTTTTTTATAGAAATAAAGTTTTGACAAAATTTTCTTTAGAAATAAAATTTTGACAAACTTTTGTATAAAAATAAAATTTTGACAAAATTTTCTATAGAAATAAAATTTTGACAGTATTTTCTATAGAAATAAAATTTTGATAAAATTTCCTATAGAAATAAAATTTGGACAAAATTTTCTATAAAAATAAAATTTAGACGAAATTTTCTATAGAAATAAAATTTTGACAAAATTTTCTAGAGAAATAAAATTTTGACAAAATTTTCTATAGAAATAAACTTTTTACGAAACTTTCTTCTACAGAAACAAAATTTTCTATAGAAATAAAATCTGGAAAAAATTTCTATAGCAATAAAATTTTGACAAAACTTGCTACAGAAATACAATTTTGACAAAATTTTCTATAGAAATAAATTTGTGACAGTATTTGCTATAGAAATAAAATTTTCACAAAATTTTCTATAGAAATAAAATTTTGACAAAATTTTTTTATAGAAATAAAGATTTGACAAAATTTTCTTTAGAAGTAAAATTTTGACAAAATTTTGTATAAAAATAAAATTTTGATAATATTTTCTATAGAAATAATATTTTGACAAAATTTTCTATAGAAATAAAATTTGACAAAATTTTCTATAGAAATAAAATTTGACAAAATTTTCTATAGAAATAAAATGTTGACAAAATTTTCTAGAGAAATAAAATTTTGACAAAGTCTTCTATAGAAATAACATTTTGACAAAATTTTCTATAGAAATAAAATTTTGTCAAAATTTTCTATATTGAAATGAAATTTTGACAAATTTTCTATAGAAATAAAATGTTGACAAATTTTCTATAGAAATACAATTTTGACAAAATTTTCTATAGAAATAAAATTTTGACAAAATGTTCTATATTGAAATGAAATGTTGACAAAATTCTCTATAGAAATAAAATTTTGACAAAATTATCTATAGAAATTAAGTTTTGGCAAAATTTTCTATGGCAATAAAATTTTGTCAAAATTTTCTATATTGAAATGAAATTTTGACAAATTTTCTATAGAAATAAAATTTTGAAAAAATTTTCTATAGAAATAAAATTTTGACAAAATTTTCTATAGAAATAAAATGTTGACGAAATTTTCTATAGAAATAAAATTTTGACAAAATTTTTTTATAGAAATAAAGATTTGACAAAATTTTCTTTAGAAGTAAAATTTTTTAAAATTTTGACAATATTTTCTATAGAAATAAAATTTTGACAAAATTTTCTATAGAAATAAAATTTGGACAAAATTTTCGAAAGAAATAAAATTTTGACAAAATTTTCTAGAGAAATAAAATTTTGACAAAGTTTTCTACAGAAATAAAATTTTGACAAAATTGTCTATTGAAATTAAATTTTTTCAAAATTTTCCATATAACATTGAAGCATTTTAAATGAATTTATCGACTAAAAGCTTTTCAAAAATTTGCTGCATATATAAAATCCAAGATTTTTGGTTACGAAATCCAATGATGCGGATTTCGTTATTTTAAAATTGAATTTGTCATCTTTTCATTAAATTTCTCATGGTACAATAAATTTAGCTGTTGTTCCTTTTTTTGGTTTTTGTTTATTGTAAAATAATTCAATCTTTTCAAATATGGAAACATTTCTTTTACAATATTGAAAGAATGAAAAAATGGATGAACGAAAAAAAAAACAAATAAACTCTGATTGTTTATCGATATAGGAAATGCAACAACCAGTAATGCATTTCCTTTCTTTCAGCCCTCCCAGAAAAATAAGAGGGTTTTCATATTGCTTTTGGCCAATGCAGAACCTTGAAGTACTAACCTCAGGGGGGATGATTGGCTAAAATGTAGAAAGCGAAAACAAAATTGCCACCGTGTTGAAAGGGAATCAATTCTTTGTTTTTTTTTGGCTCTGATTCTACTCTATATAGATTTTTTTGTATTTTCTTTTGTTGCAAACGGTAAGTGTTCTGGTTTCTGAACACACAAAGTCTGTTCAACTCATATATTTTTCCTTCTGGCGGATGACATTGGATATCATCGGAAACCCCATAACAAACATACAATGATTTCAAAAAAAAGGGGTAAAATGGACCAGAAACAAGAAGAAAATAAGATGAGAAAAACAGACACACACACCCACAAACTGAAAGAAATCTAAAACGTTGGGAACTTTTCCTCGTTTTTCTAAAACGAATGGAAATATTTTTTTGTGTGGCTTTGGGAATGCTGGAATGGATTGTGGGGCTTAACTCATTTTCTGCTTCTACAATAGCCTCTGGAATATAGGAATATCCCAGTAGACATTTTGCACTCACATACATATATAGGGAGTCTATATAAATATCTGGGACGGTGTAGCCCATCTTCGAATTTTATTTTTTACCATGCATGTCAATTTTTGGAAGAAATCTAAAATCAATAGGGTTCTATTCTGAGCCAAAGCACATACTTGTGCCAAATTTGAAGTCGATTGGACTAAAACTGCGACCTAGATCTTGATTACAATCACGGACAGTAAGTTCGGCCAGGCCGAAGCTTATGTACTACCCTCTACCATTTATTGCGTAGAGACTTCTTCTAAACACTGCCATCAACACTCGAATTACTTGGGTTGCGGTAACGCTTGCCGATGGCAAGGTACCTTAAAACCTCCTAACACCGTCATTTAAAATGTTAGTAAGTCCATACGTGGTATATATTAAATTAAAAAAAAAAAAAAACGATTAAATATGTACATAATTCAGTTTGACAAAATTTTCTATAGAAATAAAATTGTAACAAAATTTTCTATAGAAAAAAAATTTGACAAAATTTTCTATAGAAATGAAATTTGACACAATTTTCTATAGAAATAAAATTTTGACAAAATTTTCTATAGAAATAAAATTTTGACAAAATTTTCTATAGAAATAAAATTTTGACAAAATTTTCTACAGACATAAAATTTTGACAAAATTTTCAATAGAAATAAGGTTTTGCCAAAATTTTCGATAGAAATGAAATTTTAACAAAATTTTCTATAGAAATAAAATTTTCAATGGAAATAAAATTTTGACAAAGTTTTCTATAGAAATAAAGTTTTGACATAATTTTCTATAGAAATGAAATTTTAACAAAATTTTCTATAGAAATAAAATTTTGGTAGATTATGTTTGGCTCGAGTGGCATGATTATGAACCGATATGGACCACTTTTTGTGTGATTGAGGATCGGCTATATATAACTATAGACCGATATGGACCAATTTTGGTATGGTTGTTAGCGGCCATATACTAACACCACGTTCCAAATTTCAACCGGATCGGATGAATTTTGTTCCTCCAAGAGGCTCCGGAGGTCAAAACTGGAGAACGGTATATATGGGGGCTATGTATAATTATGGACCGATGTGGACCAAGTTTTGCGTGGTTGTTAGAGACCATATACCAACACCATGTACAACATTTCAGCCGGATCGGATGAAATTTGCTTCTCTTTGAGGCTTCGCAAGCCAAATCTGGGGATCGGTTTATATGGGGGCTATATATAATTATGGACCAATGTGGACCAATTTTTGCGTGGTTGTACCAAATTTCAGCCGGATCGGATGAAATTTGCTTCTATTTGAGGTTCCGCAAGCCAGATCTGGGGATCGGTTTATATGGGGGCTATATATAATTATGGACCGATGTGGACCAAGTTTTGCGTGGTTATTAGAGACCATATACCAACACCATGTAGCAAATTTCAGCCGGATCGGATGAAATTTGCTTGTCTTAGAGGATTCGCAAGCTAAATCTGGGGGTCCGTTTATATAAGGGCCACACGTGAAAGTGGACCGATGTGGCCGATTTGCAATACCGTCTGACCTACATCAATAACAACTACTTGTGCCAAGTTTCAACAGACGGTCGGACATGCTTAGATCGACTTAGAATTTCACCACGACACAGAATATATATACTTTATGGGGTCTTAGAGCAATATTTCGATGTGTTACAAACAGAATGACAAAGTTGATATACCCCCCATCCTATGGTGGAGGGTATACAAATAAAATGATTTTGATTTACTGTGCTATATAGGATGGATGTATAACATCTTTGCCATTTCATTTGTAACACAGCGAATTATCGACAGGCGGTCTTATACTTTACATTATCGGAAATCGCTACATCGATATGTTACAAATGGATTGACAAATTGATTATACCCTCATCCTATAGTGGTGAGTATAAAAATGTGGTTTAGCAAAATGTTTATTGGGTTCTATTCTAATAACCAGATCATAATGGTATCAATATATACTCGTACTCTCTTATGTGTGTGTGTGAGACTATGTGCATGTTGCTTTACTACAAAGTTTCTTTCTCTTTCCGATTTGCTTTATTTCCATTTGCGTGTATTTGTTTGCACATACACACACACACCCAAAGCAACCACCGCAGCACAGTGATATCCTTCCTGCCCATCTTGGGTTGCTCTCAGCAAAAGAAAAGGAAACGCGAAATATCATAAAGTTTTATAGCATTTAGATGATGTTCGGTGTACAACACCACCACCACCTACAACTACACCTACACAACCTACCATGTTCTCAGAGTGTGGTGTTTTTTTTTGTTTTTCTCTTCACCATTTAAGTGGCTGATTGTTGTAAAACAAAGTTTTAGAGATTTTTTCGTTTTGTTGGCGTATAAATCGTCGCCGCTTTGATTTAGTTGGCGGAAAAGGGGTGAGGGGATGGGAATGTAGGTTAAATCCTTTCTCCATCTATACCCTAAAGCGGTGTAAAATCTCTTACAATGAAATCTTTGCACAAAATTACTTTGTATTGCTTTAATTTGCTAATAAATTTGAACACGATTTTCCATTTTCTTCAAACTAAGATTTCAGCCAATGAAGTAGAGTAGGGCGAAGTAAGGAAGGGGAGAGAGAAAGGAAGGGAGAGTTTGGGGTGTTTTTTAAAATTGCCAGAAAAACTATTTCTATAAGAATTTTACTTCTAATATGTGGTTGTAATGAAAATGTATTTACATTTGAAATTGTGCGAGGAATGTTAAACATTTTTAGGATTTGGAAATTAGAAGAGAAAGCAAGAATATAGGTGAGCTTGTGTATCAATCTCAAACCATGAATATGGAATTTAGTACAACAAAACTGTGCCTCTCTATAAGTGGTTTTACTAAAGTTATCTGCACTGGTAGAAAAAAACATCGTGGTAAATTGTTTTATGGGGGAAAAAATTGCACTTTCTCCACTTTCTGAAATAAGGAAAATGTACACTAGTTATGAAAGGAATAAATAAAAACTAAAAGCAAAGATAAAGTTGAGTGAGGCCGACTATATTATAACCTTCACCACTATGTAGACCAAAAGTTTTGTTACCATCTCAACTTCTTCAAATTTGTTGGCAATTATATAAAGGTTTATACTTCCATATGGAAATATTTAAATCTTTACCGATTTCGAAATTATTTTTATACTTCTACAAAACTTCAGAAATAAACAGAAATTTAACAACCTGAAACGAAACACAATGTTAGTAAAAACAAAAAAGGAAAGTTTAAAGTCGGGCGAGGCTGACTATATTCTATCCTGCACCACTTTGTAGATCCACATTTTCGATAGCATATCAAATTCGTCCAATGTGTTGGGTGCTATATATAAAGGTTTGTGTTCCTATATACATATATTCAAATCTGAATCGATCAGGACAAAATCTGTTAGAATTCAACAAAATCTATAGACTTAAAATTTAAGTCGGCTAAAAATTAAACAAAATTTTCTATAGAAATAAAATTTTGACAAAATTTTCTATAGAAATAAAATTTTGACAAAATTTTCTATAGAAATAAAATTTTGATAACATTTTCTATAGGAATAAAAATTTGAGAAATTTTTCAATAGAAATAAAATTTTGAGAAATTTTTCAAAAGAAATAAAATTTTGACAAAATTTTCTATAGGAATAAAAATTTTGCAAAATTTTCTATAGAAATCAAATTTGCACAAACTTTTCTATATAAATAAAATTTTGACAAAATCTTCTATAGAAAAATTTTGACAAAATTTTCTATAGAAATAAAATTTTGACAAAATTTTCTATAGAAATAAAATTTTAACAAAATTTTCTATAGAAATAAAATTTTGACAAAATTTTCTATAGGAATAAAATTTTGACAAAGGTTTATATAGAGATAAAATTTTGACAAAAATTTTATAAAGAAATAAAATTTTGACAAAATTTTCTTTAGGAATAAAAATTTGACAAAATTTTCTATAGGAAGACTTAAAATTTAAGTCGGCTAAAAATTAAACAAAATTTTCTATAGAAATAAAATTTTGAGAAAATTTTCTACAGAAATAAAATGTTGACAAAATTATCTATAGAAATAAAATTTTGACAAAATTTTTTATATAAATAAAATTTTGAAAAAATTTTCTATAGAAATAAAATTTTGAAAAAATTTTCTACCGAAATAAAATTTTAACAAAATTTTCTATAGAAATAAAATTTTGACAAAATTTGCTATAGTAATAAAATTTTGACAAAATTTTCTATAGAAATAAAATTTTGGCAAAATTTTCTATAGAAATAAAATTTTGACAAAATTTGCTATAGAAATAAAATTTTGATAAAATTTTCTATAGAAATAAAATTTTGACAAAATGATCTATAGAAATAAAATTTTGACAAAATTTGCTATAGAAATAAAATTTTGACAAAATTTGCTATAGAAATAAAATTTTGACAAAAATTTTCTAAAGAAATAAAATTTTGACAAAATTTTCTATAGAAATAAAATTTTGACAAAATTTTCTATAGAAATAAAATTTTGAAAAAAATTTCTATAGAAATAAAATTTTGAGAAAATTTTCTATAGAAATAAAATTTTGAGAAAATATTCTATAGAAATAAAATTTTTACAAAATTTTCTATAGAAATAAAATTTTGATAAAATTTTCTATAGAAATATAATTTTGACAAAATTTTCTATAGAAATAAAATTTGGAGAAAATTTTATATAGAAATAAAATTTTGAGAAAATATTCTAGAGAAATAAAATTTTGACAAAATTTTCTATAGAAATAAAATGTTGACAAAATTTTCTATAGAAATAAAATTTTGACAAAATTTTCTATAGGAATAAAATTTGACAAAATTTGCTATAGAAATAAAAATTTGCTATTGAAATAAAATTTTTATAAAATTTTCTATAGAAGTAAAATTTTGAAAAAATTTTCTACCGAAATAAAATTTTAACAAAATTTTCTATAGAAATAAAATTTTGACAAAATTTGCTATAGTAATAAAATTTTGACAAAATTTTCTATAGAAATAAAATTTTGGCAAAATTTTCTATAGAAATAAAATTTTGACAAAATTTGCTATAGAAATAAAATTTTGATAAAATTTTCTATAGAAATAAAATTTTGACAAAATGATCTATAGAAATAAAATTTTGACAAAATTTGCTATAGAAATAAAATTTTGACAAAATTTGCTATAGAAATAAAATTTTGACAAAAATTTTCTAAAGAAATAAAATTTTGACAAAATTTTCTATAGAAGTAAAATTTTGAAAAAAATTTCTATAGAAATAAAATTTTGAGAAAATTTTCTATAGAAATAAAATTTTGAGAAAATATTCTATAGAAATAAAATTTTTACAAAATTTTCTATAGAAATAAAATTTTGATAAAATTTTCTATAGAAATATAATTTTGACAAAATTTTCTATAGAAATAAAATTTGGAGAAAATTTTATATAGAAATAAAATTTTGAGAAAATATTCTAGAGAAATAAAATTTTGACAAAATTTTCTATAGAAATAAAATTTTGACAAAATTTTCTATAGAAATAAAATTTTGACAAAATTTTCTATAGGAATAAAATTTGACAAAATTTGCTATAGAAATAAAAATTTGCTATTGAAATAAAATTTTTATACAATTTTCTAAAGAAATAACATTTTGACAAAATTTTCTATAGAAATAAAATTTTGAGAAAAATTTCTACAGAAATAAAATGTTGACAAAATATTATATAGAAATAAAATTTTGACAAAATTTTCTATAGAAATAAAATTTTAATAAAATATTCTATAGAAATAAAATTTTGACAAAATTTTCTATAGAAATAAAATTTTGACAAAATTTTCTATAGAAATAAAATTTCGAGAAAATATGGGTATTTTGGCCATATATAACCAACTCGGAAAAACATATATATGAGACCTATATCGAAATCTGAACCGATTTCAACCAAATTTGATATGCATTGTTGCTATGTTAATTCTACTTCCTGTGCAAAATTTGATTACAAATACATCGGATTACAAATTCCCGGTGAAAAGTTTCCAGTAAATCGGGTTAAATCTTTGGTCTCTGTGGTTGCATGAGTCTAAATCGTGCGAAATATATATATGGGAGCTATATCTAAATTTGAACCGATTTAAACCAAGTTAAACAAGTATAGTTAGAATGTTAATTCTACTCCCTCTGCAAAATTTCACATAAATCAGGGTACAACTTTGGCCTCTGTGAAATCGACTAAAACTGCGACCTAGACTTTCACAGTGTGGCGTAGGGTACAAAAATGTTGTTCGATTTAAAATTAATAACATTTTCTTTGTGTGTATTTTTAAGGACGGACGTTTGTTTTCGCCACCCCTCCACCTCCTCCACCATTTATGCCTTGTTTACATTTCAATAAAGCATCTCAACTGATCCTAAGTGAAATTTATTAGCCAACAAAACTTAATCCCGCTATCATCCAATGGCTCAAAACTTTGAACATTTGTTCATCGCTTATGGCTGATAGAGGAAAACTTTTTGCCCAGGTAATAATCGCATGCATATCAATTCACTTTCAACTTCTCAAGATATTTTCCACTACAATTTTTTCCCATTATTCCAATGGCACTTGTGATAATAGTTTGCAAAAAACTTTAAGTTTCTGTAGAATCGCAAAATGGATTTGTGTATCTTGTGCTGTTTGTTGTGAGTGAGTGAGTGAGCGAGTTACGTGGCTATGTTGGATTTATTTTTATTTGCTGGTGTTTCTTGTGGTCGAAATGAAGAAAATCGTTTTGGTTGTGGCAATGTGGTAGCAAACTAGCCAAGTATTTTAGTTAAACTATTCAGACTACTTTGTGGTTACCGTTTTTATTTAAAAGTGGTAGAGGCTCTTATACAGGAGTTCGAAATTAAGTTATTATCCTAATAAATAAGAATTTTTCAGGGGACAGATGAGGTACATAAATCAAACAGATGCCTTTAGATTACGAAAAACGACTTAAAGCATTTTTTTAGTTTTCTCTATAGAAATAAAATTTGGACAAAAGTTTCTATAGAAATAAAATTTTAACGAAATCTTCTATAGAAATAAAATGTTGACACAATTTTCTATAAAAATGAAATTTTCACAAAATTTTCTATAGAAATAAAATTTTCACAAAGTTTTCTATAGAAATAAAGTTTTCACAAAATTTTCTATAGAAATAAAATTTTGACAAAATTGTCTATAGAAATAAAATTTTGACAAAATTTTCTATTGGAATAAAATTTTGACAAAAATTTTCTATAGAAATAAAGTTTTGGCAAAAAATTTCTATAGAAATGGAATTTTGACAAAATTTTCTACAGAAATACAATTTCGACAAAATTTTCTATAGAAATAACATTTTGACAAAGTTTTCTATAGGAATAAAATTTGGCAAATTTTCTACAGAAATAAAATGTTGACAAAATTTTCTATAGAAATAAGTTTTGACAAAATTTCCTGCAGAAATAAAATTTTGACAAAATTTTCTACCGATATAAAATTTTGACAAAATTTTCTATAGAAATAAAATTTTGACAAAATTTTCTACAGAAATACAATTTCGACAAAATTTTCTATAGAAATAAAATTTTAACAAAATTTTATAGAATTTTTTTAGAAATAAAATTTTAACAAAATTTTCCATAAAGATAAAAAATTCGACAAATTTTTCTATAGGAATAAAATTTGGCAACATTTTCTATCGAAATAAAATTTTGACAAAATTTTCTTTATATGTAAATAAAATTTTGACAAAATTTTCTATTGGAATAAAATTTTGATAAAAATTTTCTATAGAAATAAAGTTTTGACAAAAAATTTTTATAGAAATGAAATTTTGACAAAATTTTCTACAGAACTACAATTTCGACAAAATTTTCTATAGAAATAAAATTTTAACAAAATTTTCCATAAAGATAAAAAATTCGACAAAGTTTTCTATAGGAATAAAATTTGGCAAAATTTTCTACAGAAATAAAATGTTGACAAAATTTTCTATAGAAATAAAGTTTTGACAAAATTTTGTATAGAAATAAAATTTCCACAAAATTTTCTATATAAATAAAATTTTAACAAAATTTTCTATAAGGATAAAAAAATCGACAAAGTTTTCTATGGGAATAAAATTTTAACAAAATTTTCTATAGAAATAAAATTTTGACGAAATTTTCTATATAAATAAAATTTTGACAAAACTTTCTATATGTATAAAATTTTGACGAAAATTTTCTATAGAAATAAAATGTTGACAAAAATGTTCTATAGAAATAAAATTTTGACAAAATTTTCTGCAGATATACAATTTCGACAAAATTTTCTATAGAAATAAAATTTTAACAAAATTTTACATAAAGATAAAAAATTGAACAAAGTTTTCTATAGGAATAAAATTTGGCAAAATTTTATATCGAAATAAAATTTTGACAAAATTTTCTATTTAAATAAAATTTTGACAAAATTTTGTATAGGAATAAAACTTCGACAAAATTTTCTTATTTCTACAGAAATAAAAACCAAAATAGAAATTTTCTATAGAAATAAAATTTTAACAAAATTTTCTATAGAAATAAAATTTTAACAAAATTTTCTATGGAAATAAAATTTTGACAAAATTTGCTATAGAAATAAACTTTTGACAAAATTTTCTATAGAAATAAAATTTTTACAAAATTTTCTATAGAAATAAACTTTTGAAAAAATAATCTATAAAAATAAAACTTTGACGAAATCTCCTATAGAAATAAAATTTCTACAAAATTTTCTATAGCAATAAAATTTTTACAAAAATTTTCTATAGAAATAAAGTTTCGACAAAATTTTCTACAGAAGTAAAATTTTAACAAACTTATCTATAGAAATAAAATATTCTATAAAAATAAAATTAAAAAAAAAATTTATGGAAATAAAATTTTAACAAAAATTTCTATAGAAATAAAATTTTGACGAAATTCTCTATAGCAATAAAACTTTGACAAAATTCTCTTTAGAAATAAAATTTTGACAAAGTTCTATAGAAATAAAATTTTTACAAAACTTTCTATATACATAAAATTTTGAGAAAAACTTTCGATAGGAATAAACTTAAACATAAAAAATTAAATTAAAATAAAACAGAAAAACTTTTATTTGGAATACAATTTTGACAAAATTGTCTATAGAAATAAAATTTTGACAACACTTTTTATAGACATAAAATTTTGACAAAAATCTTCTATAGAAATAAAATTTTGACAAGATTTTCAAGAAAAATAAAATTTTAACAAAATCTTCTATAGAAATAAAATTTTAACAAAAATTTCTATAGAAATAAAATTTTAACAAAATTTCTATACAAATAAAATGTTGACAAAATTTCCTATAGAAATAAAATTTTGACAAGAAATTTCTATAGAAATAAAATTTTGACAAAATTTTTTATAGAAATAAACTTTTGACAAAATTATCTAGAGAAATAAAATTTTGACAAACTTTTCTATAGAAATAAAATTTTGACAAGATTTTCTAGAGAAATAAAATTTTAACAAAATCTTCTATAGAAATAAAATTTTAACAAAAATTTCTATAGAAATAATATTTTAACAAAATTTTCTATACAAATAAAATGTTGACAAAATTTCCTATAGAAATAAAATTTTGACAATATTTTCTATAGAAATAAAATTTTGTTTTTGTTTCTTGATTTCAGCTTAAAACCATGCATTGACTAAACTACAAGTAAACCACACGGAAGGTTCAAGTGTGGTTTACTTTTGGGTTTAGTGAACTGCCTGACTTTATTCTGATAACACTAGTTTAGAAAATTTTTTTTTTCATACACCATTGATAAAAACCAACTTTTCTTATGTATTTTGAGCTGCTGAATTCGAAAATAATTAAAAAAAAATTATGGAACGGTTTTTGAGATATCCCGTTATTTTTAAATGTTCTCTTTTTTTCACTAAACACAATATATCTCGAATTAGAAGCTTCCGATTATAACGTTGTTGATACTTAAATTAAAGGTTATAAGATGACGAATAATCGTGTGCAATTGAATTAGTGATAAGTTAAGTGGTTCAAAAAATATCAATGCCAAAATTCAAAATTTTCGAAAAATTCGTGTTTTACAAAGGACCTCTTCCGCTAGAAAAGTATAAACCAATTTTAATAAATTTTTTTTCTCTTCATGGTCGTATAGACGTAAGTAACAAGACCAACAAGAAGAAAATCGATTGAAAAATGACAAAGTTATAAGCAATTTTATGACGTCAAATCATGCAAAAATATAATCGGACGTTTTTAACTCGAGATATATTGTGTTTAGGAAAAAAGAGCGAAAATTTAAAAATAAGGGGATATCTCAAAAACGGTTCCATAAAAAATTTTTAAACATTTTTTTCGAATTCAGCAGCTTAAAATACACAAGAAAAGTTGGTTTTTATCAATGGTACATTTTGAGTGTAAACTAGTGTAATTGGTTGATAGTTTTGCTGCAAGTAGAGGATGCTGATGAGGAATGTGGTAACCATCTTGCAGTCTATAGGGCTTTGTCCAAATAAATTTGGCAAGTATACTTTTCCTCTGTTGGTTAAGCTACACCTGTAGTTTAGTCAATGCATGGTTTTAAGCTGAGATCAAAAACAACAATAATGATTGAAGAGAAACCAACAACAACAAACAAAACGAAAATTTGTTTTTTCTAAAATATATTTTATTGATTTGACAAACTTTGTTAAATGTAATAAACAAGAATCCAAGCCATCCTCTTGATTAATTCCAATCAAATACGTTTTATTAAATTAGAAAGTTAAATTCAAAATTAATTCATTCCCCCCACTCAATCAGAAAAAATGTAAAAGCAATTCTTATTCATTATCATCATAATTGTTGTCGTCATCATCATGGTGGAATTAACAATAATGGTTTATAAAATGATGTTACGAAATTGAGTGGAATAATTTGGCCATTTATGTTTATGTTGGCCATAATTGCCACTCTTTGACTCTTTTTATGGAAAACTTTGTCATTGAATTATAATTAGTTTTCGAAAATAAATTAATAACAAATGGTTAGGGCTTTTTAAGAGCTAAAAAATAAACAAATAAAAGCAGCGAGCAACCCATACTCTCTACTCTAGCAAAAATTAAAAATCAATATTGGAACATTAGAACCACCCGCCAAAAATTATGTTCAACAATAATGGCTATATTTAAATTGCTAACTTGTGGTCATTATTCAGTTTATTTCAATAAACAGCAATACAACAACAAATTTGATATTTTCTATTACTCTGTCTTTCCTATCCTCTCGCTCTCTCCCTATCTCCCTATGGATAACTCTAGCCCTCATCTTCTTCGATTATAAAAAAAGGCCAAAACTTTGCTAAAAACTTCTTGGAGGATAAGAGTAAGTGAGGAGTATCCGCATTTAACCAGTCAACCGAAAAAAGTTTCCCAAGACCACATCCAAATCCATTTTTAATGATGAGCAACTACACTCGACGATGGTGGTTTAATGTATCTCTGCTGCAGTTCATTCTACAGCAATTGCACTTAACGCAGTGCAATGAGAGAAAAGGGGAGAGAGAGAGGTTCTCAGCACTCATTGTTCTCCATTGAAAGATGTTGAGCTATTGTTTGGTGTGGTGAAAAACCAATACATTGGTCTTCCATTGGCCATTGTAGATAAAATGTAGCCACTCTAAAGAAATTGTTGCAGTATGGAATATTAACAAAAATATTTAATAATTAATAAGATGCACTCCCAATGATGTTCTTTATTTTAACTACCCAGGAAGTTCTTTTAATTAAATTTTTTATAACTTGGTTTTTTCATACTTTTAATGGGTTATTTTAACTTTTTTTTTGTTTCAAATACGTTAAAAACGGAGTAAGAATTTATAAAATGGTACAAATCATTTAAATTTTGTCGAAAAGAAATGCTAAATCCAATCTGAAAAAATTGTGCATTTTTGAAAATATTTGTGTTCAAACGTTTCCGACAGGCATTAGAATCCAATAAAAATTATAAACAATTATAAAAATTATAAAAATTATTTATTTGAATTTTTTACATTTACATCCACACAGAATTTTTTAAATTTACAGAATTTTTTAAATTTACATCCAAAACATTGAATTCGGATCACACCTAAAGAAGTAATGCAAATTCAGTGCAACGGCTGTTGAAATGGAGGACTTCCGTCCTATGACAAGCCCATGTTAAATTCATCGCTTCTGCGTCAATTTTGCACCACTTCCGGATCCAAAAAGAACATTTTCATTACTTTCTTGGCGACGCTTTTTTTGCTGGGATCTTTTTTATTTGGGATATATGTTCACAGACATCGTTGGCCTCACGACATTATTTTTTCCAGTGTAGCTATTGTAAATATTCCCAATTTCTATAAAAGTGTCCTGCAATGGTTGGCTAGCACGCAGCTTATGTTTGTTGCCACTCGTGCCAAAAATAATCTACCAAAATTTGAAGAAAATTTTACCAAAAATCTACCAATTAAAAAAAAAACTTAATTTGAAGTTGTTGATCAAATTTTTGAGGTTAGTATAAAAATATGTTATTTTAATCGAAAGAAATGTTTTATATTAATTTTATGGTATTGATTTGGCCGGTTGCATCATGGGATGGAAATTTTTTGATCATGCTGCACATTTAGGTGGAGCCATGTTTGGGCTATTTTGGACATATTATGGACCTGGGCTTTGGCAGAAACGTATACCGATTTTAACGATGTATCACGATTGGCGGAAGACTAAAAAAAATAGTAGAATTGGCTTCAACTAAAATGACATGCATAAATAATAGTAAAACATTTATATGTAAATAAAAAAAAACAAGTTTATTTAAATTGAAAATTTTGTTAAAATTTTAGTTCTTTAGAAAATTTTGTCAATTTTTTTCTCTATAAAATTTTATTTTTATATAAAATTTTGTCAAAATTGTATTTTATTTGTCAAAAATTATTTCTATATAAAATGTTGTCAAAATTTTATTTCTATAGAATATTTTGTTGAAATTTTAGTTGTATAGAATATTTAGTCAAGAAAATTTTTGTAGAAAATTTTGTTAAAATGTTATTTCTATAGAAATTTTTGTCAAAATTTTATTTCCATACAAAAGTTTGTCAAAATTTTAGTTCTAGAGAAAATTTTATTTGCGTAGAAATTTTTGTCGAAATATTATTTCATTGTTGTTGTTTTTGATTTCAGCATAAAACCATGCATTGACTAAACTACAAGTGTAGCTTAACCCACAGGCAAGATGGTTGGATGGACGCACGTTTCGGAATTGCCACATCAGCATCCTCTACTTGCAGCAAGACTATCAACCAATTATCAGCATAAATTCAGGCAGTTCACTAAACCCAAAAGTAAACGACACTTGAACCTTCCGAACCTTTTATTTCTATAGAAAATGTTTATTTCTATAAATATTTTGTTGAAATTTTAATTGTATAGAAAATTTTGTCAAACAATTTCTGTAGAAAATTGTTGAAAATTTTTATTTCTTTAGAAAATTTTGTCAAAATTTTATTTGTATAGAAAATTTTATCAAAATGTTATTTCTCTGCAAAATTTTGTCAAAATTTTTTCCCTACAAAATTTTGTCAAAATTTTATTTCTATAGAAAATTTTGTAAAATTTTTTTTTTAGAAAATTTAATCAAAATTTTATTTCTATATTAAATTTTGTCAAAATTTTATTTCTATAGAATATTTTGTTGACATTTTAGTTGTGTAGAACATTGTGTCAAAATTTTATATCTGTAGAAAATTTTTGAAAATTTTTATTTCTACAAAAAATTTTGTCAAAATTTTATTTTGTATATAAAATTTTGTTAAAATGTTATTTCTATATAATATTTTGTCAAAATTTTATTTCCATACAAAAGTTTGTCAAAATTTTATTTCTAGAGAAAATTTTATTTCCGAACAAAAGTTTGTCAAAATTTTAGTTCTAGAGAAAATTGTATTTCCGTAGAAATTTTTGTCGAAATTTTATTTCATTGTTGTTGTTTTTGATTTCAGCTTAAAACCATGCATTGACTAAACTACAAGTGTAGCTTAACCAACAGAGGAAAATAATGTTTGTCAAATTTATTTGGACAAAGCCCTATAGACTATAGCAAGATGGTTGGATGGACGCACGTTTCGGAATTGCCACATCAGCATCCTCTACTTGCAGCAAAACTATCAACCAATTATCAGCATAAATTCAGGCAGTTCACTAAACCCAAAAGTAAACGACACTTGAACCTTCCGAACCTTTTATTTCTATAGAAAATGTTTATTTCTATAAATATTTTGTTGAAATTTTAATTGTATAGAAAATTTTGTCAAAATTTTATTTCTGTAGAAAATTGTTGAAAATTTTTATTTCTTTAGAAAATTTTGTCAAAATTTTATTTGTATAGAAAATTTTATCAAAATGTTATTTCTCTGCAAAATTTTGTCAACATTTTTTTCTCTACAAAATTTTGTCAAAATTTTATTTCTATAGAAAATTTTGTAAAATTTTTTTTATAGAAAATTTTGTCAAAATTTTATTTCTATATTAAATTTTGTCAAAATTTTATTTCTATAGAATATTTTATTGAAATTTTATTTGTGTAGAACATTTTGTCAAAATTTTATTTCTGTAGAAAATTATTGAAAGTTTTTATTTCTACAAAAAATTTTGTAAAAATTTTATTTTGTATATAAAATTTTTTTAAAATGTTATTTCTATAGAAATTTTTGTCAAAATTTTATTTCTAGAGAAAATTTTATTTTCGTCGAAATTTTATATCTATAGAAAATGTTATTAAAATTTAATTTCTATACAAAATTTTGTCAAAATTTTATTTTTATTAACAATTTTATCAAATTTTTTTCTAAAGAAATTTTTGCCAACATTTTATTTCTATAGAAAAATTTCTAAAAATTTTATTTCTATAGAAAATTTTGTTAAAATTTATTTCTTTAGAAAATTTTGTCAACATTTTATATCTATAGAAAATTTTGTAAAAATTTTATTTCTATAGAAAATTTTGTCAAAATTTTATTTTATTTCTCAAAATTTATTTCTATAGAAAATGTTGTCATAATTTTATTTCTATAGAAAATTTTGTCGAAATTTTATTTCTATAGAAAATGTTCGTTTCTATAAATATTTTGTTGTAATTTTAGTTGCAGAGAAAATTTTGTTAAAATTTTATTTCTGTAGAAAATTTTTACTTCTCTGGAAAAGTTTGTCAAAATTTTATTTCTCTAGAAAATTTTGTCAAAATGTTATTTCTATAAATTTAAGCTTAATTCTAATTTATTCTTTAATTCACCTTAAATGTCGACGGACGGGTGAACATCGATTCACATTCACCTGCTAAACTGGGAAACTCTAAAAAGCGGTCATAGAGGGACACCTACCAAATGTGGAAAAAACTTAGGCGACCGATGGTGTCCACTTCTGCGAGGTTTCGCTATATACTTTATGGGGTATGAAACCAATATTTCGACATATTACAAGTAGAATGACATATTTTGTATACCCCCACATCCTAGGGTCATTTTTTTTGTAAATAAAAATTATAGGCCCGTGGAAGTTAAATACTGTCACCAAGTTCTGTAACTTAACCTGAAAATCTTTTTACGTTTAAGTTTTGAAGAGAAATATACAGAAGAAAGAAAGCCTGGGACAATATTTGTTTACCCACCGCCACCAACCTTCCCCCAAAATTTGTTGCCTTCTTGTCATATTTAAAGAAAACTTAATGACGGACATCCGTTTAGTGGTCACCATGATGCTTCACTATAGTCCATAGTCCTTTGTTCTTTTGACTAAACTAAATAAAAAAACAGAACTTTTAATGTTCTTTTGTGTTGTTGGATGATGGTAAAGATTAATTCTCTATCATACACCCCTATGTCTGTCAAATACTCCCTCTCTGCCTGAAGTATGATCCCAAAAAGAATGTTTTAAGTGGACGGTGATGACCGTCGTCGGTAGGTGTGTTGACATTTCAGACATAAGGTCAATAAATGGACAAACATATGGCTGATATACAGAAGGACTCGCACTACGTCCTTGCGTTTCATTTCTGCTTATCGGCATAATAAAGATATAGAGCCTTAAGGTCATTTAGCCCAAAGATAAGCAAGTAAAGAAATCTCAACAAGTATCACACACTTGCCCTTTCACAATGAGAGTTTAATGTAAACATGAAATTAAAATTGCAAAAATGAAAAAACACCACCTTCATCCATGATTTTGAATGTCTTCGTTGTATAAATCTTTCAATTTGGTTATTGGGAAGCATTGTGGTTCCCTTCTTACACGACCACTGAAGTGTTGCGACATTTGTCACTTGAAGTTCTTAGAGTTGGATGGTGTTTTAATGATAACCACCAGCTGTGCCACCACCAGCTTTAAACAATGAAATTAAAAAGCTGTGATATTCTCCGTCGGTGGATCAAAAGTTAATAGCAGTCTCAATTCGATGGAAGACTTTAGGCAAGCAAAATTCAATGCATTCTTCAGATTGTGGTATTTGGTTATTTATTTGGAGGGCGAAATAAGAATAAGAATAATTGTGGTCAATCGAGGTATGGTCTATGTGAGGCTAATCTCCCGTGATCCAGTAACTCGGTTGCAACAGTTCATAGTACCTCCACATCCATGGAGGTAGGTGGATATATGCTTCAAAGTGTATATACCGCCGGTTGTTAGCAGTGCTCCAGGTTATAGCCCAAATATTGAGTGGCTGTTGTGTGAGCATAACCGATTGATGCTAGAAGATTTTAATCCCCATGATGACATTCTCTCCTGGGTAATGACCAGAGAGGCATAGCTTTGGCAGAGCAGATAGATGACTCCACATTTTGTACGGTGAACGAGAATTATGGGTGATTGCAGCAGTTCGCCCGATATATCTTTAGCATCGCCTGGTCTGATAAATGACGTTTCCTGGCAACCCGTCATTTCACTGGGATCTGGACACTCTACATAATTCTCACCATTGAAAAGCAAGTCAACTGGGAGGATTTCAGAGAATACATAGATTGCCGCTTCAACGAGCTCCCGCTACTCCTCCGTCTTCATGTTTCCCAGATGGTATTCCGGGACATCAACAACGCAGCAGTTGCTTGCTGTATACCCAGCAAGGCTCCGCATCCCGGAGGAAGCGGTGATCATCGCCGTCGGGCTAATCCTCTGTTGACCCAAGCATCGGGGAACTGAATCTAGAGATTGATAAGGTAGTCGACGACCACAAGCAGAATACATGGTTAGAGAATCTGAAGCATTCTATAACGTAGACACTGACACAGGTAACTTTAGTCAATTGTTAAAGGCCTCTTGAATACCTATACAAGGGATGATGGGCTCTCAGCCACCTTTGGCGGCGTGACGGTGACTGATCTGTAGTGATGCCCGACAGTTTATTGAGAACCCCGAGACAGGTAGAGCGAATAGGAGAGCAATTCTTTGTATCCGACCCAGCGACATACCACAGTTTACCCCTGCCATCAACAGCGTAAAACCATCAAAGGCCCTAGGTCCCGACAGAATTTCTATGCTAATGCTGAATCATCTGGGAATAATGGGATTTGACCAGACTAAAGGGTGATACGGTCAAAATTTGGTCAAGGGAAAACGCGTGTAAATCGGTGAAATCGTTTATTTAAAAAATCAAATTAAATTTCTTTTTCAAGTTCAATTAGTATAAAATTCAGGAAAAATATTCAGTTAGGCTTTCGCTTTTCCAAATCCGAATTGCCGGGCCTCACGCTTGACACCTGCCATCAGATTTTGTACAGTCACCTTGTCCACCTTCTTCGCCGCAGAAAGCCAGTTTGCCTTGAACTGCTGCTCGTCCTTAGCAGTTTTTTTGGTCTTCTTTAGGTTCCGCTTGACAATAGCTCAGTATTTCTCAATTGGGCGGAGCTCTGGCGTGTTGGGAGGGTTCTTGTCCATGGGAACCACCTGCACGTTGTTTGCGGCGTACCACTCCATGGCCTTTTTACCGTAATGGCAAGATGCCAAATCCGGCCAACACAGTACGAAGCAACCGGGTTTCTTCAGGAAAGGCAGCAGACGTTTATTCAAACACTCTTTCACGTAAATTTCATGGTTGACAGTCCCGGAAGCTATGAAAATGCTGCTTTTCAAGCCACAGGTACAGATGGCTTGCCAAACCATATATTTCTTTGCGAACTTTGACAGTTTTATATGCTTGAAAATATCTGCTACCTTTACCCTTCCTTTTGCCGTATAAAACTCCTGTCCCGGAAGCTGCTTGTAGTCGGCTTTGACGTAGGTTTCGTCGTCCATTACCACGCAGTCAAACTTCGTCAGCATCGTCGTGTACAGCCTCTGGGATCGCGCTTTGGCCGTCGTATTTTGTTTATCATCGCGATTTGGAGTCACTACCTTCTTGTAAGTCGATAGACCGGCTCGTTTTTTGGCTCGATGCACGGTTGTAGACGATACACCCAGCTTATTTGCGGCATCTCGGAGAGATAGGTTAGGGTTTCGCTTGAACTACCGGCAACTCTCTTTGTCGTCTCAGCGGCTTCCGGTTTTCGATTTCCCCCCGATCCAGACTTCCTGGCTGTCGACAAACGTTCTCCAAACACTTTAGTTACATTTGTAACGGTTGATTTGGCAGCTTTGCGTGCGAGTAGCTCGGATTTTCGCGATGCGCGAGCAAAATTTTGATACGCTGCCCTTCTTGCTTGGACGGCATTTTGACAACTGAAGAGTGAATTCCAAAATCAAAATAGGAGCAACACACACACACCTTCAAAATGAGGGGTGTTCAGGTTTTTTAAATGCAAAATTGAAAGAAATACGTCAAGTTTATATTGACCAAATTTTGACCGTATCACCCTTTACATGGTTAGAGAATCTGAAGCATTCTATAACGTAAACATTGACACAGGTAACTTTAGTCAACTGTTAAAGGCCTCTTGAATACCTCTACAAGGGATCTCAGTCACCTTTGGCAACGTGACGGTGACTGATCTGATCCTCCATCTTCATGTTTCCCAGATGGTATTCCGGGACATCAACAACGCAGCAGTTGCTTGCTGTATACCCAGCAAGGTGAGGCTCAACATCCCGGAGGAAACGGTGATCATCGTCGTGATGCGCGACAGTTTATTGAGAACCCCGAGACAGGTAGAGCGAATAGGAGAGCAATTCTTTGTATCCGACCCAGCGACATACCACAGTTTACCCCAGCCAAGGATACCCCTGCCATCAACAGCGCAAAACCATCAAAGGCCCTAGGCCCCGACAGAATTTCTATGCTAATGCTGAATCATCTGGGAATACTGGGATTTGACCAGACTAACTCAATTTGTCCTTGGAATCGCTCATTAAACAAGATGTCGGGAAATGGGTAGAGTGATTCCACTACTGAACCCAGGCAGACAATCTCCCTTCTCTCGCCAGAAGACAAGATGCTTGAGGCACTACTTCTACCCAGTCTTGAGGAGAATTCTCAAACTGGCAACCATCAACATGGATTCTGTAAAATGCCAAGCACAACGTTAGGTTTCTGGCCTACCGGCAGGGTTCTTACTTATCAACAGTACGCCCCTGGATCATATCGGTGCATAGATACAATTACATGTTTTCAAAGCAGTATCTCCTAGGTTGCTCTCGCAGTAGCCAAATCATCCAAATCGCTGTCTTGTGGATAGAGTTGATTTCTACTTTCTAGAGCAAGAAATCCTGTGTTTCAAAAGAGAGCCTCTAGATCAGACAGCATACCAGGCAAGTCTAACAGGATTCAAGGGGAAATTCCTGTTTACAGCCAGATCCTTTTTAGTCCGAAGGGCGTATAGTTCAAACACTTAGATCTTCGGATATACAGTTCTAATGATGAGACCTTCGGTCATACAGTTCAACCAATGATACCTACAGATCTGCAGTTCCACCACCAACACCGTCGGGCGTACAATTCAACCACCTAGTCTTTCGGGCCTGCAGAGAACTTCGGAGCTATAGTTCCAACACTGATACCTTTTGGTCTATAGCCCAACCACTGAGATCTTTGAATCTACTATTACATCACTAACACCCTTGGCCTTTAGTTCAATCACTGAGATCTTAGGATACTAATGATCGGTTCAACCGAGTCTTTTAGGCCTGCTGAGATCTTTAGATCTACAGTTCAACCACTCAGATCTTTGGATATACAATTCAACCACTGAGATCAGTGGATCTACCGTTCGAACACTGAGACTTTGGATATATAGCCCAATCACAGAGATCTTCGAACCTACAGTTACATCATCTTTGGGACTACAGTTCACTCACTGAGATCTTCGAATTTACAGTTCCAATACTGATACCTTCGGCACTAAAGTTGAGCCACTGAGATTTACAGCCGAACAATCCAAGCACCTAGTCTTTCGTGCATGCTAAGATCTTCGGATTTGCAGTTCCAACAATGAGTCCTTCGTCTCTACATTTCAATCAATGAGATCTACGGATCTGCCGTACCACCACTGAGATCTTCGGGCATACAGTTCATCCACTGGGATTTTTGCGTCTACAGTTCCATCACTGAGACCTTTGTGTCTACAGTTCAACCACTGAGATCTACGGATCTGGTGTTTCACCACTGTGTTTTACGGCCCTGCTGAGATCTTTGAATCGATAGCCCAACCACTGAGATCTTCAAATCTACAGTTCAAAAACTGACACCTTCGACCCTACAATTTAACCAGACCTACAGGCCTGCAGAGTTCTTCAGATCTATAGTTCCAACATTGAAACCTTCGGCTCTACAGTTCAACTAACGAGATCTACGATCTACAGTTCCACCACTGAGATCTTTGGGCGTACAGTTCAATCATTGGAAGTTTTGCGTCTACAGTTCCATCACTGAGACCTTCGGGTCTACAGTTCAACCACTGAGATCTATGGATCTGGTGTTCCACCACTGAGTTTTTCGGGCCTGTTGAGATCTTTGAATTTATAGCCCAAGCTCTGAGATCTTCAAATCTTCAGTTAAAACACTGACACCTTCGACCCTACAGTTCAACCTCTGAGACCTACGGCCGTACAATACAACCATCGAGTCTTTAGGGCTTGCTGAGATCTTCAGAACTACAGTTCAACCACTGAGATCTTTGGATCTACAGTTCCAACACTGAGACCTTCGGCTATACAAGTCAACCAATGAGAACTCCGGATCTGCTATTCCACAACTGAGTTTTTCGGGTCTGCCGAGATCTTTGGTTCTATAGTTCTATAGTTCAACCACTGAGATATTCAAATGTACAGTTCGTAAACTTACACCTTCGTACAATTCAACTACCAAATCTTTCGGGCCTACTGGGGTCTTTAGATCTACAGTTCCAACACTCTACAATTGAACCAATGAGATATATGGATCTGTTGATCCAACACTGAGATTTTCGGCCGTACCGTTCAATCACTGAGATATCCGGTTCTCCTGTCCCACGTCTGAGTTTTTCGGTCCTGCAGTGATCTTTTGAATTGTAGCTCACTGAGATCTTCGAACCTATAGCTACATCACTGAAACCATCGGGCCTACAGCCGTTGAGATCTTCGAATATACAGTTTCAACACTAAAGCCTTTGGTTATACAGTTCAACCACTGAAACACATTCGTATCTGCAGATCCACCCCTGAGACCGTCGGCCGTAAAATTCAAGCCCTGTGTGAGATCGGGGTCAGTCGATCAACATCAGACAATAAGGACGCATCAACGAGGTAAGTGGAGTATCGTAAGAATTTCATTGTAACGCGACGTGTTCGTACGTTCCCTCCTCCTTTCCTACCCTAGAGGTGTGCGACCTCTCTAGCCACGTGTTCTCCCTCCACCTCATCCTTTCCTTTCTCACAGAGAGAGGTGTGCGATCACTCTAGTCACATGTTAACCTTGTCCTTCCTCACCCTTTTTCTATTCTACAGCTAGAAGTGTGCAATCACTCTAGTCACGTATTCTCCTTTCCCCCATTCCTCATATCTCTCAGCAAGAGGTGTGTTGACACTCTAGCCACGTGTTCCTTCACTTCTTCGTGTGCGACCACCCTAGTCCCGTCCAAAGACGGATCGACATCCGACGTTCACCGTGTCCCTCCATCCCATCCCGTCGAAGATTCATACGTTGACCAAAACCACACTTTCTCACACCATCGTGACAGGGTTACTGAACGAATGAATATGTTGTTGTTAGGGAGTTACTTCGCGCCATGATATCTGTGATTTCCGTTATATTTTCGTCCATGAAATCTGTGATTTCGGGAAACTCCAATTCTATTGGAGGATAAGATGAAAATATAGCTGCAGTCCTTGGGCTGAACTTACACTGGGTTGGAAACCTGGTCCGTATAACCGACTAAGATGAGGGCTAGGTCGTTTATGTTGTTGATGTCTCCATTCAGATGTCAAAAATAGGGAATACGTGGCCCTTCATACACCTGCCGTATCCTCCCAGTTAATTTCAAGTTCAGTTATAAGCAATGGTTCCTATTTTCCTCGATGTGGAAAACTTAATAGCCACTTAATCTTCATGTCACCATTGTTTGTATGTGTTTTTGTTTTTTTTTTCTCCCTAGATATCTTGAAAATATCCCAGAAGTTATTTTTGTATTCCAGAGAAAACGGAATTTCTTCTTTATTGTCATTTCCGTTATTTTTTCTTTTTTCTTGATTAGAATTTATTGTCGAGATTAAGTAAAATTCATGTTAATGAAGAACTACTTGTATGGAACGTTTCCGGCATTGTACGGAACTCCTGCAGCCATTTACACATTGGCCAAATTACTTTCATGATCTGAAGGAAAACACGCACAGTCACACGCACACACACACACGAAACAGGAACATGATTTTCATGACCTGTCTTTTGGTCGTCGTAGTCCATTTTATTCATTCTGTTGTTGAAACTAAATAAAGCCTTAGACGGCTGTTTTATTTTTTATTTTGTTATGGTTCTTGCCTTACAATAGAGAGAGAAATAGTACAAGTAAATTAAGTTATAACCTTAAGTACATTTATAATTGTAATGAATACAGAAGTAACAGCAACATCAACAAAAGGATCACGTCGAGGGGAAATTAATGTTTAATGTCTAAGGAAATGTAAAGAGATTGAGATATTTTTTTGTTTTGTTTTATAGGACCTGTTGAAATCCCCCCCCACACAAAAACCAAAAACCAAAGAAGTTAATTTGTGGCAATGACACATTTGCTTTTGTATCCAATTAAGTCTACCATAGTTATGATTCTTGAAGAATATATGCTAAGAAAATATTGTGTCATTCTAATTGGTAATTTATCCTAGTAAATGCAATCATGGAGTATGGGTTGGAAGGCCCATATTCCACAAATTTCTCTTTAAAGAGAAAAACGTTCTCTTTAGAAATTGGCCTACGAAGGGAATAAATAACAAAGACCTTTCAGAACAAAGTACTGTCAAAAAGGATTATGTAGCAATAAGAGGAAAATTTGCCATTACAAACCTGAAGAGCTTGTAGTCTCAGTCATCACGGTGTCATGAAGTTGTTTCACAAAATTCTCCACAATTTCCATTCTTCATTTTCCAACATTTAATTGTTACAATATTGGTTCTTTATAATATGCCTGAAGTAGCGCTGGGATCCTAGGTATACTCTCTGGGAGCTTTAACAATTCCTCTATAGGAATTTCAATGGGAAGATTTAGTGACATAGGATCCAGGAAATGCACGATGGGAGCACTGTCTCCTTTACAATCTTACTTTCTGGGAGCTTTAAAAAACACTCGATACTAGAAGATCCAATACACAGATCTATTAATATGGGCTCCAGGTAATCCTTGGGAGTACTTAAGGATGTAATGGAGGTGGCTTCAGCAACCCATAGGGAGCCACCGTGGTGCAATGGTTAGCATAGCCTGATACATCGGGCTGCCACCTAATCTAACCTTACCTAACCTATAGGGCTGACCGCCACAACAGACCTGTCGTACTACTTGCAACCTTAGACGTAAAAAAACATGCTTTTAATGGTTTCAGATTAGCGGACGTTTTAAAATCATTTGATCCTCATATGAATAAGAAGAAATTGGCCCACGAAGGGAATAACAAAGACCTTTCAGAACAAAGTACTGTCAAAAAGGATTATGTAGCAGTAAGAGGAAAATTTGCCATTACAAACCTGAAGAGCTTGTAGTATCAGTCATCACGGTGTCATGAAGTTGTTTCACAAAATTCTCCACAATTTCCACTCTTCATTTTCCAACATTTAATTGTTACAATATTGGTTCTTTATAATATGCCTGAAGTAGCGCTGGGGTCCTAGGTATACTCTCTGGGAGATTTAACAATTGCTCTATAGAAATTTCAATGGGAAGATTTAGTGACATAGGATCCAGGAAATTCACGATGGGAGCACTGTCTCCTTTACAATCTTACTTTCTGGGAGCTTTAAAAAACACTCGATACTAGAAGATCCAATACACAGATCTATTAATATGGGCTCCAGGTAATCCTTGGGAGTACTTAAGGATGTAATGGAGGTGGCTTCAGCAACCCATAGGGAGCCACCGTGGTGCAATGGTTAGCATAGCCTGATACATCGGGCTGCCACCTAACCTAACCTTACCTAACCTATAGGGCTGACCGCCACAACAGACCTGTCGTACTACTTGCAACCTTAGACGTAAAAAAACATGCTTTTAATGGTTTCAGATTAGCGGACATTTTAAAATCATTTGATCCTCATATGAATAATAAGAAATTGGCCTACGAAGGGAATAACAAAGACCTTTCAGAACAAAGCACTGTCAAAGAGGATTATGTAGCAGGAAGAGGAAGCTTTGCCATTACAAACCTGAAGAGCTTGCAGTCTCTGTCATCATGGTGTCATGAAGTTGTTTCACAAAATTCTCCACAATTTCCATTCTTCATTTTCCGACATTTAGTTGTTACAATATTGGTTCTTTACAATATGCCTGATGTAGCGCTGGGATCCTAGGTATACTCTCTGGGAGCTTTAACAATTGCTCTATAGAAATATCAATGGGAAGATTTAGTGGCATGGGATCCAGGAAATTCACGATGGGAGCACTGTCTCCTTTACAATCTTACTTTCTGGGAGCTTTAACAAACACTCGATACTAGGGTATTGATCTTTAATACCAACGAAAGAACTAGAAGTGTTGGAATCACACAAGGTGCTGACGAGAGCTTAATCCCAGAGCCCCATTTGTGGAATATTGGCTACGACGAGATCTTAAAAATTTTTTGGTCGGATGCGCTTAAGATATCGCTGCGGTAAAACAAGCGCAAACTACGGAAGAACTAGAAGAGTTGGAATCACACAAAGTGCTGCCGAGGGCTTAATCCCAAAGCCCCATATGTGGAATATTGGCTACGACGAGATCTTACAAAATGTTTTGGTCAGATACGCTGACGATATCGCAGCGGTATCACAAGCGCGAACTACCATAGATGTACAGAAAAATTTTACCCAGGTAGATGACACGGGCAAGGTCCTGGTTAAGGACACCTCGACTAGAATTTGCAACACACAAGACAAAGCTGTTGTCCTCAGCACTAAAAAATGAGAGGGGACAATCCACCGTTGAACATTTTGTTGGCGCTACATGTCCCGTTTATGGTTGGCCAGCAGCCAGTTCTTGCCAATATCTCATCAGTTCGATCACTGCTACATACCTTAGTCCTCCTCTTTGACACCTTTGGATCTGCAGTTTCAACTCTGCGACTTTCAGCTCTACAGTTCAACCAATGAGATCTAAAAATTGAGATGCCTGTAGACACTTTTTTGATCGGACATGTAGACGTTACTTTGCGGTAATACAAGGACGAACTACCATAGATATACAGCAAAATCTTACAAATGTTATGACACTGGCAAGATCCTGGTTACGAACTCCTCGATTAGAACTTGCAACACACAAGACAGAGCTTTTGTCAAGCACTCAAAAGTGAAGGGGTATAATCCGCCGTTTAAAATATTTGTGGTGGTCGGTGGAAAGATGTTGGCGCTACTTGGCTGGTTGGCCAGCAGCCGGTTCTTGCCAAGAGCTTGGATCAGTTCGACTACTGTTACAGACCTTAGCCCTCCTCTTTGTTAACTTATATGAGACCTTTGGATGTATAGCCCAACCATTGAGATCTTCAAATCTACAGTTACATAACCTTTGGGCCGATAGTCTTCAGTTCCAATACTGACACCTTCGGTCCTACAGTTCAACCGCTGAAATTTACTGCAGTACAATACAACCACCGAGTTTTTCGGGCCTGCTAAGATCTTCGGCTCTGCAGTTCAACTAATGAGATCTAAAAATAGAGATGCCTGTAGACACTTTTTTGATAGGATACATGAAAGACACCTAGATTCGAACTTCCAACAAACAAGACAGATAACAAATCAACCACTCAGTAAATGAGGGAGAATAAATCACCGTTGAAAATATATTTGATGGTCGGTCGATAATGGTATTGAACCTATAATCCTTTTTGTGCAGGACCTTATATATAACATCGTTGTAAAAAACTGAATTCGAGATCTGAATTTCTAGATGTTGGCGCTACTTGCCTCGCTTATAGTTGGCTAGCAGCCGGTTTTTGCCAAGACCTTGGATCAGTTCGATCATTGTTACAGACCTTAGCCCTCCTCTTTGTTAACTTATATTGGATGTATACCCAAACCATTGAGATCTTCAAATCTACAGTTACCTAACCTTTGGGCCGATAGTCTACAGTTCCAATACTGACACCTTCGGTCCTACATGTCAACCGCTGAGATTTACTGCAGTACAATACAACCACCGAGTTTTTCGGACTTGCTAAGATCTCCAATGAGATCTAGAAATTGAGATGCCAGTAGACACTTTTTTGATAGGATACGTAGACGATATCGCAGCGGTAATACAAACGTGAAGGACACCTCGATTCGAACTTGCAACAAACAGATCAACCACTAAATTAATGAGGGAGAATAATTCACCGTTGAAAATATATTTGATGGTCGGTCGATAATGGTATTGCAGTGCAGGACCTTATATATAACATCGTTGTACAAAACTGAATTCGAGATCTGAATTTTTAGATGTTGGCGCTACTTGTCTCTCTTATAGTTGGCCAGCAGCCGGTTCTTGGCAAGATCTTTGGATCAGCTCGATTCCTGCTACAGACCTTGGCCCTCCCCTCTGCCAAATTATGTGCTTCCCTAAAGAAATTGTGATGGATGTCTGGTATCCAACACATAGGATCACATCTCATGCACATCCCTGAACATTTTTTCTCCAGCTGGCACTGATATTGAAAGAGGGGAACTAGAAAATTTCTTCCCATTAGATCTTAATGGTGAAAATTTTCTTTAATCTTGAAATATAAAATCCAATCCACCGGCTGTACACACAATAGGCTGAGACGAAATCAGAAGAAATTGTCAAGCACCTACATGGAGTTCACCTTGAAGTAAGGTTGAAATGGTACCGATTTGAAGTAAAACTCCAAGAGTGTCGAGTTTTTAGCAGTGTTGTCAGATTAGTTTGGGATATTTTTTTAACTTTGGGGATCTTGAGATTTGGCTGGGTATAAAGCCGTGGTTTGGGGATTTTTCTGGGGATATTTCCACCATCAATCAGAAGGTATTAAATTTGTTATAGAACGTTTAAAAGCGAAGTACAATAAGAGTTATACGTTAATCTTTAAGGTTGGGCTAAACTAAAAACTGGAGAAAAATATACACAAATTAAGAATAAAAATTTTCTAAATTCGTGCCTCCCACAGAATAGTTTCGAAATTCTTAAAATTTTTAAAGTTTACCAATATGGCGTCCATCATAAACTTTTTGCAATTTTGAAATCCAATTTTTTCGTTCAAATTTCGAAACTTATTTTTGTGAAATCCGCGTGGCATTTGCCTTCGTATTTAAAATTTTCTAAAATTAACCTAGTGGGTTCACTCTTTTTTGAGTGTTGTTGTTTCATTTCGATTTTCTTTGGTGATCAGAAAATACAAAAGAAATAAAATAAAAATATAAAAGTACCTGTAATTTTGTTGTTTTATATGTTTCGTGTATACTGTAAATTAATGTAACTTAAGTTAAAATAATATTTTAAGTGGAAATGTTTATGGTATTGTAAAGAGTACAAAATTATAATGTGTTTTTATTTAATAGACGAATTTCCCTGATGAAGACAAAAAAATGTCGAAACGTTGGGAACAATGCAATATACAAATGGGAAATTTTAGAAACTAATAAACGGACCAAAATAATAACCAAAATAAGACAACTTTGTATAAATTTTTATTGTAAGTGTTGTTTCAGAAGAAAAACATTTTAAACATTCTACACATAAAGTTGGTAAATTTTATAGCAAACCACACATCAACTGTTGACCGCCTTACACACGTATTAAAGTTCTTATCTATTAAATAATTCGATAATATGAGGTTGTTTTTATTTTTTGTAGAATGAAATTATATTCACTTTTCGGTGGGGATTTTTTGCGGAAATACTTTCGAAATTTTGGGAATCTCTCTCGCAAAAATCTGGCAACAGTGTTTTTGGCCGGTATTATCGGCATATATCGATGGACGAAAGACTGTCTTGTTAGATGTGTAAATGCTGTTTTACTCTCTCTCTCTTCCAACACTCTCCCTGTACAGAATGATGGGGGTGAGTACCTGCATTATTTGCTGCTATTGGACACTCCGTAAAGCAGACTCCTCTCAAAAATTGGATAATTTCCGTGAGACTCTTGTTATAATATCACATTAAAATTAACCTTTCGAAATTTCGATGTGTTTCAAATGGAATAGAAAATTTATTTTATTTAATTATTTATTTATTTATTAATTAATTACATTTACAATAAAATTATAAATATAATTATAAGCTCTGACTGCTAGGGTCTTAAGCTTAGAAAATTTATCTCGATTGACAACTCTCTCTATAAACCTCTAAGGTTTATAGGATTTCAATTTCCATCGAAAAAATCAATATTTGATTTTTGTCAAACTATTTCTTATTTACAGTGACACCTTAACGTTTGCAGCAATTTCTCACCAACACCCCCCTCCCCCCATAACGGCATAAATTGCCACTTAAAAACACTTTGCGTGACTTAAAAAAAAGAACAGAAAAGACACAAGCACTCCCTTAAATCAAGTGCACTCACTTGATGGCAGTCAACTTTTGTTATCTTTCAACGTCATTTTAGATCTTCCTCTCTCTTCTCTTGTCTCCTACCTCTTGTTGTTTGCTCTCTTATCACCAAGAACGAACATTCAATGAGGAAAGACCATTCACTATGACATTCCCTTAACTGTAGTCTTTGAACTATGGCAATTCGTTTTATTCTTTCATTCGGTCTTCATTTTTAGTCGGTCTTCATGGTTGGGCTCATTGCCCATCTTGATGGGCTAAACGACAGCAAAACCATCATCGTCATCATCATCACAACAATTTCCTGATTCTTTATCTTGGGCTTGACTTTTGTAGTAATTCGTTTTGTTTGTTGCCTTTCCACACACACTCACACACACACACAAGTTCCAACAACCACGAGTATTTGATAAACTTCCAAACAAATTTTCCTAATGAGCTGTTTTAATGATACTCAGCCAACAGTGTATCTCACTTGTTCATGTCATTGCTTCATGTCGGTAACATTTGCAACAACATTTGCTTCACACATACAAAAGACACAATGTTGTAAACATATCCATAAAGTCAAAATACACAATGTAAGTAGGCAAATGGAAAACAATATCCAAACAGTAGCTTTATTAAGTAATGATTAATTTCACTAAAAAACACAGCAAGCACAAGCAAATGCCAGTCAGAAAGGAAATTATTGCCTACTGCACCAGGCTGTGAAAAATCATCTAAAGATTATTCTTATAAGAAATTGCATCTAAAAATAATTTCTCTATAGAAAATTTTGTCAAAATGTAATTTCTAAAGAAAATTTTGTAAAAATTTTATTTCTATAATATTTTATTTCTATAGAAAATTTTGTCAGAATTTTATTTCTATAGAGCATTTTTTCAAAATTATATTTCTGTAGAAAATTTTGTCAGAATTTTATTTCTATAGAGAATTTTGTCAAAATTTTATTTCTATAGAAAATTTTATCAAAATTTTATTTCTATAGAAAATTTTGTCAAAATTTTATTTTATAGAATAATTTTATTTCTATAGAAAACTTTATCAAAATTGTATTGTATTTTGCTAAAATTTTATTTCTATAGAGAATTTTGTCAAAATTTTATTCTATAGAAAATTTTGTGAAAATTTCATTTCTATAGAAAATTTTGTCAAAATTTTATTTCTATAGAACATTTTATCAAAATTTTATTTCTATAGAAAATTTTGTCAAAATTTTATTTCTATACAAAATTTTGTCAAAATTTCATTTCTATAGAAAATTTTGTGAAAATTTTATTTCTATAGAAAATGTTGTCAAAATTTTATTTCTTAAGAAAATTTTGTCAAAATTTTATTTCTATAGAGAATTTTGTAAAAATGTTATTTCTATAGAAAATTTTGTGAAAATGTTATTTCTATGTAATATTTTATATCTTAAGAAGATTTTGTCAACATTTGATTTCTATAGAAAATTTTATCAAAATTTTATTTCTATAGAAAATTTTGTGAACATTTTATTTCTATAGAAAATGTTGTCAACATTTTATTTCTATCGAAAATTTTATCAAAATTTTATTTCTATAGAAAACTAGCGTAACCCGGCCCGCTTCGCTGCGCCTTCCGAAGCGTATTTGTAGGAACATTTTACGTTAACTTAGTCAACCATATTCTTCGTGCTGAAAACAAATTCGAAAAGATTTGTATTCTTTCAAACAAATCGAACTACTTGCTTTTTCGTTTATAGGTACAAATACGGCGGATATGCATATGTAATACGGTTCGTCTTAAAAAATGTCGGGGAGAGGATGTACCCTTTGCTCCAAATTTTTTAAATAATGTTATGTATTCAAGTAGTTAGGTTAAAGTGGCAGACCGATTAAGATTCAGGCTCACTTAGACTATTCAGTCCATTGTGATATTTCAAGTAGTTGGACAATCTTCTATATTTCTTGTGAATTTTAAGTATGGTTTGTCAAGGAAAGGTATTCTTCTCCTCAACATATCTGAAAATTAACCACTATATTATAATAACATACAAAGAATTACTGTTTCCCATCCAATAAATCGGAAAAGGCAAAAGTAGTAAAAAAGTTTACCACATTAAAATTTGCTAAAATGTTGGGAAATGATACACCCTCTATGTTGGCTGCCAATTTCATGTAAATTTAACTTCTTTACTAAAAAGAAGTCTGGCAGAAGCCTGCGCAAAAATCATAAAATTATGTACCGAGTTCCCATTTACGGACAACCCTCTACTTTCAATTTAAGAAAAAAAAAAACGGACAAAAGGGAACCCTCTCCCCACCTTCGCTCCACTATCGGACTATCACTTACCCTATATTAATTTCACAACTACGCAATGGTCCCTATAAATTCTATCGAAGTAAATCGACAAAGTTTATTTCAATTTTCCTCTTCCCCAACCTGATATCGAAAAATCATATACTAATTTAAAACGCATATATAAATTTAATCAGGGACCACGTTCCCTGTAAATTTCAAGTAGATAGGAGATGTTTAAATTTTCCTCTATTGTTTTAAAGGGACGTCAGTTTCCCCGATACAATATCGACAAACACCGTAGTGAATAGCACCCCTAAACTTCTCTGAAAATTCTTGAAACTTTCCTTTAAGTGTGGGGCAAGGAAGGTTACCTCTTCGTTCATAACCTTCCCCCACTGCCATGGTAAATTTCAAGAAAACTTAAGAATTTTTGGCTTTTTTTCTTTTTGCAGTTTTAGAGGAGGACTTCCTCCCCGACCAAATATCGAAAAGTGATGTAGCGTATCTTTTGTAAACGTCCCAGAAAATGTCAAGCAAATTATAAGCCTAATAGGGCGGCCTCTCTTCCGTCCAAATATCACAAAATCAGGTATAAGCTATTAATATCGTAACCTCTCCCCAGTCCTCTGTAAATTTCAAGTAACTCGGTAAAGTTTAATTGTTTCTCTGTATGTACTTAAGAGAAGCCGATGTCTCCCTATGCCCTTTTATTTTTATTAAAAAACCAGGAACCTGATATAAATTGCATAACCTCACCATTTTTTCCGTAAAATTTGAGTCGGGGGAGTTCAGTTTTGTTTTCACTGTACTTCAAAAACAAAAAAAAAGGCGGACAAAGGGGTGGTCCCCCTCCCCGACCAAATATCGAAAAATAATGTAGTGGATTTTTGTCTAGATACCAACCCCAACATTCAATGAAAATTTCAAGCAAATCGCATAATTTTGTTCCAAGTTTCAAAAAGTAGGGCAAGGGGAGGTCTCCCTCCCCGTCCACATATGAAATCATCAGGTACCCCATATTAATTCCATAACCTCACCGCATGTTCTCTGTAAATCTCAGATAACTTAGAGAATTTTAGTTTTTTTCACTGTATTTTAAAAAAAGTCGAACAAAAAGGAGGTCCCCCTCCACCACCAAATATCGAAATATAAAGTAGCGGATCTTTGTCTAGATGCCAACCCCAACCTTCAATGAAAATTTCAAGCAAATCGGTCAACTTTGGTCCAATTTTCAAAAAGTCCGACAAAGGGGAGGTCCCTCTCCACGACCAGGAGTCAAAAAATGAGGTACCCTATTTTCACCACATGAACGCCCCCTACGATCTCTGAAAGTTTCAAGTAAATCGGTTCAGCCGTTTCGGAGCCAACTCGGAACATACAAACAAACAATCAAACAAACAAACATAGATTGCATTTTATATATATAGATTTTATTTCTATAGAATGTTTTGTCAAAATTATATTTCTATACAAAATTTTATTTTTATAGAAAATTTTGTCAACATTTTATATCTATAAAAAAATTTGTCAAAAATTTAATTTTATTTCTATAGAAAATTTTATCAAAATTTTATTTCTATAGAAAATTTTGTCAAAATTTTATTTCTATAGCAAATGTTGTCAAAATTTTATTTCTGAAGACAATTTTATCAAAATGTTATTTCTATTGAAAATGTTGTCAAGATGTTAGTTCTATAGAAAATTTTATCTTTTTTAAGAAAATTTAATGAAAATTTTATTTCTTAAGAACATTTTGTCAACATTTTATTTCTTTAGAAAATTTTATCAAAATTTTATTTCTTTAGAAAATTTTGTCAAAATTTTATTTCTATAGACAATTTTGTCAAAATTTTATTCTATAGAAAATTTTGTCAGAATTTTATTTCTATTGAAAATTTTGTGAAAATTTTATTTCTTAAGAAAATTTTGTGAAAATTTTATTTCTATAGAAAATTTTGACAAAATTTTATTTCTATAGAAAATTTTGTGAAAATTTTTTTTCTATAGAAAATTTAGTGAAAATTTTATTTCTTAAGAAAATTTTATCAAAATTTTATTCTATAGGAAATGTTGTCACAATTGTATTTCTATAGAAAATTTTGTCAAAATTTTATTTATTAAAGGCAACAAACAAAACGAATTACTATAGGAAATGTTGTCAAAATTGTATTTCTATAGAAAATTTTGTCAAAATTTTATTTCTATAGAAAATTCTGTGAATATTTTATTTCTATAGAAAATTTTGTGAAAATTTAATTTCTATAGAAAATTTTGTAAAAATTTTATTTCTTAAGAAAATTTTGTAAAAATTTTATTTCTTAAGAAAATTTGGTCTAGATTTTATTTCTATAGAAAATGTTGTCAAAATTTTATTTTTATAGAAGATGTTGTCAAAATTTTATTTCTATAGAAAATTTTGTCGAAATTTTATTTTATTTTTATTTTATGTCAAACTTTTATTTCTATTCTTTGTGAAAAAAATATTTTGTAAAAAATTTATTCTATAGAAAATGTTGTCAAAATTTTATTTCTTAAGAAAATTTTGTAAAAATTTTATTTCTTAAGAAAATTTGGTCTAAATTTTATTTCTATAGAAAATGTTGTCAAAATTTTATTTTTATAGAAGATGTTGTCAAAATTTTATTTCTATAGAAAATTTTGTCGAAATTTTATTTTGTTTTTATTTTATGTCAAACTTTTATTTCTATTCTTTGTGAAAAAAAAATATTTTGTAAAAAATTTATTCTATAGAAAATGTTGTCAAAATTGTATTTCTATCGAAAATTTTGTCAAAATGTTATTTTTGTAGAACATTTTGTGAGAATTTTATTTCTATAGAACATTTTGTCAGAATTTTATTTCTACAGAAAATTTTGTCAAGATTTTATTTCTATAGAAAATTTAGTCAAAATTTAATTTTTCTACGAAAACATCAAAAACTGTACCAATAAACCAAACTGTAAAAAATCTACCATTTTTGGTAGAATTCTAAGTGATTTTGAAAAAAATCTAAAAAAAATTAGTGCAAATCGGTTAAGATGAAAAATTCTATCTTTTCTATGAAAATTCACCTTAGGTTAGGTTAAAGTGGCAGCCCGATTAAATTTCAGGCTCACTTAGACTATTCAGTCCATTGATGAATTATGATGAATTTTCTATGAAAATTCACCTCACGATGAAATTTCTATGAAAATTCACCTTACGATAAATTTTCTATGAAAATTCACCTAAATATGAATTTTCTTTAAAAATGCACCTAATATGAACTTTCTATAAAAATGCACCTAAATATTAATTTTCTATGTAAATACACCTAACGATGAATTTTGATGAAGTTTCTGTGGAAATTCCTCTAACGATGCATTTTCTATGGTTTGCTTTTGATAATGCAATTTTAGCTCGATGTTTTACCTTTCCCTTTAATTTACGTTTTATTGTATTAGCTATAACAATTTTCTATGAAAATTCATCGTTAGGCGAATTCCCCTTTTAGGTGAATTCACATAGAAATTTCGTCTTAAATAATTTATATAGAAATTTTTTTGTGAAACAATTGCAGGTATTGTGCCATATAAATTTCAATGAAATCGCTCATGTGTAGGCGAATTTTGTCATTATACTGCTCCACGTTAAAGGAACAACTTTTCGTGAAAAAAGAAACAAACAATTATATTAATTCTCTGTAAAAATTACGAAAACTTTGCCATCTTCACAAATGCGCCAATTGAAAATTTTGTTGCAGCTATGAAGTTAGGAAAAATATTTGTTTTAGATTTCTAACCGCTGCGAATGTGAACACAAAATGTGTCATAATCATGGAATGCAAAAAGTCGCTGTAATAAAATCACTTTTTGCTTTGCACTCATATAAAACTTTTCCATTATTATGGCAAGAAGCTAAGTCAGTTAACTTTTAGGAACCCTACGTAACTTCGCATTTGCTTTTTTTATCCTTAATATGTTCCTTAGTAAACATGGTTTATACCACCAAAAATTTGCCACTTCCTTGATGTAACGCATCGATTTAAAGTAGATTTCATTGTCTTTCGTTTACTATAACGCAGTGTGAAGATAAGGAGAGGAAAAGCTAGGCAATTGGAAAAATTGTCGAAAAGTTCATAAAGGATCAGTGGCAAATCAAATTCCACCCAGCATGTTTCGTTGTTAGCATCAAGTGTTGCTGCAGCAGCTTATGCTTCGGAATATGCTTCTACTCGCATATTCCTGATGTTGATGTGGTGGTGGTGGTGCAACATTCATTCGCCTTAGTTGTCAACACATGTCCTCTCTCTCTCTCTGTCTGCATTTCCATAATTTATTCCAGGAATATTGTAAAATTTTTGATGACTTTATAGAAGGAAGGTTTTTTGAGAGAGAGAGAGAGAGAGAGAGAGTCAACTCTCTGTTTTTTTTTATACTTTCCAAGATTTTGCATATTTTATGCATAGTTTTAACAAAACTATGGACAAGTTTGACATGTTGAGGATAGGAAAAACGTTATTGTTTTTCTTTTAATATGTTGTGAGAAATTTTTGTGAAATATTTAGAAAAGAAGGAGATACATTTTAGGTGGGTTGAGGTTGTCCACAAGATGACCTACAGAAAACTAATTCGTGAATTGTAATGGTGGACTAGACCGCATATTTTATTTCGCCTTGGTTTAAATCCTTTGTATTTTCTGTGTATCTTTTCAATATTTATCAAATTTGTTGCAAATTTCAAATTAGATTGCTACCACAAAAAATTTTGTTAACGAATTGCAATGTTGTCAAATGTCGGTTTTGATTGTCATGGAGGATAAAGTGTATGTTAAGTAAAAATTCGTAACTTATTTTTAAGCCTAAAGGAAACATACGAGGGTTGCCTTTTATTTGGCGGAATTGGGCGACCCAAGTGTTACAATGTACCAACTGGCAGCTCTATCGTAAAACTTGACATTTTTGGGTTTATACACCGAAAAACATATCGACCTAATTTAAAATATTATGTAACCTAAATTTTTAGGACACCCAATTTTAATTATGAGAATCATTGATTTTAAAAATTTATTATTTACAATTTGGACACAATTTTTTGAACCTTTGTAATAAGTTTTAAATAAATAATCTTTAAATTAACTGAAATAGTGAATATTAGGATTAGGGATAAGAAAGTTTAATTATGAAACACAATTAGCAATTTAATAATTTATCTTTAATTATATTCACTTATACATTTGCTAAAATAAGCAGGTCAAAATTAATGCCTCATTAAAAGTTTTCCAAGTGCTTAATGTCATTTGCGTTTAGATCATAAATTCAGCCTCATTTGTAAGAATGTGTATGTGTGTAAAATCAATGGCATTATATGTGAACACACTCAAAAAAGGATACACTAAAAATTATTATGTTTTGTATAAAATTTACCTAAAAAAGATTATACACAAATGAAGAAAAACATTTTAAAAAATTTCAATTTCCTGCAAAATAGTTTAACATTTTCTTAGAAAATTTTAAATTTTACCAAAAAATCATCCATCGTGAACTAAAGACGTTTTTGCAATTTTCAACTCCATTGTCAAGTAGAAAAAATTTTATAGGTCTAATAAGAAATATTTCCCTTTGGCATTTGTAATATAGTTTAGTAAAAATTCCCAAAAATCACCCTAAATTGTCTTTCTTGTGGGCTTCATTTTTTTTGAGTGCATTTTCACCATTTCCAATATGCTACCATTATGTAAAACCATTGTAATCGAATTGTTATGACCCAAAAATATTATGGCATTTTTGCGTTCATATTTCGCCACAGTAGCATTAGCATACGTAAAATTAGCCATGGCCAAAATGTTTTGCTATGTTCAATTTGTGTAATTAGCTACAGCCATAAATATTCTCGAGCAAAAATATTTGCTACTATTGGGGATTAACAGGGCGAGAGTATCTCATTCATTTGTACATGTGAAAACGATCTCTGGATTAGCCACCAATACCAAAGCAAATGTGTGTGTAATTTATGCCACACGTTTTTAGTGATATTCAAAATTGCATTTCTCCCCCATAAATATTATCCATTCACTCTCTCTCCTTTGTGTATATATATATGGGTGTGTGTGATTATGTGTAAAAGGAGAATGTTTCCGTTGTTTCTTTTTTTTTGGGTAAATAAAATGATTATACTCTTTCGGTTTGTTTGGTTGCATGTGCTTCTGTGTGCGGTGTGTATGTGTAAGTGGTCATTTATGTTTTCCTAATCCATGGTCATTAATGGATGTCATGGCCATTGATGATTATTGTAGTGGAAATTGTATGATTTAAATTGAATTATTGCAATATAGCCAATTTTCTACAGCCAAATATTGAATTTATATGTAATATAGGATTTTTCCGGGAAAGAGAAGGGAAATTCCAGAGAATTCCCGGGACAAGCGTGTAATGAATCGTTAAATGTATACACCTACTTAACTATCGATTAGACTGAATTAATTTACATATATATAAACAATTGTTAAACTCACCAATAATATTGCCTATTCAAGGCTTACCTGAAAATAAAGAATAATTATAGTAATCAATTTATGAAATATTTTCCTATGTAAATAAAAAAAAATTAAAAAACAAAAAAAAAAAAAAACAAACTACGTAAGTTTTGTGAATGAGGAAGAGGTGAAGGCAACATTGCTTCAATAATGCACAGATAACAAACATATACCAAATCTTCAACATGTGAGAATATTGTTGAGAGACCGAAGAGAGAATTTAGAGATAAAATTTGAAGAGTTCTTGAAACCAACAAAATACACAAGAACAAGAGCAATAAACCGAAAAGGGGACAAAAATAATTGTAAAATGAAATACAACCAGAGTTGCCAATATTTTTTGGATCTTGTTCGCAAATTATTATGCTTTTGTCCCCGAAAATCCGCAATTTAAATTAAAATTCTTCACAAACATCCCCAATATTTTTTTATAAAGAAAAAAATTAAGAAATAGGCTCTGCTGTAGAAAATTAGTAATAATAGTAAAAAAATTGTAGTAATAAATATTTAAAAAATATAAAAAGTATTGTCAAAGATCAAGATTTCGAAACACAACCACAGTTGCTACTCGTATTAAAAATTGTGTACCGAAATTTGAAGAAAATGTTATCACAAATCTACCAAATTAAAAAAAAAAAAATTGACAAACATATTATTCCTCTGTTGGTTAAGCTACTCGTGCAGTTTATTTCTTATTGCTTTGATTTCAGCTTACTACCATGCGTTGACTAAACTAAATCGGTAGTTTAACCAACAGAAAAAAATATTGCCGATATTTTATTTCCATAGAAGATTTTGTCAAAATTTGATTTCTATACACAGTTTTGTCAAAATTTTATTTCTAAAAAAAATTAGTCAACATTTTATTTCTATTGAAAATTTTGACAAAATTGTTAAAATAATTTTGTCAAAATTTTATTTCTATAGAAAATTTTGTCTACATTTTATTTCTATAGAAAAAGTTGTCAAAATTTTATTTCTATAGCAAATGTTGTTAAAATTTTATTTCTATATACAGATTTGTCAAAATTTTATTTCTATACAAAATGTTGACAAATTTTATTGCTATAGAAAATTTGGTCAAAATTTTATTTCTATAGAAAAATTTGTCAAAATATTTTTTTCTAAAGAAAGTTTTGTGAAAATTTTAGTTCTAAAAAAAATTTAGTCAAAATTTTATTTCTATAGAAATTTTTGTCAAAATTTTATTTCCATAGAAAATTTTGTCAAAATTGTACTACTATACATAATTTTGTCAAAATGCTTTTTCTATATAAAATTATATCAACATTTTATTTCCATAGAAAATTTTGTCAAGATTTTATTTATATAAAAAATTTTTACAAAATTGAATTTTTATAGAAAATTTTGACATTTTATTTCTATAAAAAATATTGTCAAAATTTTATTTCTATAGAAAATGTTGCAAACATATTATTCCTCTGTGGGTTAAGCTACTCTTGCAGTTTAGTTAACGTAATTGTATTTCTATAGAAATTTATGTCCAATTTTATTTCTTATTGCTTTGATTTCAAGTTACAACCATGCGGTTGGAAATGGAAAAAGAAGAGTAGGCACGCTCAAAATAAACCCAGCCATGTGAATTCAAATCGATGATTTGACAGTGGCATAGGAAAAGAGATATGTTTGTTTCGAATTTATTTCGGCATAAGCCGACTATCAATGTAAAACCTTTTTTCGGAGGGTTCAAGTGTGGTTTTTGTTGGGTTTAATAAACTGCCTGAATTTAGTTTTGCTGCAAGAGAGAGTGCGTCCATCCAACCATCTTGCAGTCTATAGAGCTTTGCCCAAATAAATTTGACAAACATTCTTTTCCTCTGTTGGTTAAGCTACACTTGTAGTTTAGTCAATGTATGGTTTTAAGCTGCAATAAAAAACAACAACAATGCTTAAAGAACAAAACCAACAAAACAAAACAAATTTTATTTCCATAGAAAATTTTGTCCAAATTTTACTTTTATAGATAATTATGTCAAAATTTTACTTCTATATATAATTTTGTCGAAATGCTTTTTATACCCTTCACCACTACTGTGGTACAGGGTATAATAAGTTTGTGCATTTGTATGTAACGCCAAGAAATAATTGTCATAGACCCATCTTGTAGTATACCGATCGGCTTAGAATTAAATTCTGAGTCGATTTAGCGATGTCCGTCTGTCTGTCTGTCCGTCCGTCTGTCTGTATATGTAATTTTGTGCACAAAGTACAGGTCGTAGTTTAAGTTCGATCGTCCTCAATTTTGGTATAGGGCCGTTTCTTGGGACAGAGACAAGCGCTATTGGTTTTGGAAAAAATCGGTTCAGATTTAGATATAGCTGCCATATATAGTTATCTCCGATTTGATCATAATTCACGTATTTATGAACCGACGTTCTTCAAATTTTGTACATCTGAATGTTTTGTCAGTCCCGTAAAAACTGCCAAATATGAACTAAATCGGTTCAGATTTATATATAGCTCCCATATATATCTTTCGTCCGATTTTGACTTATATGGCCCCAAAAGCGAGAGTTTTGCCCTGATTTGCTACAAATTTTGCACAACGAGTACGTTTAATAGTATCGTTAATTGTGCCAAATTTAGTTGAAATCGGTTCAGATTTAGATATAGCTCCCCTATATATCTTTCGTCCGATTTTAACTTATATGGCTTCAAAAGCCATAGTTTTGCCCTGATTTGATTAAAATTTTGTACAAGGAGTACGTTTAATAGTATCGTTAATTGTGCCAAATTTAGTTGAAATCGGTTCAGATTTAGATATAGCTCCCATATATATCTTTCGACCGATTTGGGCTTATATGGCCCCAAAAGCCAGAGTTTTGCCCTGATTTGCTTCAAATTTTGCACAACAAGTACGTTTAATAGTATCGTTGAGTGTACTTAATTTGGTCAAAATCGGTTCCGATTTAGATATAGCTCCCATATATATCTTTCATCCGATTTGGATTTATATGGCCTCAAAAGCCAGAGTTTTGCCCTGAGTTGCTTGAAATTTTGCACAAGGAGTACGTTTTATAGTATCATTAATTGTGCAAAATTTAGTTGAAGTCGGTTCTGATTTAGATATAGCTCCCATATATATCATTCACCCGATTTGGACTAATATGCCCACAGAGGCAAAAGTGCTACTCTGATTTACGTGAAATTTTGCAGAGGAAGTAGAATTGAACTTGAAACTTTGCACAGGCAGTAGAATTAAGGTTCTGCATATGCGTGTTTATTTTGGTTGAAATCGGTTCAGATTTTGATATAGCTCCCATATATATCTTTCACCCGATTTTCCGTCATATGACCACAGAGGTCAAAGTTGTTATCCGATTTACGTGAAATTTTGCACAGGGAGTAGATTCAACATAGTAACTATGCATGTGCAATTTGATTGCAATCGGTTCAGATTTCGATATAGATTCCATATATATGTTTTTCCTATTTAGGCAAAACTGGCCGAAATACCTACATTTTCCTTATCAAATCGCCACTGCCAAGTCGAAAACTTATCAAAATTACTCAAATTTTCCTACTACTCTATTACACATCTATCGACCGATAAATCATAAATACACTTTTGCGAAGTTGCCCCAAAATTGGTTCATATTTAAATGTTTCCTATATTTTTTTACTAACATTGTGTTCCACCTCAGCGCATTAGCCGACTTAAATATAAAATCTATAAGTATTGCAGAACTCTGTACAGATCTGCTCAGATATACAGAATATATATGTATGGATTCATATAACATCCAACATATTGGACGGATTTAATATGGTATCGAAAATGTGGACTTACAAAGTGGTGAAGGGTATAATATAGTCGGCCCCGCCCGACTTTAGACTTTCCTTACTTGTTCTATATAAAATTAAATCAAAATTTTATTTCTATATAAAATTTTTCCAAAATATTATTTTTATAGAAACATTTTATTTCTATAGAAAATGTTGTTAAAATTTTATTTCTATAGAAAATTTTGTCAAGATTTTATTTCTATTAAAAATTTTTACAAAATTGAATTTTTGTAGAAAATTTTGACATTCTAGGTCTATAGAAGATATTGTCAAAATTCTATTCCTATAGAAAATGTTGTAAACATTTTATTTTTATAGAAAATTTTGTCAGAATTTTATTTCTATAGAAAATATTGTCAACATTTTACTTCTATAGAAAATTTTTTCAAAATTGGTGTCAACATTTTATACCCTTAAAATAATTTTCAAATTTTATTTCTGTAGAAAATTTAGTCAAAATTTTATTTTGATAGAAAATGTTATAAACATTTTATATTTATAAAATTTTTTTTTTTCAGAATTTTATTTCTATAGAAAATATTGTCAACATTTTAATTCTACAGAAAATTTTTTCAAAATTTTATTTCTATTTATGAATTACATTAAGTTATAGAGGAATATTTTGTAAAGTCTACCAAAACATTAAAAATTCTACCAAACAGTAAAAAAGCAACCATTTTTGGTAGAATCCTAGAGATCACCAAGTTGATGCTTTTTGGAAATCCAAAAGAAAAAACACTAAATTTGGTAACACTGGTAATAGGGGGCCTCTCGTTATAATAAGAGACAAATGAGAGACAAGTGAGAGTACACTACTACTTTAGGCCACATTGAGTCTAAGGCTTTGTGGCAAGCTCCCACAACTACTCTCAATATAACCCCTCACTTCTGTTATAAGGCTAAGTGATAATTCGACTTAAGTTGTTTTTTTTTTTAATGTATGATGCAATTTTTTTTAAGAATTAATTTTTTTTTTTTTTTTTTTTTTTTTTTATTGTAAGTTTATTTCTACATAAATTTAAATTCATTCTTTTAATGGCCTCAGCGCCAAGTAGGCATTGTAGAGGCAAGCGGCAACATTATTATACATAATAAAAAAAAAATATATATATTTATAGAATTAAATAACTGATTGATATAGTATATATTATATAAGTAATTACAAAATATTTATTTGTTTCCTTAATATATAATCTTTACATGCTCTTTTATATGCTGAGATTCTGGTAATGGATTTTATACTCTGTGGTAGATTATTATATTTGAAGCTTGCAGTAAAATCTATTCTTTGTTTACTTTTTTCCAATCTGCACAGCGGAATTCTGAGATTCTGCTGATTTCTTGTATTGCAATGTGTCTGATTTTGTATAAAATTTATTGTATGGTGACCCAATTTATGAATGCATTTATACACGAAAACTAGAACCTGATATTCATGAATTCCATAAATGGTTAGAATATCCTTCGCAGCTGTTGTGAACAAAAGATTTGTTGGGTAGTTCAGTGGTAAATTATAAATAACTTTCAATGCCCTATTTTGACAGAATTGTAGCGATCTTAAAGCATTACAATTACTGTTGTAGCCATAAACACTAGCTAAATAGTTCACATGCGACATTATCAAAGATTGATAAATCATTAGTTTTGTCCTCTCATCGAGTTTCCATTTCAATTTATACAATATACCAATGGCTGGAGCAATCTTTCTCTTCACATCATCAATATGCAAGTCCCATGACATGTTACTTTGGAGAACAATACCCAAATACTTGACATGATTTGTCTCCTCAATGGCCCTTCCATCAATAACCACGCGAAATTCATGATTTATAGCTGTAGAATGAGGGCGAAAACGAACAACCTTTGTCTTACTTGGATTGATAAGTAAACCATTGATCCTGGCAAACTCAAACAACATCGCTGAATCCCTTTCCATGAAAGATTTTAAAGCCACGTCATACTTATAAGGATAAAAAAGGCAAACATCATCCGCAAACATGAAAAGCTTGCCAACAAAGTCCATATTCATTAGGTCATTCAAATATATAGCAAATAGTAGGGGCCCAAGACCACTACCCTGTGGTACACCATAGCAAACGTTACCCAAAAAACTTCGTGTATCCTTAATTTGCACAAACTGTTTCCTATTTGTCAAATAACTTCTGAATAATTTAAGTTCAGGCCCTTGAACACCATAACATTCAAGTTTCTTCAACAAGATTTGATGATCAACCATATCAAAGGCTTTGGTGAAATCAAAAAATATTCCTGCGACTCCACAATAACCTTTATCTAAACCCTGGCAAACATAACGCATTACATTCAAGACTGCATCCTCTGTACCACATCCTCTCCTAAAACCAAATTGCAGATCATAGAGCAACTTATTACATTCAAAATAATTCGACAGTTTCTCGTATATAATCCTCTCAAAGACTTTATCGATAGTTGAGAGTATAGAAATGGGTCTAAAATCTCCCTCAGATTTTGGATTAGCTTTCTTAGGAATTGGAACAGTTTTGTGAATCTTTAGAATATCTGGATATTCGCAAGAATAAATCATCTTATTGAAAATCTCTTTGAGGAATGGTGAAATCTTCTCTACACATTCTTGAATAAATCTCGGAGAAATATTATCATTCCCAGCACTCTTGTCTATCTTCAAGTTTAGAATGGCATCCTTTATCTCCTGCAAATCAATATTCTCCATAAGAAATCTATTATTTAATCTAACAAGTGTACCAAATAGATTTATCGAGTCATCCGGTTTGACTTCGATCTGAGACTTCAAGTCACAAATTGATGAAAGGAAGTAATTATTGAACAAATCCGCCTTCTCTTGGTCACAAACTATTTGCTCACCTTGAGAGTTGGACAGTCTTATTTCATTTGTCTTATTCCTTCCCAAAACCTTATTCAAAAAATCCCACGTCTTCCTTGAATCATTTTCGCTTCGTTTCAAATTTTCAGCATAATAACGAATCCTACAAATTCTTACTGAGGAGCTTATAACCTTGCCTAATCTTTTTAACTGCAGGTTCAATCTAACCTTTTCTCCTATCCCTACTTTACGTCTCTGTCGAAGTAATTTCTCCTTAAACAGTATTAATTCCTGAAGTTCCTTATTAATCCATGGAGCAAGAACAAATCTAATTTCCGTTTTCCTTCTTACAGTATTGGACGATTCTTGAACTGCATGTTGAATAGACGATAATACCTCCTTAGTCAAACCAGTTGCCGTATAAGGCAAAAAATTCCCAGGTAGTATTTCATTTAAAATACTCCTTGCCTTAATAAAATCAACGCAAGTATTTGTAGTCTCTATGAAGCCAGGCGCATTTGCCTGCATTTTAACCTTACAACAAATCAAATTGTGATCTGAAAGCTTACACTCAATCGAATCAATAAACAACCTTGACGATACGTTACTGAAAACATGATCTATACAGGTTCCAGTTTCTGGTCTTGTTATCATATTATGTGCACTTTCACAATCGTAACTCTGAAACATAGAACAGTAATCAACACTTCGTTGGTCCCGGTTTAGATCAATATTTGAATCTCCAACTACAATCAGTTGATTTCTAGCTTGAAGACTCAAAATTTCACTTAAAGAGTTTATGAAGTCATTGACACCGCATTTCTGTGATCTATAGAATGACGTAACCATCAACGGCTTATTCTCAACTTTATATTCGGGAAATTTGACACTTAATACATCCAAGAAATTCACACTTGTAGATAATTCAACAGAATATCGAATTTTGCTGTTTATATATAATGATGTACCACCATATCCATCCTCTCTGCAACAATGAACACTTTCAAAACCTGGCATTGAATATAATTGGGTAATTTCTTTTTTGAACCAAGTTTCCTGTATTGCTATTACATCAGGTAATTTTGGAAATTTACACAATAAGGATTTTAGTCTATTGAATTTATTTAGTGATGCTATGCTCCTTGCATTTAAACTTATAATATTAAAAAAACCACAATTTAACTGAAATATATATTTTTCAAAATCGTTAAATTTAGTAAAATATTGATTTTTAATCATAAATATACAATATAACTATTTTCCAACAAATACTGTAATAACAAAATTGAATTTTAATTTTGATTAGGGGAAACATAACTTGCTCCATCTTCTTCCTCATCATCACTGGGAATAAGTAATTGTCTATTCTGTACATTGGATCTTCTATTCCAGTGCTTGTTTGTTGTTGCTTCCGTGAGGATTTGGTCAACATGTTCTTCAGATCTGATGACAATACTTCTTGAAATTTCAGTTTTTCTACAAAACACCTTTCCATCTTTAGCATAAACTGATTTATAACCGATTGCTTTCAAGGATTTCGTGTAATTGAGCAGACTCAATGTTTCTCTGCTTAAAAAATCATTTATGTAAATATTTTTTGTGTTTTCATTTTCCTTTAGTTTTGGTTTTATGTTCATTAGTTTATCTTTATTTTTCTTGGATGCAAATTTTACCACAACAGCTTTTTTCTCTTGTGTTTTATTTCTATTTGGCAGAAAATATGCATCTTCCACTTCACTTTCAGTCATTTCCACTCCAACATCTTTTGACAGTTTCACAACAACATCCTTGGCATTAACATCATTGTTTACTTTTAGTCCACTTATGATACAATCATTTTTTACAATTCGATCATTTAGATATTTAACAGATGATTGTAAATTTACAACTTCATTCCTTAGCTTCGCATTTTCTCTTTTAATTTCAACAATTTGTTTTTTATTATCTTTCACGTCCTTAATTAATTCATCAAACTTCTCAGACATAAATTTAATCGAATCAGTCAGCTGATCCAATTTTTCCAATTTCTCAAGTTTCTTAAGTTCAGTTTTGATTGTTTTTAGCTCTCTCTTTATTTCTCCATCTTCACCACCCAATGGTTCACATGCTTGGCAGATAAATGCCTCTTTATCATTCTCACACAATCGATTGAATTCTCTCTTGCTCAGACCTGAGCATTGAGAGTGGTAACTGTTACTGCACTTGTCGCACTGTATGAAATCTTCCGATTCCTCTTTGATTTCTTCTTCGCAACGTTTGCACAGAATTTTCTTTTTAGTTTGACTTTTTATCATTCAAATTATTCAATATTAGTTAGTGTGGCAAGAGGGCCCAAAATTTCCCGTCTCATGTCAGCTGGAATAGACCAGTGCTCTCAGGATTTGTTCTCTCGATTTGCTTCACGGATTTGGAATTTTGTCTACACTCTTTGTTTGTTTGTAATGCCTATCCTTCCTAAGAGTATTCAGTTGTTGATAAACGTCGTATTCCAATATGCTTTGTGATCACACCGAGTTATCATTAAGTTATAGTCATCGACAAAAGGAGAAGATGTGGTATCACAATGGACAAGATACTCACGATAAAAGCAATTGGAATGTTGTTCCAAATTTTCCTAAAAATTTGTATTAATTAATATTTTTGCCTTGATGAAAACAATAACTTTTCTAGATTACAAAATTTTAATTTGTTTATCTTCATTAAACAAAATATGAACTAATTACTACGATGTAATAAATTAAATTTTAAAATAACACATGCCAACCTAAATATACTAAAAAAATGTCCTAAAAAAGGTCAATGACCAGATATACTTTTGAACTAGCAAACAATTCTAAGTACTTCAAACGCTTGTCATTCTTTTGAATGGGATGTTAATGTAGTGTTGAGTGTTGTCTATCCTAAAAATTTTCCAGTTTAGTTGCAATTAAATCGTCGTCGTAATTACCTCAAAAACACTTGTAACCTACTCAGTATGCTGTGTCGATGATGAGAGTTTAAAGTTTAGTTAGCTGCTAATTTCGTTGCCTAGTTGCAATGGTATAGATATTGTAAAAATGCTACGTTTTTCCTGGAATCGTCATGACACTTGGTATTTGGTAACAATTTCACTCTAAGTTGAGTGAACTTATTTGATTTCATTTCATTTAATTTAATTCAACTTTGTTTAGTATGTTAGTCTTTATGAAATTATTTGCCTTAGGTATAGTCATAATGGGCTTTGCATTTAATTACAACCAACAATTCAATAGAATACAATTGTCGGCAATGTTTTTAAGATGTAGGGATTTTGGAAAACACGCTGAGTCAGCTTATTGTGAAATGGAAAATTTGTCGTAGAACATCAACCAAAAGCCTTGGAGACTTAAGACCTGTAGGCATCAAATCAAACACGACGCCCCGATGGCTGCGATGATATTGAAGATGTTGGAAGAATGGGCGGAAACACGTCGAACCATCAACATTCTATTGAAAATTTTGTCAAAATTTTATTTCTATAGAAAATTTTGACAAAATTTTATTTCTATAGAAAATTTTGACAAAATTTTATTTCTATAGAAAATTTTGTCAACATTTTTTTTTCTATAGAAAATTTTGCCAAAATTTTATTTCTTTAGAAAAGTTTGTCAAAATTTTATTTATTTAGAAAATTTTGTCAAAATTTTATTTATTTAGAAAATTTTGTCAAAATTTTATTTCTATAGAAAATTTTATCAAAATTTTATTTCTATAGTAAATTTTGTCAAAATTTTATTTCTATAGAAAATTTTGTCGAAATTTTATTTCTATAGAAAATTCTGTCAAAATTTTATTTCTATAGAAAATATTGTAAAATTTTTATTTCCATAGAAAATTTTGTAAAAATTTTAATTCGATAGAAAATTTGTCGAAATTTTATTTCTATAGAATTTTTTTTTCAAAATTTTAGTTCGATAGAAAATTTTGTCAAATTTTTATATCGATAGAAAATTTGTCAAAATTTTATTTCTATAAAAATTTTCTCAAAATTTTATTTCTATAGGAAATTTTATCAAAATTTTATTTCTATAGAAAATTTTGTCAAAATTTTATTTCTATAGAAAATGTTGCCAATTTTCATTTCCATAGAAAATTTTGTCAAAATTTTATTTCTATAGAACATTTTGTCAACATTTTATTTCTATAGAAAATTTTGTCAAAATTTTATTTCGATAGAAAATTTTGTCAAAATTTTATTTCTATAGAAAATGTTGTCACAATTTTATTTCGATAGAAAATTTTGTCAAAATTGTATTTCTATAAAAATTTAGTTAATTTTTTTTTGTTAAAATTTTATTTATATTAAGAGTTTGTCAAACTTTTATTTCTATAGAAATGTTTGTCAAAAAGTTATTTTTATAGAAAAGTTTGTCAAAATTTTATTTCTATAGAAAATTTTTCAAAATTTTATTTCTATAGAAAATTTTGTCAAAATTTTATTTCTTTAGAAAATTTTGTCAAAATTTTTTTTCTATAGAAAATTTTGGCAAATTTTTATTTCTATAGAAAATTTTGTTAAAATTTTATTTCTATAGAAAATTTTGTCAAAATTTTATTTCTATAGCAAATTTTGTCAAATTTTTTTCTATAGAAAATTTTGTCAAAATTTTATTTCCATAGAAAATTTTGTCAAAATTGTATTTCTATAGAAAATTTTGTTTCTATAGAAAATTTTTTCAAAATTTTATTTCGATAGAAAATTTTGTCAAAATTTTATTTCTATAAAAATTTTGTCAAATTTTTATTTCTATAGAAATTTTTTTCAAAATTTTATTTGTATAGAAAATTTTGTTTAAATTTTTGTTCTATAGAAAATTTTATTAACATTTTATTTCAATAGAAAATTTGTCGTAATTTTATTTCTATAGGAAAGTTTGTCAAAATGTTTTATAGAAAATGTTGTGAACATTTTATTTCCATAGAAGATTTTGTCAAAATTTTATTTCTATATTAAATTTTGTGAAAATTTTATTTCGATACAAATTTTTGTCAACATTTTATTCCTGGTTTTATAAAAATGTTTATCAAAATATTATTTCTATAGAAAATTTTGTCAACATTGTTTTTCGATAGAAAATTTTGTCAACATTTTATTTCTATAGAAAATTTTGTCAAAATTTTATTTCTGTAGAAAATTTTGTCAAAATTTTATTTTTAAAGAAAATTTTGTCAAAATTTTATTTCTATAGAAAATTTTGTCAAAATTTTATTTCTATAGAAAATTTTGTCAAGATTTTATTTCTATAGAAAGTTTTGTCAAAAATTTATTGCTATAGAAAATTTTGTCAAATTTTATTTCTATAGAAAATTTTGTCAAGATTGTTTTCTATAGAAAATTTTGTCAAAATTTTATTGCTATAGAAAAATTTTATTTCTATAGAAAATTTTGTCAAAATTCTATTTCTATAGAAAATTTTGTTAAAATTTTATTTCTATAGAAAAGTTTGTCAAAATTTTATTTTGTTAGAAAATGTTGACAAAATTTTATTTCTATTGAAAATTTTGTCAAAATTTTATTTCTATAGAAAATTTTGTCAAAATTTTAATGCAATAGAAAATTTTGTCAAGTTTGTTTTCTATAGAAAATTTTGTCAAAATTTTAATGCTGTAGAAAATTTTGTCAAAATTTTATTGCTATAGAAAATTTTGTCGAAATTTTATTTCTGTATTTGTATAGAACATTTTGTTTAAATTTTATTTCCATAGAAAATGTTGTCAAGATTGTTTTCTATAGAAAATTTTGTCAAAATTTTATTGCTAACATATAGAAAATTTTGTCAAAATTTTATTTGTGTAGAAAATTTTGTCAAAATTTTATTTGTGTAGAATATTTTGTTAAAATATTAGTTCTATAGAAAATTTTGGCAAAATTTTATTTCTATTGAAAATTTTATCAAAACTTTATTTCTATAGCAAATGTTGTCAAAATTTATTCCTATAGAAAATATTGTCGAAAATTTATTTCTATAGAAAATGTTGTCAACAGTTTTTTTCTATAGAAAAATTTGTCAAAATTTTATTTCTATCGAAAATGTTGTCAAAATTTTAGTTCTATAGAAAATGTTGTCAATATTTTTTTTTTTTTTCTGGATAATTATCGTTGACCTTTTTATTTATCTTTAAGAATTATTTTTCATAGTTTCGGCTATAGGTCGATTAAAAAACATAGATATGATGTTTTTCTTTTATTTTTATTTCCAATATTTCGGTTGACTTCGTCAAAACCGTTTTCAGGGATTTGTTCTGGTGTACACAGCTTCAAAAAACAGAGTGTGAAGCTGTGTACACCAGAACAAATCCTTGAAAACGGTTTTGACGAAGTCAACCGAAATATTGGAAATAAAAATAAAAGAAAAACATCATATCTATGTTTTTTAATCGACCTATAGCCGAAACTATGAAAAATAATTCTTAAATATTTTTTTCTATAGAAAATTTTGTCAAAAGTTTATTTCTATAGAAAATGTTGTCAAAATTTATTCCTATAGAAAATTTTGTCAACATTTTATTTCTATAAAAATTTTGTCAACATTTTTTTCTAAAGGAAGTTTTGTCAAAAGTTTATTTCTATAGAAAATTTTGTCAAAATTTATTCCTATAGAAAATTTTGTCAACATTTTATTTCTATAAAAATTTTGTCAAAACTTTTTTTCTATTGAAAATGTTGTGAAGTAGTACTTAGTTAAAGATGAATATTTAGCAAAATCTACCAAAGCATAAGAAATTCTACCAATCTACCACAGAAGGTGAATATTTTCACAGATTATCGCGAACGGAATACGGCAGCATACACATCATATATATATTGCGACATGCCGAAATAAGGGAGAGCGTAAAGGTAAACGAAAAGTGTGAGGTGGCTCGGAGGGCAATGAAGGCAATAGCATCAACAAGGCCCTAAAAGGCTTTGCTTTCTTACGATGCCTTCTTATATTTTATTCTAGAGGTGTGCACGTGACACGAAATTGTCGTGACTCACGAAAATGTTCGTGACTCATGCGTGAGTCGTCACGCCCATGGAAACAGCGTGAGTGTGCGTGACTAAAAAACCAAAATGTCGTGCGTGAGCGTGAGTCAAAAAAATATTATCTTCTTGAGTGTGCGTGAGTAAAGATTTACGTTCACGAAAATAATCCCGCTCACCAACATAAAATGCTTAACTGTTAAATTCATTTCCATTTTTAGTGACACCTTGGATGTGAAGAGTGTAATAACGCTATGGATGTTAATAATGCTCATGTTTTCAGACACGTCGCTAAGGTCAATTACTCAAAAAATTGTTCGTGAGTCACGGTATTTTTCGTGAGTCACGACATTTTCGTGCGTGAGTACAAAGTTTCTTTTCGTGAGTGTGCGTGAGCGTGTGTAAACTATTACTCACGTGCACACCTCTATTTTAGTCCATTCGTTGTATGGGATCGAAGCACTGTGCGGCGCAGAGCCACTTTCTAGCAGCGTGTGATGGGTTGCCCGGCAAATAAAAGCAATATCGTAATTTTGTTTCTCGACTAGTTGCGATATTCTAAATTTTCTTTCTCACTGAAACTATTTTCAATATTTTATTGAAAGAAAAATGTTGTATTTTTCTAACTCCTGATTACATTTTTGTGCATATTAGTTAAGATTCAGTTTTTAATTTTTACTTACTATGGAACAAACTGTTAAAATTTGAACGCAGTACAAACACAATTAAATTGATTTTTTACACATGAAAATCGGCAAAATATATTTTTTTTACTTTTCACAACAAAACTAAGCGTAAACACTCGAGGTGTGTATAAAGCCGTAAAACTGTAATTTCTTTTTAGGACAAGTCTACTCCACAAACCACACTGTTTCCCAATATGGTCTATGCCATTGTACTTTCCCTATAATGTGGGGTATTAACTCATTACCATCGTTGTCGTAATGGTGATAAAATAAAAAATATAAAACGAAAAAAAAAAACACAACAACAACACACAAAAAAATCGAACAAACCACACAACTGTTCCGTTCGGAACAACAGCAACTGAGTAAACGGCTCTATTATTAAGAATCATGGAAGTGGAGGGGGGTGGGAGCTAGGAGTCAATCATTGAGCCCAGTACATAAAACAGAGTGTAATGTAAAATTAAAAGAAACAACAACAAATTAAATAAAATACAGTAGCAAAAAGAAATAAACTCAATAGCTAACAATTAAACAAATTAAAGCATGTGAGAGTTGTTGTCTAAACTAAATACGTCAATTATTTATACTCGCATGACAAATAAAGCAAAAAAAAGATGAAACGAAAACAACAAAATGCTTCAGCATCATCACTCAATTCCACAATCACAGCATTGACACAATGACAAAATAATTACCATCTATCCGAAGGTGGAAGTAATCTGGGAGAATCATTCAATCGTCGTTATTCATTTATTTCATTGAGAGCACAAGAGAGACAGAGAGAGAGAGAGAGAGAGAGAGAGAGAGGGAGAGTGCTAGAGATTTCTACCATGGTAAAATGGCGTTAGAGCATTTGTTATGAAATTACACAGTTATTGAAGATTATTAGTCCAAGATTTTCTTGTGAAATGTGATCACTCCCATTAGCAGAGAGTTTTTTTTTTGTTGAATAGTAGCCACCGTCTTAAGCGGAAACGGAAATTGCAAAGTCACTTAATGATAAACGAAGGTAGATTCAATAGCAAGTATATTGGCAGAGATTAGCAGATTGGGAATTCTAACAAAACCAATGTTGGTACGGTATTTTAAAATGTTTTTATTTAAAAGCACCAATAACCAAGAAACAGTGAAAATGAAAAAAATTATGGTTATATTCTACACTGGACAAAATATTCCTCTAAAATGAAATGGTTTAAAATAAAGTCAATTTAATTACAAAAAAAAAAAAATTGGTAATTAGTGTTTCAAATTGTTTTCCCATAATTAAGGATACGAAAACCGTCTTTTATATTTCTTGATTCAGCCACATAACAATCCACATGTAACAATCTACCAATTGATAGCTCTATCGTAAGCTTGACATTTTTGAAGTTCGAAAAGCTTGACATTTTGAAGTTGACAAAATTTTCTATAGAAATAAAACTTTGCAAAAAATGTTTGTAGTAATAAAATTTTAATAAAATTTTCAATAGAAATAAAATTTTGACAAAATTTTGACAAAATTTTTTATAGAAATAAAATTTTGGCAAAATTTTCTATACAAATAAAATTTTGACAAAATTTTCTACAGAAATAAAATTTGTCTAAATTTTCTATAGAAATAAAATTTGTCTAAATTTTCTATAGAAATAAAATTTTGACAAAATTTTCTATAGAAATAAAATTTGTCTAAATTTTCTATAGAAATAAAATTTTTCTATACAAATAAAATTTTGACAAAATTTTCTATACAAATAAAATTTTGACAAAATATTCTATAGAAATAAAAATTTTGACAAAATTTTCTAGAGAAATAAAATTTTGACAAAATTTTTATAAAAATAAATGTTTGCCAAAATTGTCTGTAGAAATAAAATTTTGATAAAATGTTCTAGAGAAATAAAATTTTTGACAAAATTTTCGATAGAAATAAAATTTTGACAAATTTTTTTATAGAAATAAAATTTGGACAAAATTTTCTTTAGAAATAAAATTTCGGCAAAATTTTCTTTAGAAATAAAATTTTGACAATTTTCGTTTCTTTACGCTTTCTCTTATTTCGGCATGTCACAATACATATATGATGCGTATGCTGCCGCATTCCGTTCGCGATAATCTGTGAAAATATTCACTTTCTGTGGTAGATTGGTAGAATTTCTTATGCTTTGGTAGATTTTGTAAAATATTCATCCCCAACTAAGTAGTAGTTCACAATATTTCTTATAGAAAAAAATTACAAAATGTTCAATAGAAATAAAATTTTGACAAAATTTTCTATAGAAGTAACATTTTGACAAAATTTTCTACAGAAATAAAATTTTGACAAAATGTTCTATAGAAATAAAATGTTCACAACATTTTCTATAGAACATTTTGTCAACATTTTGCAATTAAAATTTTGAAAAAATTTTCTAGACAAATAAAATTTAATCAAAATTTTCTAGACAAATAAAATTTTGACAAAATTTTTATAAAAACCAAATTTTGACAAAATTTACTATAGAAACAAAATTTTGACAAAATTTTCTATAGAAACAAAATTTTGACAAAAATTTCTATCGAAATAAAATTTGTCTAAATTTCTTTGAAATAAAATTTGTCTAAATTTTCTATAGAAATAAAATTTTTCTATACAAATTAAATATTTCTATACAAATAAAATTTTGACAAATTTTTTTATACAAATGAAATTTTGACAAAATATTCTATACAAATAAAATTTTGGCAAATTTTTCTTTAGAAATAAAATTTTGACAAAATTTTCTTTTGAAATAAAATTTTGACGAAATTTTCTTTAGAAATAAAATTTTGACAAAATTTTCTATAGAAATAAAATGTTGACAAAATTTTCTATACAAATAAAATTTTGACAAAATTTTCTATACAAATAAAATTCTGACAAAATTTTCTATAGAAATAAAATGTTGACAAAATTGTCTGTAGAAATAAAATTTTGACAAAATTTTCTATACAAATAATATTTTGACAACATTTTCTATGGAATTAAAATTTTGAGAAAATTTTCTATAGATATAAAATTTTGACAAAATTTTTTAGAGAAATAAAATTTGAGAAAACTATCTGTAGAAATAAAATTTCGAGAAAACTTTCTATAGATATAAAATGTTTACAAAATTTCTATAGAAACAAAATTTTGAGAAAATTTTCTATAGATATAAAATGTTGACAAAATTTTCTAGAGAACTAAAATTTGAGAAAATTCTCTGTAGGAATAAAATTTCCTGAAGGTCGTCCAAAATCAGTTGGTGTTCCGGAAACCATTGATGCCGGGCGTCAGCTGATAGTGCAAGGTGATCATGTGACCTATCGTGAGCTTGAGACAACCTTATGCATTAGGGAGTCACTGTGGTGCAATGGTTAGCATGTCCGCCTTGCATACACAATGTCGTGGGTTCGATCGCTGCTTCGACCGAACAGCAAAAAATTTGGCAGCGGTAGATTATACCAGCTCAGTAATGTTGGTGATATTTCTGAGTGTTTCTAAGCATCTCTAAGTGGTCTCACTGCAATGTGGAACGCCGTTCGGACTCGGCTATAATATCATAACTAACTATATCACTCAGTGATAAGAGAGAAGTGTCACAATGGACTGAATAATGTAAGTGAATACATCGAGCTGGCACCTAACCTAACATGACCCAACCTAAGCAAACCTAGACATCAGAGGAATTGGTAAACATGCAATATTGCATGAACATTTCATCGTCAAAAAGAGTGTTCTCAATGGTCCCACACAATTTGTAAAACGCTCAAAAAATGGATCGTGTCCAAAAATACGATCGCAGTGCTTCCAAACACGTTTATGAGATCGTCGGAGGTGACTAATCTTGGATTTATACGTAGATGCCCGAAAGGAAAAAGCAGTCGACTATGTGGGTGTTTTAAGATGAGAAAAATCCAAGAAAAGTTGCTCACGCACAAAGCTCTGCCAAGCAAATGATCGACAGTTTTTTCGGAAAACCTGGACATGTGGCAATCGTATCATTAGTCCGAAACCTGAAAAAGGAGATACCTCAATCAAAAGTGCTTCGACAGTGGGTTCAAACGCATGCTAAAGTGTATAGATCGTAATGGGGAATATATTAAAAAAGCGATTTTCTATTTTTAATTGTTTTCTAAATCCGAAATATAAAAGGTAACCCTCCTATTGTGTTAATAGATATTTTTTGACATTTGAACAACTCTTTTCTAGTATGAAATTAAGAAAACACACACTATCTCTCGCTCTGATATATTTCTTCTTCGAAGAGATTCGCTTTGAATTAACTGACTAACTCACTGATGTTCATTGGACAAGCATGCTCTCTTCGGCTCAGAAATTTATGTAATCTAAAAAAGGTAGATGAGACATACTGGCTGTCCCATATGGTTGTAACACTCTTGGCTTTTATCAAATGATATATGTACATACTACCTCTCTCCCTCTTTTCTCTTCATTGTAATTGCATTAAATACGCCACACAGAAACTTTTAAAACAATCATCCTGTAAAGAAACCAATGATTGTCTCTTAGTATTCTCTCTTGGAGTTTGTTAACAGTTTTATGAAGTATTTAATATTGAATAACGAACTCATGTTTAGGCAGTTAACAAAACACTTTTGATTTTGAATTATTTAAAAGCTTTGCCATTCATTCATTTGTTTAAAGCAGTGTCATTAATCATTGGATTCTTATCCACAATTTGCTTGTCATTTTGGCAAAATTTTCCCTCGACCCCCCTCCCCCTTACTTTATTCTATGGCATAGGATCAACAGAGAATTAATTGTTAGAGATTTTTGTTGTTGCTGTACTTTAGTAATGGGCATTTAAAGGAAATTTCAAATGTACTTGGCATTTTGTGTATTCTGGACATTCAAGCCATTTTATGCTGTCTGTTTGTGAGCTGTAATCTCTTGGATGTTGTCATTTTATGGTTTTATTTTTTTTTTTGTTTGTTGAAATATCACACAAACATTAGTTGTTGTTATTGCATTCATTGCTATTATTGTTGTTATTATTATTAATAATGCTGGAGAAATTTGTACTGTGATATGCCACAGTTGACAGATGACCAGGATTGAATTTTGTGGCTTAATAGATGATTGTAGGTTGAGTGGGAAGCAGTGAAACCAAATTAGGCTGTTACTCCCACTTTGGAATTCAGTTTTTCAAGTATTATTTACCCATGGGGTGTTAAAAATCTGGCTCAATTTGTCACTTATATGACAAACTGTTACATTTGGATGAAAATTCCACCCAAAAGTAGGAGGACATCAGTTTAATAAAATATTTTGGGGAAAATCTTATACAGTTAACACTGATAATTCTTTCATAGGACAAGCATAAAATAATTACAAAAAGGCATGACCAGTCTGTCCATTACATTTCAAAATTTAAAATTTTCATAATAAATGAGTAGATAATCTTGTTGAAGAAAATTTAACATGAAAGAGGATCTACTACTACAGTATCTAAGATATGAGCAAAATGCAAATGCTGGAGATATGTGTCCTGTGGTTTCGTGATGATTCTAAGTAGAAATCCAAATACTGTCATTTGCATTTGCAAAGAGATGAATAATTTACAGGACATATTAAAATAATTATAATCAATTAATTCTATGAATTATAGAAATCTCTATAATATTAGTAGAAGTCACTTGGAATAGTAAGGTTAAAGTGCAGAAATTATTATTCATGGACATGCTAACTTTTGTAGTACCCCGTACCATAGGCTGTAGATAAGCCTATAGAGAGAATATCTGCTTCTCTCTCTCTCTCTCTTTTTATTATTCATGAACTTTCAAATTTTTATAGTACACCGTACCACAAGCTGTAGATAAGCCTATGCAGATTTGCTTTGATCATTAGCATTCAATTTCCCCATTAGGGACTTCTCTCAAATAATGCAAGAGGCAATTTTCTCTTATGCTCTTTACATGAATGTGAATGCTGCAATGATCTAAATTTGCATCACTGTTCATTTCATGGTGATAGACTAAACAGAAAGAGGGACAGAAGACAAGAAAATTTATTATCTTCCATTTTCTGCTGAAATGCCTTTAAACAGCAAAAGAGAATTTTCTCTTATGCTCTTTACAATGATCGATATTTCCATCACTCACCCAAGAGCAACTGAGATACTTTCAGCTTCTGTCTCTATTATTTATGAACTTTGTAACTTTTGTAGTACACCGAACCATAGGCTGTAGAGAAGCCTATATAGTTTTGATTTGCTCATTAGCATTCGAATTTCCTCATTATGCAAGAGAGAATTTTCTTTTATGCTATTTACATGGAATAGAATGGTACAATGATCTAAATTTGCATCACTGTTAATTTCATAGTGTATAGATAGGCTAAGCAGAACGAATGGCATGAGACAAGAAATTTTATTATAAGATGCCTTTAAACCGTAAGATAGAATTTTCTCTTATGATCTTTTCGAGAAAGTGAATCGTACAATGATCCAAACTTCCATACTAACGCAAGAGCAAGTTTTGTTTCTTTAATTTCATATTGCATAGGGCAGAAGACAAAAAATTTCATTATTCTGTTTTATTTTTTAAGAAATGTCTTCAAGCCGGTGTTTTAAAATTAACGAGAATATTTACAGAATGACCATTTGGTCAAGCCAGGTAGATGGTTTAGTTAGTTTGTTTGTTTTAGAGGTTTGAGCACCAAAGTGCGTTGGATATTTTGGGTATATTTCTCTACTATGTTATTAAATCTTAACATAATTTAACCTCAACTTTTGTTGTTAGAATCCCATGATATCGTTTAAATAATGGAGATTATTACAGAGAAAACAAGTAAAAATATTCCAGAATTCGACCTTTGGTCCGAAGGTCATATACAAATTCTGGATCTTAAATTTAAAAGACTGTTGAAAAAAGTTTCAAAGCCAAAACTCCATCATTTGCGGTTAGAAATAAATTTGAATTAGTACATATTCATAAAAAACGATAGGGCCGGATTTTATCTTATATATAATAGTTTCTGAATAGTTTCTTCATTTATCGTTGTGCAAATTAAAACTCGTTGTTATATATGAGGAGAAAGTTAACGTGCGTTCAATGGACTACAGACGGAAATCGACTAAGAATTTAACAACAATTCTGACCAAAGAACTCAATATCAGAAAATGATGTTGTTGTTAAAACAAATTAAACCACCAATAATAAAAGCAACCGATCTTTGTTGGTGCTTGTAAGTAAGAGTGTTGGTCTCCCAAAAATAACGGAGCAAAATAATCAAAATATTTACCTCATACCTAAACAGTTTTATTGGGTACTCTCTCTCTCTCTCTCTCTCTCAGTTCTCTTAAGTGATGTCAACTGATGGTAGTTATTGTTTAATATTTCAGCGCATTTTGTGTTTCGTATTGAAGACATGTAGCATCACACATTGGGGCATATCAAAAATACTTGGAGATAGTATCATAATTTCTAAACCATTGGTCGTGTCGATTCAAAATATGCCCATAGTGTGAATTAGGGAATGCTATCGTAGTAGCCAAATCACCATCTTGTTGATAGGCAATGAATAGGAATGTAAGGGTTGATCCTAACTTTCTGCAACGTATTCTAAGCAGGTCCAGATATCATAAACATACTGTTACATGAAATTGATTTCGACTAATCAATATTTTTTTAAGGAACGACACTCAATTTTCGCCAAAAACTTTAAGTAATCCGACAATCTTAAGTTTCCACATTTCAGGCTCTGTGGTATCCTATTGCCACTCTGTGTCTACAATTTTGTTCAGTTAGTCGTAATTTGTAATCTTAGACGATATAATGCACAATCAAGTTGCTGTTGTATACTTAGTGTAAATTGCAAGTTAATATTTTTTCCTGGAATTTTAGTACCATATGTCTTCTTTTTGTAACTTTTTCGAAAACTCATATGGTGACAGGTATGCATAATTTTACATAAAACTCAAACAAAATTTATTACATTTGTATTTTTATGACTATGCTACTTTATTAAAAAAGTATCTCAAAAGGAGACTATATTCACATTTATTCATATAAACTCGTACAATAATACACAACACAGGAACGGATGGTATTGTACAAGGCCTTTCAAAAACGCAAGAAATATTGAAAATTTTAAATATAGACTAAGAAATAAGAGATTGTGAAATCCACGCCTGATTTGGACATAATTTCGAGATTCTGTGTGAGTGTGTGGGCGTGAGTAAGATAGAGAAAATGTAAGTGAATAAATTTCTATAGAAAATTTTGTCAAAATTTTATTTCTATAGAATATCATGTCAACATTTTATTTTTATAGAAAATTTTATCAAAATGTTATCTCTATAGAAAATTTTGGCAAAATTTTATTACTATAGAAAACCTTGTCAAAATTTTGTTTCTATATTGTCAAAACTTAATTTCTATAGAACATTTTGTCAATATATTATTTCTATAGAAAATGTTGTCAAAATTTTATTTCTGTAGAAAATTTTGTAAAAATTATTTCTATAGAAATTTTTGTAAAAAATCTTATTTCTAAAAAAATGTTTGCCAAAAGTTTATTTCTATAAAAATTTTTGTAAAAATTTTATTTGCATAGAAAATTTTGTTAAAATTTCATTTCTGTAGAAAATTTTGTCAAAATTTAATTCCTGTAGACAATTTGGTCAAAAATTTATTTCTATAGAAAATTTTGTCAAAATTTTATTTCTATAGAAATTTTTTTTCAAAATTTTATCTTGTCAAAACTTGTTTTCTATATTATATATTAAGAAAATTTTATTTCTTTAGAAAATTTTGTCAACATTTTATTTCTATAGAAAATTTTGTAAAAATTTTATTTCTAATGAAAATCTTGTCCAAATTTTATTGCTAAAGATTTTGTCAAAATTTTATTTCTATAGAAAATATTGTCAAAATTTTATTTCCATAGAAAATTTAAAAAAAAAAATATTTCTATACAAAATTTTGTCAAAATTTTATTTCTATTGACAATTTTGTCAAAATTTTATTTCTATAGGTAATTTTGTCCAAATTTTATTTCTATAGGTAATTTTGTCAAAATTTTATTTCTATAGACAAGTTTGTCAAAATTTTATTTCCATAGAATATTTTGTCAAAATTTTATTTCTATAGAAAATTTTGTCAAAATTTAATTTCTATATAAAAATTTTGTCAAAATTTAATTTCAATAGAAAATGTTGATAATATTTTTTGTCTACAGAAAATTTTGTCAAATTTTTATTTCTATAGAAAATCTTGTCAAAGTTGTTTTTTTGCAAAAAATTTTGTCAAAATTTTATTTCTATAGCCAATTTTGTCAAAATGTTATTTCTACAGAAAATTTTATCAAAATTTTTATTTCTATAGAAAATTTTGTCAAAATTTTTGTCTAGTCAAAATTTGTTTTCTATTTATATATATTTAGAAAATTTTATTTATTTAGAAAATTTTGCCAAAATTTTATTTATTTAGAAAATTTTGTCAACATTTTATTTCTATAGAAAATTTTGTAAAAATTTTATTTCTTTAGAAAATCTTGTCCAAATTTTATTGCTAAAGATTTTGTCAAAATTTTATTTCTATAGAAAATCTTGTCAAAATTTTATTTCCATAGAAAATTAAAAAAAAAAAAAAATATTTCTATACAAAATTTTGAAAAATTTTATTTCTATACAAAATTTTGTCAAAATTTTATTTCTATAGACAATTTTGTAAAAATTTTATTTCTATAGACAATTTTGTCAAAATTTTATTTCCATAGAATATTTTGTCAAAATTTTATTTTTATAGAAAATTTTGTCAAAATTTAATTTCTATATAAAAATTTTGTCAAAATTTAATTTCTATAGAAAATGTTGATAATATTTTATGTCTATAGAAAATTTTGTCAAATTTTTATTTCTATAGAAAATCTTGTCAAAGTTTTTTTTTTGCAAAAAATATTGTCAAAATTTTATTTCTATAGGCAAAATGTTATTTCTGCAGAAAATTTTGTCAACATTTTTATTTTTATAGAAAATTTTGTCAAAATTTTATTTCTATAGAAAAATGTTGTCAAAATTTTATTTCTATAAAAAATCTTATCAAAATGTTATTGCCATAGAAAATTTTGTCAAAATTTATTTCCATAGGAAATCTTGTCAAATTTTTTTCTATGGAAAATTTTGTCAAAATTTTATTTTAACCCTTTCGCTACTGATGTCCACTTAAAAGGACATTCGAAAAAGACACCAAATTCGATTTTCCCACTTAGTTTCGATTTATTTCTCGATGTTATTTTAAAGTAGAGGCTTTCATCTACGTAAGGTATAAATATTGTTCATATTGGTGGGGTCTAATATACATTTTTATAACTTCTTTAACAAGAAACGAAAAATATAAAAATTTGAGACAATTTTTGTATTGTATGTTTCTAGTAAATGGACTATAGCTGATATTTTTACGGGTTCTTTTTGTATTTTTTCTCACACTTTGAAAGATATTATAGGCCAAATAGCGCTTATTTTCGTAAGGCCATTTGGTCACAATTCAAGAATCAAGTTTTCAGAACAAGCTCATATAGCTCTTGAAGTAATTGAGGTAGGTTTTCAAAATGAAAATTTTTGTTCTACATGCAGTTAGTAAAAAAAGAAGAGAAATAAAAGTTTTTATCATTAGGTTTATTTCGGTAGTGAAAGGGTTAATAGAAAATCTTGTCAAAATGTTATTTCTATCGAAAATTTTGTCAACATTTTATTTCTATAGAGAATTGAAGTACCTCTTAGTTGGGGAGAAATATTTCGCAAAATCTACCAAAACATCAAGAATTCTACCAATCTAACAAACAGTAAAAAATCTACTATTTTTGCTAGAATTCTGTCCACTATGGCAACCCAATCGGTGTAGATGTTGTATCCTATATGCTCTTATTTACGAGCATTTTGTTCATTGTGTCTCATCCCCGCAAAAAAAAAAAATACTTGCACCTAAAGAGAGCTAATACTACCTCTCATTACCCACTGGATAACTACAAGAGCATTTTGTCCATTACTCTCATCCCAAGAAGAAGAAGAAATACTTGCATATAAAAGGAGCATCAAGCTCTAGAGTCTGTCCCTTCCCCAAACAACCATTCCCATCGAAAAGGGACAACAGTTAAATAAGTAAGTACTACTTTACAATTCTACAACATGAATTGTATTGTGCTACTACATCGCGCGTCTAACATAAGAAGGGAAAGTTTTTCAATGCAAAACAGCCTTCAAAATGGATATCACTATCCACCTTCGCCATTAGCATTTTTGAAAGTCACTTTCTCTCCCTCTCTCTCTCTCTCTCTATCTCAAAGTGTATAATGATGGGGTGTAGCGGTGTTTGTGCCAGAGAATGCAAAAATCTCATAAAGTACATTTATGTATAAATATGGTTATGTATAAATATGTAGGTTCGTTTTTTTCCTTTACATGAAAATATGGAAACTCAAATGCAAATTACATGAAATTCAGTGAGCAATAGGAACAGTCATAACAAACAAAAGTATATTTCATTTACATCTTTTCTCCTTTGGGCAAAAAATGCTGGAGAGAAGTTCTAAGTGCTCAGGTAGCTGTATTTAGTAATGATGTTAATGTTCGAAATAGGTGTTCTCCAAAAATGCAGGAGCGTATTGGAATCTTAATAGTAACTAATCGACGTAGTAAAGCAAGGTGTTTATCTGCATTTCGTATTGTATAAGTGCCATCGGGTTCCGCTAGATGGCGTTAAAAAATGAAATTTCGTAGTGGAAGGTAAGAGCAGGAATAGGCAGCCAGAAAAGTTTTGTGCGTTTGGTACGATTATAAGGGAATTTTCTACAATCCCTAAATGAATTGATCCAATGAATTTTTAATTCAAATAAAACAATTTAATTAAAATAAACCCGCAATCAGCGCCAACTAAAAAAAGTTTGCTATTGGAAATTATTTTGATTCAACTAAATTTTATAATTGATTTTTTTATTAAAAACTTAATGAAATCAATTATTTTTTTTTAATTTTATATTTTTCTTAATTTATATAAGATTTTAATTGAAATGCGACAAAACTCCAAACAATTGGACTGTCTTAACGAAACAATCGGCCAGCTTTGGGCAATAGGAGAGGACTTGTGATCCATAAAGATAACGCCAAGCCAAACACATTACTAACGCCTGGCAAGAAATTTTGCCAGCATTGTTGGATGGTTCTTGGGCATCCACCCTATAGTCCGAACATTGCACCAAGTGATTTCCTTTTGTTCCTGATAATTGGCGAACAATTTTGCTGTACAAAAATTCGCTTCAAGAGAAAATCGACTGTCTCAAAAATTTGCCTATATTAACTAGGACTTCTATGAGAGATCCATAACAATATTAATGACGTTCTTTTAACCTAAATCGGATCACTCTAACTATGATAACTAAAGCCCTCAATCTCATGCCAACATAATCGATATGACAAAATAAAAATAAATTCGACCAAATAGAAAAAAATACAAAATTTCCTATAGAAATAAAATTTTCATAAAATTCGACAAAATAGAAAATAATACAAAATTTTGTATAGATAGAATATTTTCATAAAATTTTCTATAGAAATAAAATGTTCATTTTCTATTAAAAAAATTTGTCAAATTTTTCTATAGAAATAAAATTTTGACAAAATTCTCTTTAGAAATAACAACTCGACATAATTTTCTATAGCAATAAAATTTTGATAAAAATTTCTGTAGAAATAAAATTTTGGCAAAATTTTCTATATAAGATTGTCTATAGAAAAAAAGTGTTTACAAAATTTTCTATTGAAATAGAATTTAGCAAAACTGTATCAAAACAATTGACATAATTTTCTACGGAAAACAAAATTTTTGATAAAATTTTCTGTAGAAATAAAATTTTGACAAAATTTTCTATAGAAATATAATTTTGACAAAATTTTCTATAGAAATTAAATGTTGATAAAATTGTCTATAGAAAAAAAGTGTTTACAAAATTTTCTATTGAATTAGAATTTAGCAAAACTGTCTATAAAAAAATTGAAATAATTTTCTATGGAAAAAAAAAATTGATAAAATTTTCTACAAAAAAATTTTACAAAATTTTCTATAGAAATAAAATTTTGACAAAATTTTCTATAGAAATAAAATTTTGACAAAATTTTCTATAGAAATAAAATTTTGAGAAAATTTTCTGTAGAAATAAAATTCTGACAAAATTTTCTATGGAAATAAAATTTTGACAAAATTTTCTATAGAAATAAAATTTTGACAACATTTTATAAAGAAATTAAATTTTTACAAAATTTTCTATAAAAATGAAATTTGGACAAATTTTTCAATCGAACTAACATTTTCTATAGAAATAAATTTTTGACAAAATTTTCTATAGAAATAACATTTTGATAAAATTTCCAATAGACATAAAATTTTTTATAGAACGTAAATTTTGACAAAATTTTCTAAAGAAATTAAATGTTGACTAAATGATTGTCTATAGAAAAAATGTTTACAAAATTTGCTATTGAAATATAGAAAAAAAAATACAAAATTTCCTATAGAAATAAAATTTTCATAAAATTCGACAAAATAGAAAAAATTACAATATTTTGTATAGATAAAATTTTCTATAGAAATAAAATGTTCACGAAATTTTATATTAAAAAAATGTTGTCAAATTTTTCTATAGAAATACAATTTTGACAAAATTCTCTATAGAAATAAAAACCTGACAAAATTGTCTATAGCACTAAAATTTTGATAAAACTTTCTGTAGAAATAAAATTGTGACAAAATTTTCTATAGAAATATAATTTTGACAAAATTTTCTATAGAAATTAAATGTTGATAAAATTGTCTATGGAAAAAAAGTGTTTACAAAATTTTCTATTGAAATAGAATTTAGCAAAACTGTCTATAAAAAAATTGACAAAATTTTCTATGGAAAAAAAAAATTAATAAAATTTTCTACGGAAAAAAAATTTTGACAAAATTTTCTATAGAAATAAAATTTTCTGTAGAAATAAAATTTTGACAACATTTTCTAAAGAAATATAATTTTGACAAAATTTTCTATAGAAATTAAATGTTGATAAAATTGTCTATAGAAACAAAAGTGTTTACAAAATTTTCTATTGAAATAGAATTTAGCAAAAGTGTCTTTAAAAAAATTTACATAATTTTCTATGGAAAAAATTTTAATAAAATTTTCTACGGAAAAAAAATTTAACAAAATTTTCTATAAAAATAAAATTTTGATAAAAGTGGACACCTCCCAAATGTGAAAAAAATGTGGTGTTATAAATGGAATAACAATTTTACTACCCTCTTCTTCTCCCTCTTGCTCTCATAGTCTCCCTCTAATACGCCGTCCATGTTGTTGACATTTGTAATGCTTGTATGCAAATTGCCTACAGCTTCTTTTGCATTAAAATTATTTGTTACTGTTCCGTGTTGAATTGTTGGTCCTTTCACATGGTATATGTCCTTTTTTGTAGGCGGCTTCACTTCTTTATTTCAGAGAAATGCCATACTCGTATATTAGTAATTATGAAATTATAAAATAAAATTCTAGCCACCAAAAATGGTGGTTCTGTTTACAGGAGCTGCTGTGAACTGTGAAGAGTTCCAGTTTTTTTTGTGAGGTAACCCACCCACATTTTGTAGATGGAAGTTAATAGGAAAAGACTACCGGCCAAAATATAAGCTAAAGAAATTGCTTTACACTTTCTTTTGATGTTTTTTTGTTTTTTGTTTTGGGAGGTCCTTATTTTAATGTTTTGTTTGTTAATTTGTTTTTGTTTTTTGGTTTTTAATGAAAATTTATGTTTGGATCTTTATTCAAGCCTGGGTAATGCTGGTCTCTGTTAGCATGCCATTTTATATGGCAGCAGTTTATGCATCGACTATACTCTGTATACTTGATGTTAATATATTTTTCATGAAATATCAAGAAACGTGTTAAAAGTATGAACCTAAAATAAAGCTTAAGGAAACTTACGAAAATAAGCAGATACAGTGGTCTATATTGGGGTATGGAAATAAACTTTCTCAACGTGGCTATGTTGTTAAAAACAATATACTTTTTTCCCTCGATTATTTGAGAATTTTGATTTATTTATTTCAAATCCACACACGCACGCACTCTTGATAAAGGCGGAACACTAAACTCAGGTTTATGCATGTTTATATCCACCGTCAGCATACTGAAATATCTATCTTTAGGTATTTGTTTATCAGCAATACATATATCTGCCAATATAATTGCTATCGTACACCAATCTTTGCGATGTTATATAGACTTTGAACAACAAGCAGGAACATATGAACTCTGGACTCTCCTCCAACATATTTATGTTGTTCATGTATATATAGGAAACAGAGAATGCTATTAATGGTGTTGAAATAGGTGTCGTGTGTTGAGTATATCGATAGTGTATTTGCTCTTCATCTCTCATTCAATGCAATATGTGTGTATATTGGGATATACTCTCTTCTGAGTATTTATTGCATCAAAATATTGATTTTAGACTCTATAATGCATATACTTTCTGGATCGAGGTGAAATTCCGAAACGATCCAGCTATGTCCTTTTGACTTTTGAAATCACACTAACTTCTGAAGGAAACAAAATATCGGCTTGAATTTTTGTATAAGTAGCGTTTATTGATGTAGGTTAGACAGCATTGTAAACGGGCCCTCTTGGGCCATATAAATCGATCCTCAGTTCTTGAGCCTTCACTTCAACCGCAATCACATTTCTCATCCGATAGGATTAAAATTTGGCATATGGTGCCAGCAGCTCGTTTGCCATTCGTGCCAAAAATAATTTAACAAAAGAAGAAAACATTTATGAAGAAAATTTCACCACAAATCCACCAAATTAAAAAAAATCTATTGAAAATTTTGTCCAAATTTTATTTGTTAATGCTTTGATTTCAGCTTAAAACCATGCCTTGACTAAACTACAAGGGTAGCTTAACCATTTTTGTTTTCCATTGAAATAATTTTTTTCTTAACTTTAATTCTACTCGTATAGCAAATTTTGCCAAAATTTTATTTCTACAGAAAATTTTTTTCTATAGAAAATTTTGTCAAAATTTTAAATCCATAGAAAATTTTGTCATAATGTTATTTCTATTGAAAATTCTGTAAAAATTTTATTCCCATATAAAATTTTGTCGAAATATTGTTTCTATTGAAAATTCTGTAAAAATTTTATTCCCATATAAAATTTTGTCGAAATTTTATTTCTATAGATATTTTTGATTTCTGTAGAAAATTTTGTCCAAATATTATAGATATTTTTTTCAAAATCTTATTTCTATAGAAAATTTCGCCAAAATTTCATTTCTATAGATTTTTTTTTCAAAATTTTATTTCTATAGAATTTTTTTTTTTTCAAAATTTTATTTCCATAGAACATTTTGTCAAAAGAGATATGTTTGTTTCGAATTTATTTCGGCATAAGCCGGCTATCAATGTAAAACCTTTTTTCGGAGGGTTCAAGTGTGGTTTTTGTTGGGTTTAATAAACTGCCTGAATTTATTCTGATAATTGGTTGATAGTTTTGCTGCAAGTAGAGGATGCTGATGAGGAATGTGGTAATTCCGAAACGTGCGTCCATCCGACCATCTTGCAGTCTATAGGGCTTTGCCCAAATAAATTTGACAAACATTCTTTTCCTCTGTTGGTTAAGCTACTCTTGTAGTTTAGTCAATGTATGGTTTTAAGCTGAAATAAAAAACCAACAACAATGCTTAAAGAACAAAACCAACAATAACAAAACAAAACAAATGGTAAAATTTTATTTCTATAGAAAATGTTCTAAAATTTTTTTTCTATAGAAAATTTTATTAAAATTTTATTTTGTCAAATATTTTTGCATAATTTTATTTTTTTCGAAAAATTTTCCAAAATATTATTTTTATAGAAAATTTTGTCACATTTTTATTTCTATTTTTGTTGAAAATATTGTCAAAAATGTATTTCTAAGAAAATTCTGTCAAAAATTTATTCCCATATAAAATTTTGTCAAAATATTATTTCTATCGAAAATTTTGTCAAAATTTTATTCCTGTAAAAATTTTGGTCAATATTTTATTTCTGTAGAATTTTTTTTCAAAATTTTATTTCTATAGAAAATTTAGTCAAAATTTCATTTCTATAGATTTTTTTTCAAAATTTTATTTCTATAGAAAATTTAGTCAAAATTTCATTTCTACAGATTTTTTTTTCAAAAATTTATTTCAAACAAATTTTTTTCAAAATTTTATTTCTAGAGAAAATATTATCAAAATTTTATTTCTATAGAAAATTTTGTCCAAATTGTATTTCTATAGAATTTTTTTTCAAAATTTTATTTCTATAGAAAATTTCGTCATTTCTATAGAATTTTTTTTTCAAAATTTTACTTCTATAGAAATTTTTTTTCTAAATTTTATTTCTATAGAACATTTTGTCAAAATTTTATTTCTATAGAAAATGTTGTAAATTTTTTTTCTATAGAAAATTTTATTTTGTCAAATATTTTTGCATAATTTTATATTTTTTTTTCAAAAATTTTGTCAAAATTTTATTTGTATAGAAAATTTTGTCACATCTTTATTTCTATTTTAATAGAAAATATTGTCAAAAATGTATTTCTATAGAAAATTTTGTCAAAATTTTATTCGCATAAAAAATGTTGTCAAAATATTATTTCTATAGAAAATGTTGGCAAAATTTTATTCCTGTAAATAATTTTGTCAATATTTTATTTCTATAGAAAATATTGTCAAAATTTTATTTCTATAGAAAATTTTGTCAAAATTTTATTTCTGTAGAAAATTTCGTCAAAATTTCATTTCTATAGAATTTTTTTTTTAAATTTTATTTAAAATTTTTTTTTCAAAATTTTATTACTATAGAAAATTTTGGCAAAATTTTATTTCTATAGAAAATGTTGTAAAAGTTGTTTTTATAGAAAATGTTGTAAAAGTTGTTTTTATAGAAAATTTTATTAAAATTTTATTTTGTCAAATATTTTTGCATAATTTTATTTTTTTGCGAAAATTTTGTCAAAATTTGATTTTTTGCGAAAATTTTGTCAAAATTTTATTTTTATAGAACATTTTGTCATATCTTTATTTCTATGGGAAATTTGGTCTACATTTTTTTAATATAGGAAATTTTGCAAAAATTTTATTTCTATAGTAAATTTTGTCAACATTTTATTTCTATAGAAATTGTTGTCAAAATTTATTTCTATAAATTGTCAAAATTTTATTTCTATAAAAAATGTTTAACATTTTATTTCTATAGTAAATTCTGTCAAAATTTTATTCCTATATAAAATTTTGTCGAAGCTACACTTGTAGTTTAGTCAATGTATGGTTTTAAGCTGAAATAAAAAAACAACAACAATGATTAAAGAACAAAAACCAACAATAACAAAACAAAACGAATGAAAGAAATATTATTTCTATAGAAAATTTTGTCAAAAATTTATTTCTGTAGAAAATTTTGTCAAAATTTCATTTCTGTAGATTTTTTTTCAAAATTTTATTTCTATAGAAAATTTAGTAAATTTTTTTTTCTATAGAAAATTTAGTAAATTTTTTTTTCTATAGAAAATTTTATTAAAATTTTATTTTGTCAAATATTTTTGCATAATTTTATTTTTTTTCGAAAATTTTTCACAATTTTATTTTTATGGAAAATTTTGTCAAAATTGTATTTCTATATGAAATTTTGTTAAAATTTTTTTAAAATAGGAAATTTTGTCAATTTGTTTATTTCTATGGAAAATGTTGTCAAAATTTATTTCTATAAATTGTGAAAATTTCATTTCTATAGAAAAATTTGTCTATTCAAAATTTTGTCAAAGTTTTATATCTAAAGAAAATTTTGTGAAAATTTTATTTCTATGAGAAATTTTGTCAAAATTTTATTTTTAAAAAAATGTTAAACATTTTATTTCTATAGGAAACTTTATCTAAATTTTATTTCTATAGTAAATAATGTCAACATTTTATTTCTATAGAAAATTTGTCAAAAATTTATTTCCATAGAAAATTATGTAAAAGTGGTTTCTATAAAAAAAAATGTTGTTAAAATTTATTTATTGTTTATTTTGATCTTATAATAAATACAAGATAAAACAAAAGGACTGACAAAGCATTGGCTACGAAGGCCATCAGCTTTAAAATTTGTGAAATATTTTTACATAATTTATTTTTTTTGGAAAATTTTTCCAAAACTTTATTTCTATAGAAAAATTTTATCAAAATTTTATTTCTATAGGAAACGTTATCAAAATTTTACTAAAATTTTTTTTCTAAAGAAAATGTTGTCAAAATTTAATTTCTATAGAAAATTTTATTTTGTTAAAAGTTTTGCATAATTTTATTTTTGTTTTTCGAAAGTTTTGTCAAAATTGTATTTCTATAGAAAATTATGTCAAAATTTTATTTCTTTAGCAAATTTTGCCAAAATTTTATTACTATAGAAAATTTTGTTAAAACTTTCTATAGAAAATGCTATACACGTTTTTTTCAATAGAAAATTTCATTAAAATTCTATTTTGTCAAATATTTTTGCATAATTTTGTTTTTTTTTTCGAAAAACTTTCTAAAATTTTATTTCTATAGAAAATGTTGTACAAATTGTATTTCTATAGAAAAATTTGGTCACTGATTTTTTTTCTATAAGAAATGTAATATGTCCAAAAGTTGATTTCGACTTTTATACAAGAAATAGTCGATCGGTAAAAAATGTAATTTTCGAATTTTGTATACCTACACTATATCCAAAACTTACCTAATTATTGAAACTAATGATTCTTATACACTAATAGAAAAAATTGCATTTCACAATCGTGAACGGACTTTGTCATAATGAAACGAAAACGTTCACAAAAAACCAAAACGGAAACTTCGAGATTTCGTCCACGGGCGTTCACGATTTCATGAACGCCATTCGTTTTTCTTTGGCCATGAAAAATCTTAAAATAATCGTTAGCTGTTGTTATGGCAACTCCGCCGTTGATGCAATGTGCTAAGGCGTATTGTGCGGGTAACACAGGTTCGAGTCACGGTAGCGGAAGTCTTTTTTTTTAATTTTGTTTATAAATTCGTAATCATTACGTTTTCAGATCATAAACGCTGGTTGTTGTTTTGACAACGTATGATGACATTTTTACGTTGTCAGATTGACCCCAACTGTTCTCAGTTTGACAACACATGTGTATTGATTAACTTTCATGAACGGATCGTTTCGAAATGGCCACGACGTTCATGATTTTTTCTATGGGTGTAGCAATATCAATAATGTAGAATAATAATCGAATTAAATATTATGGTAATACTTATTTAAATATAGTAATACTTATTTAAAATTTTATTTAAAAAATATATTAATTTCATTTGTTTATTTGACTATTTTTTACACAATCTACCTATTTTGGCCTATACTTTTTATTTTATCTAGCTATTTGTGCTTCTGAATAGTCGGCAACACTGTTGAGTATATGGATCAATGGAGTGTTTGCTCTCACATATTCAAGAGTAAATTGAGTAAACATTGCGATATATTCTCTTGTGGAAACATTTTTTCATTCTCTGATTCCTATTTCAGAATCCATAGAGAACATATTCCTTCTCTTTTGGGTACACTGGTTTGGTGGTGGGGGTCATTCTACTATGTCTATATTGCTTCTAAACAATTTTTGGTTGTTGCATCAAAAGCCCCTTTGTTTGTGCTATGGGAAATAAATAAACCATCGAAACCTGGACGACAAAAAACAACAGCCCTTCATTGAAAAACCAAATCTCACCAAAGGATATATAAGGAAAACAATGCAACTCCATAAAAAAATGTCCAGTTTATTTAATCAATATTGTTTTCCATTTTTTTTCATCACCATCATGGGAAATCGCTGTAGGACCACTGTTAGTTCTACAAGAACATTGTATGTCATAGAATTTTGTTTTTCCAACACCATCACCTTTGCCAACCGTGTAAAATATTTTGACAGAATCAGTAAAAGCAACAGAATAAGCGCAGTAAAGCCCCTTTAAACAAAGTATGCAAATAAATTTTTGTTACCAGGGATGAAAATGAGGGAAAAGGTTTGTATTTTTTGGAGGTACTGGATGGTTGAGGCTATGGTGGGGTGCAGGGACATGATAATGGTGGGGAGGATTATTTTTCTTCCGGTTTTGCATGTAATAATGGTGAAGGAGTTCTAAGTCCTTTGCTTCTGGGTTTTTTGTTCTGGGTTACCTGTGAAAAGGATTTAAAATTACCAAGTTTGTTTCACTTTTCGTCGACGATTTATTGAAAAATATGTCTGCTTAACAGCATTACTAGAGGTAACATGGCAATGGCAACCGCTCTATTGGGAAAACTGAGAAAGAAAAACATGGAAAACTTAAAGGACTTAAAACTTGGTTGAATAGATATATTAAAGGTCTTAAAGTCTATTTAATGGAAAGTGATGAAAGTTTAAAAGTAAGAACAATTTATTGGCCAATAAATTGAAACCAGTTTCCCTGCAAATTGAAATTAATTTTATTTTATATCTTTTGCTAAGGCCTTATATGAATAATTTAGGGAATTCATTTATTTGGAACATTCGGAAAAAATTCTAATAAATGAATTTACTTTATTAATGGTACTAAAAATTATACCTAGAACCCAAATACCTATGTGATGAATATCTTATACTGAAACTTTAATTAAATCATAAAGAAAATATGATTTAAATTGTAACACAAAATATTTATGGTATATTTATAACAATTTCATAGTCACTCATATTCGGGATTGTAATGGGATAATAAAAATCGTAAAATTGACTCTTGAAAATTTTGAAAAACTCGAACATTTTTAATTTGAGAAAGTCGACATTCGACATTTTCGAAAATTGCAAAAGAAGCGATTTTTTAAAATTGTAAAAAAAATCGACTTTCGCCTTTTGAGATTATGTATTATAAAAATTGAAAGGGTGGCTGATAAATATCGCATCCAACTTCGGGTTGGTATTTCCAAATCGCTCGTTTAACATCTGATAAATTTATACTAGTTACAGTTCATTTTATTGTCTAAATCTTACATAAGCATTTTGATCTATTGCATTCAGAAATAAAGTTATTCGTGAAGTAATTCCAGCATGCGAAAACGCATGCACCACACCCAGAGAAGGAATATGATCACCTCAAACATGTTTTAAGAGCAAAATGTTATTTTTGGGTGGTGACCATGTAACATGGTTTTCGCAACCATGTTATTTTCTCGGAAATCATGTATCTGATTTCGGCAAGCAGGTTATATTTGACGATTAAATAACATTTTAGTGACAAACATGTTACATGGTCACCATATAAAAATAACATTTTGCTCTTGAAACATGTTTGAGGAGATCATATTCCTTCTCTGCGTGCAAAGAATGAAAAATGAGTTTAGTCCAAAATCATTGAAGTTCCAAGAAATGCAAGAGCTCACCGATGCACAAAAAATTAAACTGGAAAGGATTTGATTCGCTTGCTCGATGAGAAGCCATTCCAAATTAATGATATGGGAAGAAGATTTGAATGATGAAATTTAAACCTTCGATTGCCCCACAAGTGTCTCTATTACCATGTGGGCGACACTGTCATGGTCGATGGTCGCTCCCGTTCGAATTCGTTATTTTTGGAGTCCTGGATAGACACTCATTTCGTCCGCCCAACGTGGACATTCCAACAGGACTCAGCACTCATGCATGAATGTCTTAATAAGAAGGGTCATCGTTTCATTTCAACATCGCAAGGGCCACACAAATATCTACATCTCAATGCGTTGGAATTTGCCCATTTGGGCATTTTGGAGAGTAAGATAATGAGTGTAAGGTTGTCTCTATCAAATAACAACTAGTCCATCATCTAAATATAGTGCTTCGCCGCGAATGGACCAAACTACGGCAGAGCATATATCGTGCAGCGTATAATGACTTGGTCGACTGTTTGTAACGGTCGATGGTCTACAGAAACAAAATTCTGACAAAATTTTCTATAGAAATAAAATTTTGACAAAAATTTATACAGAAATAAATTTTTGACAAAATTTTCTACAGAAATAAAATTTTTACAAATTGTTCTATAGAAATAACATTTTGAAAAAATTTTCTATAGAAATACAATTTTGACAAAATTTTCTAAAAAAAAATATTGAAATTAAAATTTTGACAAAAATTTCCACAGAAATAAGTTTTTGACAAAATTTTCTATAGAAATAAATTTTTGACAAAATTTTCTATAGAAATAAAATTTTTACAAATTCTTTTTTATATAAATAACATTTTTACAAAATTTTCTATAGAAATAAAATTTTGACTAAATTTTCTATACTAATAAAATTTTGACAAAATTTTCTATACAACTAAAATTTTAACTAAATTTTCTTTACAAATAAAATTAAAAAAAAAATGTATAGAAATAAAATTTTCACAAAATTTTCTATAAAAAAACAAAATTTTGACAAAATTTTCTATAGAAATAAAATGTTTACAAAATTTTCTATAGAAATAATATTTTTACAAAATTTTCTATAGAAATAAAGTTTTGACAAAATTTTCTATAGAAATACAATTTTGGCAAAATTGTCTATAAAAATAAAGTTTTGACAAAATTTTCTATCAAAAACAATTTTACAATAGTTTCTATAAAAAATGTAACAAATTTTTCTATAAAAAATTGGCAAAATTTTCTATAAAAAAATTGACAAAATTTTCTATAAAAATTGTTGACAAAATTTTCCATAGAAATAAAAAGTTGACAAAATTTTCTATACAAATAAAATTTTAACAAAATATTCTATAGAAATAAAATTTTCACAAAATTTTCTATAGAAATAAAATTTTCACAAAATTTTCTATAGAAATAAAATTTTAACAAAATTATCTTTAAAAATAAAATTTTAACAAAATTTTCTATAGAAATAAAATTTTCACAAAATTTTCTATAGAAATAAAATTTTTAAAAAAATTTCTATAGAAATACAACTTTGACAAAATGTTCTATATTAATAAAATTTTGACAATATTTTCTAAAAACAATGGTGACAACATTTTCTATAAAATAGAATTTATTTCAAAAAAATTTGCTATGCAACTTAAATTTTAACAAAATTTTCTTTAAAAATAAAATTTTAACAAAATTTTCTATAGAAATAAAATTTTCACAAAATTTTCTATAGAAATAAAATTTTCACAAAATTTTCTATAAAAAAAAATTTGATAGAATTCTCTATAAAAATATTTTGACAAAATTAAATATAAAATTTTGACAAAATTTTCTATTGAAATAAAATTTTGACAAAATTTTCTATTGAAATAAAATTTTGACAAAACTTTCTATAGAAGTAAAAATTTGACAAAATTTTCTAGAGAAATAAAATTTTGACAAGATTTGCTATAGAAATAAAATTTTGACAAGATTTGCTATAGAAATAAAATTTTGACAAAAATTTCTATACAAATAAAATTTTTTTTCTTTAAAAATAAAATTTTAAGAAAATTTTTTATAAAAATAAAATATTAACAAAATTTTCTATAAAAATAAAATTTTGACAAAATTTTCTATAGAAATAAAATTTTGACAAAAATTTCTATACAAATATAATTTTAACAAAATTTTCTTTAAGAATAAAAGTTTGACAAAATTTTCTATAGAAATAAAATTTTGACAAAATTTGCTAAAAAAAAATCGACAAAATTTTCTATAAAAAAAATTGACAAAATTTTCTATAAAAAAATGTTGACAAAATTTTCTATAGAAATAAAATTTTCACAAAATTTTCTATATAAATAAAATTTTCACAAAATTTTCTATAGAAATAAAATTTTCACAAAATTTTTCTATATAAATAAATTTTTGACAAAATGTTCTATACTAATAAAATTTTGGCAACATTTTCTATACAAATAAAATTTTAACAAAGTTTTCTACAGAATCACAATTTTGACAAAATTTTCTACAGTAATACAATTTTGACAAAAATTTTTATGCAAATAAAGTTTTAACAAAATTTTCTTTAAAAATAAAATTTTAACAAAATTGTCTTTAAAAATAAAATTTTAACAAAATTTTCTAAAGAAATAAAATTTTCACAAAATTATCTAAAAATTTAAAATGTTGACAAAATTTTCTATAGAAATAAAATTTTGACAAAATTTTCTATATAAATAAAATTTTGACAAAATTTTCCACAGAAATAAATTTTTGACAACATTTTCGATAGAAATAAAATTTGTAAAAATTTTTCTATATAAATAAAATTTTGACAAAATTTTCCATAGAAATCAAATTTTGACAAATTTTCTATGCAACTTAAATGTTAACAAAATTTTCTTTAAAAATAAAATTTTAACAAAATTTTCTTTAGAAATAAAATTTTCACAAAATTTTCTATAAATAAAATTTCTATAATAAAATTTAGAGCTATATCGCTTCAGAAGAGTATGTGAAGTCGATCTCTACATCAAATATTTGGTAGAAACAAAAATACTAAATACGGAATCAAATAAAAGGCATGCGAAATTCCCCTGTGTTATGAATTATTCCAAGTATGGCGGGCATTGCAATGGTTACCTGAGTGTAAAAGCAACTGTAAAATTGTTTTCATTGAAAAAGAAAACACTTTATTCCGTGGTCGCCATAACTAGCTTTAATTTTCGTGAGAAATTGGTGTAATAATCATTTCTTATTAATATAACCTCCATTCGAACCGTGTTTTCGCCTTAGTATTCTCGAAAGACAATTCAAGATTGCCATGCTAATAAAGAACAACAATTTTAATATAAAATAATTTAGTAGTCAATATGAATTAATCATTAATCATGCTAATGCGAGCAACCCCTTATACATTTTAAAGACCATTCGATAAATTACCCCAGTCTAGCTATATAAACTCAAAACTAAGGTGTTAATTGTAGGCGTATTATTGACATATAAACATCGAATAAACGCCCACCACCATTCGCAAGCCTCCAGACATGTGTTATGGTCTTGCGAAACCAATGTCAATTTTTTCACAACATTAAAGTGGCGGGTATATACTTACCTTTATTTTTACTACGAAGTCCAAGTCCTTGCTCACTTGCCAAGGAGGAGATCTTCTACAGCAACGTACTATCAATGGATGAGGGATGAGGGTACGAAGAGGCCGAGAGTAATTAATTAATTTATGCTAATTTGAAAGTCACTGTGGCTTGTCTGTCGATGCGAACAATGTTCAGCGCACAAGCAATGATGCTGTCACAGCAGCCACAGTAATTGATGGTTTTTTTCTTTTGTGCACTGAAGGATGACGGCAAAATCTATGGTAACCTTGACACTCACACATAAACACACACTCTCGAATACTCCCAACCACACGCCTTGATGTTAAGAGAGTAGATCAACTTAAGGGGGAAATTAAATGGGTTAAGATCTGACGCTCATTAAATACTAAGGGTAACCTAGTTGGCTGCCGTTTGTTTTGATGCTGGCTTCATATATGCCGTCTTAGAATTTATTTCTGGATGACTGGCTGGTGATTAGGTAAAGGGGTTTGCTTGTAATTGTCAATGATGCATGTAAGTGTTTTTACTTCCTTTTAGACTACCAAGTTGACGTTAGTATTCGTTGTGTGTAGCTTTGGTTTTTATCTTACAATGTCTTAATAAACGTTGTGATTTAATTGAAGCATAATGAGCCACATGAGTTTTTTAGATGAGTGCAATACGCACACACAACCACACTCCCTTATGAGCGGAGCAGATTCTTACGTTTACAAATTATTCAATTAGTATGCATGTGTGTGTGTGTGAACATTTATTTGTATCTCAACAGATTTCTAAAAATGAAAGAGAAAAGGGAGTGAGAGAGAATTATTAATTGATTAATTATAAGTTGTGCATATAGACAAAATATGTTTTATATTCTTTTAAATAAAAGTAAATAAAATTAAAATTTATATACAATATATAGATAAACTTGATTAGAATACATCAGATTTTAGTTGTAATCCCTTTGGAAATTTATTAATTTCCTAAAATAGAGTGAGGTGATAATATGTAAAAATTAAGTTTAGTGCAAAAAATTCGAACTATACTAAACTAATTTATATATATATATAAGATGGCCGACGCCGAAACAATTCCGACTAAAAATTGCACCAAGATTCTCGGTGTCACATTCGACAGCCTTTAGAAATAAAATTTTGACAAATTTTTTATAGAAATAAAATTTTTGACAATATTTTCTATAGAAATAAAATTTTGATAAAAATTTCTAAAGAAATAAAATTTTGACAAAATTTTCTACAGAAATAAAATTTTGACAAAATTTTCTACAGAAATAAAATTTTGACAAAATATTCCATCGTAATAAAATTTTGACGTAAATTTCTATAAAAAATAAGTTTTTTTAGCTATAAAATTTTGAAAACAAAAATTTCCTATAGAAATAAAATTTTGATAAAAATTTCTAAAGAAATTAAATTATTTGAGATATAAAATTTTGACAAAATTTTTTATAGAAATAAAATTTTGACAAAATTTTCTAGAGAAATAAAATTTTTACAAAATTTGACAAAATATTCCATCGTAATAAAATTTTGATGTAAATTTCTATAAAAATAAGTTTTTTTAGATATAAAATTTTGAAAACAAAAATTTCCTATAGAAATAAAATTTTGATAAAAATTTCTAAAGAAATTAAATTATTTGAGATATAAAATTTTGACAAAATTTTTTATAGAAATAAAATTTTGACAAAATTTTCTAGAGAAATAAAATTTTTACAAAATTTCCTATAGAAATAAAATTTTGATAAAATTTTCTAAAGAAATAAAATTTTGACAAAATTTTCTACAGAAATAAAATTTTGACAAAATTTTCTACAGAAATAAAATTTTGACAAAATATTCCATCGTAATAAAATTTTGACGCAAATTTCTATAAAAAATAAGTTTTTTTAGATATAAAATTTTGAAAACTTTTTCTGTATATATACAATTTTGACAATATTTTCTATAGAAATAAAATTTTGACAAAAGTTTCTATAGAAATAAAATTTTTACAAAATTTCCTATAGAAGTAAAAATTTGACAATATTTTCTAGAAAAATAAAATTTTGACAAAATTTGCTATTAGAAATAAAATGTTGAAAAATTTTCTATAGAATTAAATTTTTATCAAAATTTTGTCAAAATTTTATTACTATACAAAATTTTGTCAAGATTTTATTTATATAGAAAATTTTGTTAAGATTTTATTTCTATAGAGAATTTTGTCAAAATTTTATTTCTATAAAAAATTTTTCAAAATTTTATTTCTATAGAAAATATTAGTCAAAATTTTATTTCTATAGAAATTTTTGTCAAAATTATATTTTTATAGAAAATTTTGTCAAAATTTTATTTCTATAGAAAATTTTTTCAGTTTTTATTTTATTATGTCAAAATTTTATTACTATACCAAATTTTCTGTAGAATTAAAATTTTATCAAAATTTTCTATAGAATTAAAATTGTATCAAAATTTTCTATAGAAATAAAACTTTGAGAAAATTTTCTATAAAAATATAATTTTGACAAAAATTTTTTATAGAAATAAAATATTGAAAAAATTTGCTATAGAAATACAATTTTGACAAAATTTTCTCTAGAAGTAAAGTTTTGACAACATTTTTATCAAAATTTTCTATAGAATTAAAATTGTATCAAAATTTTCTTTAGAATTAAAATTGTATCAAAATTTTCTATAGAAATAAAATTTTGAGAAAATTGTCTATAAAAATAAAATTTTGACAAAATATTCCATGGTAATGAAATTGTAACGCAAATTTCTATAGAAATTAAATTTTTTTAGATATAAAATTTTGACAACATTTTCTATAGATATAAAATTTGGACAATATTTTCTATAGAAATAAAATGTTGACACACTTTATATAGAAATAAAATGTTGATGAAATTTTCTAAAGAAATAAAATTTTCTATAGAACTAAAATTTTCACACATTTTTTATAGAAATAAAATTTTCTATAGAAATAAAATTATGACAAAATTTTCTATAGAAACAAAAATGTTGACAAAATATTCTATGGAAATACAATTTTGATAAAACTTTCTATAGAAATAAAATTTTGACAAAATTTTCTATAGAAATAAAATTTTGATAAAATTTTCTAAAGAAATAAAATTTTGTCAACATTTTCTATAGAAATACAATTTTGACAAAATTCTTTATATAAATAAAAATTTTTCAACATTTTCTGTAGAAATACGTTTGGAGAAAAATTTCTATAAAAATAAAATTGTGAGAAAATTTTCTACAGAAATACAATTTTGACAAAATATTCTGGGTCATAGTGAAATTCTGAGTCGATCAAAGCAATTCCGTCCATCCATCTGTTGAATTCGTGCTAACTTCCGAACGAAACAAGCTATCGAATTGAAACTTGGCATAAGTAGTCCATCGGTCCACTTTTACGTATAGCCCACATATTAACTAACCCCCAGATGTGGGTCGTCTAAGAGAGGCAAATTTCATCCGATCCGGGTAAAATTTGGTACATGGTGTTGGTATATGGTCTCTAACAACCATGCAGGAATTGATCCATATCGGTCTGTAATTATATGTAGCCCCCATATAAACCGATCCCCATATTTGATCTCGGTGGCCTCTTGAAAAACCAAAATTCATCCAACCAAATTCATGTTATTTCTATAGAAAATTTTGCTAAGATTTTATTTCTATAGACAATTTTGTCAACATTTTATTTCTTTAAAAAAAATTTCAAAATTTTATTTCTATAGAAAATTTGGTCAAAATTTTATTTCTGTAGAAATTTTTGTCAAAATTATATTTTTGTAGAAAATTTTGTCAAAATTTTATTTCTATAGAAAATTTTGTTTCTATAGAAAATTTTGTTTCTATAGAAAATTTTGTCAAAATTTTATTTCCAGAGAAAATTTTGTCAAAATTTTTTTCTATAGAAAATTTTGTCAAGATTTTATTTTTATAGGAAATTATAAAATTTTGACAAAATTTTCTTTCTATAGAAAATTTTGTCAAAATGTTTTTTCTATAGAAAATTTTGTCAAGATTTTATTTTTATAGGAAACTATGTCAAAATTTTATTACTATACAAAATTTTGTCAAAATTTTATTACTATACAAAATTTTGTCAAGATTTTATTAGTATACAAAATTTTGTCAACATTTTATTTCTATAGAAAATTTTGTCAAAATTTTATTTCTATAGAAAATTTTGCCAACATTTTATTACTATACAAAATTTTGTCAAAATTTTATTACTATACAAAATTTTGCCAAGATTTTATTTCTATAGGAAAGTATATCAAAATTTTATTACTATACAAAATTCTCTAAAGATTTTATTTCTATAGAAAATTTTGTCAAGATTTTATTTCTATAGGAAATTATGTCAACATTTTATTACTATACAAAATTTTGTCAAATTTTATTTGTATAGAAAATTTTGTTAAAATTTTATTTCTATAGGAAATTATGTCAAAATTTTATTACTATACAAAATTTTCTAAAGATTTTCTTTCTATAGAAAATTTTGTCAAGATTTTATTTCTATAGGAAATTATGTCAAAATTGTATTACTATACAAAATTTTGTCAAAATTTTATTACTATACAAAATTTTGTCAAGATTTTAATTCTATAGAAAATTTTGTCAAAATTTTATTTCTATAGGAAATTATGTCAAAATTTTATTACTATACAAAATTGTCTAAAAATTTTATGTCTATAGAAAAGTTTGTCAAAATTTTATTGGTATAGAAAATGTTGTCAAAATTTTATTTCTATAGAAAATTTTGTCACATTGAATTATATACGTATTTAATCGGCCTTTTTTAGTTGAATATATTCCCCGTATGAACTAGGGTAGGTAGGGTAGGTTAGGTGGCAGCTCGATGTATCAGACTTACTTAGACTATTCAGTCCATTGCGATACCACATTGGTGAACTTCTCTCTTATCGCTGAGTGCTGCCCGATTCCATGTTAAGCTCAATGAAAAGGGACCACCTTTTTATAGCCGAGTCCGAACGGCGTTCCACATTACAGTGAAACCACTTAGAGAAGCTTTGAGACCCTCAGAAATGTCACCGGCATTACTGAGGTGGGATAATACACCGCTGAAAAACTTTTTGGTGTTCGGTCGAAGCAGGAATCGAACCCACGACCTTGTGTATGTAAGGCGGGCATGCTAACCATTGCACCACGGTGGCTCCCCCGTATGAACTAACTTACAATTTAGAAGACGGTGTTTAGAAGTTTTAAGATACCTTGCCATCGGCAATTGTTACCGCAACCCAAGTAATTAGATTGTGGATGACAGTATTTAGTAGCTTCTACGCAATCCATGGTGGAGGTTACATAAGCTTCGGCCTGGCCGAATTTACGGCCGTATATACTTGTTTGCTTTTAATATGAGTTAGATTTTTTAAATTGCTAAAGTAAGAAATTAAAGATATCAGATTTGTAGTTAAGCAAAACAAGCATTGATAGCACTCAATTCAAGAGAGTAAATTAAAAAACAAAATCAATAAGAGAGCGTAAAATTTACCACCAGTACTGTAGTTAATAGTTAAGTAAACTTTAAACCCACTAGTACCATACAAATTCCTTCGATAAACTGTCACTAAAATATAATGAATATTTGAATAAGGCAATTGTGATATTTTTATTAAGTTAAAGAGAATTTTTTTTCTCAGCCATTCTTATACATCCATTAAAACATTTGCTCTTTTCGTTTTGTGTCGTCCAAAGTGCTATATGAGAGGCATGGATTTATCTCTTAATTTATTCAATGTTTTGTAGTATTTGCTCTCCAAAAAAATTGTTTAAAAAACTCTTCCTTTTTTATTAGTTTTACAACTTGAAACGTCAGTAATTGATGTAGCGATTTTTTCATAGTCCCTTCTACGATGTTTTTTTGTTGCTGTAACGCCTTTTCCATCAATTTTTCAACTACCACTTGGCATGCTCTGAGTAGTTACAGTAGAGCAAGAGAGAGAGAGAAAAAAACAAAAACAAATGACTGTCATAGTCATTACATGGATGTTAGTGGTTGTCATAATGTCATTCTCAGTGAGATGCACATGGCTGCCTTTTTGACTAATTGCTTTCATGCTTCAAACTTTAGCTATTGTTTTAATACATATTTGCCATTTTTGTTGATGTTGTTGTTGCTGTTGGTCATTGCCGGTGTTTTTGTTGGTCGTTTAGTTATTAGTTTTGTAGATATAATGCAAATTTTTTTTTTGAGTTCGAGTAGCGATAACAAACAAAAAAAAATGAGAATTAATGTCAAAATCATCAAAGCGACATTTTTGATAAGAAGTTTGTTTGTTTTGTTTTTGTGGTTGATGAATTCTATTTTGACATGAGATATCAGTTGTTCAGACAAAATATTCAAATTAAATTCAAATAATTTTTTATTTGCTAAACACGAAATACAATATGCTAATGGTGTGACATTAGTTATGATATGATTGATAGCATATTGCATACGCATGTGGACATGCATATGATTTATTTCATTGTCATTGATGTTGCACAGTGGGCAATAAACTTGGATGGTTTCATTGCGAAAGGAAAGCAATTTTTCATATATCATGAGAGTGGATCCTAAAAGTGTCAGCCTTATATGCATGTTTCACATTATCAGTAATGGAAAAGTAAATAAAAACCAAATTATGAGAGTCTTCAAACAATCAAAAATTATAGTATACCTGCCGGAGCGAAATGAAGGTTCATTGTGACCATCCCCCAAAAATTAAATCTTCCTTATCTCCTTGTGTATGAGCGCTGTAGCGAGTTCCCGTAAGAGAGTTCTTCGGATGAACAGTTCTCCCACCGGCATCTTTGGATTTGCCGTTTCCCTACTGAGTTCATCCTATTTGCAGTCTCCAGACTGAGTATTTTGGATGTACCCACTGATATATTCAGATGTAAAGTTGTTCCACAGAATTTTGCGGGAATATAGTTCCTCCATTGAGATTTTTGGATTTGCACCACTGAGTTGTGCGGCGTTACGGTTCTTACTCCTAGTTCTTCGGATCTACAGTTCTCACTCCGAATTTTTACGATCTGCAGTTCCCACACGGAATTCTTCGCATCTAGACATCTGCCACTGAGTCCTTTAAAATTACATTTCCCAAACTGAGGTCTTCGGATGTATGGGTGACATATCGACATCTACAGATATATAGTTCTCCCTCAGAGATTTTCGGGCATATCTTCTGATTTACAATTCCAATACAATTTGAGTTCTTCGAATTTATAGTTTCCACTCTGAATTCTTCCGATCTACAAGTTCCACTTTGAGTTCTTCAGATTTATGGGTGCCATACTAAAATCATCAGATCCAGAGTTTCATCAGTGAGTTCTTCGGATTTCCAGTTTCCTAACCAACATCTTCGAAGCTATATTTTCTTCACATATTCAGTCTGTTCGGTATAACAGTTCTTCCTCCTGCTTCCTTAGGATCTAGCATTCGTTCACTGAGTTCTTCGAACCTATTGTTACCACATTGAATTATACGAATTTTTAGTTCCACCACTGAGTTTTTCCGATTTACAATTCCCTTACTGAGTACTTCGGATGTGCAGTTATCCCACCAATATATTCAGATCTAAAATTTCCCCACAGATTTGTTTCGTGTATATAGTTCTCACAGTTAGTTACACTTCTCACTCTGAGTTGTTCGGAGTTACAGTTCTTACTCCCAGTTGTTCGGATCTACATTTCTCACTCTGGGTTCTTCCAAAGAACAGTCCTCACACTTAATTCTTCGGTTCTAGAGATCCCCCACTGAGTCCTTCGGACTCACTTAGACTATTCAGTCCATTGTGATACCACATTGGTGAACTTCTCTCATATCACTGAGTACTGCCCGATTCCATGTTAAGCTCAATAACAAGGGACCTCCTTTTTATAGCCGAGTCCGAACGGCGTTCCACATTGCAGTGAAACCACTTAGAGGAGCTTTGAAACCCTCAGAAATGTAACCAGCATTACTGGGGTGGGATAATCCACCGCTGAAAACTTTTTGGTGTTCGGTCGAAGCAGGAATCGGACGTGGGACCTTGTGTATGCAAGGCGGGCATGCTAACCATTGCACCACGGTGGCTCCCGCACTCTGGGTTCTTCCAAACTACAGTTTCCATACTGAATACTTCGGTTCTAGAGATCCCCCCCCTGAGACCTTAGGATTTACAGTTCCCAAACTGAGGTCTCCGAATCTTTGGGTGCCATATAGACATCTTCAGATAAAAAGTTCTCCCACAGAATTTTTCGGGCATATCTTTGGAGTTATAATTTCACCTCTAAGTTCGGATTTACAGTTTTGACTCTGAATTCTTCCGATCTACAGTCCGATCCACATTATAATATTCGGAACTAGAACTCCAAAACTAGAGCTCCCACACTAGAGCTTCCCTTGAGTCTCCTTTCTGAGTTCTTAGGATTTACGGCTAGTTACTCAGTGTGAGTTCTTTGAATCTTCTTCGATGGTCTTCGAATCCATCACTGTATGATTCGGAGGGTTCCATTACTGAGTTCGTCGGACCTTCAGTTCCTCCATTGTCATCTTAAGATCAACAGTTTTTAAACAGAGTTTTTCGAGTCTATGGTCCCCTCACTGACATTTTCGGATTTACACTTCCCCCAATGAGCATTTTGAATCTCTAGTTCTCACACTGAGTTCTTGGTATCCACAGTTCCCTCAAAGAGCTCTTCGGATTTACAATTCCCCCATTGAAATCTTCGGGACCACAGTTCCTATTTAGTTTCGCTGGCAAATTGTTGCCTTTCTAAGTTCTTTGGATTTACGGCTAGTTGCTCAGTGTGAGTTCTTTGAATCTTCTTCGATGGTTTTCGAATCCATCACTGTGTGATTCGGAGGGTTCCATTACTGAGTTCGTCGGACCTGCAGTTCCTCCACTATCATCTTTAGATCTTCAGTTCTTACTCAGAGATTTTCGGGTCTATGGTCCACTCACTGACATCTTCGGATTTACACTTCCCCCAATGAGCATTTTGAATCTCTAGTTCTCACACTGAGTTCTTGGGATCCACAGTTCCCTCAAAGAGCTCTTCGGACTTACAATTCCCCCATTGAAATCTTCGGGACCACATTTCCCATTTAGTTTCGCTGGCAAATTGTTGTCAGTACCCGACGTGAAATAGTCAGTTCGGGTAACGTAAGAAATTCCACTCCGACTACCCTTCCCCGAGATAATAGTAACAAACATCTCAAATTTCACGAAATCGCCGGAAATTCGAAGAGCTCAAAATCTCCCGATCTCAGCAAGAATGTCACGATCCGTTGGAGGACTTTTGCAAATTTTTTTGCAGACCCTGAACGTCTGCTAAATTTTGACTTCATTGTAATTCATCAGATGTCACGCTACTTCAAAATTTATTTATTATTACAATTTATAACAGAATATAATTTAAAAGTCTTTTGACTGTTTAACGAGTCTACACCCGATACTCTGTCCATAAATTTCTTATTTTTTTTGTTTATCATCAAATATAATCTCTGTTTTAGCTTCGATTTTGTGGTTGGCTGGATTGTGGTTTTGCGTCCATTACGCAGGACAAATTTGCCAATTCCAAGTTGACATTTAACTAACATCTTTGTCTAAAATCAAAGTCAGAGCTTTTTTCCTTCATCCTCTTACTCTCCAAATCTGCAATTCTGGGACCATATGGTTTTAATAATCTTTGCAAAAAATTCCATTTCTAAATTTTCGTTTGTTCGTGACAAATGTGGGGTTCCATTTGTTCCTTGGAGAGAAATTTTCTTCAATATGATTTTCAGAAAGGAGAAACGAGAAGGAAAAACGATAACAAATGTTGTGGCATACCGTATCACAAAATAAAATAAAAAAATGAGGGGGTACAAAAGAAAAAAAGTGAACATTTATTGTATAATTGCAGTAGCACCATGTACTCCATCAAATGCTAGTTCGTTTATTCTTATGACACACTAAAGACAAGGAATAGACCATATGTTACAGGGGACAATGCGTTGGGGTGATCGCATTTTTTGTTTTCATATTTAATTTAAAATTTTGATATATTGAAAAATGAGCTATTGAAGTTCCAAAAAGTGCAGTAGGTCCCTGATGCCCAAAAAAAGCTTCAGATTAACCGTTCTTCTTCTTATTTCCTTAGAATCTAACGTTCCTCCTCTGAGTTCAATAGTTACCACATTGATTTATCCAAATCTGGAGTCCCTCCACTGAGTTCTTCGGATTTACAATACCCATACTGAGTACTTTGGATCTGCAGTTATCCCACTGATATATTCAGATCTACAATTTCCCCACAGATTTGTTTCGTATATATAGTTCCCTCACTGCGATCTCCGAGTTTACAATCCCTCCAGTTAGTTGACCGGAGTTACGGTTCTCATTCCGAATGGAAGGCGCTAAGGAGTTGCTTCGAGCTGTGGGCACTTGCATAGAAAAATTCGCAAATTATGAGTTTTGAAAACTCATCACCTTGTTCATGAACACCCTTTATACACAATTTGTATTTGGGTTTTTGTTGTCGTCATAGTTGCCATAAAGAAAGAAGACGAATTCCATGCATCTACGATGGTTGCAAATGCATTTCTACAATGTCATTTTAAGGCAACACTTAAAAATGAAATGACATTTGTATGACTCTTGCTAGCAATATGTGTGACGTTTTTAATTACAATCATTATAAATTATTGCACTCACAACGTCCCCCTATCATTCACATTCATATCATATACCTCCTACCTCATGACAATTGTTTTCATTTGTTGTGAGAATGTCATTGCTACGTGCTTTATAATTATGAATTGGTTCTTTGAGAAATACTCAATATTATGAAGAACATTAAAAAACCAGGTGACAAGGTGGTTACAATTGATGGAAAATGTTAGGAAATAAAAATATGAAATTCCATAAAAAAAAACCAAGATGAATTCTTCGCAATGGTATATGTAGTTTGAACTATATTCCCTCCAGGGATAGAAAATGCAGTACTATAGTACTTTTTCAGTACGTAAGGTAGTAGTACCCCCACAAATGGTTTAGTACCTTCTGTATAGACATTTTATGGTGCAATAGTTTTGCCAAAATATTTTAATATTTTAAGAAAGTCTTTTGTCTCTTACAAATTTAGCAAAACAAACAAGTTCCGGCGGGAAGAAAATCTCGATTTTGTAAAAGCCATAGTCAAAAACATGATTTTATTGAATTTCAAGAATGTTTTAGGCGAAGAAACCATGTGATCCTATATTGCGCTTCTATACGAACACTTTCCAGATACGAAGTTATCGATCGCGTACTAAAATAATGCGAACCACTACAGTCACAGTCAAAACTTGAGTCTTGAATCTACCAACAATTGGAGAAAATCTTACCAAAATAATATTATATTGCAAAAAATTATTTTTTCAGAAAGCTTTGTCAACATTTTATTTCTATAGAAAATTTTGACAAAATTTTATTTCAATAGAAACTTGAAATAAAATTTTGTTTTTATTTCTATAGAAAATTTTTGCAAAATTTTTATAAATAGACAATTTTCGCAAAAATTTGATTTCTATAGAAAATTTTCGCAAAATTTGATTTCTATAGAAATTTTTCGCAAAACTTTATTTCTATAGAAAATTTTTACGAAATTTTATCTTTATGGATAATTTTGTCAACATTTTATTTCTATAGAAAAATTATGAAGTACCTCTTACATGTAGAGGAATATTATGGAAAATCTACTAAAACATCAAGAATTCTACCAAACTACCAAATTGTAAAAAATGTACCAATTTTGGTAGAATTCTATCAACCGTGCAACCTAAGTCGATCTCGAAATTTTCACCCGATATGCACATATGTAGCCCCAGAGGCTAAAATTTCACTTCGATTTAGTTGAAATTTTGCACAGAGATTAGAATCACCATTCTAAATACGCCAATTTGGTCAACATCATAGCATAGATTTAAATATAACACCCATATATATCTCTCGCAAGATTTAGATTAGATTTGATCATGGTTGCCACAGTTGGTAGAATTCTACCAAAAATGATAGATTTTTTACTGTACTGGCACATGGTAGAAATCTTGATGTTATGGTAGATTTAGAAAATTATACCTCTCCGACTAAGAGGAACTTCACAAATTTTCCATAGAAATCAAAAATGTTGACAAAATTTTCTATAGAAAAAAATGTTGACAAAATTTTCTATAGAAATAAAATTTTGACAAAATTTCCTATTGAAATAAAATGTTGACTAAATTTTCTATAGAAATAAAATTTGGACAAAATTTTCTATAGAAATACAATTTCGACAAAATTTTCTATAGAAATAAAATTTTGACTAAATTTTCTATAGCAATAAAATTTTTACAAAATTTTCTATAGAAATAAAATTTTTACAAAATTTTCTATAAAAATAAAATTTTGACTAAATTTTCTATAAAAATAAAATTTTTACAAACTATTCTACAGAAATAAAATTTTCTATAGAAACAAAAAAAAATTGACATTTTCTATAGAAATATATATTTGACAAAATTTTCTATAGAAAAAAATGTTGAAAAAATTTTCTATAGAAATAAAATTTTGACAAAATTTTCTATAGAAATAAAATTATGACAAAATTTTGTATAGAAATAAATGTTAACAAAATTTTCTATAAAAAAAATTTTTGACAAAATTTTCTATAGAAATAAAATTTTTACAAAATTTTCTTTAGAAGTAAAATTTTGACAAAATGTTCTACAGCAATAAAATTTTCTATAGAAATAAAATGTTAAGAAATTTTTATTTAAAATAAAATTTTGACAAAATTTTCTATAGAAATAAAATGTTAACAAAAATTTTTATAGAAAGAAATTTTAACAAAATTTTCTATAGAAATAAAATTTTTACAAAATTTTCTATAGAAATAAAAGTTTTACAAAATTTTCTATAGAATTAAAATTTGACAAAATTTTCTATAGAAATAAAATTTTGACAAAATTTGCTATAGAAATAAAATGTTAACAAAATTTTTTATAGAAAGAAATTTTAACAAAATTTTCTATAGAAATAAAATTTTTACAAAATTTTCTATAGAAATAAAAGTTTTACAAAATTTTCTATAGAAATAAAATTTTAACAAAATTTTCTATAGGAACAAAAAAAATTACAACATGTCCTAAAGAAATATAAAATTTTGACAAAATTTTCTATACAAATAAAAAATGTTGACCACATTTTCTATAGAAATAAAAATTTGACAAAATTTTCTATAGAAAAAAATGTTGAAAAAATTTTCTATAGAAATAAAATTTTTACAAAATTTTCTGTAGAAATACAATTTTGACAAAATTTTCTACAGAAATAAAATTTTCTATAGAAATATAATATTGAGAAAATTTTCTATAGAAATAAAATTTTGACAAAACTTTCTATAGAAATAAAATTTTGACAGAAATTTCTATAAAAATAAAGTTGTCACAAAATTTTCTATAGAAATAAATTTTTAACAAAATTTTCTATAGAAACAAAATTTTAACAAAATTTATTATAGGAATAAAGTTTTAACAAAATTTTTTATAGAAATAAAATTTTAACAAAATTTTCTATAGAAAAAAAATGTTGAAAAAATTTTCTATAGAGATAAATTTTTGATAAAATTTTCTATAGAAACGGAATTTTGACAAAATTTTCTATAGATATAAAATTATTATAAAATTTTCTATAGAAATAAAATGTTGACACAATTTTCTATAGAAAAAAATTTTGACAAAATTTTCTATAGAAACAAAACCAAAAATGACAACATGTTCTATAGAAATATAAAATTTTGACTAAATTTTCTATAGAAGTAAAATGTTAAGAAAATTTTCTATGAAAATAAAATTTTGACAAATTTTTCTACAGAAATTAAAATTTGACAAAATTTTCTATAGAAATAAAATGTTGAGAAAATTTTCTATAGAAAAATAAAATGTTGACAAAATTTGCTATAGAAAAATAAAATTTTGACAAAATTTTCTATAGAAATAAAATTTTGACCAAATTTTGTATAGATATAAAGTTTTCACAAAATTTTCTGTAGAAATAAAATTTTAACAACATTTTCAATAGAAATAAAATTTTAACAAAATTTTCTATAGAAATAAAAATTTTGACCACATTTCCTATAGAAATAGAATTATTAAAAAATTTTCAATAGAAATAAAAAATTTGACAAAATTTTCTATATAAAAAAAAATGTTGAAAAAAAAATTCTATAGAGATAAAATTTTGATAAAATTTTCTATAGATATAAAATTATGACAAAATTTTCTATAGAAACGGAATTTTGACAAAATTTCCTATAGAAATAAAATTATTATAAAATTTTCTATAGAAATAAAATTTTGACAAAATTTTCTATAGAATAACATTTTTACAAAATTTTCTACAGAAACAAAAAACAAAAATGACAACATGTTCTATAGAAATATAAAATTTTGACTAAATTTTCTATAGAAATAAAATGTTGAGAAAATTTTCTATGAAAATAAAATTTTGACAAAATTTTCTATAGAAATTAAAATTTGACAAAATTTTCTATAGAAATAAAATGTTGCGAAAATTTTCTATAGAAAAATAAAATGTTGACAAAATATGCTATAGAAAAATAAAATTTCGACAAAATTTTCTATAGAAATAAAATTTTGACAAAAATTTCTATAGAAATAAAGTTTTCATAAAATTTTCTGTAGAAATAAAATTTTAACAACATTTTTTATAGAAACAAAATTTTGACAAAATTTTCTATAGGAATAAAAAATTTTGACCACATTTCCTATAGAAATAAAATTATTACAAAATTTTCTATAGAAATAAAAATTTGACAAAATTTTCTATAGAAAAAAAATGTTAACAAAATTTTCTATAGAACTAAAATGTTAACAAGATTTTCTATAGAAAAAAATTTTTACAAAATTTTCTATAGAACTAAAATGTTAACAAAATTTTCTATAGAACTAAAATGTTAACAAAATTTTCTATAGAAAAAAATTTTGACAAAATTTTCTATAGAAAAAAATTTTGACAAAATTTTCTATAGAAATCAAATTTTTACAAAATTTTCTACAGAAATTAAATTTTCTATAGAAATAAAATTTTGACAAAATTTTCTATAGAGATAAAATTTTGATAAGATTTTCTATAGAAATAAAATTATGACAAAATTTTCTATAGAACTAAAATGTTAACAAAATTTTCTATAGAACTAAAATGTTAACAAAATTTTCTATAGAAAAAAATTTTGACAAAATTTTCTATAGAAATCAAATTTTTAGAAAATTTTCTACAGAAATTAAATTTTCTATAGAAATAAAATTTTGACAAAATTTTCTATAGAAATAAAATTTTGACAAAATTTTCTATAGAAATAAAGTTTTCACAAAATGTTCTATAGAAACAAAAAAAAAATAATTGACAAAATTTTCTATGGAAATAAAAAATGTTGACCACATTTTCTATAGAAATAAAAATTTGACAAAATTTTGTATAAAGAAAAAAATATTGAAAAAATTTTCTATAGAGATAAAATTTTCTATTGAAACGGAAGTTTGACATTATTTTCTATAGAAATAAAATTATTACAAAGTTTTCTATAGAAATAAAATGTTGACAAATTTTTCTGTAGAAAAAATTTTTGACAAGATTTTGTATAGAAATAAAATTTTCAATAGAAATAAAATTTTGACAAATTTTCTATAGATATAAAAATTTGACAAAATGTTCTTTAGAAATAAAATTTTGCAAAATTATTTTTTTGTTTGCTAGGTTTTTGGTAAAACTTTCTACGAATTTTGTAGATTATTTTTGGCTCGAGTGGCAACCGTGCCACGGAGGTCAAAGTTTTATACCGAATATTTTGAAATTATGCACAGAGAGTGCAATTAAAATTTTAGTAATAGGTGCCAAATACTTATGTTCTTTCGAAATTCTCACATTTCCTTGTAAAATCGACACTGCTAGGTCAAAAACTCGTAAAAATGATTAAAATTTATCTAGACTCTATTTCGTATGTATTGATTGATAAATCATAAATGCAAATTTGCGAAATTTTATTGCAATGGCTTTAGATTTAAATATTTCCCACATTAAAATGCATTTGGCATCTGTGATGCTCATTCGAGATTGTTTTGTTATACGAAGTAATGACTAATTTATTAGACTATTTTTACTGGTTATTTTTATGGTGTTTGGAAACGTTAAATTGTTGTCCAAAATGGTTGGGAAGACCATTAAACATATTATTAATTTAAATATGTATGTAGCCACATACATATTTAAATTAAAACATTATATTACTATGCAAAATTACTACTGATCATTTTAGCATGTAAACCATACCCACAATACTCCCTCACCTCTACTATCAATCATCATCGTTTACAAATTACAATCATATTACTCTCATCTCTTTAGCCCTCTCTCTCTTCTCCCTATCAGTTCTCTCCATATCACTCCCATGCCAGCATAACAAACGCTAAACACACAGGCGCACACACAAATTACAATCCTATTACTCTCATATTTTTAGCTCTCTCTCTCTCTCTTTTCCCTATCAGTTCTCTCCATATCACTCTCATACTTACTGCCCAATGCCAGCATAAAACAAGCTAAACACACATGCGCACACACGCTACAACAAACCATACAACAGCTACTCTCAAACTAACACAACATCGTCAATATTTTGAAACATTAAAACTTACTCTTCCAAATACACCAGGAGCAACGGATCTCAAGGTTTTGATGGCTATTGTGTGGTCATGGAAGATCAATTTTCATTCGATGAGCTTGAAATTTGGCTATCTAATTACTTTGCGAAAGAAAGACTCCTCTATATATTTGGGTTCTAATCTGCCTTTTTTCTAACAATCTGAAGACAAGGTTCAGAAGTATTGCTTTGAGGTCGGTAAAGTCTTTAATGGAGGGTACATAATAAACATCCCTACATGTTTATTGCAAAAGATTATTTACTCTAAAATATAAAATTTACAATCAAAATAGATTGTATAGCAAAATCAATCAATTTTCTCATTCATTTCAGAATTTTTGTTTCTTAGAAAATTTTTCTATTACCAGGTAAATCCGAATCCATATCTGTATGTTATTTGCATTTGTAAATAAACGATTATTGTTTGTTGAGTTTAGTATTTGGTATTTCCAATTTAAGCATTACACTTTACAAAAGAAAAAGGATATTTTTCTTCTTCATTTATTTGAAAATCCTTGTGTTCAAACCATTGGCAATCATCTCCCTGTTTTTTTGTTGTATTCTTCATGTGTGGATTCAATGCAATTCCAATTACCGGTTACCGAAATGGGATAAACATTAAACAGAAAATTGATTACACCAGATGATGTGATGGTAAACATTAACCAACAAACCACAAATTCAAATGTTGAATACTTGGACGGATAAATAAAGAGCAAAAAAAAAATACTTTTGAGAGGAAATTGCAAACACTGTAAAAAAAAATTATTAGCAGATAACTAAGAATTTAACAAAAATAAAAACAGTTTAACAAAAAATATTTTATTTTATTTATAATTTTATTTATAATTTCTGTGATTAAATTAAAAATATTGTCTATCGATAAATTTTATGATTGTACCAATTTTTAATTTTATATATGAATTATTACAAATTATTTCAAAAATTATCCTTAAATTTCTCTCCATGTTTGACTATTTTTAATTTGCAAGTAATCATCTATAAACCGAACACAATAAAAGGAGAATCCTCAAAACAACCAAATGAGGAGGAGAAAAAAATACTCGTTAGACATTCATAGCATGAGATTTTCTATTGTGAGTGTAAGACAAAAAAAAAAATGAAGGAGAATTTAAAAAAAAGTATTCCCTAATAGAAGAATAAAATAACAGAACAGAATGATATTGAGCAGAAGTATATAAGTATACTCTTAAAATAAGAAATAAATGAAACCAAAAATTCATGCTATATTCCTATTGTTTACACAATTTCCATACCAAATATTTACCAATATTTTTAATACATAAGATTATAGATGAAACAAGTATATACGGCCGTAAGTTCGGCCAGGCCGAATCTTATGTACCCTCCACCATGGATTGCGTAGGAACTTCTACTAAAGGCTGTCATCCACAATCGAATTACTTGGGTTGCGATAACACTTGCCGATGGCAAGGTATCGTAAAACTTTTTAACACTGTCTTCTAAATTGTAAGTTAGTCCATAAGGGGTATATATTAAACAAAAAAAGGCCGATTAAATACGTATATAATTCAGTTTGACAAAATTTTCTATAGAAATAAAATTTTGACAAAATTTTCTATAGAAATAAAAACTTGACAAAATTTTCGATAGAAATAAAATGTTGACAAACTTTTCTATGGAAGTAAAATGTTGACAAAATTTTTTATAGCAATAAAATTTTGACAAAATTTTCTATAGAAATAAAATGTTGACAAAATTTTCTATACAAATAAAATGTTGACAAAATGTTCTATAGAAGTAAAATGTTGACAAAATTTTCTACAGAAATAAATTTTTTACAAAATTTTCTATAGAAATAAAATTTTGACAAAATTTTCTATGGAAATAAAATGTTGGCAAACATTGTTATAGAAATAAACTTTTTACAAAACTTTCTATAGAAATGAAATTTTGACAAAACTTTCTATAGTAATAAAATTTGACAATTTTTACATGGCTGTTAGAGGCCATATACTAACGAAATGTACCAAATTTCAACCGCATCGGATGACTTTTGCTCCTCCAAGAGGCTCCGGAGGTCAAATCTGGGGATCGGTTTATATGGGAGCTATATATAATTATGGACCGATATGGACCAATTTTTGCATGCTGGTTAGAGACCGTATACTAACATCAGGTACCGAATTTCAAACGGATCGGATGAATTTTGCCCCTCCAAGAGGCTCCGGAGGTCAAATCTGGGGATCGGTTTATATGGGAGCTATATATAATTATGAACCGATATGGACCAATTTTTGCATGGTTGTTAGAGACTATATACTAACACTACGTACTAAATTTCAATTGGATCGGATGAATTTTGCTCATCCAAGAGGCTCCAGAGTTCAAATCTGGGGATCGGTTTATATGGGAGCTATATATAATTATGGACCGATATGGACCAATTTTTGCATGCTTGTTAGAGACCGTATACTAACATCAGGTACCCAATTTCAAACGGATCGGATGAATTTTGCCCCTCCAAGAGGCTCCGGAGGTCAAATCTGGGGATCGGTTTATATGGGAGCTATATATAATTATGGACCGATATGGACCAGTTTTTGCATGGTTGTTAGAGACCATATACTAACACCACGTACCAAATTTCAATCGGGTAGGATGAAGTTTGCTCCTCCAAGAGGCTCCGGAGGTCAAATCTGGGGATCGGTTTATATGGGAGCTATATATATTTATGGACCGATATGGACCAATTTTTGCACGGTTGTTAGAGACCGTATACTAACATCAGGTACCAAATTTCAACCGGATCGGATGAATTTTGCCCCGCCAAGAGGCTCCGGAGGTCAAATCTGGGGATCGGTTTATATGGGGGCTATATATAATTATGGACCGATATGGACCAATTTTTGCATGGTTGTTAGAGACCGTATACTTAGACCACGTACCAAATTTCAACCCGATCGGATGAATTTTGCTGCTCCGGAAGGCTCCGCAAGCCAAATTTGGGGATCGATTTATATGGGGGCTATACGTAAACGTGGGCCGATATGGCCCATTTTCAATACCATCCGACCTACATCAATAACAACTACTTGTGCCAAGTTTCAAGTCGATAGCTAGTTTCGTTCGGAAGTTAGCGTGATTTCCACAGACGGACGGACAGCCGGACAGACGGACGGACGGACGGACACGCTTAGATCGACTCAGAATTTCACCACGACCCAGAATATATATACTTTATGGGTTCTTAGAGCAATATTTCGATGTGTTACAAACGGAATGACAAAGTTAATATACCCCCATCCTATGGTGGAGGGTATAAAAATCGACAAATAAAAGATACCGTACAAGAATAACATTTTGAAGAAATCATACTTCTTCAAAATGTTATCTTCATCATATTTTATTTGTATTTAAAGACTACGTTCGAAATGTTAAATATAAGGAGCTTACTTCTGTAATGATATTTCTCTCTCTCTTTCTCTCTCTCTCTTTGTTAACTAAAGTACAAAGAACTTTCAATAAATTATTGCCGATAACGGATTTAACATGGGCTAGTCATAGTGTGTAAGTACTCTATTATCGTTTGCTATGAGAGAGAGAGAGAGAGAGAGAGAAAGTGAGTAACACTAAAGAGTATATCCCAATACATAGTCATATTGTATTGAATCATAGATTACATAGATAGTTCAAAAATTGCAACCAATACCGAGTAAATAAAAATTAAATTTTGAGTGAATTTGATCTTTATGAACGACACAAAAGCAAATGCCGGAATCTTCGGTATTAACACAATTTATTCTTGGAGAGAAACTGTTCATCTATGCAATCAATCTAGTTATATTTTAAAATACGAAATAAATAATCAATCATATTTTATATTTTCAAGATATCTCTACACAGAACAAAAAGTTAATTGATACATTAATAGTAATATATATTAATTTGGATTTTTTAGATAAATTCTAAATCGGATTTTTTTCATATTTTTATGCAACGTTTTGTTTCTAACTTCTTTTGGGATGAATTTTATGAAATATTTAGTCTTTCTTCATGTTTTCGATATTATTCAACGGTAAAAAGCGACGGCACATGAACCCCATAACATTAAAAACAAAATTTAAAATAATTTCAAAAATAAAAAAAATATATATCTAAATTAAAATATCACAGGGCCTTTTTTCTTATGGTTACGATAACAGATGATTGAACTCAGTTTAAGTGCATATAGTTCCAGTCCAGTGTCATTTGTGAGCTTCAGTTCCATCAGTGAAATCTTTGGCTGCAGCCAACTGAGACCTTCTGGACCCACAGTTCCACCACAGCGATTTACGACTCTTCCACCACTGGTACCTAATGTTTCAACACTTACAGTCTTACAGTTCCATCCTCTTGGGCACTACAGTTGCACCTTCGGTGATACACTTCCACCACTGGTGCCTGGGACCTAAAATTTTACCACCGTCGTGCCTACAGCTTCACCGTTGAGACCTAGGGGTCTATGGTTAAAAAACTGAGACCTTATTGCCTGCACTTTCACCACTGAAATCTTCAAGACTACAGCTCCATCACTGAGACCTTCGGGCTTACAGTTCCACAACTAAAGCCTTCGTTCCTAGTGAGACCTTCCTGTGTAATGTTTCACCATAGACAGTTTATCCACTGAGACTTTTGGGCACACAGTTCCACCACTGATGCCGTCGTACTGATGTGGCCCTCAGGTCACAGTTTTACCATTGACCCTACAGTTCTTCCACTGAGACCTTTGTGTCTAAAATTCCAACACTGAGAATTCTGGGGCAACAGTTCCACTGCTAAGAACTTCTAGCATACAGTTCTTCCACTGATATTGGTGTGCTACAGTTCCATCAGTGAAACCCTTGGATACAGTTTCATCTCTGAGATCTAACCGCCTACAGTGCCATAACTGGTACCTTCGGACTGAGGCCTTCAGTTCGACTACTGAGATCATTGGGCCACCACTGGCATTTGTGACCTACGTTTGCACCAACTTTGTGCCTACAGCTTCATCATGTGGGCCGGGGAGCCACCGTGGTGCAATGGTTAGCATGCTCGCCTTGCATACACAAGGTCGTGGGTTCGATTCCTGCTTCGACCGAACACCAAAAAGTTTTTCAGCGGTGGATTATCCCACCTCAGTAATGCTGGTGACATTTCTGAGGGTTTCAAAGCTTCTCTAAGGTGTTTCAATGCAATGTGGACCGCCGTTCGGACTCGGCTTTAAAAAGGAGGTCCCTTGTCATTGAGCTTTACATGGAATCGCGCAGCACTCAGTGATAAGAGAGAAGTTCACCAATGTGGTATCACAATGGACTGAATAGTCTAATTGAGCCTGATACATCGGGCTGCCACCTAAACTAACCTAACCATCATGTGGGCCCATGGTTCTACGACTGAGACCTTCGGGCCTATAGTTCCACTACTAAAACCTTCGGACCTGCAATTCGATGATTGAGACCTTCTGGCTGCTGAAGTCTTCGGGAAAATAATTCCATTACTGAGACCTTCGGGCCTATAGTTCCACCATTACAACTTGGGTCTAAAATTCCCCCACTGAGAATTCCGGGGCTACAATTCCACTACCAAAAACTTCAGCCATACAGTTCCTCCACTGGCATTTGTTGGCTACAATTCTATCAGTGAAACCTTTGGCAACAGCTTCACCACTTAGATCTAAGGGCCAACAGTCTCTATAACTGGTACCTTCGGACCTACAGTTCCACCACAGCGATTTACGACACTTCCATACTCTACCACCCTCACTTCCGCCACCATTGGGCTTACAGTTGCACCATTAATACCTTGGGCCCCCCAAATTCCACCACCGGAATCTGGGTCTTACAGTTCCAACACATTCGTGTCTACAGCTTCACCGCTGAGACCTGTGGGCATATGCTTCCACAACTGAAACCTTCGTCCGTACAACTTCAGCACTGAAGCCTTTGGGCCTGCAGTTCCATCACTGAGACATTCAGGCCTACAGTTCCACCACATAAACCTTGAAGCCACAGATTCACTATGGAGATCTTAGGTCTACAGTTCCAACACTAAAAATTCCGGGCCTAAGAACTTCAGACATACAGTTCCACCACTGACATTTGTGGGCTACAGTAACTTTGACCATAATTTCACCCCTGAGACCTAAGCTGCTACAGTTCCCATAACTGGTACTTTCGGACTTACCACTGAGATCTTCAGGCCGACATTTTCACTACTGAGATCTTCGGGCCCACAGATCCACCGTAGCAATGTACGACACATCCACCAATAGCACCTACAGTTTCACTTCTGAAACCCTCGGCCCTACACTTCCACCATTCGTATCTACAGTTCCAATATCGTCAGGCTTAAAGTTCCAACCCCTTCTACTCCCTAAAGTTCCATCACTGGCACCTAGATCTTACACTTCCGCCCACCTTCGTTCCCCAGCTCGGACGTAGATACCTAAGTGTCAATGGTTGAACCACTGAGACCTTCGTGCCAACAATTCCACCACAGAAACCTTCGAACCAGCAGTTCAGTAATTCAGAACTTCATACCTTCAAGGCTACAGTTCCATCGCTGAGATCTTCGGTGCACAATTTTACCACTGACTCCTACCACCGTGGTGCAATGGTTAGCATGCCCGCCTTGCATACACAAGGTCGTGGGTTCGATTCTTGCTACGACCGATCACCAATAAGTTTTTCAGCGGTGGACTATCCCACCTCAGTAATGCTGGTGACATTTCTGAGAGTTTCAAAGCTTCTCTAAGTGGTTTCACTGCAATGTGGAACGCCGTTCGGACTCGGCTATAAAAAGGAGGTACCTTGTCATTGAGCTTAACATGGAATCGGGCAGCACTCAGTGATAAGAGAGAAGTTCACCACTGTGGTATCACAATGGACTGAATAGTCTAAGTGAGCCTGATACATCGGGCTGCCACATAACCTAACCTACTAACTTACAGTTGCACATCTAAGTCCTTCGTTCCACAACTGAAACCTTCGGTCTTGCTGTTTCATCATTGAGACCTTCCGGCCCTAAATTCTACCACATATACCACAAGAGCCTTGGGTCTACTGTTGCACCGACGAAACCTTAGGGCCATATTTTTACCACCGAGTCCTACGAGCCTACAGTTCCACCTCTGTAAGATGCGGGTCGAAAAGTTCCATTACTGAGACCTTCGAGCCTACAGATCCACCACCGAGACCTTTGGGTCTACAGATCCACCACTTAAGGCTTCGGGCTTACAGTCCCATAACTGAGAACAATATGGTGTTGCAGGGGGTAAAACACAAATTCTCTTGGTTAGTTTTTTTGTTTGGGATTGTCATCAATTCATATTTTGACATATCTCTCGGATGTAATCCTTTGTCAAAAGTTTATTTCTTCTATTGATTCTGACATTGAGATATTATCATAGGGGAGATGGCGTAGGTGGTGATGTTTTATGCCAGAAACCATTCATCCAGTTTTTCAATTGCCTCCTCCTCTCTCTCTCTCTCTCTGATGTGTGAGTGAAAAAGTTTGCTTCAAAGCCTCATGGTGGTTTGATTTCATTACGAAGTTTTTTGATTTTGCTTTGTGTGGGTAAAAATGAAAATTTTTAGTTTTAATTTTCTCTTTTTGGACGATGAAATATCAAATGACCTTTCAAATATGTGGTAGGGTTAGTTATTCTAGGATTTTAATCCAACTATTCATTGGAAATTTTAGTTATCTTGATAATTCTTTGAGGCTGCTTGGCTCTTGTTCTACATTTATCATGAATAACACTCAACCCCTTCGCGCCAACCCTGCCCCCAAAAAAAGGTTGTGTGGTTTTCTTTGAGAAAGTTTCTTGAAAATTTTGATTTTTAGCCAAACCAAACTTGGTTGAAAGTTGATTCAATAATTCGGTTTAGCCTCTACATTTTTGTTTTGTTATAGACAGCCACAATTATGTTGATTATTTTCTGTTGAAAACCCCCAGTGGGAATATTTTAATCTGAATGGATTTATTTGGAAATATATTTTCTAGTTTCTGACGTCTTAATTTCATTTGTATTTAATTTTTCCCCCCAAATCGTGTTGATAAATGAGTTGACAAAGTTTTTTTGATTTTTTCAGTGAACAAGAATTATGACAGTTGAGTTCTAATTAAATGTTGAGATTTTTGTCTTAACATGATTTGATATAAAAACAAATAAATATGACCGAATCTTTAATAGTCATTACCACACCCAGAGAAGGAATATGATCACTAGGTTTCAAGAGCAAATTTTTTAAATTTTATTTCGAAACTTTTTCAAAATTTTATTTCTATAGAAAAGTATGACAAATTTTTTGTTTCTATAGAAAATTTTGTCAAAATTTTATTTCTATGGAAAAATTTTCAAAATTTTATTTCTGTAGAAAATTTTGTCAAAATTTTATTTCTATCGAAAATTTTCGCAAAATTTTATTTCTATAGAAATTCTTCGCAAAATTTTATTTCTATAGAAATTTTTCGCAAAATTTTATTTCTATAGAACATTTTCTCGAGAATTTATTTCTGTAGAAAATGTTCTCAAAATTTTATTTCTATAGAAAATTTTCTCAAAAATTTATTTCTATAGAAAATTTTCTCAAAAAATTTTATTTCTATAGAAAATTTTCTCAAAATTTTATTTCTATTGAAAATTTTCTCAAAATTTTATTTCTATAGAAAATTTTCTCAAAATTTTATTTCTATAGAAAATTTTCTCAAAAATTTATTTCTATAGAAAATTTTGTCCAAATTTTATTTCTATAGAAAATTTTGTTAAAAGTTTGTTTCTATAGAAAATTTTGTTAAAAAATTTATTTCTATAGAAAATTTTGTCAAAAGTTTATTTCTATAGAAAATTGTGTCAACATTTTATTTCTATAGAAACTTTTTGTCAACATTTGATTTCTATAGACAATTTTGTCAAAACTTGATTTCTATAGAAAATTTTGTCAATATTTGATTTCTATAGAAAATTTTGTTAAAATTTTATTTCTATAGAAAATTTTGTCAAAATTTTATTTCTATAGACAATTTTGTCAAAATTTTATTTCTATAGAAAATTTTGTCCAAATTTTATTTCTATAGAAAATTTTCTCAAAATTTTATTTCTATAGAAAATTTTGTCAATATTATACATATTTGTATAGAAAATTTTGTCAGAATTGTTTTCCTGTAGAAAATTTTGTAAAAATATTATTTCTATAGAAAATTTTGTAAACATTGTATTGCTGTAGAAATTTTTGTCAAAATTTTATTTCTATAGAACATTTTGTCAAAATTTTATTTCTATCAAAATTTTATTTCTATTAAAAATTTTATTTCTATTTAAAATTTTGTCAAGATTTTATTTTTGTAGAAAATTCTGTCAAAATTTTATTTCTATAGACAATTATCTCAAAATCTTATTTCTATAGAAAATTTTTGCAAAATTTTATTTCTATAGAGAATTTTGTCAAAATTTTATTTCTATAGAAAATTCTGTCAAAATTTTATTTCTATAGAAAATTTTGTCAAAATTTTATTTCTATAGAAAATTTTGTCACAATTTTATTTGTATAGAAAATTTTGTCAAAATTTTATTTCTATAGTAAATTTTGTCAAAATTTCATTTCTATAAAAAATTTTGTCAAAAAAATTTTCTATAGTAAATTTTGTCAACATTTTTTTCTGTAGAAGATTTTGCCAAAATTTTATTTCTATAGAAAATTTTGTCAAAACTTTATTTCTATAGAAAATTTTGTCAACATTTAATTCCTATAGAAAATTTTGGTAAAATTTTATTTCTTTAGTAAATTTTGTCAAAATTGTATTTCTATAGAAAATTTTGGCAAAATTTCTATAAAAAAATTCTGTAAAAATTTTATTTCTGTAGAATATTTGGCCAAAATTTTAATTCTATAGAAAATTTTGTCAAAATTTTATATCTATAGAAAATTTGATCAAAATTGTATTTCTATAGTAAATTTTGCCAAGATTTTATTTCTATAGATAATTTTGTCAAAATTTTATTTCTATAGAAAATTTTTGCAAAATTTTATTTCTTAAGAAATTTTTTTCAAATTATACAAATTTCTATAGAAAATTTTGTCAGATTTTTATTTCAATTGAAAATTTTGTAAACATTTTATTTCTATAGAAAATTTTGTAAACATTTTATTGCTGTAGAAAATTTTGTCAAAATTTTATTTCTATGGAAAATCGGTCAACATTTTATTCCTATAGAAAATTTTGTCAAAATGTTATTTCTATCAAAAAATGTATTTCTATTAAAAATTTTATTTCTATTTAAAATTTTGTCAAGATTTGATTTTGGTAGAAAGTTCTGTCATAATTTTATTTCTATAGAAAATTTTCTCAAAAAATTATTTCTATAGAAAATTTTTGCAAAATTTTCTTTCTATAGAAAATTTGATCAAAATTGTATTTCTATAGTAAAGTTTGCCAAGATTTTATTTCTATAGATAATTTTGTCAAAATTTTATTTCTATAGAAATTTTTTGCAAAATTTTATTTCTTAAGAAAATTTTCTTAAAATTATACAAATTTCTATAGAAAATTTTGTCAGAATTTTTTTTCAATAGAAAATTTTGTAAAAATTTTATTTCTATAGAAAATTTTGTAAACATTTTATTGCTGTAGAAAATTTTGTCAAAATTTTATATCTATGGAGAATTCGGTCAACATTATATTTCTATAGAAAATTTTGTAAAAATTGTATTTCTATCAAAATTTTATTTCTATTAAAAATTTTATTTCTATTTAAAATTTTGTCAAGATTTTATTTTGGTAGAAAATTCTGTCAAAACTTTATTTCTATAGAAAATTTTGTCAACATTTTATTTCTATAGAAAATTTTCTCAAAATTTTATTTTTATAGAGGATTTGGTCAAAAGTTTTTTTCTATAGAAAATTTTCTCAAAATTTTATTATGGTAGAAAATTCTGTCAAAATTTTAGTTCTATAGAAAATAATGTTGATGATGATTTTTATATAACAAAATATACTAAAATATGCATATATATATGCATTTGCAAGATGATTTTTTTAGTCTGGTTTATAAACAACAACAGGAAATATGTTTAGTTAAAAGGTAAAAAAACTCAATGGTATGTAAACTTGTGTAAGACTGTGTATATGTATCACTAGATTTCACCAAATGGGGTGGCATTGCGCTTGTTTACTAACCGATCATCTTCAAATTTAACCCAAAGTAATTTGAAAGTACACAAAATTTCATCGAAGTAGATGCCATATATATGTATCGCCCGATTTTCCCACATTTGGCCATAATACCCTAATTTTTAGCCGTTCTTATTCAAAGTTGGCACAATGTAGTATTCCATAATAGAGACTAAACTCCTACACGCAAAAAAAAAAAAAGTTTGGAAAACGTGTACCGAAAACGTTTTTCTTTTGTCAGAGTTTTTTGAATTGCTTCGAAAATTTTAAACTTTTATCACCAAAAAAATTCGTTTGTTACAAAATTTTTATTTTTTCAATAATAAAAAAAATTATTTTTGAATCAACAACACAGTCCATTTCGTTTATATCAAACACTGTTCTTTTCTGACTTTAGATCTTTAATAAGACACATTTTACAGATCAAAATTTAATGTACTACAATGTAATGTTGAACATTTTTTCGGAATCTTCCGAACATATCTGGACGTAGCAACCACTGCTTCACGGTGCCAAACTAAATATTTGTTTCTGTTAAATAAACTTTGTTTATTCGGTTCGTGGGCGCCGCAAGCTATACTATATAAATATAACTTATATGGATAATTATCTATTGATGACCATAACAGGTACATAGCTCAGTGGTTAGTGCGTTGGCTTACAAAGTGCATGGTCTGCGGTTCGATTCTCCGTCCAGGCAAAAGGTAAAAAAATTTTAAAAATGTATAAAATCGTATAATTTCTTCTACATTGTTGGTATTACAGGAAAAGGTGTTAAGAACTAAAAAACCTCGTGGATGTGAGAAAGATGTGAGGGAAAATGCAATTAGCAAGAAAACAATGTTTTTTTATTTATGAGTTTGTTTTTATGAAATTGTTTTTAACTCCTGGAAAAGAATAAACGTTTATCACAAAAAGTATGTACTTTTCTTCCAAATACACTTCCTTACAGCGAAAAGCAAATGAGAAACGAACTTTGTTTGTCTAAAATTTCGTTTGGGAGGAAAGAATTATTTTTATCGGTTCAGATTTAGTATAGGTCCCATTTATATGTATTGCCCTGTTTCTTGAAATTTGCATATGTATAGCAAGATGAAGTATCAACCATATCGTATAAAATTTAGGTTTATCTCTAAAAATTATTTTAGTAATACCCCTCCCATGCTTAAGTTTCCTAATTCAATACGGAAGAAATCTCTAGCAAAAAATTGAAATTTTTCTGACAACTGCCAAATGTAGTCTCTCTCCGTCTCTATTTTGCTGGCTTTTCGCTGTAAACGAACGACTTTTGAACGGAGCTAATATCGTCATTTTCGAGGCAAAAATTCGAAAATTGGAATTTTCTATTTTTTTTTTTGCTTAAAAAAATCAACATAATGCCGATAAATCAGCAAAATTGCTCATTCCATTGCTATTGAGAGAGTGTGCCCAATGACTCTCATACTTACTTCCCAATGGTAGCATAACAGAACTTACACACAACCAACCATACACACAATGAATAAGTGCCACACAAACTAATGAAGCAGCATTAATAAATTTAATAAATGCAAATTTTTCTCAATTAGAACTTAGTCAATTTAAAATATTAATGGGATTCGCCACATCTGTCTTTGACACCAAATTTGCACCGAAGAAACTGCACTTTAATCATAAATGCAGCTTTAATCGTCCACCTTATATATGAAATTCAACAGTTTTTATCCTCCATCATAGGATGGGGGTATATTAACTTTGTCATTCCGTTTGTAACACATTGAATTATTGCTCTAAGACCCCATAAAGTATATATATTCTGGGTCGTGGTGAAATTCTGAGTCGATCTAAGCATGTCCGTCCGTCCGTCTGTTGAAATCACCCTAACTTCAGAACGAAACAAGCTATCGACTTGAAACTTAACACAAGTAGTTGTTATGGATGTAGGTCGGATGGTATTGAAAATGGGCCATATCGGTCCACTTTTACGTATAGCCCCCATATAAACGGACCCCCAAATTTGGCTTGTGGAGCCTCTAACAGAAGCATATTTCATCCGATCCGGCTGAAATTTGGTATATGGTGTTGGTATATGGTCTCTAACAACCATGCAAAAATTGGTCCACATCGGTCCATAATTATATATAGCCCCCATATAAACCGATCTCCAGATTTGGCTTGCGGAGCCTAAAAGAGAAGCAAATTTCATCCGATCCGGCTGAAATTTGGTACATGGTGTTGGTATATGGTCTCTAACAACCATGCAAAAATTGGTTCACATCGGTCTATAATTATATATAGCCCCCATATAAACCGATCCCCAGATTTGGCTTGCGGAGCCTCAAAGAGAAGCAAATTGCATCCGATCCGGCTGAAATTTGGTACATGATATTGGTATATGGTCTCTAACAAACATGCAAAAATTGGTCCACATCGGTTCATAATTATATATAGCCCCCATATAAACCGATCCCCATATTTGGCTTGCGAAGTCTCCAAGAGAAGCAAATTTCATCCAATCCGGTTGTAATTTGGAACATGGTGTTAGTATATGATCTTTAACAACCGTGCCAGAATTGGTCCATATCGGTCCATAATTATATATAGCCCCCATATAAAACATTCTCCAGATTTGACGTCCGGAGCCTCTTGGAGGAGCAAAATTCATCCGACCCGGTTCAAATTAGGCACGTGGTGTTAGTATATGGTCGCTAACAACCATACCAAAATTGGTCCAATCACACAAAAATTGGTCCATATCGGTTCATAATCATGGTTGCCACTGAAGCCAAAAATAATCTACCAAAATTTTATTTCTATAGAAAATTTTGTCAAAATTTTATTTCTATAGAAAATTTTGTCAACATTTTATTTCTAGAGAAAATTTTGTTAAAATTTTATTCGGTTCGTAATAAAATTTTCATCATTGTCAAAATTTTATTTCTATAGAAAATTTTGTTCAAATTTTATTCGGTTCATAATCATGGTTGCCACTCGGGCCAAAAATAATCTACCAAGATTTTATTTCTATAGAAAATTTTGGCAAAAGTTTATTTCTATAGAAAATTTTGTTAAAATTTTATTTCTGTAGAAATTTTTGTCAAAATTTTCTTTCTATAGAAAATTTTGTCAAAATTTTTATTTCTATAGAAAATTTTGTGAAAATTTTATTTCTATAGAAAATTTTGTTAAAATTTTATTTCTGTAGAAAATTTTGTCAAAATTTTATGTCTACTTTGTCAAACTGAATTATATACGCATTGGATCGATTTTTTGATTTAATATATACCACGTATGGACTTACATACAATTTAGAACATGGTGTTAGGAGTTTTTAAGATACCTTGCCATCGGCAAGCGTTACCGCAACTTAAGTAATTCGATTGAGGAAGGCAGTGTTTAGATGAAGCTTCTACGCAATCCATGATGGAGGGTACATAAGCTTCGGCCTGGCCGAACTTACGGCCGTATATACTTGTTACATTTGTTTTCTCTCTATCCCTATCTCAGAGAGACTCTTTTGTCTCTGATAGTGTTAAACAACTGACCAAAGTAGAATGAGATATTGAGTAAGAAAATGATCGGCTGAACTATATAGGAGCGAAAATGACGGAACAAGTTTCTGGCGTTCCTTTTCCGCAACAACACGAGACGACTTAAAATCATCCTCAGTGCAATTCCTAGCTGCTTTGGCTTGGAATCCAAATCAAATGCATTGGAGTAAAGGCAAAATCTGTAAAATTTTCAAGCTTTTTTGTTTGTGTATATTATGGACAATTAGCGAAGCAAATAAAGGGTGATTTGTTAAGAGCTTGACAACTTTTTAAAAAAAAAAAACGCATAAAATTTGCAAAATCTCATCGGTTCTTTATTTGAAACGTTAGATTGATCCACGACATTTACTTTTTGAAGATAATTTCATTTAAATGTTGACCGCGGCTGCGTCTTAGGTGGTCATTGGCGTAGCTAGGGGGGTGCTGGGGGGGGCTATGCCCCCCCCAGAATAGTTCTTGCCCCCCCCAGAATAATCAAAGCTACAGTTGTTTTATATTTTAATTCAAGCTTTGCGATGTGTTTAATCCAATTAAGATTGTGGCAGAGAGAGTATGTTAAGCATATTTTTTAGTATTGATATTTACATTACAACTAAAAACACGTAATAAAAACACTAAAAGGAAACTTGAGACGCACATTTTCAAAAATAGTCAATTTATAACTACGTTGATTAAAATCATGAATCGTCACATGCCCAATTTACCATCTAAAATCGTCAAAATCACGAAAAATCCACAGAGTTGGCACCGCTGCTCTCAACAGTTGCTTCGTTGTATTCTGTTCTCACAGAATTTTTAAAAACTAATCGAAGATAGACGTTTTATAATATTCAATTTATTTTTTGCCTTTTATTTAATTTTTTTATTCTTAGTATTTTTTATACACGATGAATATGTTAAGTTTATGTTTTGCTTTATGATTTCTAGTCCTGTTTTAAAACACACATTTTAAATAAAATATTTTTCAAACACATACTTAAAGCAATGCTTTTATTTTTTGTTATATTAAATAATGGTAAGTTGCTATTTGATTATTTATAGCGGTGTCGTGGAACCGGCTCCCACACACAATAAAATATTTTTTGTCTTCAACCATGAAATTAATTGATCTAATTAATTATACCCTTCACCACTACTGTAGTACAGGGTATAATAAGTTTGTGCATTTGTATATAACGCCAAGAAATAGTGGTCATAAACCCATCTTTTAGTATACCGATCGGGTAAGAATTAAAATCTGAGTCGATTTAGCGATGTCCGTCTGTCTGTCTGTCTGTCCGTCCGTCTGTCTGTATATGTAATTTTGTGCACAAAGCACAGCTCGCAATTTAAGTCCGATCGTCCTCAAATTTGGCATAGGGCCGTTTCTTGAGACAGAGACAATTGCTATTGGTTTTGGAAAAAAATCGGTTCAGATTTAGATATAGCTGCCATATATAATTATCTACGATGTGGTCATAGTTAGCGTGTTTATCAACCGATTTTCTTGAAATACTGTACATCCAAATATTTAATGAATCTCGCAAATCTTGCAAAATATCAGCCAAATCGGTTCAGATTTAGATATAGCTACCATATATATCTTTCGTCCGATTTAGACTCATATGACTACAGAGCCCAAAATTTACTACCGATCTTCATGAAATTTTGCACAGAGGGTAGAATTGGCATTCTACCAATGCTTGGTACACTTGATTGAAATCGGTTCACATTTAGATATAGCTCCCATATATATCTTTCGTCCGATTTGAACTTATATGGCCTCAAAATCCAGGGTTTTGCCGTGATTTGCTTCAAATTTCGCACAAGGAGTACGTTTAGTAGTATAGGTAATTGTGCCAAATTTGGTTGAAATCGATTCAGATTTAGATATGGCTCCCATATATATCTCCCGTCCGATTTGCACTCATATGACCAGGGGGCCCAAAGTTATACTCCCATTTACGTGAAATTTCGCATAGATAGCAGAATTATTATTCTAACTATGCATGCCAAATTAAGTCAAAATTGGTTCAGGTTGTATATAGCTCCCATATATACGTACACCAGAGTTGGGGAAATATGGTCGACTGTTTCATATTTTAGACCCATTTTCAATGGGATTTTCCTCCAATTGACTGGATAGTTTCCACAGAGAATACAAATATGGCCAAAATTCTCACAGTTTACACAAAATTCTGTGATGATTTCCCCATATCTTAGGCATATCCTACACACTGCAATGCCAAAATTTCCACAGAACGGATGAGTTTTAAATAAGGCTCCAAGTCGCCCTACACATATCTTGGCGAGATCTAACCAATATCCTTGTAAAATCGCCACTGCTGAGTAGCAAAAATTGCAAATATTACTCTAATTGTCCTATATCTCGAATACATCGCCTGAAAAATCATAAATCTCTTTTGTACAATTGCATTAAAATTTCTCTCGCTTCATATTTCCCATATTTTTTACTAACATTGTGTATCATCCCAGGGCGTTAGCCGATTTAAATTTTAATTCTAGAGTTTTTGTAGAAGTACAAAAAATTGTTTCCATTAAAAGTATTTGTATCTGGAAATGCAAACCTTTATATAGCTCCCAGCAAATTTTAAGTAGTTGAGATGGTAACACAAATGTTTGTCTACATAGTGTTGAAGGGTATAATATAGTCGGTTCCGCCCGACTTTAGACTTTACTTACTTGTTTTTAATTGAAATGTATTCAATAAAAAAAAATGATAGTATCAATCATCAAAGCCAATTAAAAAATTAATTGATACAACTAATTTTTGTGATTGAGTTTTTTTTTGTTTTTGATTGATTTTGCTGCATATTGCCTTTAACACCGCAATAAAATTGAGGATGTATAGTTTTATCAATAGGCGTAATTTATCGCTTCGGAAATTTCGACAAAATTTTGAAGGGTGTCTGGGGGGGGCATAGCCCCCCCCAGAGAAAATTTCTAGCTCCGCCAATGTAGGTGGTCCATTCGGAAAGTCCAATTTTGGGCAACTTTTTCGAGCATTTCGGCCGGAATAGCCCGAATTTCTTCGGAAATGTTGTCTTCCAAAGCTGGAATAGTTGCTGGCTTATTTCTGTAGACTTTAGACTTGACGTAGCCCCACAAAAAATAGTCTAAAGGCGTCAAATCGCATGATCTTGGTGGCCAACTTACCGGTCCATTTCTTGAGATGAATTGTTCTCCGAAGTTTTCCCTCAAAATGGCCATAGAATCGCGAGCTGTGTGGCATGTAGCGCCATCTTGTTGAAACCACATGTCAACCAAGTTCAGTTCTTCCATTTTTGGCAACAAAAAGTTTGTTAGCATCGAACGATAGCGATCGCCATTCACCGTAACGTTGCGTCCAACAGCATCTTTGAAAAAATACGGTCCAATGATTCCACCAGCGTACAAACCACACCAAACAGTGCATTTTTCGGGATGCATGGGCAGTTCTTGAACGGCTTCTGGTTGCTCTTCACTCCAAATGCGGCAATTTTGCTTATTTACGTAGCCATTCAACCAGAAATGAGCCTCATCGCTGAACAAAATTTGTCGATAAAAAAGCGGATTTTCTGCCACTGATTTTGGTAATAAAATTCAATGATTTGCAAGCATTGCTCGTTAGTAAGTCTATTCATGATGAAATGTCAAAGCATACTGAGCATCTTTCTCTTTGACACCATGTCTGAAATCCCACGTGATCTGTCAAATACTAATGCATGAAAATCCTAACCTCAAAAGAATCACCCTTTATATTAACTAATTTTATTCTACTACCTAATCATTTGACTTAATGAGTATTTCGAAATCAAAATTTAATGGTTCAATTGAAATCATCGTGATAATTGATATGCGTGTCAACTAAATCAAATTAAATCACTGTGAACAATAATGAAAACAAAAACATTCCCACCTATTTTATTGCCTTTTTTTTTTGAGTTGATATATAATTATAATTTACCCACATATCACATGACAAATTAAATAAATACGACAAAAATATAAATAATATTAGCTAACTAAACACACGAGTATTATTTTTGGCACTGACATAAAGGTCAATAATCAATCTAGGAATTTATACCAAAGCCATAGATTATAATTATCAACTAATTCGAGAGCAATGGGCGGAAAATATTTTTGTCACCTAGACCAATTTTGGATAAGTGATGCATGTTTGTTTTTTGGAAAGCATTGGATTGGAGCATTTCAGATGATGATAATTTTATTTTATTGCTATATTATCTTTTTATGTTTATTTATACTAAATGTTGAAATCAGTATCTAAGCAACAAAATTCAATTCAAATAATTGCATTCATAATAATTGTGCAAATAAAGCAAAAACAAAAAAAAAAAACAGAAACATGTGTTTGTTTGTCGAATTGTGACAGAAACTCGTGTCTAGAGTTTGTTTACCTCGTATAATAATAAAATCGTTTGACATCGATTTCTATCTAGGGTATATTTTGACATGATACTCATAATGTGGCCGGTTATGTGTCAGTTGGAACATGTGTTTTGTTTTTTTTCTTTTTTTATTGAAATAAAATAAATGCATTTCATAAAAATAAATTGTTGTGTCTGTTTTTTGTTGATTTATAATGATTGTCGTAATACTTTATATTGACAAGTTTTATAAAATACTAATATTCTATTATTGCAACAAATCTTAAATTCTTAATGATTTGATGATGTTGTTAAAAAAAAATAATCGGTTCATTTTTATACCCTGAACCATTCTATGGGACAGGGTATTATAAGTTAGTGCATATATTTACAATATCCAGAAGAATACGAGATAGATACATGATGTCATTGGAAGTATTCGCTTAGGGCCAGCCCCTGAGCCGGACAGCCATGTCCGTCTGTTTGTGAACACTTTTTTGTAATCAAGTCTAAGACGGAGCCACCGTGTTGCAATCACGGATGTCACGGTTGGTAGAATTCTACAAAAAATGGTAGATTTTTTACTGTTTGGTAAATTGGTAGAATTCCTCAAGAAGAATGCGCATCACAAACACGGTAGCCACTCGAGCCCAAAATATTCTACAAAAATTTAGAGAAAATTTTAACACAAAACTACAAAACCAAAACAATTATTTTGCAAAATTTTATTTATTAGAAAATGTTTTTTTATTTCTATAGAAAATTTTGTCAAAATTTAATTTCTATAGAAAATTTTGTCAAATTTTTATTTCTATAGAAAATTTTGTCAAAATTTTATTTTTAAGAAAATTTTGTTAAAATTTTATGCCCATAGGAAATTTTGTCAAAATTTTATTTTTATAGAAAATTTTGTCAAAATTTTATTTTTATAGAAAATTTTGTCAAAACTTTATTTTTATAGAAAATTTTGTACATTTTTATACCCTGCGCCACAACAAAAAAGCATTTATTATGCAAAATTCTATTTATTACAAAAATTTTCTCAAAATTTTATTTCTATATAAAATTTTGTCAAAATTTTATTCCTATAGAACATTTTGTCAAAATTTTATTTTTATAGAAAATTTTGTCTAAATTTTATTTTTATAGAAAATTTTGTACATTTTTATACTCTGCGCCACACTGCAGAACAGGGTATTATAAGTTAATGCATATGTTTGCAACACTCAAAAGGAGACAAGATAGACGCATGGAGTCTTTGGCAATAATGCTCAGGGTGGGTCCCTGAGTCGATCTAGCCATGTCCGTCTGTCCGTCTGTCCGGACGTCTGTCGGTGAACACATTTTTGTGATCAAAGTCTAGGTCGCAGTTTAAGTCCAATCGCCTTCAAATTTGGCACAAGTTCCTGTTTTGGGTCAGAATAGAACCCATTGATTTTGGAAGAAATCGGTTCAAATTTAGATATATCTTTCGCCCGATATGCACTTATATGGCCCGAGAAGCCAGAGTTTTAGCCCAATTCGGTTGAAATTTTGCACTAGGAGTACAATTAGTAGTGTAGTCAAGTGTGCAGTGTTATTGAAATCGGTTCAGATTTAGATATAGCTCCCATATATATCTTTCGCCCGATTTTCCGTCATATGACCACAGAGTTCAAAGTTGTAGTCCGATTTACGTGATATTTAGCAAAGGGAGTACAATTAAAATACTAAGTATGTTTTTACGATTTAGCCAAAAATGAACAAATTACCCTCATTTTCCTTATCAAATCGCCACTGCTAAGTCGAAAACTTGTAAAAGTGACTCAAATTTTCCTTTATTTCTAATACATATATATCGACCGATAAATCATAAATATACTTTTGCGAAGTTGCCTCAAAATTGGTACAGATTAAAACGTTTCCCATATTTATACCCATATTATTATACCCACCACCATAGGATGGGGGTATATTAACTTTGTCATTCCGTTTGTAACACATCGAAATATTGCTCTAAGACCCCATAAAGTATATATTCTGGGTCGTGATGAAATTCTGAGTCGATCTGAGCATGTCCGTCCGTCCGTCCGTCCGTCTGTTGAAATCACGCTAACTTCCGAACGAAACAAGCTATCGACTTGAAACTTGGCACAAGTAGTTGCTATTGATGTAGGTCGGACGGTATTGCAAATGGGCCATATCGGTCCACTTTTACGTATAGCCCCCATATAAACGGACCCCAAAATTTGGCTTGCGAGGCCTTTAAGAGAAGCAAATTTCATCCGAGCCGGCTGAAATTTGGTACATGGCGTTAGTATATGGTCTCTAACAACCATGCAAAAATTGGTCCACATCGGTCCATAATTATATATAGCCCCCATATAAACCGATCCCCCGATTTGGCTTGCGAGGCCTCTAAGAGAGGCAAATTTCATCCGAACTGGCTGAAATTTGGTACATGGTGTTAGTATATGGTCTCTAACAACCATGCAAAAATTGGTCCACATCGGTTCATAATTATATATAGCCCCCATATAAACCGATCCCCCGATTTGGCTTGCGAGGCCTCTAAGAGAAGCAAATTTCATCCGATCCGGCTAAAATTTGGTACGTGATGTTAGTATATGGTCTCTAACAACCATGCAAAAATTGGTCCACATCGGTTCATAATTATATATAGCCCCCATATAAACCGATCACCAGATTTGACCTCCGGAACCTCTTGGAAGACCAAAATTCATCTGATTCAGTTGAAATTTGGTACGTGGTGTTAATATATGGCCTCAAACTCCCATGCAGAAATTGGTCGATATCGGTCCATAATTATATATAGGCCCCATATAAACCGATCCCCAGATTTGACCTCCAGAGAAGAGCAAAATTCTTCCCATTCGGTTGGAATTTGGTACGTGATGTTAGTATATGGTATCCAACAACCATGCAGGAATTGGTTCCTATCAGTCCATAATTATATATAGCTCCCATATAAACCGATCCCCAGATTTGACCTCCGGTGCCTTTTGGAGAAGCAAAATTCATCCGATCTGTTTGAAATTTGGTACGTGGTGGTATTATATGATATTTAACAACCATGCCAAAAGTGGTCCATATCAGTCCATAATCGTACATAGCCTCATATAATCCGATCCCTAGATTTGGTTTTGGAACCTCTTGGAGGAGCAAATTTCATCCGAGTGAGTTGAAATTTGGTACATTGTGCTAGTATATGGTCGTTAACAACCATGCCTAACTAGGTCCATATCGGTCTATAGTTATACATGGCCCTCAGATAAATCGATCCCCAATTACACAAAAATTGGTCCATATCAAGTTAATAATTGTATATAGCCCCCATATAAGCGATCCCCATATTTCAATTCTGGCTCTCTACGTTCAAAAAGTCCATATCGATTCGTAATTATTTGTAGACTTAACTATACATAACTTTTTTTGTCTAATATATACCATGTATGGACTAAATCACAATTTAGAAAACGATGTTAAGAAGTTTTAAGATACCACAACCCAAGTAATTCGATTGTAGATGATAGTCTTTCGTAGAAGTTTCTACGCAATCCATGGTGGTGGGTACATAAGATTCGGCCTGGCCGAACTTGCGGCCGTATATACTTGTTTTAATTTTATTTCAATAGAAAATTTTGTCAGAATTGTATTTCTATAGAAAATTTTGTCGACATTTTATTTCTATAGAAAATGTTGTCAACATTTTATTTCTATAGAAAATTTTGTCCAAATTTTTTTCTATTGAAAATTTAGTCCAAATTTTATTTCTATAGAAAATTTTGTCAAAAATTTATTTCTGTAGGAAATTTTGTCTAAACTTTATTTCTGTAGAAAATTTTCTCAGAATTTTATTTCTATAGAAAATGTTATCAAAATATAGATTTTATTTCTATAGAAAATTTTATCAAAATTTTTTTTTCAAAAATTTATTTCTATAGAAAATTTGTGAACATTTTATTTCTATAGAGATTGTTGTCAAAATTATGTCCCTATAGAAAATTTTGTCAAAATTTTATTTTTATAGAAAATTTTTTACATTTGTTTTTTTATAGAAAATTTTGTTAAAATTTTATTTCTTAAGAAAAATTTGTTAACATTTTTTTTTGTCATTTTGTCAGAATTTTACTTTTTGGTTCTATCGAAAATTTTGCCAAAATTTCATTTCTATAGAAAATTTTGTCAAAATTGTCAACACTTTAGTGTATTTGTTTACAATATCCAATATTCTTAAAAAATATTTAAAAATTTTGTTTCTACAGAAAATTTTGTCAAAATTCTATTTCTATAGAGAATTTTGTCAAAATTTAATTTCTATAGAAAATTTTGTCAAATTTTTTTTCTATAGAGAACTTTGTCCAAATTTTATTTCTATAGAAAATTTTCTCAAAATTCTATTTCTATAGAGAATTTTGTCAAAATTTAATTTCTATAGGAAATTATGTCAAAATTTTATTTTTATAGAAAATTATGTCAAAATTTTATTTCTATAGAAAATTTTGTCAATTTTTTTTTTCTATAGAAAATATTATCAAAAGTTCATTTCTATAAAAAATACTGTCATACATAAATTTTATTTCTATAGAAAATTCCCAAAATTGTAAAATTTAATGTCTATAGAAAAGTATGTTAAAATTTCATTTCTATAGAAAATTATGTAAAAATTTTATTTCTATAGAAAATTATGTCAAAATTTTATTTCTATAGAAAATTTTGTCAATTTTTTTTTTAATTTTGTCCAAATTTTATTTCTATAGAAAATTTTGTCAACATTCTATTTCTATAGAGAATTTTGTCCAAATTTTATTATTTATTTGTCCAAATTTTATTTTGTCCAAATTTTTTTTTTCTAAGGTTTATTTTTATAGAAAATTTGTCAAAATTTATTTTTCTATAGAAATTAGTGTTAAAATTATACCTCTATAGAAAATTTTGTCAAAATTTTATTTCTATAGTAATTTTGCCAAAATTTTATTTCTATAGAAAATTTGTCAACATGTCATTTCTATGGAAGATTTTAATTTTATTGAAAATGGACCAAAATTCTATTCTTATCGAAAATTTTGTCATAACTTTACTACTATAAAAAAATTTGTTAAAATTTTGTCAAAATTTTATTTCTATAAAACATATTGTCAAAACTTTATTTCTATAGAAAATTTTAACAAAATAGAAAGTTTTGTAAAAATTTTCTTTTTATAGAAAATTGTAACAACATTTTATTCCTATAGAAAATTTTTTCAAAAATTTATTTCTGGAAAAAAAATTCGTTAAAATTTTATTTCTTTAGAAAATTGTGTAAATATTTTATTCCTAGAGAAAATTTTGTCCAAATTTTATTTCTGAAGAAAATTTTGTTAAAATTTTATATCTATAGAATATTATGTCAACATTTTAATTCTATAGAAAATTTTGTCAAAATTTTATTTCCGTAGAAAATTTTGTCAATGTTTTATTTCTACAGATAAATTTGTTCAACTTTTTTGAATTTTGTCAAAACTTTATTTCTGTAGAAAATTTTGTCAAAATTTTATTTCTATAGAAATTTTTATCAAAATTTTATTTCTATAGAAAGTTTTGTCAACATTTTATTTCAGAAGAAAATTTTGTTAAAATTTTATTTCAATAGAAAATTATGTCAACATTTTAATTCTATAGAAAATTTTGTCAAAATTTTATTTCTGTAGACAATTTTGTCAATTTGGTTTTTTAATAGAAAAATTTCTTTAAATTTTTGGAATTTTGTCAAATATTTATTTCTTTAGAAAATTTTGTCAAAATTTTATTTCTATAGAAATTTTTATCAAAATTTTATTTCTATAGAAAGTATTGTCAAAATTTTATTTCTGAAGAAAATTTTGTTAACATTTTATTACATAGAAAATTATGTCAAAATTTGATTTCTGTAGAAAATTTTTTTAAAATTTCATTTCTATAGAAAATTTTTTTCAAAATTTCATGTCTATAGAAAATTTTGTCAAACTTTTATTTCTATGGAAAGTTTTGTCAAAATTGTTATTTATTGATTTATTTCATCTATCGGCTCTTAGCTCTAACAGATTATATATATATGATTGTGATAATTAATACATTATTACCCTGCAAAATTTTGAACAATTTCTTCTTAAATATAAACCTGCTAGTAGAAATATTAAATCATGGCAAAAATTGTGTTTTTTTATTTTTTTATAATTCAATAGCAAATTTTGGCAAAATTTTATTTCTATAGAAAATTTTGTCAATATAAAAATTTAATTAGTATAGTATTTTGTTTTTAAAATTATATAAAGCAATCTCTTCAAAATGTGATAAATATCTTTTATATTTTAATTGACTTTCAATCATCGAATAAAATATTAATTAACGGATATGGATCACTAAACGTTTTCTCCACATGGATTGTAATGATATAATCTTTGGTATAAGTTTGTGGTAATATTTAACAAATATTCAGGAATTCTTCTGAAACGAATTTAACGAAAGTACATTTAACAAAAAAAATTTTGCCTTTAATGACAATATACCAAATGCCACTAAATTATAAGTTTTGATAAAATATGTTGCCTTGGTTATTTCTGAAGACATTTTAACACAAACAGGTGCTGACTTTTTCTTTCGTATATTCCGGATCTAAAAATATCTCAATTTGCAAAAAAAAAACTTATTTTGTATTGAAGTTATTTGCTCAATTCAAGAGATTTGTTTTTTAATTATTTTGCGACATTACGTTTTTTATCTTCCATTTTTTTTTTGCATTCACTACTGTGCATTGCCAGACATTAAAATAAAATATTTGTTTAATTGTTTATTTGGCTCTTGTGAAAAGATTTCGCTGTTGATTAATTAATTTCACTTATTTGAAATGAAGTAAAAAAAAACAACATAATAAAAAATTGTGTCACGTTCCATATTCTCACATTACAGTTGGAGAAGATGCAATCATGTTTTGAATATCAATGCGTCCCCCATTGATGACGGCAGAGAGAAGCAAACAACTGTACTGAACTGAACTGATTTCGGACTAATGTATTCATTAATACATTAATATTAATTAACAAGGTGCTAAAATTTATTGGAATCGATGCTTAAATATAATTACCAAGTTTGGATAGTGAATCATCCAAAATAATCAAAAAAGTGAGAGCTCAAAATTGAACGGATATGAGTGGAATTTTACATCAAGACTTGTGGGGTATCCCCCCACATAATAAGTATAATAAGATTCTCACATCGGAATGCCAATATCCGATCATATAAAATATAGGTAGGTTAGGTTAGGTTAGGTGGCAGCCCGATGTATCAGGCTCACTTAGACTATTCAGTCCATTGTGATACCACATTGGTGAACTTCTCTCTTATCACTGAGTGCTGCCCGATTCCATTTTAAGCACAATGACAAGGGACCTCCTTTTTATAGCCGGGTCCGAACGGCGTTCCACATTGCAGTGAAACCACTTAGAGAAGTTTTGAAACCCTCAGAAATGTCACCAGCATTGCTGAGGTGGGATCATCCACCGCTGAAAAACTTTTTGGTGTTCGGTCGAAGCAGGAATCGAACCCACGACCTTGTGTATGCAAGGCGGGCATGCTAACCATTGTACCACGGTGGCTCCCAAAAAAAAATATAGGTAAGTAACTGTTTTTTTTTTTTTTTTTTTTATTTCTCAAACTGCACGTTTTACATAGAGTATTCTATGCAGTTTTGTTCCCGCAGCATACTCGACGTGATCACTCTGAGTACACATTAATAAGAGCGTAAGAGGAATATGTGTCAGGGATGGAAAATACAATTTTTAAGAAAGTATAAAAAAGGTATTTTTTGAGCAAAAAAAAGTACTTTTCACTAAATTTCAACAAAAAATCTATTGGAAGATTCTTGTCAAGAGCTCCTTTAGACTGAATTTAAAACAAAATAAAATTTTGTTTGTCAACTCCTCAAGTTTAAATACTTTTTTTTAAGTTTTATATCCGCCAAAAGGTAAAACGAACTAATACCCTTTTATTCTTTTCGCAATTACGTTGAATTGCTTCATCAGCAGTAGATCTACAATAAAATTGATTGATATTTTTAACCACGAATTATTTATCAAATTGTAAATAATTCTAGAGAAGAATAAAAAGAACTAATACATACAAAAAAACGACCTTAAGCTTGAATAATTATTTTCTATATAAAAAAAGAAATACAATTTTTACAAAATGTTCTATAGAAATAAAATTTTAACAAAATTTTCTATAGAAATAAAATTTTGACAAAATTTTCTATAAAAATAAAATTTTGACAAAATTTTCAATAAAAATAAATTTTTGACAAAATTTTCTACAGAAACAAAGTTTTCACAAAATTTTCTATAGAAATAAAACCTTGACTAAATTGTCTATAGAAATAAAATATTGACAAAATTTTCTAACGAAATAAAATTTTCACAATATTTTATAAATATAATATTTGGACAACATTTTCTACAAAAATAAAATTTTGGCAAAATTTTCTATAGAAATAAAATTTTGGCAAAATTTTCTATAGAAATAAAATTTTGACAAAATTTTCTATAGCTATAAAGTTTCTTATCAAAATAAATTTTTTACAAAATTTTCTACAAACATAAAATTTTGACAAAATTTTCTATAAAAATAGAATTTTGACAAAATTTTCTATAAAAATAAAGTTTTGACAAAATTGTCCATAGAAATAAAATATTGACAAACTTTTCTGCTGAAATAATATTTTCACAAAATTTTCTAGATATAAAATTTTAACGACATTTTCTAAAAAAATAAAATTTTGTCAAAATTTTCTATAGAAATAAAATTTTTGACAAAATTTTGAATAGCTATAAAGTTTTTACCAAATTTCTTATAAAAATAAAATTTTCTATAAAAATAAAACTTTGACAAAATTTTCTATAAAAATAAACTTTTGACAAAATTTTCTATAAAAATAAAGTTTTCACAAAAGTTTCTATATAAATAAAACTTTGACAAAATTGTCCATAGAAATAAAATATTGACAAACTTTTCTGCCGAAATAATATTTTCACAAAATTTTTTAGATATAAAATTTTAAAGACATTTTCTATAAAAATAAAATTTTGTCAAAATTTTCTATAAAAATAAAATTTTGTCAAAATTTTCTATAGAAATAAAATTTTTGACAAAATTTTCTATAGATATAACATTTTCCACAAAAATAAAATTTTGACATACTTTTTGAATAAATAATTTTTTGCAAAATAATATTTTTTGATAGTTTTTGGTAAGATTTTCTCTAAATGTTGGTAGATTACTTTTGTCTCAAGTTTCGACGGTAACTGTAATGGTTCGCATTATTTTAGTACGCCATCGATAACTTCTTATCTAGAAAGTGTTCGTGTGGAAGCGTAATATAGAATTACATGCTTTTTTCGACTAAGGCATTCTTGAAATATAATACAATCGTGTTTTTGAGATTTTCTTCCCGCATGAACTTGTCTGTTTTGCCAAATTGGTAAAGGACTATTAGCAAATACGTTTGTTAAAGACTCAAAATATTAAAATATTTTGTCAAAACTTTTGTACCATAAATCTGATATCGGCTAAAAAATTGTCAGTACTACGATACTGACCGGGGTGAAAAAGTATTGAAAAAGTACTATAGTACTGCATTTTCCCATCCCTGAAATGTATGCATTGGTAGTAAAGATATCAGAGTAACAACAAGAAGTTACTCGTAGCTTTTGGTGTTCATCAAAATGTGTTCCAATTATTTTGCGACTCTCTCAAATAGATGTACTCATGTAAAATAGCAAGTACTCGTGTACTCTGCTATACAAATGGTATTGTACAGACCTATGGACTGACGACCATAGGTCATAGTCTTCGGTTTATATCAATACAATTCTTATTTTCTATCTCACTAAACATATATTGCACTGTTTAAATTCAATCAAATAGTTTGTAAACAATTTTGGATAAAATAAAGAATTACTACTACTACTACCCCCATATCCAAAATATATACGTAAACTTTAAACTTTTGACATTTTTAAATAAAATATTTTATCCTTTATTCTGACTACATAATTTTTGTAATATTCGTTTATCCAAAAATCATTCATTTATTCATTGTTTCATGTCTGTTTCTTTGCTTTCATCAAATTAATGATATGAAATCACATCCCATTCTTGATTTTAAGCATGCCTCAAATCTAATGCAGCACATTTATCAAAGCTGAAATTCTTTGCTTTTTTCTTAACTTCAATCTTTAACAGGTCTTGTATATGGCCTGCAATAGGGTATTGGCATCCAAACAATCCTTCTCTCTCTCTTTCTCTCTGGTACATGAACATGCGATGGGAATGCCAATTTTCCATTTGTTTTCGTTTTTTTTTTTGTTTCTCCACTCAAATATTTGTTTGTTTTTTATGCTTTATTTTCCCAATAATCAATAATATTTCAAAATTGTGCTGAGAAATGTAGAGAGGAATTGAAAAATAGCAAAAATTCATCCATATGGTAGTCAATTCGGCGCTGATTGAAAGGTAATGCAGTAGATTAAGTAGCACAAGCAATATTAGCAGCAGCGAAATACCATTTTGCAGGCATAACATAGCATGAGGGAAATGGTAATGGAAATAAATGTATTTGTAGGATATCGTGGGGTTAAATACAGTCATACTACAAAATGTTTCTTTATCATTATGTTGATACAATTTGCTGAAATTTTGTATTTAAAATGTATATATTTTCATTAGATTAGGTTAGGTTAGGTTAGGTTATGTGGCAGCCCGATGTATAATGGCACACTTAGACTATTCAGTCCATTGTGATACCACAGTGGTGAACTTCTCTCTTATCACTGAGTGCTGCCCGATTCCATGTTAAGCTCAATGACAAGGGACTTCCTTTTTATAGCCGAGTCCGAACGGCGATCCACATTCCAGTGAAACCACTTAGAGAAGCTTTGAAACCCTCACAAATGCCACCAGCATTACTGAGGTGGGATAATCCACAGCTGAAAAACTTGTTGGTGTTTGGTCGAAACTGGGTTTGAACCCACGAACCCTGTGTATGCAAGGCGGGCATGCTAACCATTGCACCACGGTGGCTCCCATTAGATTAGCATTGTCCAAATTGGCCAGCAATCTATTAAGGACACTAGTCATTGGTAATTTCGTTCTCCAAAGAGCTTGGCCTTTTTTGCCTCTTTTCATCGTTTGCTCGTTTCTTTGAATAATAAAACCTTAAAACTCTGATGTATAAGCAAGTAATGCAAGAAGAAGAAGCATATGCATTTATAAGAAGAATATAAATACGGCTAACTGATCATTTTAACACATACAACCACTCACCACACTCCCCACCCATCCTAACTGTTACACTCATTTACCTATACAATGTAATCCTATTATTCTCATTGTTTTAACCCACTCTCTTGCTATTGGGAAAGTATCACCAATGACTCTCAAACTTACTTCACTATGACCAGTATTGACAATTAGTGGGAAGCAAAAATATCTAGACCACGAAAAATATATAACAGAAAATGGCTAAATTAAAAAAGAAATAACCAGAAAAATCGCTAAATAAAATTTCTTTATTTTGCACCAAAGAAAATATAGCAAAAGTAGCTAAATAGCAAAAAAATTAGAGAAATAAAATTTATTTATTTGTGAATTAAAATAGAAACTTTGAAGCATGTAGTACAATGTTACCTAAATCAATAGTATCTTTATTGTTTGTGTTTAAGATTAATTACCCAGCAAAAAAAAGCGTCGCCAAAAAAAAAGTACAGAAATTGTTCTTTTTGGATCCGGAAGTGGTGCAAAATTGGCGCAGAAGCGATGAATTTATCATGGGCTTGTCATAGGACGGATGTCCACCATTTCAACAGCCGTTGCACTGAATATGCATTGCTTCTTAAGGCGTGATCCGAGTTCAGTGTTTTGGATGGGATTTGAAAAATTATATTTTGATAAATAAATAATTTTTAAAATTTTTATTGATTTTTAATCCTTATACTACGTTAGGTTAGGTTAGGTTATGTGGCAGCCCGATGTATCAGGCTCACTTAGACTATTCAGTCCATTGTGATACCACAGTGGTGAACTTCTCTCTTATCACTGAGTGCTGCCCGATTCCATGTTAAGCTCAATGACAAGGGACCTCCTTTTTATAGCCGAGTCCGAACGGCGTTCCACATTCCAGTGAAACCACTTAGAGAAGCTTTGAAACCCTCAGAAATGTCACCAGCATTACTGAGGTGGGATAATCCACCGCTGAAAAACTTTTTGGTGTTCGGTCGTAGCAGGAATCGAACCCACGACCTTGTGTATGCAAGGCGGGCATGCTAACCATTGCACCACGGTGGCTCCCTTATACTACGTTGGGTATTAGGTCGTATTTTTCATCACCGAATTTTTTACTGTTGGACTATAATTAAAAGTTCTTACTACTCAGCATGAATTCAGCATATGTCACCAATTCATGCACTGAGTGATAGACATTTTTAATTATATTCGAACAGTAAGAAATGCGGTGATGAAAAATACGACATGGGTCATCAAATGACCCCAACGTAGTATAAGGGTTGATGCAATCTAACGTTTGTCTGAGACGTTTGACCTAAAATATTTTCAAAAATGCGTAGGTTTTCTAGAATGGATTTAAATAATTTGCATCCTATTTTAAATCCTTACTACGTTTCTAACCTATTTGAAACAAAAAAAGTTTAAATTACTTTTTAAAAATGTGAAAAAGCGTGTCTTAATTTAATTAAAAGAACTTCCTGAGTAAATAATATAAAGAACATCTGAGAACATTTTTGGAAGTGCATTTAAAGTTGTGCCTTTAGAAGAACTTCCAATTTTTTTTTGCTGGGTAGTTGTAATCTTCTTAAGGTAGATTTTTAGTACAATGTAACTGTAACAACACTTTTTATGCTTATGGAAACGAAATTAATTGTAAAAATTACTTTATAAACAAAAAAGATTTAAGGGTATCGATATTCGTACTATTTCTTGACGTTATTTTCACAGTGTTCTCTTGGCTGGATACTCTGGTTCAACTTGTGCATTTGTCCAAGGCAAAGAAAGAATACATATAACAAATTCAGCTAATAAAACGAAAGGATTATTACCTGCACGCCGAGAAGAAACATCATTGAGGGATAATATTCGAAGAGCAATATCCATGTCAATATTGAAGTGTCATTTTATTTCAATCCATTGCTCAAGAAGTCTGCTCACTGTCAATGGTTTGAAACAGTGTTGGGCGTTATTCAATAAATTTTTATTCAAATAACAAATAATTTTTTATTCGTTATTTTTCATTTGGAATTTTTTGAAATCAAATTTCAACTGTTATCTGTTTATTTGTGTCACAAATAATTATTCGTCATTCGTTAGTTGTTATTTGTCATACAAATAATAATTTTTTGAATTGAAAAAAATAAATTGAATTTATTGAATTCTTCTGATAAAATAATCTTTTTTTGAAGAGCGATAATTGTCTTTATAACTAGGAATGGAACCGGAAGGTACAACATCCAAAAAAATAGTGATTCAAGTGAATCTGGTTTTTCCATTTTTGATGGAAAATTCTACATAATTTTAGAAGACGGAGTAAAGAATATCAGTGCTGTGTGCGGAGAGAAAAATTCAATATCAAACTTCATATCTCACCTTAAGAGGCGACATGGTAAGGATGCGTTTGAAGAGTACCAGAGCTATAATGCCTAAAACGTTCTCAAGCGAAGGAGGTAATGAGAAACAAGTGTGCAAGAGACAAACAAGGGAAGCATCTGAGTCTCTTTGAGTTGAACGAAGAAGTTACAAAATTTGTAATTGATTCGTTGGTGCCTTTTAGAGTAGTAGAAAATCAATACTTCAAAAAAATATGTGAAGGATGTACCTCAGGACAAATAATATCAAGGCGCCAGCTTGGTCGTGAAATAGATAAAAAAATTTTCAGAGCCATGTGGTGGAAACTAAGCTGAAACTTAAAAAGAGCAAGTTTGTTTGTACAACTGTTGATATTTTGTCATCACATGAGCGAAGTTTCTTTAGAGTCACTGCCCACTGGATACATTTAGGCGACCTGAAAAGGGAATCAACGTCGCTTTCATGCAGACGTTTTAAAGGTGTGCATTCGTAGTATATGATTTTTCGATATCTGGTTGGGGATGGGGAAAATTTGAATAAAATTTGTCGATTTAATTCGATAGAATTTATAGGGACCATTGAGTAGCTGTGAAATTAATATAGGGGTACGTGATTTTATAATTTTACATAATACATAATTTTATGATTTTTGAACAAGCTTCTGCCAGACTTCTTTTTAGTAAAGAACTTAAATTTACATGAAATTGGCAGCCAACGTAGAGGGTGCATCATTTTCCAACATTTTAGCAAATGTTAATGTGGTAAAATTTTTTACTACTTTTGTTTTTTCCCATTTATTGAATTGGAAACAGTAAGTCTTTGTATGTTATGTTATTATTATTATTGTTATTATTAGAAGATTGTCCAACTACTTGAATACAGAACATTATTTAAAAATTTTGAAGGAAAGTGTACACCCTCTCCCCGACATTTTTTAAGACGAACCGTATTTGTACCTATAAACGAAAAAGCAAGTAGTCCGATTTGTTTGAAAGAATTCAAATCTTTTCGAATTTGTTTTCAGCACGAAGGATATGGTTGACTAAGTTAACGCAAAATGTTCCTACAAAAACACTTCGGAAGGCGCAGCGAAGCGGGCCGTGTAACGCTAGTTTAGAATAAATTTTGACCAACACTGGTTTGAAATGAGGTATGCTCAGCTTAAGGCTGCTACAAAATTTTGCTCGACATTTCCACTATATACAAAATACTTTTGTTTCGTCCGAGACATCCTTTGCTACCCAATCTTTAAATTCTTTCTGAAATTTTGATAAAATTTTCTATAGAAGTAAAATTTTAAGAAAATTTTCTATAGAAATAAAATTTTTACTAAGTTTTCCATCGAAGTAAATTTTTGACAAAATTTTCTACAGAAATAAAATTTTAACAAAATTTTCTATAGAATTAAAATGTTGACAAAATTTTCTATAGAAATTAAATTTTGGAAACTTTTCTATAGAAATTAAATTTTGAATTTCTATAGATTTCTATAGATATTAAATGTTGATAAAATTTTCTATAGAAGTAAAATTTTGCCAAAATTTACTATAAAAAAAAACAAATTTTGACAAAATTTTCTATAGAAATAATATTGAAATAAAATTTTTACAAAATTTTTAATAAAGTTTTTACAAAGTTTTATATCGAATTAAAGTTTTGACAAAATTTTCTATCCAAATAAAATGATGACAAATTTTTTCTATGGAAATAAAATTTTGACAAAGTTTTCTATAGATAAAATTTTGACAAAATTTTCTATAGAAATACAATTTTGACAAAATTTTCTATAGAAATAAAATTTTGACAAAATTTACTATAAAAAAAATTGACAAAATTTTCTATAGAAATAAATATTTAACAAAATTTTCTATAGAAATAAATATTTAACAAAATTTTCTATAGAAATAATATTGAAATAAAATTTTTACAAAACTTTCTATAGAAATAAAATTTTTACAAAATGTTCTATAGAAATAAAATTTTTACAAAGTTTTATATCAAAATAAAATTTTGAAAAAAATGTCTATTAAAATAAAATTTTGAAAATAATTTCTATTGAAATAAAATTTTTACCAAGTTTTCAATAGAAATAAAATTTTTACAAAGTTTTCTATCGAAATAAGATTTTAACAAAATTTACTTAAGAAATATAATTTTCTACAGAAATAAAATTTTGACAAAATTTTTGATAGAAATTAAATTTTTATAATTTTTCTATGGAAATAAAATTTTGACAAAGTTTTCTATAGATATCATTTCGACAAAATTTTCTATAGAAATAAAATTTTGACAAAATTTTCTATAGCAATAACATTTTGACAAAAATTTTCTATGGAAATAAAATGTTGACAAAATTTTCTATAGAAATGAAATTTTGACAAAATTTTCAATAGAAATAAAATTTTGAAAAAAAATTCTATCCAAATAAAATTTTGAAAAAAATTTCTATAAAAATTAAAATTTTGACAAATTTTTCTATAGAAATCAAAATTTTCTATAGAAATAAAATTTTGACAAATTTTTGTATAGAAATCAAAATTTTCTATTGAAATAAAATTTTGAAAAAAAAAATTCTATCCAAATAAAATTTTGACAAAATTTTCTATAAAAAATTAACATTTTGACAAATTTTTCTATCGAAATCAAAATTTTCTATAGAAATAAAATTTTGACAAAATTTTCAATTGAAATAAGAATCTCAAATTTTTTGTTTGTAAACCATTTCTGGGGACCTTTTTCTCTGGCTACACGCTTGTTGTTATTTTTCTTTTTTCTCGATAACACAAAAAAGTGACTATTGATAGTAATTTGCATGAGATTGGTGATTACAATGAAAATCCTTTATCGTTTTGTCTCTAAAAATAGCAAAAGTAGCAAAATTGAAATCAAAAGTAGCTAGATTTCTAACAAATAGCAGTTATACACGTTCCCTAGCAATTCAACGTAAACAAGTATATACGGCCGTAAGTTCGGCCAGGCCGAATCTTATGTACCCTCCACCATGGATTGCGTAGGAACTTCTACTAAAGGCTGTCATCCACAATCGAATTACTTGGGTTGCGATAACACTTGCCGATGGCAAGGTATCGTAAAACTTTTTAACACTGTCTTCTAAATTGTAAGTTAGCCCATACGGGGTATATATTAAACAAAAAAGGCCGATTAAATACGTATATAATCTAGTTTGACAAAATTTTCTATAGAAATAAAATTTTGACAAAATTTTCTATAGAAATGAAACCTTGACAAAATTTTCTACAGAAATAAATTTTTTACAAAATTTTCTATAGAAATAAAATTTTGACAAACATTTCTATAGAAATAAACTTTTGACAAAACTTTCTATAGAAATGAAATTTTAACAAAACTTTCTATAGTAATAAAATTTGACAAAATTTTCTATGGAAATAAAGTTTAGGTAGATTACAAAATTTTCTATAGAAATAAAATTTTGACAAAATTTTCTATGGAAATAAAATTTTGACAAACATTTGTATAGAAATAAACTTTTGACAAAACTTTCTATAGAAATGAAATTTTGACAAAACTTTCTACAGTAATAAAATTTGACAAAATTTTCTATGGAAATAAAGTTTTGGTAGATTATTTTTAGCGATATGGACCAATTTTTGTGTAATAAGTCATCGGCTATATATAACTAAAGACCGATATGGACCAATTTTTACATGGCATATATTGACAAAATGTACCAAATTTCAACCGTATCGGATGACTTTTGCTCCTCCAAGAGGTTCCGGACGTCAAATCTGGGGACGGTTTATATGGGAACTATATATAATTATGGACCGATATGGACCAATTTTTGCATGGTTGTTAGAGACCATATACTAACACCATGTACCAAATTTCAACTGGATCGGATGAATTTTGCTCTTCCAAGAGGCTCCGGAGTTCAAATCTGGGGATCGGTTTATATGGGGGCTATATATAATTATGGACCGATATGGACCAATTTTTGCATGGTTATGAGAGGCCGTAAACTAACATCAGGTACCAAATTTCAACCGGATCGGATGAATTTTGCCCCTCCAAGAGGCTCCGGAGGTCAAATCTGGGGATCGGTTTATATGGGGGCTATATATAATTATGGACCGATATGGACCAATTTTTGCATGGTTGTTAAAAACTGTATACTAAGACCACGTACTAAATTTCAACCGGATCGGATGAATTTTGCTCCTCCAAGAGGCTCCGGTGGTCAAATCTGGGGATCGGTTTATATGGGAGCTATATATAATTATGGACCGATATGGACCAATTTTTGGATGGTTGTTAGAGGCCGTATACTAACATCAGGTACCAAATTTCAACCGGATCGGATGAATTTTGCCCCTCCAAGAGGCTCCGGAGGTCAAATCTGGGGATCGGTTTATATGGGGGCTATATATAATTATGGACCGATATGGACCAATTTTTGCATGGTTGTTAGAGACCGTATACTAAGACCACGTACCAAATTTCAACCGGATCGGATGAATTTTGCTGCTCCGGGAGGCTCCCCAAGCCAAATTTGGGGATCGGTTTATATGGGGGCTATACGTAAACGTGGTCCGATATGGCCCATTTTCAATACCATCCGACCTACATCAATAACAACTACTTGTGCCAAGTTTCAAGTCGATAGCTTGTTTCGTTCGGAAGTTAGCGTGATTTCCACAGACGGACGGACAGCCGGACGGACGGACGGACATGCTTAGATCGACTCAGAATTTCACCACGACCCAGAATATATATACTTTATGGGGTCTTAGAGCAATATTTCGATGTGTTACAAACGGAATGACAAAGTTAATATACCCCCATCCTATGGTGGAGGGTATAAAAATAGTTAGATCTAGCCATAAAATATCTCAATTGACATCACTGACTATGACAGCATAACAAAAACCAAACGCATCACACACACACACGCACCAAAAAACTCTCTCTCAAAGTGATGCAACAAAGTCAATAAAGTTAGAAAAATTTTATAGTATAACTTAATAAACTTAAAAAAATTAATGCAATTCGCCATATCTACATTTGATAGCAAATTTACAAAGCTTTTTGCTTGTAAATACGCTTGGTATACGCTCATATTATTTACCAAAAAAAATATTGTGACGTATTAATATATAAATGCAGCTTACATCGTCCACCATCTCTCTATTCCCTCAGAGAGTCTCTTTGTCTCTGATGGTGTCAAATAGCTGACCAAAGTAGGATGAGATATTAAATAAGAAAAGGATCTGTTGAACTATAGGAGCGAAAATTACGGGGGTTGACATTTTATATTTTGGGATTAGAGAACAAAAACCAAAAAAATCTTATTATAGCTTTTTTTATATTTATTCGACTGTAGTCTAACGTCAAATGGGTATCATTATAGGTGTTAAAAATACCATATAATAAAATTTAGTTAGTTAGTTAGATAAAATTCATTGTTACCTGTTTATTGTTTGAATAATTTTTATTACCTCAATGAATTTTATTGGGAAATTGACACCTGTTATGAATGCGATGATTTAACAGGTTCGTTTAAATATCTCATGAATATCGAATTTAAATAAATTGTGGTTATAATTTTTTTATATGTAAACAATAATTTTATGATATAAATTTCATTGTAATATTAAATAGGCCAATGAACTATATTAACCGCAGTAATTTTGTAATTTAGTAATTTTGTTTTTCTACTCACGTCTAATTCTATCTATAGGATATGTTCGGTAAGGTAATTGACTTAATGCTATAAGCAAATGCAATAAACGTTAAAAAATTATTGTCTCGTTTTTTGTAATAATTAAATTTAGTTTTCAAACTTTTTAATTCTAAATTGTTGATATGTCGAGATGAAATCAAAAAATAATTTTAATTTTTTTTTGTAATAGCAATATTGCAATTCTTCAAAAAAAAATCTTCAAACTTGATCTCTTACTTATAGACGAGAAACCACCTTTAATTTAATTATTAATCATTTATATATTTTCCTAATTTTAAATATAATATTATTTAATTGTTCCTTTAAGTGCTAAACCCTTGTGTCTGAGTGTAATCAATGCATTGACATAAATGTTTTTTTTTTTTCATTTAATTTAATTACCCTCCCATCCAATGGGTGATATACACAAGTTATTTGCGAAACGGTCAATCATTTAACACTGATTATTTGAAATGCATCTCATTCATTTGACATATTAGCTTCAATTATAACTGGCAATTTTTTCCCCATAACTACTGTCGTTACCAATTAATGGTGAAATAAAAAAAAATAAAACCAATTCACTGCTATTAATTTGAGACGGAACCTCCCCGATAATGAACAAAAAAAAAAAAAAAACAAAAACAAAAAACAGCAAAAACGTTTAATTTACAATTATTGGATCAAGTGAAATACCGTGATAACCAGTATTAAAAAAAAACTATAAGAAATGATTCAAACGATAGGGAAAAAATTAAAATTCTTTGAAGCATGCCAAATAATTTACCATAATAAAGTGTTAAGTATTGTGTTTGTTTTTTTTTTTTTTATTTCTATTATATTGAATTGAAAGTAATTGACAATTTCTTGGAACAATTCCAAAACAATAGAGGAAAGAGAGGCAATAAACAAACGTCGCGGATGATGACTAATTTTATTTTAGCTTATATTGTTTGTGATTTTTTTTAAATTTTATTTTAGATTATATTGCTTGTGATCTCTGTCATTTAAATCATAGAATTGAAATAAATTATTATAAAAAATAAAATTGTTGTATAAAAAATTTAAATTCTAAAAGAATTCTGTTTCGATAATTTATCTGATTAATTTGATATTCTTAAAGTACGATTCTATCTAAAAAGCTATCACATTTAGGCCGATTCAAAAAAAAAAGTCCATTAAATTGATATATCACCAAAGACTTTATGACCTTCTCATCAATTAAACCAAACATTTTTTTGTAATAAAAAAAAGAAAGGATAACACATTGTAATTGATTAAAAATTAATCATTAGAGATGTGACTTTATTTATTTATTTATTAAACTTATAGTAAATATAAGAATAATACAGAAAAAAATCTAGCATTAGCTACTTAGGCTATCAGCTAAGATGTGACTTTAAAAAAAGACTTTCATCAGCAATAAATCCCTAACATTTTTTATTTGCATTTTGTAAACATTTAGAACTTAATTGTTTTAACAATAAAAACAATTAAACAACAATAAATCGAGTCACTCACTATTGATGAACTGATTCATAAGTTGCCATAATAAGAGTGACACCTCTACAACAATCGCAACTCGCTCTTTGATTTACAATGAAACACACACACACATACATAGCCACACTCATCATGTGGTGGTCATATATAAACATACCACAAACTCATTATTCTTCTCATGAATGATTAATGGATTGGTAGGTTGATAGACCAATATGCTCCAACTGAAGCCCTGCTCACCATATATACCAGCCAAAACACTGAGAGTGACATTTTCTAGGGGGTGAGATGGATGGTATGGATAACCACAATAACAGCGTCAATGCTTTGCTGCTGTTAACAAAAGTAATACACAAGTGCCAAAGAAATGTAGTGGTTAAAAATAACAATAATGACGGCGGCCCCCTCCCTAGTCAAGTCAACACTATGCATAGAGTGTACAGAGAAAATGATATTGTGTAAATTCGCGAGCGTAGGGAAGGGTAGGGGGATATTTCATTGAGTGTAAAAACCAGAGATACATGATGGATGAACATGTCGCACAAATTAAATCGCTAAATCAACGAGCAATTGTTTTGCCGCATTTAATTATTCACACGTTACATATTAAATAACAACCGGCATAGAGAGTAACAGTGTTGGACGAGCTTCGCTTTCAATCATTTGTACATTCATCTCATGTGTATTTGTAATATGTAATGCAATTTGTAATGTGTCTATAATTAAAGTGTTTTATATACATATATAATTAATGCTATTCATGCAAAACTGTCTAATTGTTTAATTTGAATTAAAAGAAGGAAATTACTTCAATGAATCATGCAAAGTAATATCTATCACAGGTAAATCCCATTAAGAGGGTTTTCTATAGAAAGAACATTCCACACAAAAATATAATAAGTATGAGATACATATGCTGCCACTCAAACCAAAAATAATCTACCAATATTTGGAGAAAATTCTACCAAAAACTACGAAACAAAAAAATCTTCTATAGAAAATTTTACCAAAATTTTATTTCTACAGAAAATTTTGTCAAAAATTTTTTTCTATAGAGACTTTTGTCAAAATTTTATTTCTATAGGAAATTTTGGCAAAATTTTATTTCTATAGAAAAAAAGCATACTTTTCCTCTGTTGGTTAAGCTACACTTGTAGTTTAGTCAATGCATGGCTTTAAGCTGAGATCAAAAACAACAATAACGATTGAAGAGAAGCCAACAATAACAAACAAAACGAATGAAGATAGAGGAAGCACGCTCAAAAACAAACCCAGCCAAATACATTCAAATCGATGATTTGAGTTAGGCAAAGGAAAAGAGATATGCTGGCAAATTTGTTTAGGCAGTAGCCGACTATCAAACCCTTTTTCGGGAGGTTCAAGTGTAGTTCACTTTGGGTTGAACTAATTACCCGAATTTATTCTGATAATTGGTTGATAGTTTTGCTGCAAGTATAGGATGCTGATGAGGAATGTGGTAATTCCGAAACAGCTGTACATCCAACCATCTTGCAGTCTATAGGGCTTTGCCCAAATAAATTTGACAAGCATACTTTTCCTCTGTTGGTTAAGCTACACTTGTAGCTTAGTCAATGCATGGCTTTAAGCTGAGATCAAAAAACAAAAAAACAACAATAACGATTGAAGAGAAGCCAATAATAACAAACAAAACGAATGAAGATAGAGGAAGCACGCTCAAAAACAAACCCAGCCAAATACATTCAAATCGATGATTTGAGTTAGGCAAAGGAAAAGAGATATGCTGGCAAATTTGTTTAGGCAGTAGCCGACTATCAAACCCTTTTTCGGGAGGTTCAAGTGTAGTTCACGTTGGGTTGAGTGAATTACCCGAATTTATTCTGATAATTGGTTGATAGTTTTGCTGCAAGTAGAGGATGCTGATGAGGAATGTGGTAATTCCGAAACAGCTGTACATCCAACCATCTTGCAGTCTATAGGGCTTTGCCCAAATAAATTTGACAAGCATACTTTTCCTCTGTTGGTTAAGCTACACTTGTAATTTAGTCAATGCATGGCTTTAAGCTGAGATCAAAAACAACAATAACGATTGAAGAGAAGCCAACAATAACAAACAAAACGAATAAAAAAATTTATTTCTATAGAAAATTTTTTTGAAATTTTATTTCTATAGAAAAATTCGTCGACATTTTATTTCTATTGAAAATTTTGTAGAAATTTTATTTCTATAGAAAATTTTGTCAAAATTTTATTTCTATAGAAAATTTTGTCAACATTTTATTTCCATAGAAAAGTTTGCCAAAATTTTGTTTCTATAGAAAATTTTGTCAAAATCTTATTTTTATAGAATATTTTGCCAAAATTTTAGTTCTATAGAAAATTTTTTCGAACTTTTATTTATATATAAAATTTTGTTAAAATTTTATTTCTATAGAAAATTTTGTCAAAATTTTAATTTTTATAGAAAATTTTGTCAACATTTTATTTCTTCACCCACCACGGGGGTATAATAAGTTTGTCATTCCGTTTGTAACACATCGAAATATCGATTTCCGACTATATAAAGTATATCTATTCTTGATCAGGGAGAAATTCTAAGACGATATAACTATGTCCGTCTGTCCGTCTGTCTGTCTGTCTGTTGTAATCACGCTGCAGTCTTCAATAATGAAGCAATCGTGATGAAATTTTGCACAAACTCGTCTTTTATCTGCAGGCAGGTCAAGTTCGAAGATGAGCTATATCGGTCCAGGTTTTGATATAGTCCCCATATAAACCGACCTCCCGATTTGGGGTCTTGGGCTTATAGGAATCGTAGTTTTTATCCAATTTGCCTGAAATTTGAAATCTAGAAGTATTTTATGACCAGAAAGAGGTGTGCCAAAAATGGTGAGTATCGGTCCATGTTTTCGTATAGCCCCCATATAGACCGATCTCCCAATTATACTTCTTGGGCTTATAGAAACCGCAGTTTTTATTCAATTTACCTGAAATTGGAAATCTAGAGGTATTGTAGGACCACAAATACGTGTGCCAAAAATTGTGAGTATCGGTCCATATTTTGGTATGGTCCCCATATAAAACGACCTCCCGATTTGGGGTCTTGGGCTTACAGAAACCGTAGTTTTTATCCAAATTGTCTGAAATTCGAAATCTAGAGTTATTTTAGGACCATAAAGAGGTGTGCCGAAAATGGTGAGTATTGGTCCATATTTTGGTATAGCCCCCATATAGACCGATTTCCCGATTTTACTTCTTGGGCTTCTTGAATCCGAAATTTTTATCCTATTTGCCTGAATTTGGAAATCTAGAGGTATTTTCGGGTCATAAAGAGGTGTGCCGAAAACGGTGAGTATCGGTCCATATTTTAGTATAGCCCCCATAAGAACGATCTCCCGATTTAACTTCTTGGGTTTCTAGAAACCGCAGTTTTTATCTGATTTGCCTGAAATTGTAAATATTCTGGTATTTTATGCTCACAAAAACGTGTATCAGATTAAGTTTTTATCGGTCAAGTTGGTAATGCCTCCATATAGACCGACTTCTTGAGGGTGTAGAAGGCGCACTGATCATGAAAATTGCTTGAAACTCAATGTAAAATTTCCAGATTTTACTTCTACAGATTTAAGATTTCAAATCAAGACGTTATTTTATAATTTTCTTGCACACTTACAAGAGATGTTAATGATTCCTCTAAAACTCAAACAAAAATGGTTCTTATAAATCCAGAATCTGATATAGTCCTCATAGGTGAAATCTTTAAATCTATCTTCGGGAAGTGTTCTCAAGTCCTCAAGCGCTCCTGAAATTTCAAAGGAAACCCTAATATTTGGTTCATGGTGGTGGGTATTCAAGATTCGGCCCGGTCGAACTTATTGCTGTATATACTTGTTAAATTTTATTTTTATAGAAAATATTGTCAAAATTTTGATTTCTAGCGAAAAATTTGTCAAAATTTAATTTTTATAGAAAATTTTATTTCTATAGAAAATTTTGTCAAAATTTTATTTTTATAGAAAATATTGTCAAAATTGTATTTCTATAGAAAATTTTGTCACAATTTTATTTCTGTAGAAAATTTTGTCAAAATTTTATTTCTATAGAAAATTTTACCGAAGTTTTATTTCTATGTAAAATTTCACCGAAATTTTATTTCTATATAAAATTTTGATAAAAGTTTATTTCTAAAGAAAATTTTGCCAAAATTTTATTTCTTTAGAAAATTTTGTGAAAATCTTATTTTGGTAGAAAATTTTGTCAACATGTTATTTCGATAGAAAATTATGTCAAAATTTTATACCTAAAAATATTTGTCAAAGTTTTATTTCTATAGTAAATTTTGTCAAAATTTTATTTCTATAGAAAATGTTGTCAGAATGTTATTTCTATAGAAAATTTTGGTGAAATTTTATTTCTGTAGAAAAATTTGTCGACATTTTATTTCTATTGAAAAATTCGTCGAAATTGTATTTTTCGATAGAAAATTATGTCAAAATTTTATACCTAAAAAAATTTGTCAAAGTTTTATTTCTATAGTAAATTTTGTCAAAATTTTATTTCTATAGAAAATGTTGTCAGAATGTTATTTCTATAGAAAATTTTGGTGAAATTTTATTTCTGTAGAAAAATTTTTCGACATTTTATTTCTATTGAAAAATTCGTCGAAATTGTATTTTTCTATAGAAATAAAATTTTGACAACATTTTCTATAGAAATAAAATTTTGACAACATTTTGCATAGAAATAAAATCTTGCCAAATTTTTCTATAGAAATTAAATTTTGATAAAATTTTCCATGTAAATAAAATGTTGACTAAATTTTCTATAGGAATAAAATTTTGACAAAATTTTCTTTAGAAATAAAATTTTGTCAAAATTTTTTATAGAAATAAAATTTTGACAAAATTTTCTATAGAAATAAAATCTTGACAAAACTTTCTATAGAAATAAAATTTTGACAAAATTTTCTATAGAAATAAAATCTTGACAACATTTTCTATAGAAATAAAATGTTGACAACATTTTTTATAGAAATAAAATTTTGACAAAATTTTCCATAGAAAAAATTTTTTCAGAAAATTTTGTGTAGAAATAAAATTTTCAGAAAATTTTGTATAGAAATAAAATTTTGACAAAATTTTGTATAGAAATAAAATTTTGACAAAATTTTCAATAGAAACAAAATTTTGACAAATTTTTTATTGTCAAAATTTTCTTTACCCAACTTTGAAGAACATATTTATGGGGGCTTTATCTAAATATGAAATTTGCTCTTCCCGAAGGATATCCCCAAAAATGGATATGACTCATTTGCAATACCAGCCGACCTACATTAATAACGGCGTTTAGAAGTTAGCGTGATTTTGAACAGACGGACTGACGAACATCGCTAGATCAACTCAGAAAATAGTCTGAGACCAGTATTTCGTTACATTACAAAATGAATTACATGCACGCAGAGAAGGAATATGATCACCTCAAACATGTTTCAAGAGCAAAATGTTATTTTTGTATGGTGACCATATAACATGTTTGTCACTAAAATGTTATTTTCTCGTTAAATATAGCCTGATTGCCGAAATCAGATACATGATTTCCGAGAAAATAACATTGTTGCGAAAACCATGTTAAAACATGTTTGAAGTGATCATATTCCTTCTCTGGGTGTAGTTAGTATACGCCTCCACCTCCCACCAACCTATGGGGTTCCTTATACTTCGATCTGCAAACACTACTTTTATATTCAAACCCGATCCCTTTTCTATAAAAAATGCATCCAGAATTTAAAATTTAATTCTTTTAACAAAAAAAAAAAAAAAAACTAAACTAAAAAAATAAATTCTCTAATCTCTGTTAGTATAAAACTGCATTTCACTTCGTCCTTAATAAGCTTAATTTTTATAGCTCTTTAGAGATTAAATGTTATTTCGTATTTGTAGTAAAAACTCATGAAAATTCGCTCTTTCACAATTAATCATCACATAGGAGAGGAGGTGGTGATGGTGTATGTGAGTACTGCCTCCCACACGCACCACAACAAAACCCAAGCCTCCATTCCCACCTCACACACACACACACACAACTTGCTTGCAACAACTAATCGGCTTTGCGAATAGCAGCAAATTCATATGGAATTTATGAACTGCGACAGTTCATTTTTGTTTAGCATCAAGCATAGAATTGAAGCGTGTCCACACGTTCATCCTCTGTTGAATCGAACGAACGAACGAATTTAGCTGTGTGATATGTGATGCGGTGCGTTTCTGTCCAGCGGACATGTCGCGTGTGCCAAGCACGCATTAGTTGCCATTATTAATACTCGCTGGCGTGTGTGAGTGACACGACATAGTGCTATTTAATTCACAAAGCGACCAACAATAACATTGACTGGCTGCTGCTGTTGCTGTTTTCGAATAATAATGGTGCTTCACACACTTTTGTATGATGTTGGAGAGGGGTTGGGGGGCGGTGGCTTTGGTTGCAGATTATGTTACTGTCATTACAAATTTAAAGCAGGAATTTGTAGCTGTGCGTGTGTATGGACTTTTACATCCACTTGAAAGAGGAAGAAGAAGACGAAGAGGAGGTAGTCGTATTTGGTATAATTTATTACATTTTGGTGTTGATTTTGTCGTTTTAGTTATGGTCTTTATGTTGTTGATTTTTCTACACAAGTTTGCATATTTGTTTTAATTTATGTTTGTTTTTTTTTTCAGTTTGTGCTCAAAGACGCAGTGGTTCTCAAATGGGTAGCAATCACGGTTGCCAAAGTTAGTAGAATTCTACCATAAATGGTAGATGGACAAAATTCTCTATAGAAATTTTTACAAAATTTTCTATAGAAATAAAATTTTGACACAATTTTCCATGGAAACAACATTTTGAGACAATTTTCTATAGAAATTAAATTTTTGAGAAAATTTTCTATAGAAATAAAAATTTTCAGAAAATTTTCTGTGGAAATAAAATTTTGACAAAACTTTCGATAGAAATAAAATCTTGACAAAATTTTAATTCTATAGAAAATGTTGTCAAACAAAATTTATTTCTATAGAAAATTTTGTCAAAATTTTTTTTTGACAAAATTCTTATAAATAAAATTTTTCAAAATTTTATTTCTATAGAATAGAAAAATTCTCTAGAAATAATATTTTTTTCTAGAGAATTTTTTTTATTATATTTCTATAGAAATTTTTGTCCAATTTTTTTCTATAGAAAATTTTGTCAAAATTTAATTTCTAAAAAATGTTGTCAAAATTTTAGTTATATAGAAAAATGTCTCACAATTTTGTTTATTTAGAAAATTAAAAAAAAAAAAAAAAAATATTAATCCTAAAGAAAATTTTGTCAACATTTTATTTCCGTAGAATATTGGGTCAACATTTTATTTCTATAGAAAATTTTGTCAAAATTTTATTTCTATAGAAAATTTTGTAAAAATTTTATTTCTATAGAAATAAAATTTTGATAAGATTTTCTATAAAAGTAAAATTTTGACAAAATTTTCTATAGAAATAATATTTTTTTAAAAATGTTTTATACAAATCAAATTTAAAAAAAAAAATTCTATATAAATAATATTTTTAAAAAATTTGTCTAAAGAAATAAATTTTTTACAAATTTTCTGTAGAAATAAAATTTCAGCAAAACTTCTTATAAAAACAAAATTTTCTATGGAATTAAAGTTATGACGCAATTTTTTATAAAAAAAAATTGCACAAAATATAGAATAGAAATAAAATTTGTCCATAGAAATAAAATTTTGACAACAAATTTCTATAGAAATAAAATTTTGACAAAATTGTCTACAGAAATAAAACTTTGACAAAATTTTCTACAGAAATAAAATTTTGACAATATTGTCTACAGAAATAAAATTTTGCCAAATGTTCTATAGAAATAAAATTTTGACAAAATTTTCTATAGAAATAATATTTTTAAAAAAATTTTCTGTCGTATTAAAATTTTGACCAAATTGTGTACAGCAATAAAATTTTGAAAAAATTTTCTATAGAAATAAAATTTAGGCAAAATTTTCTATAAAAATAAAATTTTCACAAATTTTTTTGTAGAAATAAAATTTCCTACAGATATACAATTTTGACAAAATTTTTTATAGAAATGAAATTTTGACAATTTTTGACAAAATTTTCTATAGAAATAAAATTTTTATAAAATTTTCTATAGAAACAAATTTTGATACAATTTTCTATAGAAATAAAATTTTGACAAAATTTTCTAAAGAAATAAAATTTTGACAAAATTTTCTATAGAAATAAAATGTTGACAAAATTTTCTTTAGGATTAATATTTTTTTTTAAATTTTCTAAAGAAACAAAATTGTGAGACATTTTGACAACATTTTTTAGAAATTAAATTTTGATAAAATTTTCTATTGAAATAAAATTTTGAAAAAAAATTCTATAGAAATAAAATGTTGATAAGATTTTCTATAAAAGTAAAATTTTGACAAAATTTTCTATAGAAATAATATTTTTTAAAAATGTTTTATACCGTTCAAATTTAAAAAAAAAATCTATATAAATAATATTTTTAAAAAATTTGTCTAAAGAAATAAATTTTTTACAAATTTTCTGTAGAAATAAAATTTCAGCAAAATTTCTTATAAAAACAAAATTTTCTATGGAATTAAAGTTATGACACAATTTTTTATAAAAAAAATTTGCACAAAATATAGAATAGAAATAAGATTTGTCCATAGAAATAAAATTTTGACAAAAGATTCCTACAGAAATAAAATTTTGACAAAAAATTTCTATAGAAATAAAATTTTGACAAAATTGTCTACAAAATAAAACTTTGACAAAATTTTCTACAGAAATAAAATTTTGCCAAATGTTCTATAGAAATAAAATGTTTATAAAATTTTTTATAGAAATAAAATTTTGACAAAATTTTCTAAAGAAATAAAATTTTGACAAAATTTTCTACAGAAATAAAATTTTGACAAAATTTTCTATAGAAATAAAATTTTGACAAAATTTTCTATAGAAATAAAATGTTGACAAAATTTTCTATAGAAATAAAATGTTGACAAAATTTTCTATAGAAATAAAATTTTGAAAAAATTTTCTTAGAAATAAAATTTTGACAAAATTTTCTATAGAAATAAAATTTCGACAAAATTTACTATAGAACTAAAATTTTGATTGAAGGGCGTACAATTTTTTTTATTTGGATCCATAATTTTTAATTAGAAACACTTTGTAACAGTTGCCCTTTATTTGTTGAAGTTCTGGTTCATATCAATGGAATTGTTTATAAGTATCCCTAAACAAATAAATGAATTCTGTATTAAGAAAATTCATTTTTTCATCTACCTTCAATTTGTGTAACCCTGTCATAGGTCAGTAAACTCCAATGGTACTCGTATTTATTTGATGATGGTTATCTACAAAGGCCAAGAGTGTCACGAATATAACGCACAAATCTCAAAAGGAATTAATAAAAAAAAAACAGCAAATAACAAAATGCAACAAAATATGCTTTATAATAACTTGAACAACAACAGCAGCAACAACCATAGCAAAAACAGGACTTTACATGAATTATTGATTTGTTTTGGAGTAATGTTCAACCAACCAACCAACCAACTGCAAAAGACATCCTTAGCCACTTGTGGCCAGAAAACCACAATAACTTTGCGTTTTAAATTAAATCCGAAAACTTGTTGTGCACAACGCACAACTCACAGAAAAAAAACGAAATGCTTATAAAAATGCAAAAAGTATATAAATCTATGGACGATAAAAATCAGAAATTAATAGCAATGTTACTATGTCAGATCCTCTTGAGATTGAGAGAGCTAAAAAAACGGAAATTAATTTTATATCAAAAGTATGGGGCAAAAACGATGGTGTCTGCATTAATGTGGTAAATAATTTTAAGTTGCTTTTTAAACCCTTTTGACGTTTCTATACTATATGGCATAGTCAGTTTTTGAAGTCGCTTAAAAACACAGTTTGAGAGTTACTGGGAGAACCTTCTGCTAGCTAACAGAGAGGTTTTTAAAGGAAAGATAATAGTAGGATTGTTCTCAGGGCTGCCAATAAAATTTCATTTAAATAATCATATATTCGTATATTATTTCTATTTTTTTTCATAAGTATACCCTATTTATCTTGCTTTTTTTAGAGGCTTAAAACCATTTTATAACTGTATCTGTTGTTATGTGATTGCTGCTATAGTTATGACTATGAACAAAAGACACACAAATAACTAACAAAACCAGGTATTCCCCTTAATTCGTCTTTTACTTTTGGTTGTTACAAAGGTCGTTATTAAATGTCATTAGCGTTGGCGAAAGTTTTGTTTTTTTTCTGGTGTACGTGCTTGTAATTTCATGTGTGTTTGAAAGATTGTGAATGCCTGTGGTTGTATCACCCTACGTCTTTAAATTCTGAGTCTGTGGATATTATCCCATTAACTCTTTTATATCTACCACATATCCAGAAAAAAAATATTGTGTACAAGCAACAGATGCATATGTAACACACGATTTATACATACTGAAAAAAGTGCATTTTAACATTTTTGATACACCAGATGATTTATAATCAAATTAAATATTCAAAAATTTATATTTGAACAATAAATTGCGAGCAAATTTTCTCTTGACGAAAAACACAAAACGAAATGTCCGAAAATTCATTTTGGTTTCTTCAACATTTTCTGGTCGGAGAGCGATGGGTCATCTATTACTTAGTTATCTATGGTTTTATCTCACTCTCTTCTCCTTATCAATGCTCTCTGAGTCTCTCTCTCAGCATAACAAAAGCCAAACACAATAATACATACCAGGGATGGAAAATACAATTTTTAAGAAAGTACAAAAAAGGTATTTTTTGAGCGGAAAGGTACTTTTTACTAAATTTCAACAAAAATTTCACTGGAAGATTATTGTCAAGAGACTGAATTTTAAAGAAAATAAAATTTTGACAAAATTTTCTATATAAATAAAATTTTGCAAAAATTTTCTATAGAAATAAAATTTTGCAAACTTTTTTCTATAGAAATAAAATTTTGCAAAAATTTCCTATAGAAATAAAATTTTTACAAAATTTTCAATTGAAATAAAATTTTGACAAAATTTTCTATAAAAATAAAATTTTGACAAAATTTTCTATAAAAATAAAATTTTGCAAAAATTCTATATAGAAATAACATTTTGACAACACTTTCTACCGAAATAAAAAATCGATAATATAGAATCGCATTCTTTTTTCGACTAAAACATTCTTGAAGTTCAATAAAATCCTGTTTTTGACTATGTCTCTTACAAAATCGAGATTTTCTTCCCACATGAACATGTCTGTTTTGCTATATTTGTAAAAGACTATTAGCAAATAAGGTTGATAAAGACTTTCTCAAAATATTAAAATATTTTGTCAAAGACATTGTACCATAAATCTGATATCGACTCAAAAATGTCTACACAAAAGGTACTAAATACTTCGCGGGGGTACTACGGTACTGACCGGGGTGAAAAAGTATTGAAAAAAGTACTATAGTACAGCATTTTCCATCCCTGATACATACGCTACAACAAATCAAACAACAGCTGCTCTCAAACTAACACAAGATCGTCAGGAATTTTAGAAAAATGCAATGTTTTTTACTAAAACGGCAAGATTAAAAAAAAATTAAAGCAATTCGCCACAAATCTACGGAAAATTACCGTTCATTTGATACCTGATTTACCCCGAAAAACTTTCATATGCGTCCAAAACATGTTTTTAATTGGAAATATATTGGTGATATTTTTCTGTGTACGATATATGTTTTTATGAAGATTTTGGAAAATTTTAATTAAACACTATTACAAATGCCGATTTCACAAAAAAGTACATATTTTTCGACAATACGAGAAAATTTATTATTTATTTTTTTTTTCACTTAAAAAAAACAATGAAGTTCAAAATTGTAAAAACGTCTTTAGTACCATTCGAAGTTCATGATGGGCAAATCATTATTATTACTTTACACACTTGAAGAAATTCTAAACAATTTTGTGGGAGTAAAGAATTTAATAAATCTTTATTTGTGTATAAATGTCTACCTTTTCCAGTGCATTTAACTAATGTACACAAAAAATTATTAAAGTAAAGAAAACTTTCTCAAAACATAATAATTTCATGAAGGGAATAAAATAAATTGGCTGTAGTGCTATATAGGGTGCAGGTTAAATAATACAGACCCAGGCAAACGGGCATCGCGGAAATTTCTTTGCATTTGAGACCTTTTTTTACAATAATTAATTGCTCACCTTTAGTACACACACAATTTTCCGAATAGGCCAGTAATCTTTGCTTGTATCAATAATTGACTGAAAATTTCACATGACTCAAAAATAAGAATAACAAGTAAGGAAAGTCTAAAGTCGGGCGGTGCCGACTATATTATACCCTGCACCACTTTGTAGATCTAAATTTTCGATACCATATCACATCCGTCAAATGTGTTGGGGGCTATATATAAAGGTTTGTCCCAAATACATACATTTAAATATCACTCGATCTGGAAGAATTTGATAGACTTCTACAAAATCTATAGACTCAAAATTTAAGTCGGCTAATGCACTAGGGTGGAACACAATGTTACACCCAGAAAAAAGTGACCCCTTCTTTAAGTTAAAATGAACTCATTGTGAAGAAAGTTGAACTTCGTATAGCGCCAAAGACATTTTTATTTGTTTGAACGATGTGATTTTCGTAGAAATTAGGAATAATGCATTCCACATATTAGTTAACATTTTCCTATATTTATATACCACTATACTATAGAATGAAAAAATTTAACTAATTTGAATTCATATATGGAATGATTTTATTGAAATGTTTTCATTCATTTCGACAAATCTTACACATTTGTGGTAAAACTTTTACTTCATAATTAGAACTGCTTACCTTCGTTTTTAAATACAATTTTATTTATTTCTATAAGCAATTTTATCTTCAATAAAAGACATGTTTTATTAATATATTGAATATATTTATTAAGAATCAACAGCATCGAATCTCTTTGAAATATTAGTTTATTATTCCACTATTTCCAATTTCCGTGTGATATTATCAACTGTAAAACGCACTTTTTCTTCTTCTTGTACTTTTCACTTTTAATAAGTTGCTGCCTAACGATTTTGTCCTCCTTTTACAATTTCAATACCTACAAATATAAAAAATCATAAAACATTTTTGTTGCAAAAGGTTAGCGTCACTGAATATTACCTGATAATTGAAGATTCCAAAATGAAGACAAATGAAAGGGTTGTTATTCTGCTGGTGTTTTCTTTCTTTATACACTATCACGAACATTGATAGATTTATTTAAAAAAAAGAAAATTTTTCTCACTAATTTAAAATAACAAATATTTTATATATTTTATTTGTTATTTATTATATTATTTTATCATATTATTTTTTAACAATCTCTCCGTATACCAAAACAACGCGATTCCAACTAAAAAAACAACCGACGCGCAAATATATCGATTACACCCACGCGCAAACACATCGATTACGATGACAGGTATCGATTACAGGTAGACAATAGAAATTTAGGAAAATTTCCTATATTCTAACAAGTGTGTTTCCTTAAGTTTTGAAAGGATTGCATACTTCTTAGTACGAATGAACTAAAATATTTTTCTATGCCAAGTGTTGTTCGTATGTATGAAAAACTTTCTATTATAAAGGAAGTCGCCATTATCATTTTATAAGAAATTTTACTAATTTTGAGGAAACTTGGTTTTAGTTCGGTTTTTGTTTATTTTTACGAATGCTTTGTTATCGGTGAATAAAATTTTCTTTTTCATTAGTAAATTCTTATACCCAGCGAAGAAAATAGTATGAGTAAAATTCCATGCCTTATTCTAGTTAATGAACTATTCCTAACTGCTTACAATTTAGGATTTTTTTACTGAAACGAGTAAATTTTATTATTTTTCACAAAAATTTACCTTAATGGAAATAAAATGGATAAACTATATTGATAAAAATTTTTTCCTGTAGTTTCGAAGGCACTTTTTTCTGGGTGTAGTAAAAAAATATGGGAAACGTTTAAATCTGAAGCAATTTTAAGGAAACTTCGAAAAAGTTTATTTATGATTTATCGGTCGATATATATGTATTAGAAGTTTAGGAAAATTAGAGAAATTTTTACAACTTTTCGACTAAGCAGTGGCGATTTAACAAGGAAAATGTTGGTATTTTGAGCATTTTTGTCGACATCAGAAAAACATATATATGGGAGCTATATCTAAATCTGAACCGATTTCAACCAAATTTGGCTCGCTTAGCAACAATGCTAATTCTACTCCCTGTGCAAAATTTCAATTAAAAATTGGCCTCTGCGGTCATATGAGTGTAAATCGGGCGAAAGCTATATATGGGAGATATATCTAAATCTGAACCGATTTCAACCAAATTTGGCACGCATAGCTACAATGATAATTCTACTCCCTGTGCAAAATTTCAACTAAATCGGAGCAAAAAATTGGCCTCTGTGGTCATATGAGTGTAAATCGGGCGAAAGCTATATATGGGAGCTATATCTAAATCTGAACCGATTTCAACAAAATTTAGCACGCATAGCCACAATGCTAATTCTACTCCGTGTGCAAAATTTCAACCAAATTGGGGTAAAACTCTGGCTTCTGGGACCGTATTAGTCCATATCGGGCGAAAGATATATATGGGAGCTATATCTAAATCTGAACCGATTTCAATCAAATTGGGACACTTGACTATAGTACTAATTGTTCTTTTTGTGCAAAATTTTAAGTAAATTAGGTTAAAACTCTGGCTTCTGGGGCCATATAAGTCCATATCGGGCGAAATATATATATGGGAGCTATATCTAAATCTAAACCGATTTCTTCCAAAATCAATAGGGATCTATTCTGAGCCAAAACACATACTTGTTCCAAATTTGAAGTTAATTGGACTAAAACTGCGACCTAGACTTTGATTACAAAAATGTGTTCACGGACAGACTGACAGACGGACATCGCTATATCGACTCAAGAGCCCACCCTGAGCATTTTTGCCAAAGACACCATGTGTCTATTTCGTCTCCTTCTGGGTGTTGCAAACATATGCACTAACTTATAATACCCTGTTCCACAGTGTGGAGCAGGGTATAAAAATGTGTAAAAATCCTCCTCTTTTCAATTCCTACCTAATCATACGATCATCGTCAATTAGTGCGTGTCAGCAAAGGACGCATACTCAAGTTACGTCCAGTTTGTTTAGCTGTGTATTAACCGAAACCGGCTGCAAGTTGGTTAAAAAAATTTAAAAAAAAAGTGAAAAACTGACAAGATGCAGAAATGATAATCGCCACGCAAATTGTTAAGTAAATAGTCACGTGATGTTTTTTTTTATTATTTTTCTTTTATTTTGTATGCAACCGCATTCAAAATAAACTCTACCGCAATCAAGCATTTAACCACAAGAATATTGGGGTGACCAGTAGAACTGGTAGAAATAGTGCTCAAGCAATTATACAAAAAAATTATTAATAATGATTCAATTGCCATGTAAAATAAATATTATTCCGAATATATATAAAAGAACCACAAGTAAAAATATGTTGGTGTTATTTCTAAAAATAGTCGTAGCTCTGTTTAACGAATACCCCATATAAGGAAAATCCAATTTATTGGTTTTCAAAATCTGCATTCATGTTGAGATACCCATTTTTAAGTCGAATCGTTAAATTATAAAGAAAAAATAAAATTCAATGAAAATTTTATCGGTTTTTGGACTAGGAAACAAACTTTATATTAGAGAAATGCGTCTTCTATACTAAGCAATCAAAGCATTCGTATTTGAAGTACATAAAATCTTTGGCCTAACGACAATATTTTTTTCACTGCAGAGTGTCAAGAGTGCTTCAACAATTTGTTCAATCACATGCAATAATGTGTAGATCTTAGTGGGGAATATTTAAAAAAAAAAATGTAAGGAAAGTTTAAAGACGGACGGGGCCGACTATATTATACCCTGCACCACTTTGTAGATCCACATTTTCTATAGCATATCAAATCCGTCCAATGTGTTGGGTGCTATATATTAAGGTTTAAGTTCCCATATACATATATTTAAATCTGACTCGGTCTGGGCAAACTTTAGACTTAGACTTCTACAAAATCTATAGAATTTAAATTTAAGTCGGCTAATGCCCTGGGGTGGAATACAATGTTACTAAAAAACAAGTATATATAGCAATAAGTTCGGCCGAGCCGAGTCTTAAATACCCGCCACCATGAATCAAATATACTAGTTTCCTTCGAAAATTTCAGAAGGGTTTGATGACAGATATTTTCCCAAGCAGATCAGTTCAACTAGAACGCTTTCCACAGATAAATGTAAAGATTTTACCTATGAAGACTAGATGAGATTCTGAATTTATAAGAACCATTTTTTGTTTGAGTTTTTGAGGAATCATAAACATCTCTTGTAAGTGTGCAAGAAAATGATGAAATAACGCCTTGATTTGAAATCTATAATCTGTGGATTTTCATCCCAATTATTTAAATGACTACGAGAAGTAAAATCAGGAAATTTTGCATTCAGTTTCAAGCAATTTTCATGATCAGTGCGCCTTCTATACCCTCAATAAGTGAAATCGGTCTATATGGAGGCCTTACCAAATTGACCAATAAAACTAAATCATATACACTTTGTTATGGGTCTAAAATGCCAGTATATTTTCAATATGTGGATAATCGGATAAAAAGTACAATTTTTAGAAACCCTAGAAGTTAAATCGGGAGTTCGGTGTAATGGGGGCTATACCAAAACATGGAAGGATACACACTGTATTCAGCACATTTAATTGTACTTCTAGAATCTAGACCCCAAATCGGAGGGCCGGTTTTTAAGGGACCTAAAGGGTGATACGGTCAAAATTTGGTCAATATAAACTTGACGTATTTCTTTCAATTTTGCATTTAAAAAACCTGAACACCCCTCATTTTGAAGGTGTGTGTGTGTAGAATGTTGCTCCTATTTTGATTTTGGAATTCACGCTTCAGTTGTCAAAATGCCGTCCAAGCAGGAGGAGCAGCGTATCAAAATTTTGCTCGCGCATCGCGAAAATCCGAGCTACTCGCACGCAAAGTACACCGTTACAAATGTAATTAAAGTGTTTGGGGAACGTTTGTCGACAGCCAGGAAGTCTGGATCGGGGGGAAATCGAAAACCGGAAGCCGCTGAGACGACAAAGAGAGTTGCCGTTAGTTTCAAGCGAAACCCTGACCTCTCTCTCCGAGATGCCGCAAATAAGCTGGGTGTATCGTCTACAACCGTGCATCGAGCCAAAAAACGAGCCGAACTATCGACTTACAAGAAGGTAGTGACTCCAAATCGCGATGATAAAAAAAATACGACGGCCAAAGCGCGATCCCGGAGGCTGTACACGACGATGCTGACGAAGTTTGACTGCGTGGTAATGGACGACGAAACCTACGTCAAAGCCGACTACAAGCAGCTTCTGGGACAGGAGTTTTATACGGCAAAAGGAAGGGGAAATGTAGCAGATATTTTCAAGCACATAAAACTATCAAAGTTCGCAAAGAAATATCTGGTTTGGCAAGCCATCTGTACCTGTGGCTTGAAAAGCTGCATTTTCATAGCTTCCGAGACTGTCAACTAAGAAATTTACGTGAAAGAGTGTTTGAATAAACGTCTGCTGCCTTTCCTGAAGAAACACGGTTGTTCCGTACTGTTTTGGCCGGATTTGGCATCTTGCCATTACGGTAAAAAGTCCATGGAGTGGTACGCCGCCAACAACGTGCAGGTGGTTCCCAAGGACAAGAACCCTCCCAACACGCCAGAGCTCCGCCCAATTGAGAAATACTGGGCTATTGTCAAGCGGAACCTAAAGAATGCCAAAAAAACTGCTAAGGACGAGCAGCAGTTCAAGGCAAACTGGCTTTCTGCGGCGAAGAAGGTGGACAGCGTGGCTGTACAAAATCTGATGGCAGGTGTCAAGCGTGAGGCCCGGCAATTCGCATCGGTTTATATGGGGGATATATCAAAACATGGACCAGTACTCACCATTTTCGACAGACGTCTTTGTAGTCCTAGAATACCTCTAGATTCCAAATTTCAGGCAAATTGGATAAAAACTACGGATTCTAGAAGCCCAAGAACTAAAATCAGGATATCGGTCTATATGGTGGTTATATCAAAACATGGACCGGTACTCACCATTTTCGGCACACGTCTTTAGGGTCCTACACTGGTAGAAAAAGTTTCGTTATATTAATGAAATGTGTCATTAAAATTGAGCCAATGAAACAAATTCATTGATATAACGAAATTTTTCGTTATTATAAAGAATCTTTTGTTAGTCAACGAAACGTTTCGTACTATTAACGAACATTTTCATTGTCTTAATGAAAATGTTTCGTTGTGTCAATGAAAAATTTTCGTTGGCTCAATTTCAATGACATTTTCTTTGTGTATAGAGTACTTCTAGATTTCAAATTTCTGGTAATTGGATTAAAAGTACGGATTCTAGAAGTCCAAGAAGCAAAATCGGGAGATCGCTCTATATGGGGGCTATATCAAAACATGGACCGTTACACCCCATTTTCGGCACACCTCTTTAGGGTCTTAAAATACGTCTAGATTTCCAATTTTAGGCAAATCGTATAGAAAATACACTTTCTAGATGCCCAAGAAGCAAAGTCGGGAAATCGGTCCATATGGGGGCTATACCAAAACATGGACCAATAGGCACCATATTCGGTACACTTTTTGATGGCCCTAAAATACCTCTAGATTTCCAACTTCACGCACATTGGATAAAAACTACAGTTTTTATAAGCCCAAGACCCCAAATCGGGAGATCGGTTTATATATGGACTATATCAAAACTTGGACCGATACAGCCCATCTTCGAACTTGACCTGCCTGCAAACAAAATACGAATCTGTGCCAAATTTCAGGACGATAGCGTCATTATTGAAGGCTGTAGCGTGATTACAACAGACAGACAGACGGACATGCTTATATCGTCTTAGAATTTCTCCCGGATCAAGAATATATATATTCTTTATATAGTCGGAAATCGATATTTCGATGTGTTACAAACGGAATGACAAACTTATTATACCCCCGTCACCATTCTATGGTAGTGGGTATAAAAATTAAATCTGAGCCAATTTTGAGGCAACTTCGCAAAAGTGTATTTATGATTTATCGGTCGATAGATATATATTAGAAGTATAGGAAAATTGGAGTAATTTTTACTCGTTTTCAACTTAGCAGTGGCGATTTTATAAGGAAAATTTGGGTACTTTGGTCACTTGTGCCCAACTCGGAAAAACATATAGATATATGGAAGCTATATCGAAATCTCAACCGATTTCAATCAAATTTAGTAAGCATAGTAAGAATGTTATTTCTACTCCCTGTGCAATATTTCACGTAAATCAGAATACAACTTTGCCCTCTGTGGTTATATTAGTGCAAATTGGGCGAAAGATATATATGAGTGCTATATCTAAAACTGAACCGATTTCTTCCAAAATTAATAGGGTCCTATTCTGACCTAAAACACATACTTTTGCCAAATTTCGATTGGACTCAAATTGCCACCTGGACTTTGATCACAAAAATGTATTCACAGACAGACGAACGGACATGACTAAATCGACTCACTCTAAGCATTTTTGCCAAAAACACCATATATCTATCTCGTCTCCTAATGGGTGTTGCAAAAATATGCACTAGCTTATAATACCCTGTTCCACAGTGTGGCGCTGGGTATAATGAAATGATTTTCGATGATTAATATGTATTTTTGTTCTCTAATCCCGAAATATAAAAGGCAACCCCCGTATAGCAAAAAGAAAATGGCATATGCATTAATTTTTGTTTTCAAAATTGAAACTTTCCTCAAAAAAAAATCGTCAACCTCTATTTTGCCGACCCCCAAAATATATGGCTAAACGGACGAACTGTTAGGGCTACGATATGAAGTTGGAAAGCATATATTACAGTAAGCCATTTCTATACCCTGATCACATATTATTATGATTTCCACTAAATATTGAAATTTTAAAATATATTCGCTATCTATGTGTATGTATTCTGCATGGAGATTATAAAAACATAATAAGGATATATTCAACTTCTTTGTTGTCAAGTTGGCAACAAGTCACTCGTGTACTCTTTAACATACACTCTTGGTATTACCCATATAAAATGCAGAAAAAAATAGAAAAACTCTTAAAACTATAACTTCTTAAGCTCTTATCTATTAATGAGAATGTCGCTTGTACACATAATGCTCTGCATATGCTTTTAACTTCAAGTTTTTAAACATTTGTTCTTTTATCCTACATCCGTCTCTTCGGCAGCCTTTACACATTGCATGCTGCATGTTAATGTATTACAGGTACCAGCAGTAGTGGCAGCAGCAGCATCATCAGTATGAACCTTTGATGCAATGTAAGCTACAAGAAGAACATTGTGCCCTTATTTTTAGAACGTGATCACTGGCTTATGGACTACCGTGTCAATGTCAGTAACACGCTTACATTGTATCCACGCCCCACTGAGCATAGGTGACATAAGATGCATTGTTGCCGTCGTCCCACAAGTATACAACCATATCTCAGAGTAAGATTGTAAAATGAACTTTATTATGATGATAGAGAGAGAGAAAGAATGGTGGAGAGGGAAGCCAATACGAGTAGTAGATTGTTTATGCCGAGCAGGGATGGAAAATACAATTTTTAAGAAAGAACAAAATAGGTATTTTTTTGAGCGAAAAAGTAATTTTTACAAAATTTCAACAAAAAATCCATTGTAAGATTATTCTCAAGAGCTCCTTTAGACAAATTTTTAAAGAAAATACATTTTTAATATTTTTTTTAGTTTTATTACAAAGACTACAGTAGTATTGTAGTCACGGTTGCCACAACTGGTAGAATTCTACTATTTGTTAGATTGGTAGAATTCATGGTACTTCGGTAGATAAATAAAAATAAATTTTTGACAAAATTTTCTATAGAAATAACATTTTGACAAAATTTTCTATAGAAATAAAATTTTGACAAAATTTTCTATAAAAATAAAATTTTGATAAAATATTCTATAGAAATAAAATTTTGACAAAATTTTCTATAGAAATAAAATTTTGACAAAATTTTCTAAAAAATAAAATTTTGATAAAATATTCTATAGAAATAAAATTTTGACAAAATTCTCTATAGAAATAAAATGTTGACAAAATTTTCTACAGAAATAAAAATTTTTCTATAGAAATAAAATCTTGACAAAATTTTCTGTAGGAATAAAATTTTTACAAAATTTTCTATAGAAATCAAATTTTGACAAAATTTTTTATATATATAAAAATTTAACAAAATTTTCAATAGATATAACATTTTGACAAAATTTTCTATCAAAATATAATTTTGACAAAATTTTCTATAGAAATATAATTTTGACAAAATTTTCTATAGAAATAAGATGTTGACAAAAAATTACATAAAATTTTGACAATTTTCTGTAGAAATAAAATTTTGACAAAATTGTCTAAAGAAATAAAATTTTCTATAGAAATAAAATTTTGAAGAAAATTTTCCATAAAAATAAAATTTTGACAAAATTTTCCATAAAAAATAAAATTTTGACAAAAATTTCTATAGATATAAAATTTTTGACAAAATTTTCTATAAAAATATAATTTTGACCAAATGTTCTATAGAAATAAAAATTTGACAAAATTTTCTATAAATATTAATTTTTGACAAAATTTTCTATAGAAATAAAATTTTGAAAAAATTTCCTATAGAAATAAAATTTTGACAAAATTTCCTATAGAAATAAAATTTTGACAAAATTTTCTATAAAAATAAAATTTTGATAAAATATTCTATAGAAATAAAATTTTGACAAAATTTTCTATAGAAATAAAATTTTGACAAAATTTTCTAAAAAATAAAATTTTGATAAAATATTCTATAGAAATAAAATTTTGACAAAATTCTCTATAGAAATAAAATGTTGACAAAATTTTCTACAGAAATAAAAATTTTTCTATAGAAATAAAATCTTGACAAAATTTTCTGTAGGAATAAAATTTTTACAAAATTTTCTATAGAAATCAAATTTTGACAAAATTTTTTATATATATAAAAATTTAACAAAATTTTCAATAGATATAACATTTTGACAAAATTTTCTATCAAAATATAATTTTGACAAAATTTTCTATAGAAATATAATTTTGACAAAATTTTCTATAGAAATAAGATGTTGACAAAAAATTACATAAAATTTTGACAATTTTCTGTAGAAATAAAATTTTGACAAAATTGTCTAAAGAAATAAAATTTTCTATAGAAATAAAATTTTGAAGAAAATTTTCCATAAAAATAAAATTTTGACAAAATTTTCCATAAAAAATAAAATTTTGACAAAAATTTCTATAGATATAAAATTTTTGACAAAATTTTCTATAAAAATATAATTTTGACCAAATGTTCTATAGAAATAAAAATTTGACAAAATTTTCTATAAATATTAATTTTTGACAAAATTTTCTATAGAAATAAAATTTTGAAAAAATTTCATATAGAAATAAAATTTTGACAAAATTTCCTATAGAAATAAAATTTTGACAAAATTTTCTGCAGAAATAATTTTTTGCAAAATAATATTTTTGGGATTTTTTGGTAAGATTTTCTCCAAATGTTGGTAGATTATTTTTCTCTCAAGTTTTGGCCATGACTGTAATGGTTCGCACGATCGACAACTTCTTATCTACGCCCAGAAAAAAGTGCCTTCGAAACCAAAGGAAAACATTTTCATCAATTTAGTTTAGCCATTTTATTTGCATTAAGTTAAACTTTTGTGTAATATAATAAAATATACTTGTTTCCTAAACTGAAGCAGTTAGTAATAGTTCAATAACTAGAATAAGGCATCGAATTTTACTAACATTGTTTTCTTCGCTGGGTATAAGATTTTACTACTGAACAAGAAAATTTTATTCACTGATAACAAAGCATTCGTAAAAATAAACAAAATCCGAACTAAAACCAAGTTTCCTCAAATGTAGTAAAATTTCTTATAAAATTATAATTTTGACTTCCTTTATTGTAGAAAGCTTATCATACATACGAATAACACTTGGCATAGAAAAATAGTTTAGTTCATTCGTACTAAGAAGTATTCAATCCTTTCAAAACTTAAGGGAACACACTTGTTAGAATATAGGAAATTTTCCTATGTTTCTTTTATCTAAGTGCAATCGATACCTGTCATCGATGTAATCGATATGTTTGCGCGTGGGTTGTTTTTTTAGTTGGAATCACGTTGTTATGGTATATGGAGAGATTGTTAAAAAATAATATAGTAAAATAATATAATAACAAATAAAATATATAAAACATTTGTTATTTTAAATTAGTGAGAAAATTTTTCGTTTTTTGAATATTATTGAACATAAATAATAATAAGTCTATCAATGTTCGTGATGGTGTATAAACAAAGAAAACACCAAAATTTTGGAAACTTCAATTATCAGGTAATATTCAATGATGCTAACCTTTTGTGAAAAAATTGGTTTATGATTTTTTTATATTTGTAGGTATTGAAATTGTAAAAGAAGGACAAAATCGTTACGCAGCAACGAAGTTCAACTTTTTTCACAATGAGTTCATTTTAACTTAACGAAGTGCTCACTTTTTTCTATGTGTAGAAAGTGTTCGTGTGGAAGCGTTTTTCGACTATAACATTCTTGAAATTCAATAAAATCGTGTTTTTGACGATGACTTTTACAAAATCGAAATTTTCTTCCCTCATGAGCTAGTCTGTTTTCCCGAATTTGTAAAATACTATTAGAAAATAAGTTTATTAAAGACTTTCTCAAAATATTAAAATATTTCGTTAAAACTATTGTACCATAAATCTGATATCGGCTCAAAAATGTATATACAAAACCCAGCAAAAAATTTTGGAAGTTCTTCTAAAGGCACAACTTTAAAAACACTTCCAAAAATGTTTTCCCAAAGAAGTTCTTTATTTTAGCTGCACAGGAAGTTCTTTTAATTCAGTTTTTTATAACTCGCTTTTTTCCATATTTTTAATGGAAAATTTAAAATTTTTTTGTTTCAAATAGGTTAAAAAAAAGCGTAATAATGCATTAACGGCCATTTTCATGTAGCTCCGTTAGGCTTTAACTGCCAGTTAACAGAAAGTAAATTGCAAATATCTTCTCTCCAGTTAACTTTAACTGAAAAATTTTCGTCAGTTAAGTTCCTAACTGGCATATGGAATATATATGCAAGATGACAGCTTCGTCCATAATACGGTTCAAAAGTTGGTTAGTTAACAGAACACTAACGGAGCTTTATGAAAATGGGGGTAAAACTCATAAAAATTAAAATAAAAAAAAATTATTTATTTGTCAAAATATCAAATAAATAATTCACATACAAAACACAGAATTCCCATCGCACCATAAGAAGTGATGCAAATCCAGTACAACGGCTGTTACAATGGTGGACATCCGTCCTATGTTAAGCCCATGTGAAATTCATCGCTTCTGCGCCAATTTTGCACCACTTCTGGATCCAAAAATAACATTTTCACTACTTTTTGGCGACGCTTTTTTTTGCTGGGAAGGAATTGAATCATTCGCGGGGGTTCTACGGTATTACTGAAAAATTATTGAAAAAATACCATAGTACTACATTTTCCATCCCTGATGCCAGTGCATTTTGCTACGCGGGTCAGGGCTGCCAATAAAATTTCAAGAAAAATCGTCACTTTTTTCGATAGGTTAAAGGTTAAAGTGGCAGCCCGATTAAATTTCAGGCTCACTTAGACTATTCAGTCCATTGTGATAAAAATCGTCATAATCGGCACTTACATTTTAAAAATCGTCAAAAAATCGGCAATATAAATAATATTAAAATTAAACATAGTTTTTGGGTAAACACAAAACAAAAGTATTTATTTCATATACAAAAAAAGAAATTAATGTACACAACTATGCATTTCAATAAAAAAATATAAAGATGTCAGTTTTGTATACAAATAACATTAACATAAAATGTTAAGGGAATATACCCTACATAGATTTCTACACTTATGGCTTCAAATTGGATGGACAAGTGCGTTTCCGAGTATATTCTAAAGATCTGGAACTTCGAAAAGCGAAAAGATTACCTAATCACTGTAGTGTTTTTCAGGCTGAAATATTAGCAATAAGAGAGGGCGAATTGGCTGAGAAGTAATAATCCAACAAATGTTGGCATTAATATATACTCAGACAGTCAACCTGCAATAAAATCCTTGGACTCTGTATTCCTTAACTCGAAAACTAACTTAATCGGGCTGCCACTTTAACCTAACCTAACATAAAAATCACATTCTAGTTAAACAAAACTAGTTTGTAATTTTTGTATAAACAATCTATTTTTCTAAAATATTTCCATTATTTCAGTAAATATTTTGAAACTCAAGAAAAAGTCCCGTGTTTTCCAAAACAGGTGATTTTTTATGGTGTTTCCGATAGATACGTTTATATGTGGTTATTTTTTTGTACTCTACTAGAATTTTATCATAATTAGTAAAAGTTTCTATTGCATATTCTGAGTAAATCATTATCAATTTTGATATTAAAATAACTTGAGTTATTTCATTTAAGGTTATTTTTTGAGCAGAATATTCCTTCCAATGAATTATTCTCCAACTATAATCTAATTTTAGTTTTTTGCTTAAAAATTTCTACGTTTGCTGTGGAGTGTGGAAGAATCATGATTATTTGTACGAATTTTGACAAAACTCGAAAAGCCAAAGTACTCCACGTTTTGTCCGAACTTTTTCCCAAAATTTTTCAAATTTATTTTAATATTTTCAAAAATTTCTTCAAAATGTAAAAACTTTAACTCCCTAAACTATGTGTCTAAAGAACGGAGTTAATATCGTTAAAATCGGAAAAAAAACGGAATTGTCCATTTTGTGAGTAAAAAATCGTCAAAATTCCGATAAATCGGCAAAACTGGCAGCCTTGACGCGGGTGCATTTACCAAACTCCTTTAGCATAGCATTAACAGAAAAACTCATTTACTTTAATGGAGAATTTTTACAGGGCACATACACTCTCACACACACACGGGACTTTCAAGTTTCTTTTGTTAATACGAAATGAGCAATTCATTTGGAGTAGCATGTGCGAATATGAGCAAGAGGATAGAGAGAGAGAGAGAGAGAGTCCCACCGATTAATGTGATTCGGAAAGAGATTATTCAATTTTGTTGGTTTGGTGAGTGTATATTTATAGAAATTTTATCTCTACTAGCCTAAAGACATATTCAACGAAAAAAACAAATCATATTTAATTACGTAAAACCTCTGAAAGTTGGACACTCACGGTCGCCTAAGTTGTATCCACTTTTGGGAGGTGTCCAATTATGAGAGATCAATTTTAATGTGTTAATATAGCAAACGTCCCCAGACAACAGTCCACGTTTGGGAGGTGTCCAGTTTACAGAGTGTCCAAGTTTGAGAGATTTCACTGTAATATGGCAATAATGTGCACTGAATATTGAACTGTAGCAGAAGTTTGTTCCGATATATTTGACTAGTTTGTAGACATGATGAACAAAGTCATTATTCCCTAATTATAGCATATGGAAGTTCTCTTCGGCCGGTCTTATAAAAAACAAAAAACAAAAAACAACTAGCAAACCGAAACTTATTCGGTTTTAGCTTTAATGGAAATTTTAGTTTTCCCATGACTATTATGGGAGACAATCGAAGTATATTGAAATGTTAATGACAACAACATCACTTGGATGCGATATGCAATGCAGTGACGATGCTGCAGATGATAATAATGACGACCTCTAACATGAGTGTTAAAGGGCTATGGTGCAGGTGATGGCATGGCGAATAAATGCGTATTGAATTGCTGAAGCTTTTCACTAAAAAAATTGTCATTATTTTATTGTCTTTCTATGGTCTTGCTCTCTGGGGTTAATGCTTTTACATGTACTTAAGATAGAGCTTTTGGGATAGTTTTATTGATTCATAATGTAAGGAATTTAAAAATCGCACTAAAAATCAATAAGGGACGTTCAAATTGGCGTATAGTACTGCACATATATCTTAAACTGAAGGGATTTACATGAAATTAAGAACAGGCAATTAAGAATATGTGTTACTTAATAAAACCAATTTCAAAATTAATTTATAGACTCCACGTTCTTTGCCATTTCGTCACATATAAATCTGAAAATTTTTAAATCAACCAAAATTGATTGATTGATAAAGAGCAACAATAGGGTGGATCGTAAATTACATATTGTAAGGGCCGATGTTGAATGTGAACTACACCTAAACGCCAAGTTTTTTTCCGAATTTTATTTGACATTTCTCTATTTCAGACTTACTCAATTTGAACCATGGAGAGATATACAACAACGTGTTAAAGTTATCCAGACTTATTATGAAAATGGGCGTTCAAATCAAAATGCATATCGTGCACTTCGTGATTTTTTGGTCAATTTGATCGTCCAAATGTGCGTACAATCGCAAAAATCGTAGAAAATTCCGAGCAAACCGGGTCTGTAGAAGATGTGAGAACACAAGTGCATGCTCGTACAGCTCGTACTGCAGAAAATATTGCTGCTGTTCGCGATAGTGTGGCTGAAGAGCCGTCCACCTCAACACGTCATCGTGCCCAACAATTGCACCTCTCACGCTCGTCGTTGATGAACATTATGCATAAAGACTTGCATTTACACGCTTACAAGGTGCAATTGGCTCAAGAGCTAAAGCCTCTTGACCATTCCAAACATCGTGAATGGGCAGAATGGTTCCAAGAAATGGAAACAGTAAATGATCAATTTTCGAAGAAAATCATTTTCAGTGATGAGGCACATTTTCACCTCAGTGGATTCGTCAATAAACAGAAGTGCCGCATTTGGGCGAATGAGAATCCAAGAGTGATTGTCGAAAAACCAATGCACCCACAAAGAGTGACTGTTTGGTGCGGTTTATGGGCTGGCGGCATCATCGGGCCGTATTTTTTCCAAAATGAGGCCGGTCAGGCAGTTACTGTGAATGGTGTTCGCTATCGTGAAATGATAACGAACTTTTTATGGCCCGAATTGGAAGATATGGATGTGGACGATATGTGGTTTCAGCAGGTCGGTGCCACTTGCCACATAACTAACGAAACAATGGCTCTTTTGCGCAACAAATTCAATGGCCGAGTTATCTCACGTAATGGCGATGTCAATTGGCCACCAAGATCATGTGATTTGACACCGTTGGACTTTTTTCTTTGAGGTTATTTGAAAGAAAAGGTGTACGTCGATAAGCCAGCAACAATTCAAGAGCTAAAGAATGAGATAATTCGGCACATAAACGGCATAGAACCTCCATTATGCCTCAGCGTCATCGAAATTTTGGACCATCGGATGAAGGTGTGCCACCGAGGTCGCGGCGCCCATTTGGCCGATATTTTGTTCCATACATAATTGAGTAATACAAATATATCATAATAAAATAAAATTACGATAATTTCCTAAATAGTTTGTGTTTTATTCAAAATCAACATCGGCCCTTGAAATTTAATTTAACCCTTTACTTGTTATAATCAGGGATCCGGAGCGGAGCGTGGAGCGGAGCGGAGCAAGCCCTTTTTTAGCCGGAGCGGGAGCGGAGCGGGAGCGGCATTCTTAAAATCCGGAGCGGAGCGGGAGCGGAGCGGTTTCCAAATGAAAAACCGCTCCGCTCCGAATAAAATATTACTTGAATGAAATGTGTAACTTTGAAATTACACTGTGTAGGTAATTTCAAATATAGCTAGTACTTAGCGTAGTGTGAGTAAACGTTTAAAATGTACGATATGTATTTTTGTACGTACGTACATTGGGGAAAACACAACGTGTTTTTTTAGTAATTGTTTTCAAAAACGGCAAATGTCAAAATATATCTCTAGTATGTGTTGTAAAAGTAACAACAGTACTTTCGATCAATTTCATCTCGTATTACTACAAAAATGTTTGTAATGAACGTCAAATAAATGCAATTAAACGATCTTATTTATACTAAATTTTTTAGTTTTCTACACTGAAAAAAATATTGTCGTGAAGTCAAAGATTCCATGTCCTTAGAATAAGAATGCAAATTTTGCTTAACATGGAAGACGCATTTCTCTAAAATAAAGTTTTTTCTTGTCCAAAAGGCAATAAACTTTTGAATGAAGTTGTAATGTCCTTATAATTAAGTGATTTTACTTAAAAATGTGTATCATAACATGAAAGATAAAATTTTTGAGGTAAGGTCAACGTGACTTTAATAATTAAGAAAAATTCTTTAAAATTAATAAAATTGTCTTTAAATTTGTTTCTTTTTGCATCTTGCCTACAAAGCAAAAAATCGTTAAAAAATAAGATATGTTTTTCAACACTTTATTTTAAAGACGCTTTTTACTTGAAACATAGCATAATTTCTACTGGAAGTCGAGTCTTAATATGGAAAAAAATAACTCGTTAACTCGTTTTTAAAGGATTTTGATAACAACTGACGAAAAAAAATCTAAAAAAATGAAAAATTAACATTTGCTTCCTAGAAGCAAGTACATAACCCCCAAATTTAAAAGAGAATTACGTCTTTAAAGTATCCTTACTTGTATTCTCCGCTTCTTTGGCTCGGAATTAATACCCAAACTGTTAAAGTAAAGACAAAATCTTTGGAACCGGGCATGCTTTTTTTCAGTGTAAGGACATTCATATTTGCTTTACTATTGTACTATATCCTAGCATTCTCTTATTTCTGATATTAGTTCTCGAAAATTTAATTAAAATCATGGATAGTTTCAATTTTGGTAGAAAAATGTGCGCATATACATTTATTATACAATAAAGGGGAAAAAAGCGAAATTAGGTAACACTAGATCTGAGTAAGAATATTCGTAGATATACCACGGACTGATGTCGATGGAGGTTGTTGCAAACATAAACACACACACACACACATTACAAATATAACAAAACCTCTTCTCTACGTCTGTTGCAAAACAAAAAAAAACTTTCGGAGAGTAGTACTTCTACTCTGTGTATAGACTTTCAATTCCAATCAGCGTTGCCGTTTTGGTCCGATCGGACCAAAATTGGTCCAAAAGATTTCTAATTTTTAAATTTGGTCCGATGGTCAGACCAAACAGAATTTGGTCCATTTTCATAAATTTTATAGTAGATGGTGCACCGCAAAGAATATTGTCGGGAGGCCAAATATTTCACCTGCTTAAAATACGAATTTTGCTTAGAATAGAAGACGTATTTCTCTGAAAAAAAGTTTTTCCTTGTCTAAAAGTCTCTAAACTTTTCAATGAAGTCTGTTTATCCTTATAGCTAAGTGATTCGACATAAAAATGTGTATCCTAACATGAATGCAAATTTCGTTTTAATGAAGTCAAAATGGATTTAATATTTCTGAAAAAATCTTCAAAATTAATAAAATGTTTCAACACATTGTTTTAAAGTGATTATACCCTAAACCACATAGTGGTTAGGGTATAATAAGTTTGATCTGCCAAAAAATGTGCCTACAAGAAATATTGATTTTAGACCCCATAAAATATATACCGATCGACTCAGAATCACCTACTGAGTCGATCTAGCGCTTGGTGTCCGTCCGTCCATCCGTTCGTCTGTCCATGTATTTGTTGTTCACAGGATTTCGGTCGCAATTATTAACCGATTTTGATGAAATTTGGTACAGGGAGTTTTTTTGGGCACAAGGACGAACGTTATTGAATTTGGTAGAAATCGGATCAAATTTAGATATAGCTCCCATATATATGTATTGCCCGATTTCGACAAATGGGGTCACGTTGCACTTTTTTACTAACCGATTGTCGTCAAATTTAGCACAAAATAATCTTCTGTATCACCCTTTAAGTCTGAAAATTTCATCGAAATCGGTTCAGATTTAGATATAGGTCCCACACCCTCAAAAAAAATCGCTTCTTTAACATATGTTCCAAACATATTTTGCAGGAAGCACATATATTATTGCATACTGCCGAAACATTAATATGTTTGTTTTATGTGAACATATTATATGTTTGGAAGCATTTTGAGCCAAAAATATTATATGCTTGGAAGAATTTTTCCCAAACACGATTGTGCTCATTCCTTAACATACTCGTAATTTTCACTTCCACGAAATTTTTTAGTTATGGGAACCTTTCTCTGTAATACAAATAATGTTGAAGAAATTATTCACTTTTATAAATTTTTTAAATTTTACCTTTCGCCTGCACGGAGAATCGAACCGAGGACCATACAGTTTGTAAGCCAACACACTATCCACTGGGCTACGTAGCTGTTATAGTCACCAGTAGATAATTATCGTTTTAAGTTACATTTATATAGCATAGTTTGCAGCGCCCAAGAGCCCATGCAAACATAACATTATTTAACAGAAACATACATTTGTTTGCCACGTGGAGCAGTGGTTAGCATGTCTGCCTTGCATGCAAAGGTGGGTTCAATCCCTGCTCCGACCGAACATTTTTTTTTTTTTTTTTTTTTTTAATTTACACATTTATATTTATACTATATTAATTTTTTTAAATGAAACTTCGAAATGTGTGTTATTAAAGATTTATAGTCAGTAACAGTGCTTGATATAAACGAAATTGACTGATTTTTGGATAAAATATTATTTTTTATTGCAAAAATAACAATCTTGTAATAAAAAACTGTTTTTGTACAAAACTTTAAAATTTGGAAGGGATTCAAAAACTAACAAAAGAAGAACGTGGAGTCGAGTATAAACATACATACATAATTTTATACTATAAACATAAATTTATTTAGGAGTGAACAGTTTTTTACTAGCATTTAACACCATCGCTCTAAAATTCCTTTTATTTTTCTTTAATAATTCATTTTAAAGAAAATAAACTTTTTAAATTGTTTTAGCTGTAAAACTCGAACTTAATTCCCGCTTTTATATTTGATGGTGTCCGTCAACTCCTCGTGGACTACTTTTTAATAAAGAGGAACTAAAGTTTGTTTTTTTACATTTTACTGTGTAATTTTTCACTATTTCCTCCTTATTTCATTTTACTGTCCCAACTCTAAAAAGAGCATAGTGCCCTTTCGTTATTTTTATGAAGACCCCTGATTTCGTTTAACGAACCAAGAAAAAAATTGTGCCCATAATGCCAAAATGATAAACAAAACACATGTCCACACATACATAAAATGCTGCTCTCAAGGCGAAAACATAAGCTGTTTGTTTTTCAAATGTCTATTCTCTTGGTTCAGAATGTATATTCTCTTTATTCAAATTAAATAATATTTAGACTTAAACATATCAAATTTTTGGCCTTATCATAAAACAGTTTTCCGAAACAACATACAAGCGGTTTCACAGAAATTGTTCTCTTTTGACTCTTTTGCTGTGTTATATTGATATCTTTCGTCAACTCTCCCGGTTTCCATCTCTATTTCTCTCTATACTCTCTCTGTCGCTTGAATAAAATATCACAACATATGTATGTTTAGTCGAAATTTGTAAATTTATATATGTTTGTATTCACACATATGATTTTTATGAAACATTGATGCCCCAAACATAATATATTCTAACATATTAACATAGATGTCCCAAACATTTAGTGTTAGTTTAGGAACATTACATGTTCGCACTTAAATATATTGTGGTTTAAAATCGTGCCCGAAACACATTTTGTTTATATCGGAACATATGAAAAACATATTTTTCTAACAGTGCATATATACGTATCGCCCGATTTTGCCAAATTAGGTCATAAAACCCTTATTTATCAACCGATCTTACTCAAAGTTGGCGAAATGTAATCTTCTATAGCACTAACTATATGTGCGAAAAATCATCGAAATCGGTTCAGATTTAGCTATACAATGTTTGTACTATAATTTTCTCGAAGAGGAGCGGAGCGGAGCGTGGAGCGGAGCGGAGCGATTTTTTTTTTCTCGGAGCGGAGCGGTGAGCGGAGCGGTTTTTTTTTCTCCGGAGCGGGAGCGGAGCGGAGCGAAAAAAATGGACCGCTCCGGATCCCTGGTTATAATTAAATCAGATTGGACGGTATAAATATGTTAGAAATAGCATCAAATTTTAGCATGAGTTTAGATTTGGCCTAAATGACCAACAAAATCATCGCACACTGCACGAAAGTGGTTATGCAGCACATTGGCCCAATATGAGCGATTTGTCTTAGTGAGATTAGAGATTATCATCTTTTTGTGTATTTTAGTGCCATCCCATTCTCCAAAATATCCCAGGGGCAAAAGTCTAACGGATTGAGATGGGTAGATTTTTGTGTCATTATACGTTAGAAATGAAGCTAGGAACCTCCTTTTAAGCTTTTTATACCCTCCACCATAGGATGGGGGTATATTAACTCTGTCATTCCGTTTGTAACACATCGAAATATTGCTCTAAGACCCGATCCGGCTGAAATTTGATACGTGGTGTTAGTATATGGTCTCTAACAAACATGCAAAAATTGGTCCACATCGGTCTATAATTATATACAGCCCCCACATAAACCGATCCCCAGATTTGTCCTCCGGAGCCTCTTGGAGGAGCAAAATTCATCCGATCCGATTGAAATTTGGTACGTGGTGTTAGTATATGGTCTCTAACAACCATGCAAGAATTGGTCCATATCGGTCCATAATTATATATAGCCCCCACATAAACCGATCCCCAGATTTGTCCTCCGGAGCCTCTTAGAGGAACAAAAGTCATCCGATCCGATTGAAATTTGGTACATGGTGTTAGTATATGGTCTGTAACAACCATGCAAAAATTGGTCCACATCGGTCCATAATTATATACAGCCCCCACATAAACCGATCCCCAGATTTGTCCTCCGGAGCCTCTTAGAAGAACAAAAGTCATCCGATCCGATTGAAATTTGGTACGTGGTGTTAGTATATGGTCTCTAACAACCATGCAAGAATTGGTCCATATCGGTCCATAATTATATATAGCCCCCATTTAATCGATCCCCAGATTTGTCCTCCGGAGCCTCTTGGAGGAGCAAAATTCATCCGATCCGGTTGAAATTTGGAACATGGTGTTAGAATGTGGTCTCTAAGAAACACGCAAGAATTGGTCCATATCGGTCCATAATTATATACAGCCCCCACATAAACCGATCCCCAGATTTGACCTCCGGAGCCTCTAAGAGAAGCAAATTTCATCCGATCCGGCTGAAATTTGGTACATGGTGTTAGTATATGGTCTGTAACAACCATGCAAAAATTGGTCCATATCGGTCCATAATTATATATAGCCCCCATATAAACCGTTCCCCAGATTTGATCTCCGGAGCCTCTTGGAGGAGCAAAATTCATCCGATCCGGTTGAAATTTGGTACGTGGTGTTAGTATATGGTCTCTAACAACCATGCAAGAATTGGTCCATATCGGTCCATAATTATATAAAGCCCCCATAAAAATCGATCCCCAGATTTGTCCTCCGGAGCCTCTTGGAGGAGCAAAATTCATCCGATCCGGTTGAAATTTGGAACATGGTGTTAGAATGTGGTTTCTAAGAAACACGCAAGAATTGGTCCGTATCAGTCCATAATTATATATAGCCCCCATATAAATCGATCCCCAGATTTGTCCTCAGGAGCCTCTTGGAGGAGCAAAATTCATCCGATCCGGTTGAAATTTGGTACGTGGTGTTAGAATGTGGCCTCTAAGAAACACGCAAGAATTGGTCCGTATCAGTCCATAATTATATATAGCCCCCATATAAATCGATCCCCAGATTTGTCCTCAGGAGCCTCTTGGAGGAGCAAAATTCATCCGATCCGGTTGAAATTTGGAACATGGTGTTAGAATGTGGCCTCTAAGAAACACGCAAGAATTGGTCCATATCGGTCCATAATTATATATAGCCCCCATATAAACCGTTCCCCAGATTTGATCTCCGGAGCCTCTTGGAGGAGCAAGATTCATCCGATCAGGTTGAAATTTGCAACGTGGTGTTAGTATAAGGCCGCTAATAAGCATGCCAAAATTGGTTCGTATCGGTCTATAGTTATATATAGCCGATCCCCAATCACACAAAAATTGGTCCATATCGGTTCATAATCATGGTTGCCACTCGAGCCAAAAATAATCTACCAAAATTTTATATCTATAGAAAATTTTGTCAAATTTTTTTTTCTATAGAAAATTTTGTCCAAATTTTATTTCTATAGAAAATTGTTTCCAAATTTTATTTCTATAAAAAATTTTGTCAAAATTTTACTTCTATAGAAAATGTTGTCAAAATTTTATTTTGTCAACATTTTATTTCTATAGAAACTTTAAACTTAATTATATACGTATTTAATCGGCCTTTTTTAGTTTAGTATATACTACGTATGGACTACCTTGTAATTTAAAAGACGGTTTTAGGAAGTTTTAAGATACCTTGCCATTGGCAAGTGTTACCGCAACCCAAGTAATTCGATTGTGGATGACAGTCTTCAGTAGAAGTTTCTACGCAATCCATGGTGGAGGGTACATAATCTTCGGCCTGGCCAAACTTACGGTCGTATATACTTGTTTTTTATTGATGCCTACTGATTGCGATGATGTTGAGTTCTGTTGAAATGTTTGTCTGTCCAGGGCGTTAGTACTGCCTTTAGAACATTTTCCGATAATATTCGGCATTTATTTTGACGCCACGGTAAATGAATACAAGGGGGGAGTGACCATCCAAATCATTGGCATTGGAGGCGCTTGATTTCTGGTAACCACCTTAAGATGTAAATTTTCAGCTGACCGCTTTGGCAAATAAACCCGATAATTTTGTTACTCAAAAACTATTCAATTTGGAATGATAGGAGAAACCCAAATTCAGTCACTTTCGTGCAAGCGAAGCAATTCCAATTACATCGGTAATCTCTTTCAGTTTATGGAACTTCAATGACGCTAATATTTCAATATGTGTTGCATCCTTCCACGCGATATCTTTAGCTCATTAGCAAGCTTTACACCACTGTGTCGTGGATTTCGATCAAATGTGGTCTTCAATTTTGGGATCATATCTGGTGGTGTTATCGCTCTTGTTCGTCCACTTTTTGAATGTGCTGCCACACTGCCAGTATCACGGTTACGAGCAAAGGCACGAAAAACAAAAGATGTATTCACAGTTAAAAGTTGGAGAGCTCTAATGATAGTCACTTGTGGTTTTCCAGCCAACTATAAAACATTCACATTTGAATTCCATTGTGAATAATTATTAATTTCCAAATGCAATAGATTAAAATGATTTGGTATGTTTGTAAACAATAAAATGAACTGTCACTAGAATAAAAAGACGAACGGTTTAGAAATTATAGCAACCTGAAGTTGGTTGCAATATACATTAACCACACTGTATATCGTATACCACCGTTTATATTAGCTCAAAGAATCTAATTGTTGACGTCATTTTTTGAAGAAGATGGCTTGAGTGGATATTTTACATTTGGCCCCACAGCAGTCTTTGCTGCTTATTTATTTTTAGTTTTGCCCCCCTGTTGGTATTTTTGTAGTTTTTGCCACTGTTGCTGATGCTGTTTCTTTTACTGGTTTCTTATGTGTGCTGGCCCATGGTGATATCTCTTGGGTGCATCTTGTGGTCCTTAGCACGGAATGCGGGCGTTTGCACACAAACCAAAAAAAAAAAAACTAAAAAAGGTTACTTTGTTATACACCATGGGGGTTGTGAATAGGGATGTCCTTATGGGAAAAGTGATAAATAGTTTAAGCCTAAACTATATAAGCGTATCTTTTCTTATTAATTTACATATTCGATCTCCGAATGTAGGCAACGACAATAGAATTACGAGTATAACAGGTTGGCTGATAAGTCCCCGGTCTGACACATAGATGGCGTCGCTAGTATTAAATGCATATTATTGGCTTGATAACGAGTTTCTGGACTCTGCCCCAGGGAAATCAACAATAAAGGGTGCTGAGGTACAAAATATTGTAATATTTCATAACTAATGTTAAATTCTAAATCAATAAAAACAAGTATATACGGCCGTAAGTTCGGCCAGGCCGAATCTTATGTACCCTCCACCATGGATTGCGTAGGAACTTCTACTAAAGGCTGTCATCCACAATCGAATTACTTGGGTTGCGATAACACTTGCCGATGGCAAGGTATCGTAAAACTTTTTAACACTGTCTTCTAAATTGTAAGTTAGCCCATACGGGGTATATATTAAACAAAAAAAGGCCGATTAAATACGTATATAATCTAGTTTGACAAAATTTTCTATAGAAATGAAACCTTGACAAAATTTTCTATAGAAATAAAATTTTGACAAAATTTTCTATAGAAATAAAAATTTGACAAAATTTTCTATATAAATAAAAACTTGACAAAATTTTCTATAGAAATAAAATGTTGACAAAATTTTCTATGGAAGTAAAATGTTGACAAATTTTTCTATAGCAATACAATTTTGACAAATATTTCTATAGAAATAAAATGTTGACAAAATTTTGTATAGAAATGAAATTTTGACAAAACTTAGTATAGAAATAAAATGTTGACAAAATTTTCTATAGAAATAAATTTTTTACAAAATTTTCTATAGAAATAAAATTTTGACAAACATTTCTATAGAATAAACTTTTAACAAAACTTTCTATAGAAATGAAATTTTAACAAAACTTTCTATAGTAATAAAATTTGACAAAATTTTCTATGGAAATAAAGTTTTGGTAGATTACAAAATTTTCTATAGAAATAAAATTTTGACAAAATTTTCTATGGAAATAAAATTTTGACAAACATTTGTATAGAAATAAACTTTTGACAAAACTTTCTATAGAAATTAAATTTTGACAAAACTTTCTAAAGTAATAAAATTTGACAAAATTTTCTATGGAAATAAAGTTTTGGTAGATTATTTTTGGCGATATGGACCAATTTTTGTGTAATAAGTCATCGGATATATATAACTAAAGACCGATATGGACCAATTTTTACATGGCTGTTAGAGGCCATATATTGACAAAATGTACCAAATTTCAACCGTATCGGATGACTTTTGCTCCTCCAAGAGGTTCCGGACGTCAAATCTGGGGACGGTTTATATGGGAACTATATATAATTATGGACCGATATGGACCAATTTTTGCATGGTTGTTAGAGACCATATACTAACACCATGTACCAAATTTCAACCGGATCGGATGAATTTTGCTCTTCCAAGAGGCTCCGGAGGTCAAATCTGGGGATCGGTTTATATGGGGGCTATATATAATTATGGACCGATATGGACCAATTTTTGCATGGTTATTAGAGGCCGTAAACTAACATCAGGTACCAAATTTCAACCGGATCGGATGAATTTTGCCCCTCCAAGAGGCTCCGGAAGTCAAATCTGGGGATCGGTTTATATGGGGCTATATATAATTATGGACCGATATGGACCAATTTTTGCATGGTTGTTAAAAACCGTATACTAAGACCACGTACTAAATTTCAACCGGATCGGATGAATTTTGCTCCTCCAAGAGGCTCCGGTGGTCAAATCTGGGGATCGGTTTATATGGGAGCTATATATAATTATGGACCGATATGGACCAATTTTTGCATGGTTGTTAGAGGCCGTATACTAACATCAGGTACCAAATTTCAACCGGATTGGATGAATTTTGCCCCTCCAAAAGTCTCCGGAGGTCAAATCTGGGGATGGGTTTATATGGGGGCTATATATAATTATGGACCGATATGGACCAATTTTTGCATGGTTGTTAGAGACCATATACTAACATCAGGTACCAAATTTCAATCGGATCGGATGAATTTTGCCCCTCCAAGAGGCTCCGGAGGTCAAATCTGGGGATCGGTTTATATGGGGGCTATATATAATTATGGACCGATATGGACCAATTTTTGCATGGTTGTTAGAGACCATATACTTAGACCACGTACCAAATTACAACCGGATCGGATTAATTTTGCTGCTCCGGGAGGCTCCCCAAGCCAAATTTGGGGATCGGTTTATATGGGGGCTATAGTAAACGTGGGCCGATATGGCCCATTTTCAATACCATCCGACCTACATCAATAACAACTACTTGTGCCAAGTTTCAAGTCGATAGCTTGTTTCGTTCGGAAGTTAGCGTGATTTCCACAGACGGACGGACAGCCGGACAGACGGACAGACGGACGGACAGACAGACGCACAGACGGACGGACGGACGGACATGCTTAGATCGACTCAGAATTTCACCACGACCCAGAATATATATACTTTATGGGGTCTTAGAGCAATATTTCGATGTGTTACAAACGGAATGACAAAGTTAATATACCCCCATCCTATGGTGGAGGGTATAAAAATTGATTGGTATGCAAAATTCAAGCATGGTGAAATGAGCACGGAGGACGGTGAACGCAGTGGACGCCCGAAAGAGGTGGTTACCGACGAAAACATCAAAAAAATCCACAAAATGATTTTGAATGACCGTAAAATGAAGTTGATCTTAAAGCTATCAAAGGATCGTGTTGGTCATATTTGGATATGCGGAAGCTCTGTGCGAAAAGGGTGCCGTGCGAGCTCACATTTGACCAAAAACAACAACGTGTTGATGATTCTGAGCGGTGTTTGCAGCTGTTAACTCGTAATACACCCGAGTTTTTCCATCGATATGTGACTATACATGGCTCCATCACTACACTCCTGAGTCCAATCGACAGTCGGCTAAGTGGACAGCGACCGGTGAACCGTCTCCGAAGCGTGGAAACACTCAAAAGTCCGCTGGCAAAGTAATGGCCTCTGTTTTTTGGCATGCGCATGGAATAATTTTTATCGATTATCTTGAGAAGGGAAAAACCATCAACAGTGACTATTATATGGCATTATTGGAGCGTTTGAAGGTCGAAATGGCGGCAAAACGGCCCCATATGAAGAAGAAAAAAGTGTTGTTCCCCACCAAGAAAACGCACCGTGCCACAAGTCATTGAGTACGATGGCAAAAATTCATGAATTGGGCTTCGAATTGCTTCCCCACCCACCGTATTCTCTAGATCTGACCCCCAGCGACTTTTTCTTGTTTTCAGACCTCAAAAGGATGCTCGCAGGGAAAAAATTTGGCTGCAATGAAGAGGTGATCGCCGAAACTGAGGCCTATTTTGAGGCAAAACCGAGGGAGTACTACCAAAATGGTATCATAAAATTGAAAGGTCGTTATAATCGTTGTATCGTTCTTGAAGGGAACTATGTTGAATAATAAAAACGAATTTTGACAAAAATATGTGTTTTTCTTTGTTAGACCGGGGACTTATCAGCCAACCTGTTATTCTTTTACTCGTATCAGAAATTCTTTTACTCGTATCACTAAAATTTCCAAAATGATTTTTGCTCTCTCTCTCTCTTACTATTTATTTTAAAGAAAAAACAAGTATATAAAGCAGTAAATTCGGCAGGGCCGAATTTTAAATACCCACCACCATGAATCAAGTATAATAGTTTACTATGAAAACTCTTCGTCGTAGTGGGTTACTTGATAATATATAGAATTGTAGGGGGTTTGATGACAAATCTTCTCCCAAACGAACCGGCTCCCGAAGACAAACTTTAAAGATTCTACCTATGAAGGCCAGATAAGATTCTGGATTTATGAGAACCAATTTTGTTTGAGTTTTAGAGAAAATATAAACAAATCGTGTATATGTTGAAATTACGCCTTGACTTAAAATCTTAAATCTGTAGATTTTTCCGCATTTATTTAAATACGATGAGTAAAATCTGGAACTTTTACTTTCAGTTTGAAGCAATTTTCATGATCAGTGCGCCTGCTATACCTTGAAAGAGGTGTTTTCTTTTTTGAGAAAGCAAAGTTTTCTTTTGACACAAATATTAGAGATAATCGTTGAATAAACGAAAACACTTTATAAGAAAAAGACATTTCGTTTGTCTAAAATTTTATTATAAATTACTAATTTCCAGCAAATCGGATAAAAACTAAGGATTCTAGAAGCCCAAGAAATAAAGCCGGGAGATCGGTGTATATGGGGGCTATACCAAAACATGCACCGATAGGCACCATTTGCTACTCACATATTTGTGATCTTAAAATACCTCCAGATTTTCAATTTCAAATAAATCGGCCAGAAAAAGTAGTAAAAATCGAGAGATCAGTCTATATAGGGGTTATACCAAAAAATGGACCGATATACCTCAATTTCGGCACTCTTATTTGTGGTCTAAAAATCCCTCTAGATTTCGAATTTCAGGCAAATCATGTAATAATAAATATAGTTTATTGTAGCTCAAGACTTTCAGGCAGAGCGGATGTTAAATATAGTTTCTAGAAGCCCAAGAAGCAAAATGGGAGATCGGTCTATATAGCCCCCATATGGACCGATGGGCACCATTTTCGGCACACCTTTTTATGGTCCCAAAAGAACTCTACATTTTCAATTTCAGAAAAATCGGATAGAAAATATAGTTTCTAGAATCCCAAGATCAGTCTCTATGGGGGCTATATCAAAACATGGACCGATGAGCACCATTATCGGCACACCTTTTTATGGTCCTCAAATACCTCTAGATTTCCAATTTCAGGCAAATCGGATGGTAAATATAGTTTCTAGAAGCCCTAAAAGCAAAATCGGGATATCGGTCTATATGCAAAAACATGGACCGATGAGAACCATTTTCGGCACACCTTTTTATGGTCCTCAAATACCTCTATATTTTCAATTTCAGGCAAATTGGATAAAAACTACGGGTTTTGTAGGCCCAAGACACCAAATTGGGAGGTTGGTTTATATGGGGGCTATATCAAAACTTGGACCTATGCGGACCATTTTCGACACACCTCTTTATGGTCCCAAAATACCTTTAGATTTTCAATTTCATACAAATCGGATAGAAAATACTGTTTCTAGACGCGTAAGAAGCAAAATCGGGAGATCGGTCTATATGGGGGCTGTATCAAAACATGGACCGATGAGAACCATTTTCGGCACACCTTTTAAAAAAAAAAAAAAAAAAACAAGTATATACGGCCGCAAGATCGGCCAGGCCGAATCTTATGAACCCACCACCATGTATTGCGTAAAAACTTCTACGAAAGACTGTCATCCACAATCGAATTACTTGGGTTGTGGTATCTTAAAACTTCTTAACATCGTTTTCTAAATTGTGATTTAGTCCATACATGGTATATATTAGACAAAAAAGTTATGTATAGTTAAGTCTACAAATAATTACGAATCGGTATGGACTTTTTGTACGTGGAGAGCCAGAATTGAAATATGGGGGTCGCTTATATGAGGGCTATATACAATTATGAACTTGATATGGACCAATTTTTGTGTGATTGGGGATCGATTTATCTGAGGGCCATATATAACTATAGACCGATATGGACCTAGTTAGGCATGGTTGTTAACGACCATATACTAGCACAATGTACCAAATTTCAACTCACTCGGATGAAATTTGCTCCTCCAAGAGGTTCCAAAACCAAATCTCGGGATCGGTTTATATGGGGCTATGTACGATTATGGACTGATATGGACCACTTTTGGCATGGTTGTTAAATATCATGTACTACCACCACGTACAAAATTTCAAGCAGATCGGATGAAATTTGCTTCTCCAAAAGGCACCGGAGGTCAAATCTGGGGATCGGTTTATATGGGAGCTATATATAATTATGGACTGATAGGAACCAATTCCTGCATGGTTGTTGGATACCATATACTAACATCACGTACCAAATTTCAACCGAATGGCAAGAATTTTGATCTTCCAAGGGGCTGTGGAGGTCAAATCTGGGGATTGGTTTATATGGGGCCTATAAATAATTATGGACCGATATCGACCAATGTTTGCATGGGAGTTTGAGGCCATATATTAACACCACGTACCAACTTTCAACTGAATCAGATGAATTTTGGTCTTCCAAGAGGTTCCGGAGGTCAAATCTGGTGATCGGTTTATATGGGAGCTATATATAATTATGGACCGATGTCGACCAATTTTTGCACGGTTGTTAAAGACCATATACTAACACCATGTACCAAATTTCAGCCGGATCGGATGAAATTTGCTTCTCTTAGAGGCCTCGCAAGCCAAATCGGGGGATCGGCTTATATGGGGGCTATATATAATTATGGACCGATGTGGACCAATTTTTGCATGATTGTTAGAGACCATATACTGACACCATGTACCAAATTTCAGCCGGATCGGAAGAAATTTGCTTCTCTTAGGGGCCTCGCAAGCCAAATCGGGGGATCGGTTTATATGGGGGCTATATATAATTATGGACCGATGTCGACCAATTTTTGCATGGTTGTTAGAGACCATATACTAACACCATGTACCAAATTTCAGCCGGATCGGATGAAATTTGCTTCTCTTAGAGGCCTCGCAAGCCAAATTTTGGGGTCCGTTTATATGGGGGCTATACGTAAAAGTGGACCGATATGGCCCATTTGCAATACCATCCGACCTACATCAATAACAACTACTTGTGCCAAGTTTCAAGTCGATAGCTTGTTTCGTTCGGAAGTTAGCGTGATTTCAACAGACGGACGGAC